>NW_024429206.1:8685000-9285000 GCF_017639785.1 Mesocricetus auratus
TTCTCTGCTGCAGACATCTCAAAGTACCCTGCAGGTCCCTTCGTTGAAGAATCAAGCTTATACCCTTGCCAACCCATCGTGTGAAGGCCCCTGCGTCCATCCTCACTTGTGGACCTCCTCACACCCCACATCTTTTGCCATCTTTCTCCCTGTCCTTGCCCAGTGTGTCCTCTCAGATAAACTCTTTGCATGTATAGGTGCCATACTGGTCAAGTGTGTGTGATATTTTGTGTGTATGGGTGTTTTACCTGCATGTATGCTTGTGCACACGTGTGTGCCTGGTGCTCTCAGAGGTCAGAGGAGGGCATTGGATCCCCTGGAACTGGAGTTAGAGATAGTGGGTGTTGGGTATGGAACCCAGCCCTGTTCAAGAACATAATGCTCTTGTCTTAGTCAGGGTGACTATTGCTGTGATGAACACTATGACCAAAGATACTTGGGAAAGAAAGGGTTAATTCAGCTCACACTTCCACATCACTGTCATCACTGAAGGAAGTCAGGACAGGAACTCAAGCAGGGCAGGAACCTGGAGGCAGGAGCTGATGCAGAGGCCATGGAGGGTGCTGCTCACTGGCTTGCTCCCCATGGCTTGCTCAGCCTGCTTTCTTTCTTTCCTTTTTTCTTTCTTTCTTTCTTTTTTTGAGATAGGATTTCTCTGTATTGTTTTGGAGGCTGTCCTGGAACTCGCTCTGTAGATCACACTGGCCTCGAACTCACAGAGACCTGCCTGCCTCTGCCTCCCGAGTGCTGGGATTAAAGGCATGTGCCACAAATGCCCGCCTTTAGATGGCTTTCTTATGGACCCCAGGACCAGCAGCCCAGGGATGGAGCTACCCACAATGATCTGGGCCCTCCCCCATCAATCATTAATTAAGAAAATGCCCTACAGACTTGCCTATGGCTCAGTCTTATGGAGGCTCCCTCCTCTCCAGTGACTGTAGCTTGTGTCAAAGTTCACATTAAAATTAACCTGCATATCTCTTAACTCAGCCATTTCTTGAACTCTGTGGGTGACGTTTTCAAGAGGCAACGTGTGCTTTCCTTGTCAAGTCTAGTCACAAGCATGACCTCTGTTTGGGGCCTGGGGAAAGTCATAGGGGGTGGGGGTGGGGGCTTGCTTAAGAAAAAACAAGCCATTTCTGAAACTCGGAGCTGAGTGTCTCTGCATGTTAACACACCAATGAGGCTTGCCACTGTTGTTGGCTTCATGACCCAGAAGGAGGCCTGGGTTCTCCACAGAGAGGGAGGGAAAGGCACCATCTAGCTATGAAGAAAGGAGTCATCTCTGTTAGCATCCTGACTTTTAGTCCCATAAAATCATTTCACTGCCATAGAACACGGCTTTAAGCCACTGAGTTTGTTAGTTTGTCACATCAACAGGAGGAAACAGCTGCCCTGTCTTCTTGGTGGCCTGTATGTCAGCGTTTAACATGGCCTGCATACTTGTATCATTTTGTGTGTGTGTGTGTGTGTGTCCATGTACCACAGTGTGAGCACAGAGGTCAGAGGACAACTTGCTGGTGTCCGTTATTCTGCTACATGTATCCCAGGGGTCCAGCTCAGACCCTCAGGCTTGGCAGCAATCCCCCTAACTCACTGAACCACTACCTGGCTTGTGTGCTCTTGAACGTAGATGTGTAAGCTGGCAGGCGACAAAACCTGTTGCTTCGGTCTCGGGGTCCGTGGTCATCAGCCTCTTTGGTTTCCCCCAGAGCTGTTTTGGCGTTGCATGGAAAGCCGTATGACCCAGAAGCCTTCTCAGTCCTAGGAAAAGTGGGACAGTAGGCCACCTTGTGTCCTAGCCATATCTCTTACTTGTATGGCTGGGCAAGTCAATTGGCTTTCTTTATGCCTCGGTTTCCTTCTCTACAGAATGGGAATAATCTTGAGGCTCTTTGTGGCTGAATTGGGTTCATTTGCATACAGCACCTTGTGTACAGTAAATATCTACTAGTCTTTATTCCGGGGGAACAGGCAAGGTGTCGGAATTACAAGCCTTGGTTGTTTCGTTGGGAAAGGCTAGGCCATGGCTAGAGTCTCCTGAAACATTTGCCTCTGTTTATCCTCTTCTGACCCCCAGCGAGCCCCTCGCTTGCTTCTCAGCCCATGAAGACTTGCTTTATGGGAGGCAACGTGACGCTCACTTGCCGAGTGACAGGCGCCAACCCACCTGCCAGGATCCAGTGGCTGAGGAACATCACGGAGCCAGAGGCGGCCATCCAGCCCGGCAGCCACTATCAGATCACCCGGCACGGCCAGGGCTCCTCCCTCACCATCTACAACTGTTCCCAGGACCTGGATGAGGGCTTCTACTTCTGCCGGGCTGAGAACCTCGTGGGGGTGAAGGCAGTAGACATCTGGCTGAGTGTGCAAGGTGGGTGCTGAGGGTGGCCCCCGACAGTTGAGAGCCTCGGAGTGCCTGGCACCGTTGAGCGGGGAGGTCTGGGGCCTCTCTTCACGAAGGCCATGGCTGACTGAAGATAGTACATTCATTTGCCCGTGACTTCACAAGGTGGCTAAGAAAATTAGTGTCCGATCCTGGAAGCACTGACATGTGCCTAGGATACAAAATATTACTCCTCTTACTCCACAAAGAATATGTTCTAGAACACACATATACACATATGCATGCATGTATATGCACACTTGCGCACATATATAGTGAAATTAGTGAATTGTAACTGCAAAGTGAATTCATAGTTCTTCTATCCCACTTACAGCATATATGGAACTCCCTGTGGAGGACCGGGTGAGCTCTAGAAATCATTATTAACATTTTTTATATCTTAAGACATAAAAGCCCTGGGTCCCATCTCCCTCACCTCACAAGCTGGACATGGTGACACCTGCCTGAAATCCCAGCACTCAGAAGGTGGAGGAGGTAGGAGGACCAGAAGTTCAAGGTCATCTCAGCTACACAGAGAGTTTGGGCTGCAGACACTGTCTAAAACCAAGAAGGGAAGAACGGTGGGGGGGGGGGAGCAAAGAAGATGTGTTCCTATGTACCAGAGCTGCTGTTTAAACATGTCTCAGTCACAACTTTTTGTCTGAAGTTTTTTAGGGCTCTTGGTATGAAGAGACGCAAAATACACAAACATTTACTGATGATAAATTGTAAAGCAATTTTTGGGAAAACTTTCTTGGGATATACATATACTTTCACCATCCATCAAATAGGAAAGCAAACTAGCCTGCTAATGAGATGAATGCACATGTCTCATTTACACAGAGAATTAATTTGTGGGCTGGTAGGAAGGCTCAGTGAGTAGCTACCAAGTCTGAGTTTGTTCTCCAGGACCCACGGGGCGAAGGAGAGCTCTGACTCCTTCAAGTTGTTCTCTGGCCTTCACGCACATGCTGTAACATGCATGCAGAAGCACATGTGAGCACACAGACAAAAGTAATCAAGATATTTTAATTTGGGATGAGTGTTTTAAACTGTAGGGCATAGGGCACCTTCAGTGTTGTTCAGGGTTGATTGATATTTTGATTTTATATTGTCATTGCTAGAGTGCTCGCAATTACAGGCATTTGCCACCGTGCCTGGCTTGCTTCTGTAATTTCTTCTGAAGTTTTAACATTCTCCCGACAGACTTGATTTTTGTGGCCATTGTGTGGTTGGATCAAGTTTCTTTCCTCCCTTTGGCCTCTCCCACCTTGCCTGGGTTTGACCCAGCTCCCTAGGTCCTGGAGGCCTTTGTTCACTCTCAAGACAGTATCAGGCTGTTCTCCTGTATCTTCTTCCTGTGAAGCAGGGTCCTAATATGTAGCCTTGGCCAGTCTCTCCTCTGTAGACTAGACTAGGCTTCAGTTTGGGATCCTCCTGCCTTAGGCCTGTGTCACTGCACCCAGATGTCACATTTCTCTGTGTGTGACCAGTGTCTAAATTCTCTGTCCTGGTAGGGTAGTGGTGACACACACCTCTGACCCTAGCACCCAGAAGGCAAAGGTAGGTGGATCTCTGTGATTTCGAGGTCAGCTTCATCTAGAGTGAGTTCCAGGACAGCCAGAACTACACAGAGAAACCCTGTTCCCCAAAACAAACAGAAATCTCTGTCCTGGCCCGTCCATTAGCCTGTTTACTGTGGCACTAACTCCTATTCTCACTCACTGTGGCCTTGGAAACCATCCCAAAGTCTGGTTCCCACAAAGCCCCCTAATTTTACAATGTTCTTTCATGCTACATGCTTCATTTGACTCCCTAAACCCTCTCTGCCTGAGGTTGATCTCGGAGTGGTCACATGGACATGAAACCAAGATGAAGCAAGAAGTGGATTTGGGCTGAAGAAGGGAGGTTTTGCATGACCAAGTGAAACGGATCGTAGTGTGATCTCTTTACAGAGCCTCTGAACATCGGGGGCATGGTGGGGATGGTGGTGAGCCTCCTCCTGCTGGGACTGGCCATTGTTGTGGGGCTCATGCTGTATTATAGCCCTGTGTTCTGCTGGAAAGGTAAGCGCCCCTGCTTCTCATTCAGGCTTGGGGCAGGGTGGTGGTGGTGGGGGAGCTATGGGTGGGACTGGAGAGATGGCTCAGTAGTTAAGAGCACACTGCCTGCTCTTCCAGAGGACCAGGGTTTGATTCCCAGCACCCATGCTGCAGTTCACAACTGTCCGAGACTTCAGTATCAGGGGATCCGGTGCCCTCTTTTGGTCTCCTTGGACACTGGGCATGCATGTGGTGCACAAACACACATGCAGGCAAAACACTCATGCCCATAAAAAGTTAAAATGCTATGTGTAGAGGAAAACTCTATGCCCAGCTTCCACCTATGAATGCTTCATTGGAACAATGTGTGCAATAATGAGGCCCCTAAGTACCATCCCTAAGCATTTTGAATGAATGTTCTTAGTTGTTCATCTTTTGTCCATGTTAGTTTTTTAAAGTCTTTAATTACGGATTTACTGTTTCTCTCTCTCTCTCTCTCTGTCTCTCTGTCTCTCTGTCTCTCTCTCTGTCTCTCTCTCTGTCTCTCTCTCTCTGTGTGTGTATGTGTGTGTTGTATGCACAGGAATGTGTGGGTGTGAGTGCCCATGCAGAGGCCAGAGCAGGACCTTGGGTGGCTTCCCCTATCATTCTGCCTTCCTGGCTTGAGACAGAGGTTCCTTGTACTGGCTCACTCCTTTGGCTAGGCTGGCTGGCCAGCAAACTCCTAGGCTCTACCTGTGTCTCCCCAGCAGTGTTGGGGGTCTAGGTACATAAGACCACGCCTGTCTGCTTAGGCTTCTGCATTTGATCTTAGGTCCTCATGCTCTTGGGTCATCTTCTCAGTCATCGCTGGTTTGATCAAAAACTCTAACAAGACTGAAGTGATGTGCCTGATGCTGACTTTTGTTTTCTTTCTCTTTCAGCAGGGAACACTTTCAGGTGAGTGGTCTTGGGACTCACTTTCAAAAGAACAATGATAGTTACTCTGGCTGGACATTGGTGGCGCATGCCTTTAATAGGAGCACTCAGGAGGCAGAGGCAGGCAGGTCATAGTGAATTCGAGGTCATCCTGGTTTACAGAGCTAGTTCCAGGACAGCTAGGGCTGTTACACAGAGAAACCCTGTCTCAAAAAACACACACACACACACACACACACACACACACACACACAAAAACAAAAAAAACCCCAAAATAATATTATAATAATAATAGTTACTCTGATGGGACCAACCGTGTCCCTGACCCTGGACTAGGAGTCTCCCGAGGCATTGTGGGAAACCCTCCATCTTGATGACTCCTTTGGTGGGTGTGTGCTTGTGTCTGTTTTACTGATGAGAAGGTGGAGAGACCCAATGGAGGGATTAGGATCTACTGGTGACCCCAGAAGCAAATGGTGGGTCTGTCTCCTGGCCCAGGTCTCATGGATTCCAGAGTCCTGTGCTTCTTTCCAGTGGGAACCTATGGACTGGGCATGGAGAGCCAGGTCACTCAGGCGTTTGCTTTATTTCATTTTCTAAAAAGAGCAAAAGGAAGATGGAATCTTAGGCCCATGGAATGTGTTGGAAGACAAGTCTAAACATGTGCGCAAGTACCCACCCTCACATGAAAATTCAGTGAAGGAAAGTAAACAGATGGAATTTGTATATTTCATTTCCCAAGGTGGTGCTGGGCAGTAGAAAGAATTCTTCTTTGTGGATTGTAGGAAGTATTTCCTTTTTTTCCTCATTCCTCACAAAGGAGTCTTATTGTTCTAGAACTGTCTTTCATGGGAAACCATTCCCTTTGCCACTCTACTGTTGAGGGCCATTGTCCAGGCAAATTTGTCATTCCCAGTCTTTTTTTTTTTTTTTTTTTTTGGTTTTTTACGAGACAGGGTTTCTTTGTATTGTTTTGGAGGCTGTCAGTCCAGCCTGGCCTCAAACTCACAGAGATCCGCCTGCCTCTGCCTCCCGAGTGCTGGGATTAAAGGCATGTGCCACCACCGCCCGGCTGTCATTCCCAGTCTTATTCATGGGGGACACCAGTGTGGCATTGTAGGAAGTGGCTTTGGAACCATGGCCCTGGGCCCCAGGGCTGTTCCCAAATTCTGTGTGTGGAGTACTCCTGATCCTTTGCGGCTTCATCCACTCCATCGGTCTCAGAGGGGTGTGTGTGTGGGGGGGGGTGAATTGTGGACACCGTGCTCCTGGGCGTGTGGTCAGTGGGTGAAATGCATCACTCTATAGGAAGTATGTAGCTAGGCAAGGCAGGCTATGGCAGTGGTGAGCCCAGATGCAGGTGGAGAGGAGAAGACCTTACCCAAGGATTAGGAGAGATCTCCAGGAGTGAGACAGAAATAAGAGCATTTTAGGAAAGAAGCTTTGTTTTTATTTTTATACCCCCCACTTCCTTTGGAGACAGGTTCATAGGTATCTTGGGCTGGCTTCTTTCAAATTCACTGTGGTAACCAAAGATGACTTTGAACTTTGGATCCTCCTGTGTCCGCCTCCCAAGTGATGGAATTTCGGGCATGCTCCACCATGCATACATCCTAGGCAAGTACTCCAGCCACTGAGCTACACCCCTGGCACAGAATGTAGTACTGATATGTACTTGGTGTTGAGAAATACAGTGATAGATGCCTGAGACAACACAGTAGGGACAGCATGTAAACAAACACCCTACAAAAGACATGGCGACCATCTTTAGCCATCTGTAGCTACATCTTTTCCTTACTATCATGACTAAGCCATGCTGACTGAGGAATAGTCTTAAAGGGATTACAAGGAGTCTGGTGGTGTCTGTTCATTGGGGCTCAAGTTGAAATAGATGACATCTTGATTATTTTTTTCTCTCCTTTGAAAATTAGGGGACAGGACATGGGTGACATCATGGTTTTGGTGGATTCTGAAGGGGAAGACGAGGAGGAGGAGGAGGAGGACAAGGAAGATGTTGACGAGGTAGAGCAGGAGACATACGAGAGAGAGGAGTTGCCCATAGAGATACGTAAGCATGGACACATTCACAGAGTCACTGCGCTGGTCAATGGGAACTTAGACCGCATGGGGAATGGATTCCAGGAGCTGCATGGTAAGCTTGCCTGCCTTCGAGACAGTCAGATTCGTGTGATCAGCTCCCCGGGAGGTGTCTCAGGAGTAGAGGCAATTTCCTAAAGCCTAAGGAAGTTAGCTAGCTCAAGTTTAGCCTAGAACCTGAAACTCCATGCTAGGTTAAGTGATCCATCCTAAAAAACAAAATACGAAACACTTCAGTGTCAATCAGTGCACCAATGTATTTGAACTTTGTTTCATGCCTGAGATTATTTAAAATATTATATAAAATGGTGCTGGCATTGTATACAAAGGTGGCTAAACTGGTAAAGGTTCTTGCTGCCAAGCCTCGGTGACCTGAGTTCAGACTCTGGTGGAAAGAGTGGATTTACTCCCCAAAGTTGCCCTCTCACCTCCATCCACCCCTACTAAATAAATAAACAATAATATCAATATTTTCGCAATGACTTATTTTAAGGAAACTATGAGATAAACTTAGAGTTCAGGTTTAGACTTGGGTCCCACCCCATAGCTCTTCATTTTGTACATAGAAATTACCCACAGTCTAAAGTCCACACTGCTTCTGGTCCCAAGCATTTCAGGCAAGATAATCAACTTGTGTTAGCTACCAGCGCAGAGAAGAAATCACCCGACACAGTATGTGGGGAGGACCCAGTACAGGGACTGTTGAACAGGAAAGAAAGCACTGTATTGTCTGTGAGCTTGCTAAGAGGCAGCAGGCTAAGTGCATGAAAACGTGTGTGTTGGGGGTGATTAATACGGAAGTAATATTTATCCAGTGCTGAGAGAGTCCAAGGAGAACTGTGTGTAGCCAGGCGTTGGTGGCTCACACCTTTAATGCCAGCACTCAGGAGGCAGAGGCAGGCGGATCTCTATGAGTTCAAGGCAGCCTGGTCTACAGATGGAGTTCCAGGACAGCCAGGGCTACATAATGAGACCCTGTCTGAAAAACAAACCAACAAAAATCTTGAGACCTTGAAAGAAGGCAAGAGCTGGGAGGGGTGCTTCGCTCAGGGTCAGGTCTGTGGAAGAGGTGGCTCTGAGGTAGGTGTAGGGGGGCAGTTGAGTTTGAATGAAGTAGAGAGGAGAGAGCATTTCTGCTCGAGTCAGGAGTATGATGGGTGATAAGCATCAGGCATATCTAGATTCTGAATTCAGAGAACAGATGACTTCTGAGTGTGGTGGTGCAAACCAGCACTTGGGAAGTGGAGGCAGGAGGATCAAAAGTTGAGTTATCCTTGGCCACATAGTGAGTTTGGGGCCAGCCTGGGCTACATGAGACCCTGTCTCAAACAAAACAGAACAAAGGAAATTGTTATACACCCTGGACTACCTCCTCCATGAAATCCAATTCTGTGACTCAGAAATCACCAAGGTGACAGGAAACAGGCGGTGAAAACCTTCCCTGCTGTTGAAATCATTCGGTTCCATCTCTTTTACCCCTGAACAGATGACAGTGATGAACAGCAAAGTGACATTGTTGAAGAGGAAGACAAGCCAGTTGGATGAAGATAGTCCACTGTCAACGGGTTTTGCAAGTTCATTCCGTTTTGACTGCCCTGCCCGGGAACTTGCATTAGTGACAGCTGGGGTTCCTGGCACAGACAGTCGTCTCCCCTCACATCTTCATTTGGTGTGAGTTGCCTCGGCCGCGTGAAGTGCACTGGGAAGGAGCAGTGGGTACAGGGCAAAGCTACGGTGGTGTACGAGGTGCCACTTTGTGTGACACCTGGCTCTGTCCATGTTGATTTACTGTGACACTGATTGTTTTTTTTGGGGGGGCACTCACTTGATATCTGTGCACTGTGCCGCTATTCTGTAGTCATGGTTTGCAGCAAGCTTGCTAAACAGGAAGGGGCATGGAGGTGGGGCTTTTCATCACTGTTGAGGTAAGGAACCAGGCCCCTTCCAGGGAGAGGGGAGGCAGTTTGGTTGGACCTGAGAAGTCAGACATTGAGACTTCTTTCTTGTTGCTTTGCCTCTGTTTCCCCATCTAGAATAAGCATGAAACAGCACCACTTTCCAAGTTCCTGAGCAAAGGAGGAGGTAGTTTAGGGTGTAAAGGTGTCTAGGGCGGTGCTCAATAGAGCTGCTGTAGGGGCCCTCTTTGTAGACCGAGTCTACTCTGCCCACCCCAGCCATTCTCTTTTACCCTAGAAAAGGATTACCTTTCCTTATAGCGTCATGGTTTACAGACCTGTGTGTGGTTATAATAGCCTTCTAAATGATGGACCTGAGGCCAACTTCTGGCTCCTCTTTCCTCGTGTCTCCTGTGCTGTGCAAGGAGGCAAGGGAAACATTTCTAGCAGATTCCCTGGATGAACTGGACAGACAGTCCACTTGGCCTCATTTTCTGTGTCTTAGAAATAGGAATATGTGTTTCCTTCCTACTTACTGGATGTGCTCATCAAGAACAGTAAGCTTCAAAAGAGAAAGGTGGGTGATGAGTTTAAGTTGGAACAGCTAAGTGCTGGGGATTTTTCTTTTAAATTTCATCTAATTATTCTGAAGTCAGGGATCTTCTAAAGGTGCAATAGGTGTGTGCTAGCCATGAAAATCTGACTTGGAATTTGCACTCTCGACTTGTGCTCAGACAGGACAAGGTGCAGGGCTCTAAGGGATGACTGTTCTCTTTGAATGCAGGCACTGAACTGAAGAAACCACTGCCAATATGGCTCCTTGTGAGCTCCAGGAAGTTCAGGTGGCTGTGAATTTGAGCCCTTGGGAACAGCAGTGAAGTAGTTCTCTGACTTAGTGGTACCTCATACACTGGACCACTCCAGTCTCTGTCATTTCACAGTGGGATACTCAGGCTGCCATCAGTCCTGGGAGCTGGCCTCTCCTTTGAGGCTTGATGACAGAGTTCCTGAGTTATCTGTGACTCAGAGGCAACTCTAACTGGGGAGAAGCTAGGTGGAGAGGAAGTCATAGCTGGGAACATGGTGAATGTTTGGAGATCACTCGGTGCTTCCCACAGCTTCCTCTTCTGCACACACCTGGCAATAGGAAATGTTTGAAATATTTGAGGGTTTTTCCACCAGCAGATGGGAGCTCCAAGGGCTTGGTGCCAAATGCTGTTCTGAAACCCTGACCAGTTATCACTGTCACTTTTATCAGCCTGAATGCACATTTATAAAATAGCACATCAGTTGAGAGCCCAGGCACTAAAGGGCTTCATGTTGGATTTGTGAAAAATTGGAGCCCTCATCCCCTTTGTTCCCTTAACTCAGTTCATACCCAGATCTCACGGCATATGGACGATGGTTACAGACTTTGTATGGGAAGTCCAATTTGTGCATTGATCTTTAAAAAAAGGCTTATCTGCATGTATCAGTTAACTCTTGAAATCCCCTTGTGAGGACCAGGGGGGAAAAACACTCCAGGGTTGTTTTCATCACATTGATTTCCCTCAAGCCCAGCAGACACGGGAGAGGGGTTCTGCAACCCTGTAGACACGGGAGAGGGGCTCTGCAAGCCCAGCAGACACGGGAAAGCGGCTCTGCAACCCTGTAGAAGCACACACGTGTCATCCTCAAGGGTACAACTTTGTACATTTAGTGCCAATTCAGTTTCTCAACACAGGGCTGGCGGCCAGCTGCTGCTAAGAGACTGACTGCAGGTAGCTCTGTGTGATCGACCTTACCATTTGAGAGGAGAAATTAGTTATGAAGTTGTGAATTTTTTAAAGATTTTGGAATAAAAGTTATTTTTTAAGCATATACCTCAGTGATCTTGATTTCTTTATTTCTTTTTGGTTTTTTGAGACAGGGTATCTTTGTGTAGCTTTTGGAGCCTGTCCTGGATCTCGATCTGTAGACCAGGCTGGCCTTGGATTCATATAGATTCACCTGCTTCTGCCTCCCAAGTGATGGGTTTAAAGGCTTGGGACGCCACCACCTGGCAGTGATCTTGATTTATACCTGATGAGTAAATGTAAAGAATTGGGGGGTGGAGAGTTATGCCTGTAATTCCTGCACTCAGGAAGCTGAGGCAGGACTGCTATGAGCTTGAGTCCAGCCTAGGGTACAGAATGAGACCTTGTCACTAAAAATCAAACAGGGCTAGCAAGATATGACTCAACCCATAAAGCATGACAGACCTGTGTTCAATCTTGGACCCACAGGTAGGAGAGAACCTATTCCCCAAAGTTGTTCTCTTACGTCCCCGTGCACCCCCATGGGATCTCACATCCAGCCGTGCACACACAGAGTAAATGAATGTTTAAAAAAAAAGGAAACCCAAGTAACAAAAGACGATTGGGGAAGAGCTGGAGAAAGTTAGTTTAGTTTTGTCATTCTTACCACTTTACCTTCCATGACTTGTGCAAGTGAATGCTAAATATAAGGAAGGGTGTGGCTCACTGATAGCTTACCTGCGGGAGGTCCTGGGCTCAGTCTCTAGCACCTCAAAACAGAAACGGTTACAACAACGTAACATTAAAACACGAGAACCTGAAGACACCAGGGAATGGACATTTGAGAGAGAAAGAATAGAGAGGGAGCAGGAGAGATGGCTTAGTAGCTGAGAGCAGCTGCTGCTCTGCGAGAGGATCTGGGTTCAATTCCCAGCACCCACATGACAGCTCACAACATCTGCTGATCAGTTCCAGGGAATCCAATGTCCTCTTCTGGCCTCCTTGGACTCCAGGCATGCATGTGTACAAACACATGCAGGTAAACACCAAACACAGAATAAAAACTAACACCAACTACAGACAGTACCTTTGGCCTCCACACGGATGTATCCTCCTGCCCATGAACACTGAAACGGAAATGACAGAGGTGGGGGAAACAAGGCAGGTTAGAAAGAAGTGGGAAGAGAGATGGAAAAATGAGATGAGTCTAGGCCGGGCGGTGGTGGCGCACGCCTTTAATCCTAGCACTCGGGAGGCAGAGGCAGAGGCAGGCGGATCTCTGTGAGTTCGAGGCTGGGCTGGACCGATAGCCTCCAAAACAATACAGAGAAACCCTGTCTCGTAAAAACCAAAAAAAAAAAAAAAAAAAAAAAAAAAAAAAAGATGAGTCTGGAGAATAGAACTGGAATCTAAGGAGATCGGGAAGGACATCAGAGATTTAAAAAAATGAGGATGAGAAAGGGATGTGTGGGTGGTGGTGGTCCTTGGACAGACAACTGGTAAACAGTGGGTATAACCCAGAAGACCTGAGGAGAAATGGGTCATAGATAGTGCGACTGGACTAAAAAGTAAGTGGAAGAGAAGCGTACTACGGGAGAAGGCAAAGGCAAGGGTCCGGGTTCAAAGCTTGGAAGAGCAATTACTAAGCCCATCATTTCATTTCTCCTTTCCCGCCTCCACGAGAGGGAAAGAACCATGTGACTCAAAGGGGAAGGAAATAGGGCGATTGCGCTTTGAGAAAAGTCCAGGCTGGGGACAGGAAAAGGGACTTGAGCGACCTTGAGGGTGGGTGAGGCGGTGACAGGACACTACCAGGGATTACAATTAGAGCCCAAGGCCAGTTAAGTACAGAACCTGGTCCCCTTTTCTCCTTTCTTCCCCTTGTTCTGGCTCCAAGTTAAAGAAATTCGACTGACCAGAAGGGGACCAGGACCCGAGGGTGTCAAGACAAGCAGAGGAGAATTTCTCAGGGACTTCGGAAAGATGGGGTGCCTCGGCCGAGAGTGGGGTTCAGCCTGGGCTCTAACCTCACCTCCCCAACCCCCTCCCCCTCGGGGATGTTGCCAAGGTCGGCATTCCACCCCCACCATGATCCCTAGCTCCTTGACCCCAGTCAACACTCAGCATCATGACGAGCTTCCCTGAGCCTCGGACTGTCCCTTAGGCCTCTTCGCTTCATGCCCGCCCCGCCACCCGCATCTTCACCTGCTGCTATTCTGGGCTTTCGCTTTAGATCCTGTCAGAGCCCCCACGCCCTCCTCAGTCAGGCCTCGGGTTTTAGTTCGATAAATTTCCACATCGGACGCGGTTCTAAACCCTTTCCCGTTGGCTCCCCGAGTCTCCTCCATCAGCCCAGGGTTAACAGTTGCCCGACCGCCGCTTCGCTCTATCCCTGCCCCGCTTCCCTCTGAGCCCTGCTCTAACCTGAGCCGGGTTCGCGATCCCCCACCCCCCCAAGATCAGGCGTTTTCCCCGGCCAGGGATCCTTCAGCACTACGTCCCCCGGCTTCACGCTCCCACAGCACGGCGCTGTGTCCCTTTAGCTCGGCGTCCCCCACCCCCTTCAGCCCAGTGCCCTGCCCCCGGTTCCTTTCATCCCTGCGTTCCCTCCCGGCCTTATGTCCCCCGGCCCCGCGTCCCCTGAGCTCCGCGTTCCCCCAGTCCAGTGTCCCCCGAGCTCCGCGTTCCCCCGGCCCCGCGTCCCTTAAGCTCGGCGTCCCCGACCCCCACCCCCAGCCCCTCCAGCCCGGTGCCCAGCCCCCGGACGCCGCCGCGTTCCTGTCCCCGGTTCATCCCTGCGTTCCCTCCTGGCCTAGCGTCTCCCCGCCTTGCGTCCCCCGGCCCCGAGTCCCCCGAGCTCCGCGTTCCCCCCGGCCCGGCGTCCCCCGAGCCCCGCGTTCCCCCTTCCCCCCCGGCCCCGGGCCCACCCCACGCCCCCTCAGCCTGGCGTTTCCCTGCTTGCTCCCGGCCCCGCCCCCGCCGGCCGCCATGTGACGGGAAGCAGCTGATGGCCTCTGCGGGCGGCGGCGGCGGCGGCGGCGGGGCGGGGGCGGGCGACGCGGGCGCGGAATGAAGCCCCGCGGCCCTGGGGGCTGAGGTCCCCGCCGCCGCCTGGCGCGGCCCGCGCGTCCTCATGGAGGCCGGAGGTGAGTGCGGCGGGGACGGCGGGGCGGGGACCCAGGTGGGAGCGCAGCTTTGTTTCACTTTCGCTGTCAGCGGCGCCCGCCGTCCTCCAGCGGCCGCGGGGACCGGAGAGGGCGGCCGACCGGCTTGGCCGGATCCCCGAGCTCACGCCGAGGGCGCCGGGCCCTGGTCGCCTGCGACATCCCGGCCTCAACGCCCGCCGCGGCTCTGGAGTAGCAGCGGCAGCTGGGTGGGTGCCTGGGAACGGGGTGGGGCCCGGGACGCTGCGCTGCGGTGACACGTAGGACCCGACACCCTGGAGGGTGAGGTCCAGTCCCGGCTCTGCCCTTGTCCCCAGATGTCACCAGGAACCCTGGAAGAGAGAGAGCCTGGGATGGACTTCCTGACCGCCTGGAGAGCGCCGAGTGGCTCAGGAAGGCTTAGACCTGCAACCCCCGGGGCTTCTCTCTCAAGGGCCCTTGGCCCTGCGGCCCGCCCACAGAATAGTGGCCTGGATTGGGGTGGGGGAGGTACTGCCAGACTCCAGGGTCCCCAAATTCCCGAGCTTAAAGGCAGTTTCCGTAGGGCAATCTCAGAAGTCAAGGCCTAGGGCTCAGACTTGGCCCCAGTGAAGTTCAAGCCTCGCCTAGGTCTGCAGGACTAGGATGCCCCCAAGGGCTTGCAGTGCTGGGTGGGATGTTTGCAGGCGGGTATTCCCTGGGGTGGTGTCCCCTTTGCATTTAGGAAATGACATTTCTTTGTTTGCAGTAGCCAGGCTTTCAGGGATAGGTGTCACCGGCAGTTCTCCAGGTTTCCATCTAGATAAAAGCTTTGAGCATTTTCCCCATAGAATTCTATTTAAATGGCCTCTACTGATTTCTTCTGTGAATCTCTTTATAGCTTCCGCTCTCTCCTATTAATGCCTTATAGTTAAATCTCAAAGCAGTCTCTGACCAGACTCCCCCTTCTTCATGGTGCAGTTTTCCCCTCTAGTGATTGACCGTGTTGTAAGGATGTGGGCAGAATTGTTGAGAGCTGCCAAGCCACTGTTAAAAAGGCCAGACACTAGGCTAGAGTATTACAATAGAAAAGAGTAGAACAGTGGTTAGAATTAATTATTAAGTCGGGCGGTGGTGGTGCACGCCTTTAGTCCCAGCACTCGGGAGGCAGAGGCAGGCGGATCTCTGTGAATTCGAGACCGCCTGATCTACAAGAGCTAGTTCCAGGACAACCTCCAAAGCCACAGAGAAACCATGTCTCGACCCTCCCCCGAAAAAAGAATTAATTTGTTAATTCAACAAATATTTGTTGAGTATCTACTATGTCCTGGGCTTCCTCTAGTTCATTGCTGGTCCATAGAAATATAACAGCAATATGTAATTTAAATGTAGTAGGCACGTTTTAAAAAGAAAAAAAATCCTGGAAGTGGTAGCCCATGCATTTAATCCCAGCATTTGGAAAGCAGCGGCAGGTGGGTCTCTGTGAGTTCAAGGCCAGCATGGTCTATAGAGAGTTCTGGAGAAACTGTGTCTCAAAAAACAAACAAACAAACAAACAAAAGGAAACAGTTGCAATTAAAAAGCTGTCTACTTCAGGCTAACATCTAAAATATTCCAAACTGATTCATTTATGTGGTCAAACAAAAGTTACAGGACTGTTTTGGACTCAAAAAAATTTCTGTGTGGGTGGTTTAACTACCTGTATATCTGTACCACGTGGTGCATGTAGTATCTGGTAGAGCCGGAAGAGGGCATCATAGCTCTGTACGAAGTTAAAGATGGTTGTGAGCCACTAGGTAGTGCTGGGAACGGAACAGCAAAACACATGCTCTTAACATCTGAGCCACCACTACCACTGAGGTTTTGCAGTCTGGTGTGTATTTTATTCTTTTTAAAAACTGTTCTTACATTTATTTGTATTTTATGTATATGAGTTTTTTGCATGCATATATGTCTGTGCGCCATGCATGTGCCTGGTGCCTGCAGAGGCCAGAAGAGAGGGAGTGAGATCCCTTGAACAGGAGTTACAGACAGTTGTGAGCCACCATGTGGGTGCTGGAAATTGAACCCAGGTCCCCTGCTAGTGTATCAAGTGCCCTTAACTGCTGAGCAGTCCCTCCAGCTCCCTTCTTAACAGCTGTGCCACATTTCATTGGTCAGCAACTTCTTGTGACAAGTGATAGACAGGCAAGGAGGACTGAGGAGGAGATAGCCACAAATGCTACCCAGAAAGCCCTAGTGTAAAGAAAGCTAAATGGCTAACACTAAAGGAAAGTAACTTAGTCACCTTGGTGAGTCAGGAATGTCACCAAGAAGCTGATGTGGATACAGACAGGGCCCTGCTATTCTTTTTTTTTTTTTTTTTTTTTTTGGTTTTTCGAGACAGGGTTTCTCTGTATTGTTTTGAAGCTTGTCCTGGAACTCACTCTGTAGACCAGGCTGGCCTCGAATTCACAGAGATTCACCTACCTCTGCCTCCCGAGTGCTGGGATTAAAGGCGTGTGCCACCAACGCCTGGCTAGCCCTGCTTATTCTGATGGAGCCGCCAGTCAATACTGTCCAAGCTGATGGGACAGCGTAGCAATGCAAAGATTCCCAAGGCAGGAAGGACCACGAATCCCACTACCAGCTGGGTTCCTGGCTCCACCTCTGCTAAAGCAAGCAAGCCTCATGTGCAAAGAAGTGCTTGAGAAGTGTCTTTCCATTCTGCCTGACTGTCTACATACCCCTTGTTCAGTTGGAAAGCCTGGAAGGGGGTGGGGTAGGGCAACGCTGGTTAAAGCTTGCAGAACTTCAGCTCCCTAGGATGGTGACTATGGTTAATAACACAGTTATATACTTGGAAATTGCTGACAGGTTTTCAGGAGAGTCCCCACTGAAAAAAATGCTAAGAATGTGAAGGAGTGCATATGCTCATTAGCTGACTGAGCCCTCCTCCCCCACTGCCTGTATATCAATGTCAGTATATCACATGGTATCCAATAAGTATACTTGCCTATCAATTGAAAAAAAAACCCAATCCAAGCAAAGAGAGTCATGTAGGTATAACCTTAGATGAAGCTGGATCTTTCTAGTCTGTTTCATTTGTTTTGAAGTTGTGCACGCTAATTATGGCTTTGTTTTCCAGACTCCAAGAGACAGCTCCTGGTTTCTTCTTTTAGAGTCTAGATTCCTGACCTAAAATAGCAAGAGATGAAACCCCAAATCCCAGAAATAGAGTATGAATTCTGGGCAGGGCTAGGGCTTAAGAATTTTGTGAGAATGATGGCACAAGCATCTTGGTAGTCTGAGGGGGTTCCCTTTCCTCTATATTTAAGGTTGTATTCCATGTCTGTTTGTCACCGAGGGTCTCCTGGTAGCCTGACTGCCGGCATTGGGAACAGCATAGAAGGTGCTGCTGTGAGCAGACCTCCTCGTGCTGAGGGGTAATGATCTCAGTAGTGATGAAGAATTAGTGAGGAGTTGCCAAGGCACTGGGCTGGGGTCAGAGCGAGCTGTCCTTTGAGTCAGTTAGTGTAGAGTAGGGGCAGCCATGGAGAGGCATTCCCATGGAGGGAACAGTTGGTGCAAAGTCCTGAGGGTTGGAACTAACTTGAGCTTAGTCAGATGGGAGAGGGCAAGAAAAGAAGAGGCCCAGTCTGGGTTTGAAATGAAGGCAGGGAGTCAGGGACAGTATATTTGGTTTGATTCTAAGAATAAGTGAAACTACAAGCTAAGAGGCAAGGAGAATGGATGATTAGGAGCCAAAGCAGAACCCAGGAGCAGTTAGAAGACTGTATGTAGTCCAGGCAACAGGCCGTGCTGCAGAGAGTCAAATAGTAGCCGTGGAGATGGGAAGGAGGTGTGGTGAGGCTTTTTGAGACAGGCTTGACTGAACTCGACAGTGAGTTGGTTTGGGCATTATAGAAATCAAGGCTGGGCCCTTTTATGTGGTGTGGTGCACCGTCATGTCCGAAGAGTGGCTGCTGTGTGTAGGAGGAAGTGAGTCAGGGGCAAATAGTGTCAGGGTGGATGCAGTTTTCTCAGGCGCATCACTGTTGACACTGAGGGCAGAACATGTTCATTTCCCCAAGATAAGGCTCATGCAGACACATTGCATGCACCAGAGGGGTCCAACACAAGCACATACAGCTTTCTAGGAGGAATGATCCCAGTCTGTATGCACAGCAGTTTAGACCCAATGTATTAAAACCTGTATCTCGAGCTGGACAGTGGTGGCACACGCCTTTAATCCCAGCACTCAGGAGGCAGAGGCAGTCGGATCTCTGTGAGTTTGAGCCAGCCTGATCTACAGAGTGAGTTCCAGAACAGGCTCCAAAGCTACAGAGAAATCCTGTCTCGGAAAACATAAAAAACTATATCTCCACATATAACCTCAGGCAATGAATGCTTTCTTTATAAAGCCAAGATATGATGCATTAAAATTCTGTTTGAAGACTAAATTTTCAGCACATCTGTGGGCCCAGCAAAATAGCTCAGTGAGTTTTTAAAAGCACTTGCATCAAGAATCATTTTAAGCCCCCAGACCTATGGTGGAAGGAGAGAACTTGCTCCGGAGAGTTGTTGTCTGACCTACGCACGCCCTATGACATTCATGTGTGACCTCCTCCACACACCCTGTGACATCCGTGTGTACAACCATAAAGATTCTTGCACACATAGCAGAAAATGCTTTTTTTAAAAATGTGCCTTCTGTGTCACTGATACAATGCTAACCATGGATTAGCATTGTGTGTCACCAAGGAAAGATGTGGCCCTCTAACTAGGAAAGTGTGTGCCAACTGCTTTGAAGCCCAAATGTAAGAGACACATAAAAGCAGGTTTTGGAATAATGAAATACAGCTTTTTTAAATTAGATTCTAGAGTCTGGAGGGGTAGCTCAGTGGTTATGAGCACTGGCTGAGTTGGGTGGTGGTGTTGGTACATAACCTTTGATCCCAGCACTCAGGAGGCAGAGATAGAAGGATCTGTCAGTTTGAGGACAACCTGGTTTACAGAGTGAATTCTAGGATAGCCAGGGCTACACAGAGAAACCCTGTCTCAAAAAACAAACCAAACCACTGGCTACTCTCTTAGAGGGTCTGGGTTCCATTGCCAGCACCCACATGGTGGCTCACAACTATCGTAACTACAGTTCCAGGGGACCCAACTCCAGGCCTCAGACTTACAAGTCAACTGCGGAGGAGCTGTGGTTAGGTTGGAGGAGCACTGCCCACTCTGAGGAGGGGGGCGGGTGCTGTCATTTCAGTGGTGCGGGACATGCTCAAGTGCTGGCCTCCAAGAGAATGAAATGAGGTTGATAGTGGGAGGTCGGGGTGCTGCCTGTCAGTAGACCTAGGTGTGAGTCTTAGAAGCAGAAAACAAACAGGACATGAATGGCAAGGGACTTGTACCCTGCAGGGAAAGGAACAACATAGCAAGTGACTCGATGGAGGGTTTAGTGAAGGGGTGTGGTGGCAGGCCTCCGTGGTAGACCTGGGAGCCTTGGATGTGTGTTTTCTGCTTTGGCAGGGTCTCTAGAGGCACAAGAGTGTATTAGTAGTCACTTAGAGCAGGTTAAACTAGGACTAAGGACATGGGGAGAGTAGGAAGTAGAACCAGTAGGTCTGCCCTGAAAGGAGGTGGGAGTGGGAAGTAGCCCTTGAACTGAAGACACCAGGTTCCTTTTGAGGAGGACCATAAAGGCTTTCATTGGCTAGAGTCCAGACAAGAGGCCTCTCACTTTCTTCCTGCCTAGGCATTCACAGGAAAATGAGGCTTCATTCACCAAGTCCACCACCAGGGTTACTCTGAGTCATGCAGTGGGAAGGGTTGCCACTGAGTAACCACAGTGGAATGTAGCCTGTGGCTACTGTTACTGCCCTAGGTCATTTGAGCAACAACTCTCTCCCACCAAGTCTTGGGCAGACAGCAGCTTCCCTAGTCTGGTGGTGAGGCTAAAGTATGACGTCTCCTTCCCCAGAGGAACCGCTGCTGCTGGCTGAACTCAAGCCTGGGCGTCCCCATCAGTTTGACTGGAAGTCAAGCTGTGAGACCTGGAGTGTGGCCTTCTCCCCAGATGGTTCCTGGTTCGCCTGGTCTCAAGGACACTGCGTGGTCAAGCTGGTCCCCTGGCCATTAGAAGAACAGTTGTAAGTCTTCTTGGTACCCTAGGGGATGAGGGAGGTCCATGAGGAGCCATTGGGTGCTTTCCCAAGTTAGTCCCTGCTCTTTGGGGTCTTTTCCAAAAATTGGTGAGCAAAGAAGGGCTAAACAGTTGAGGACAGGGTCCCAAAGCCCCACATTCTATACATAGAGAAGCCAGGTCTGTCTGTAGAGTTTGTTGGCCTCACACTGACATTTTTGACAATTTTATTGAGCTAGAGGTGACACCCATACCGTTTGACCATTTGAGGTGCCTGTGCTCTGTGATGTACTTTTGTAATCGCAGTACTCGGGAGATGGAGGCAGGAGGACCCCCAGCTGAAGGGTAGCTTGCACTAGGTGGTGAGACTGTCTTAAAAGAAAAACTCATACTAGAGTGTACAGTGCAGCAGTGTTTAGTATTTGCACTGAGTTGTCACCTGTCACCAAAACCAATTCTAGAACATTGTCACTTCCTCAACAGGACCTCTTTTCAGTTGTCCTTCTCTGGCTTTGGCCTGGTGACTACTATGTCTTCTGCCCCCACTGTCATGACTACTTCTTACTGGGATCTTTCTGCATGTGTCTGTCTTAACACAGCTCTGAGTGCCTCACGGTTCACCCAGGCTCTGTGTGTGTGTGTGTGTGTGTGCCACTTCTGTTTACTGCCCAGTGACAGGTACTAGTGTGAGGTGCCAGACTCAGTTCACAGGCTTCTCACTGGTGGATGTTAGGTTTTGTCTGTTGTGAACAGCTTTGCTCTAAATGTTTCTGGACACATCTGCATGGGCGTGTGCATCCAGTGTTGGACTAAGAGAGTGACCAGCTGTTTTCCACAGTGCATGGTACAGTTTTACATTCCCCCGGCAGTGTCTTCAGGTTTGGAATTCTCTACATCCTTGGGACACTTGACTCTTGTCCTCTCTTTGTTCCAGCCTGGCACTCCTGGTGCAAGGTGGAATCTGTTTTGCATTTCCATCCTGGCTGAGGTTGTTGAGCCTTTTCTGAGTCCTCCCTTCTGAAAAAATACCTCCTCAGGTCTCTGGCCATTTTTAATTGGGTCTCTGTTTCCTCTTTGTTTGTTCCTTTGTTTTCTAACCGAGCTTATAGTTTCTGATCTTTTCATGGGGTAGACAGGCTTCAGGGTCTGAATGCTGTGAGCTCCTGTTTGATGTAACTCCTGTCTGTCCTGTGGTAATTGTGTGTGTGCATTTATTTTTTTATTCAACCAGTGTGTATTTATTTATTGCAAATCTTCATCACTTGGCACTGAGCTAGAGGTGGAGAACACAGTATACATCAGTGTTCGTTCTGGGGCCTCTCAGTGTCTCTCAGAAGTAATGGGCTAGATTTATGCTTGAATACCTTTTGTGAGAAACATACTGCCTTGATAATGGTAATGCCACCAAGAGTTCTGGTTGTCCTAGGCAGGCTGCACTGCTGGGGAGGAAGGTGTGACTTACACAGTCCCCACTTCCTGGAACCCAATTCTCAAGAATCCTTGGAATGCCCAGAGTGGAGGCTACTGAAGTGACTGGTTGGTGGGCTGCCTCCTTGGGGTGCACTAAATGATTTCCAGTCACTGTCTTCTGTAGTAGGAAGGGAAGGTCAAGGTCATTCACTACTATGTGTTATATTTTCTAAGGAGCCTTCAAGAGAGACACTTTGTATCTTGATCAGAGTCTAAAGTCAGCCGTTGTCTGAAAGTCTTTGTTGTTTTGCTTTTGTGTTTGTTTTCCTTCAGGGCACTCTTTCTCAGGTGTATACATTGTTATAGGTAAAGACCCCTCCTGTGATGACTAAGAAAACCAGAAGAGGTGTTGCAATGCCTGTCCTTTTCCTGTCATTTATCACAGCAAGAAAAGTATTTACTAGTGTGTTACGTGAGAAATGACTTGACTGGGGGGACATCACAGGTTTTGAAGAGTGATAATCAATGTAGTGCAGTGCAGCGCAGTACAGGCAGATGGCTTCTTTTAACAACAGCTAGACATGGCACTGCGCCTGTCATTACAGATGCTTGTGAGGCCGAGGCAGGAAAGCTGCCCAAGCAACCTAAGTAAGACTCAAATAGAATGCTCAGCAGCAGGGCCTTCTACTGGAATGTATGAGGCTTTAGCCTCCATCCCTACTGAAAAGAATACAAACAGCAAAACAAACCACACCACTATGATGCAGTAATGGGTACCATGTGCAGGCATGGTATGCAGTAGGCATATGCAGTGGAACAGTAGTGTGATATGACCCACATGACTTCGTTAGAAGTGAATACACAGCCATTTGTGCTGATCTGTTCACTGAGGTTAAAATGTGCTTGGCTTGTGACTTGCTTTGTCCTTGCTGGACCTTGGACCAGGCCTTTGTGCAAAGACTCTTACCACAGGGCTATGACGCCAGTCTGTGAGTAACATTTGTTATTTGTTTCATTTCTGGATATCCCATTGTTTCTTATGTTTTGTAAGTTACAATAATTGTCACTGGCAGCATTTATAGTCTTGTTAGGGTGTATCTGACCCTTTGTCTACTTATTTATTCATTTTTTGCCAGAACAATCAAAGGACAATTTGTAGGCATCAGTTTCCATCGTGCGGGTCCCAGGCATTGAGCTTGGGCTTTCAGCGTGGCAGCAAGTGCCCGCATCCCACCTGCGGCAGATACAGAAATAAGAGCACTGCTTTTCACAAATTAGAAGTTCTACGCTGTTTTATTACTCCTGTGACTTGTTCCTTTTTCTCTTTAGAGACAAGGTCTCCCTGTGTGGTCCACACTGGTCTTGAACTACTGATCCTCCTGCATGAGCCTCCCAAGTGCTAGGATTACAGGTATGCAGAACCATACACTTAGCTCTGTGGCCTTTTTTCCCCTCCCTCTCTCCCTCCCTCCCAGTCATAGAGACCTTGATGAGGTGACACTGGCCCATTTGGACCAGGGGCTACAGGAAGTTTGATTTTGGTGTCTGCATCCCAGGATAAGATGCTTCACATTTGGAAGCTGAAAAACATGGTGGGGTGTCTGGGTCACGTGACACCCTCCAGACTCCTATAACCCCCTTCATTTTACAGTACTGTTTTTATCTGGAGCAGCAGCATTCTTTCTCCAGATAATGACTGGCTGGGCTCTAAGGGTACTGTCTGTCCTGACTGGTGGGCTCCTTTAATATTATGCTGTGCATAGAAATGAGGGAGCCACTTCCCAACGAAGATTTGTTATGTATACTGTGATCTTTCAGCATGTATCCCTGCACACCAGAAGAGGGCGCCAGGTCTCATTACAGATGGTTGTAAGCCACCATGTGGTTGCTGGGAATTGAACTCAGGACCTCTGGAAGAGCAGCCAGTGCTCTTAACCTCAGAGCCATCTCTCCAGCCCCCAAAACCTCTATTTTTAAACCCTGTCATTTGGCTGGAACTGGACCAGCATATCTGTAGTCTCAGCTCTCAGGAGGCAGAAACAGGCATATCTCTATGAGTTCCAGGCTAGCCAGAGCTAGATAGTAAGATCTTGTCTCAAAAACAAGTTCACCGGGCGTTGGTGGCACATGCCTTTCATCCCAGCACTCAGGAAGCAGAGGCAAGCGGACCTCAGTGAGTTTGAGACCAGTGTGGTCTACAGAGCAAGTTCAGGACAGCCAGGGTTACACAGAGAGACCCTGTCCTGAAAAAACAAACAACAAACAAATCCAGTCATTTTTTACAACATCGATAAACCCAGAAGACATTGTAAACAGTAAAATAGGTTAGATGAGGCACTTGACCTTCTCATATGTTGAGTCTGATAGACTGATAGACACAGGAGTGCGGTGCTGGCTACCGAGGATGAGAGTGGTGTGTGACTACATGTTGGCAAGGCTGCAGAGCCCCGGTGGTGGGTGGGTTCTGGGCTCTGATATCCACTTGGAAGCTGTTGACTTTTTAAAAAATGACAAATAAAAGAACTGTTGAGAGCATAAAGCAGATAGAGCTGCCCTGGGTATACTCTGCTGACCTCCAGTTTATGTTAGAGAGCCTCCATTTCTCCAGATGAGCTTGATATTTTTTTTTTAACATACAACACTACACAGTTGACAGAAATGTGGTTTAATGAATCTTTTCAGAACAGGTGAAAATAAAGCAATCCAGTCACATGTGTTATGTATAGGAATCTCATGAAATAAGTCTGAGCTTGCCTAGGGATCTGGGGTCCTCATCTGGTTTCCCGAACTGAGTGTCAAGATTGCTCAGAAAAGTGGGGCCTACTGTCTGCTGGCCACATACAGTGCGTGGAATAGTAAACGTATACTTTCAGACCAGATCTAGAGTGTCTGCTTAACCTGTGCTATTGTGACAGTATTGGGGCCAGTGGTGCACAGGGCCTGAGCTTCACTTCCCTGGACTTGTCTCCCAGTGGAATGTGAAAGGTCAGGGCTGGGCGGAGAGGTCCCAGGGGCAGTGTCCTCTGCAGTGCCTTGGTCAGCTCTTCCACTGATGAGTCCCAAGCTGGATGCTCTGCCAGGGAATAGGTGGAAGAAGAGTGAGCCTCATTGTCAGCTGGGGCGCAGCGAGGACAGACATGGACTGTCCTCATGGCTGGAGTGGTTCACTCCCAGCCTCCTGGGGATTTCTGAGCTGGAGATGGGGGCTTGTTGAGCAGGAGAGCGACAGATGGAGATTATCCATGTTCTAATTCTGTCTGTCCTGGTTCTAAACCTGTGCTGTACATTGCACACTTTCTCAAGGGGAAACGTGCTTGTTTCTCTCTAGGACCCAAACCCAAGAGAACTTCTTGAGCAAGTGTGCGGCTCCCTGGAGCCTGTGTGCTCTACTTATTCCACAAGGCAGGTCACCCCATTTCAGGGCTGTTGCAAGTTGAATGGGTCAAAGTAACGAAGTCTGTGTCCCATGAATTCCAAAAGAAATTGAAACCATACCAGAACTCACCAAATGCCAGAAGTGAGTTCAAGAAATTGAGTCTCGGGCTGGCATGCTGGTTGACATGGTTACAATTTAGACTCATTCAGGAATGTCTGCTTTGCCCAGCATCCCTAAAGGATTCGAAGCCAAAAGCCGGAGCAGCAAAAATGATTCAAAAGGACGAGGCAGCTTGAAGGAGAAGACACTGGACTGTGGTCAGATTGTGTGGGGGTTGGCCTTCAGCCCGTGGCCCTCCCCACCCAGCAGGAAACTCTGGGCACGCCACCATTCTCAGGTGCCAGATGTCTCTTGCCTGATCCTGGCCACAGGCCTCAACGATGGACAGATCAAGATTTGGGAGGTGCAGACAGGTATGTCCTTCTGGTTAGTACTAGGTCGGGGGCATTGCTCATGACATGTGGTCAGGCCCCATAGGCCCATGAACCACCACCAGTTGGCTGAGGAGTGGGCAGCGACTGGCAAGTCTGCCATCATCTTATATTGATCAAGGGCTTCTGCTTCCTCCAGGGCTCCTGCTTCTGAATCTTTCTGGCCACCAAGACGTCGTGAGAGATCTGAGCTTTACACCCAGTGGAAGTTTGATTTTGGTCTCTGCATCCCGGGATAAGACCCTTCGAATCTGGGACCTAAACAAACATGGTAGGGGAGGTGCCTGAGTATTGCATCCCTAATCTCACCAGTGCCATTTTACTAGAGTTGTCTTCTGTCTCCAGCTTACCCAGCAAGCCTTTCTAAGATGTTCTTATAGCTAAACATATTTTAATTCCAAAAGTTCACTGTATATTTTCCTGTAGGGGCAGGGTCTAGATCCTCCCCCCCAGGGCACCAATGCCAGAGAGTGCTTGTGCGTCTTATATAACTGCCATAGAATAGGAACAGAACCCACACATATGCCCTACTTTACACCATCTCTAGAGTACTCGTAATCTCTAACGTGGGGTAAGTGCTCTGAAAACAGTTGCTACATTGTATCGTTTAGGTAGCATTGACAAGATTTTATATTCAATACAGACAGTTTTTCTTGGGCGTTGGTGGCACATGCCTTTAATCCCAGCACTGGGGAGGCAGAGGCAGGCGGATCTCTGTAAGTTTGAGACCAGCCTGGTCTACCAAGTGAGTTCCAGGATAGCCTCCAAAGCTACAGAGAAACCCTGTCTCGAAAAACCAAAAAAAAAAAAAATTCTAATTTATTAGTATTGTCCTTGAGTAGAGGGAGCATAACACATGCCACAGCCTATATGTGGAGGTCAGAGGTCAGATTGCAGGATGAGTTCTCCCCGTCTGTGGGAAAATGAGGGCAATAAACTCCTCTTCCCTTGGTCAGCATTCTGGGTCAACAGCAGAGATGTATGGAACTCTCCCCTGAACACAGCTTGCTCAAGCAGAGTGCTATAAAAACTGACCACCTGCAGGGAGACAAGTACTCTAGGCTGAGATTCTACTTCATGGAGATTCCTTTTCTTTCAGGAAGCCTCCCAACTGGACTGCCTCTTGACCAGGGCCTCCCGGCCAGAAGAGGCACTATCCTTCAGGGAATACTGACGATGTCTGGAGAGGTTAAAAATGGCCTCTAGGGGCTGGAGAGATGGCTCAGAGGTTAAGAGCACTGACTGTTCTTCTAGAGGTCCTGAGTTCAATTCTCAGCAGCCATATGGTGGCTCACAACCATCTGTAATGAGATCTGGTGCCCTCTTCTGCAGGCAGAACACTGTATACATAATAAATAAATCTTTTTTTTTTTTTAAATGGCCTCTAAAGAGACTGAGCAAAGCCTGCTGGTCAGCAGCCTGGGATGGACAAGCTAACTCATGAGAGAGCACTGCAGTCCCAGAGGTCAAAACCCTGTTCTGAATCACACATCCTTAGAGGCAGCAACACTAGGGAGTGTCCAAATATGCTGTCCTGTGGTCAAAGTACAGACACTTTGAGACATCAATATGCAGCCAGTCCACATACCCATGAACACACATGAATGGTTTCATTATAGCCAGCCATATGTTGAAATGGCCTTTTTGAAGGCTGTCTTGGCTGGCAAGATGGCTCAGTGGTAAATGAACTTGCTGCCAAGCCTGACCACACATGGTAGAAAGAAATGGTAAAGGAGGCATTCGTAGAAGAGACAAATGACCCAACAAGAGAAGGGTCAATACTGAGCTGTCGTGGCTTTTCTGCTTCCCATTATGGGGCAATTCTCCTACCTTCTCAGAAGTGGTACCTTTAATCCCAGCACTCGGGAGGCAGAGACAGGAGGATCTCTCTGAGTTCAAGACCAGCATGGTCTACAGATCAAGTTCCAGGACAGCTTGTATTATTGGAAAAACAACAAAACCAAAATAAGAAATGACAATGGTAATTAGTGCTTTAGCCTTAGCTTGCATAGTACATACTATACAATGGTTCTCAGTTTGCCTAATGCTGCAACCCTTGATACTCTAGTGGTGGTGACCCCCAACTATAACATTATTTTCGTTGCTACTTTGTAACTTAAGTTTTGCTACTGTTATGAGTCATAATGTAAACATCTGTGTTTTCTTGGATTCACAGGGATTAGGTGACCCCAGAGGGGGTGGAGAAGCACTCTCCTGCAGCCTGAGGCTTCCTCAGTATGCAGCTGCTTCTCTGTTTGAAGGCAGGGAAGTCTAAGACCAAGGTGCAACAGGTGGCTGATGGCAGGGGGCTCACTCCAGCCCATAGATGGCTATTTCACCAGACAAAGAGGGCAGAGAGCTCTCTGTGCTTGCTTTCATAAAGCACTAGGCCCCCATGACCAATTTTTCCCCCAAAGACCCCATTCGAAGTACCATCACCTTGGAGATGGTTTGTAGCCTATCAAAGTTGGGGGTCCCCACCGTCTATAGCAGCTTGTAGCTAAACGGGTACAGAGGTGTTTGGAGCACCCTCATCCACACCACCCACTCACTAAGAGCATCTGTCTGGGACTGGACCTTGAAAACAAGCGGTCTAAAATGGGTTTGCCAGTGAGGACTTCTGGAAGTCTGGGCCCCCTTGAGTTAGGCACAAGCTCCATAGCTAAGCTACCCAGCAGCCTCAGCCCTGCTGTACTTTTCTTTCTGAGACAGGGTGTCTATGTAGCCCTGGCTGTCCTGGAACTCTCTACATAGACCAGGCTGTCCTTGAACTCACAGACCTGCCTGCCTCTGCCTTCCAAGTGCTAGAATTAAAGGTTTACGTCGCTGTGCCCAGCTCTGTCGTATTTTTCATGCTATGTGTGTTTAGCCTAGGTTGGCTCTGAACTTCATTGGAAATTGTGTTTCCTCCTCCCAAGTGCTAAGATGAGAGGCTTGAGCACACCTGATGGGAAGGTTCGAAGCAGGTTCAGTAAATCCCTCCCTGAAGGGGAGAATGGACTGGGTGACAGTGACTAAGTGTGTGGGACAGTGGGTGCTTTTCTCTTTTGTTTTTATTTATTTATTTATTTTTATTTTTCATTTTTGGTTTTTCGAGACAGGGTTTCTCTGTATTGTTTTGGAGGCTGTGCTAGAACTCGCTCTGTAGGCCAGGCTGGCCTCGAACTCACAGAGATCCACCTGCCTCTGCCTCCCGAGTGCTGGGATTAAAGGCGTGCACCACCAACGCCCGGCCCCTCTTTTGTTTTTAAAGTTTATGTGGATGTATGCACACCGTGTGTGTGTGTGTGTGTGTGTGTGTGTGTGTGTGTGTGTGTGTGTGTGTGTGTTACTCACAGAGGTCACAGGACGTGTCAGAGTCCTTGGAGTTAAGGATGGTTGTGAGCTGCCATACAGGTGCTAGGAACCAAACCTGGGTCCTCCACAAGTGCTCTAACCATTGAGCCATCTCTCCAGTCCCGAGTAGGGTTTTCCAGGAAAAAAAGGGACAAGATATGTTACCAGATGCCAGGCATTGTCTTACTAACCTGACTTGCCATAGTACATTTGGTTATGACAGCTTAATTGCCAGAGAAGTAACCACAGTTGAGTTTCACAAATTAGTGATTTATAGCCACTTGTACACGTGAACTTTGTGTGTTTTTTGCTTGGCTCTTTATGTCCCCATTGTTAGCTACCTTCCCTGTATGTCTTCCACACTTCCCTGACAATTGATAGCCATATCAGGAACCCAGGCTAGCTCCTTCCATAACTATGTATGTACTTGTGAAAATACTCCAGAATACACGTTAGGTTTTGAGGTCATTTCACAAAAACAGTCTTATTACTCATCTTTTTTCCCTGTATATTGCACTTCTCATTAAGCAATACCTGACTTGGGGAAGTCTGTTTCTATTCCTTCTGGACTGACACCCATTAACTCACTCATTCTCATGTGAGCCGGCCTTGAGAAAGCACAGCTTATGGCTGTACTGTGAGTGCACAGTGCAGTGGCCTCGGAACCAGGCTGTCTGAGCTCACAGCGCATGCCTCTGAGGACTGCTCCCTGCCATGCATGCTTGAACAGGGTTCCATGGGGAACTGTGAGACTGGCAAGTCTGGACAGGTGTGAGTGCTTAAAGTGCTGGGTTCCTGAAAAGATTGTCTTCTGTGCTGTGTGCCTTTGCCATGCTCACCTGTAAACCAGAGGAAGCCGCAGGGCGTGAGCTCCCTTGGCTTTCGGCTGCTGCGTTCATAGACTGCAGGTGTTCCCTTTGTCCTTTGCTTTCCAAGTGTTTAAAATGCCAGGTCTTGTTACAGTTCTTGTCCTGCACTAGAATGTGGGTTTGGGCTCTAGCTGAGAGCTAGATGATTGTACCGGGTCTCTTACATCCTGAGGGCTGATTCACCCTCTGCTCTTCTCCGGCAGGTAAGCAGATCCAGGTGTTATCTGGCCACCTGCAGTGGGTTTACTGCTGCTCCATCTCCCCAGACTGCAGCATGCTGTGCTCTGCAGCTGGTGAGAAGTCGGTAAGCATCCGGTGTGAGTATGCACAGCATGTGTGTACCTGAGCCAGAGTCCATCTGCTGGTGTGAGTATGCACAGCATGTGTGTGCCTGAGCGTGTGTGATTGTGTACAGCACTCATGTTCAGAGTACATCTGCCAGTGTGTGAGTGTGCACAGCATGCATGTGTTTGAGCCCTACACAACTCTCTGGAGGCTGGCACTTGAACATGACCGGGAGAGGAGGATTTGGAAATAGGTACGTCATCTCTGGGGGTGGTTCCTTTTCCAGAGTGGCCAAGTGCAGTATTTTCAGACTTTTTTCCCCTTTGGAGTCTAGGATTTTAAAATCTACAGCCCACATCCAGACCCCAGTTTCCTGAGTTGGAATCTGTCTAGTTTGACTCCATGTGATTAGGATTTACAGTTCAAAGCCTGGCAGCAGCAGCCATGGTCTGTTGTTAAAGGTACTGGAGCCCAGAGGCAGTCTGGAGAGGTAGTTTCTGTTCTGTAGGAGTTTCTGCAGCTTCACTGGCCTCACATGTGTCAGGATGGGAGGTTTGACATAGCTCAAGGACTTGAGCATGTAAGGTCTGGAATGAGCAAAAGTGAAGCATTTTCCTTCTCTTTTCTTGGCTACAGGGTCTTATGTAACCCAGGCTGGCTTCAGACTCATTATGTAGCTAAGGTGACCCTGAACTGATCCTCCAACCTACACCCTCAGACCCATTTTGGGTGTGGGGGGGTTCCAGTCAGGGTTTCTTTGTGGCTTTGGAGCCTGTCCTGAAACTAGCTCTTGTAGACTAGGCTGGTCTTGAACTAGAGATTCACCTGCCTCCCGAGTGCTAGGATTAAAGGTGTGCACCACCATCACCCGGCTCACTCTTAGACCCATGTTACTACGTAGTGCTGGGGATGGAACCCAAGGCTCTGGGAGGTGCTTAGGCAAGCTCTCTACTTAGCTACATCTCTAGCCTCAAGAGTTATGAAGATAAAAGTGGAAAATGGAAACCCTGTTTAGATGATTCACATCAAGGTTTAAAGTTAGGAGCTAGGTCAGATGCAGTCATGGGCTGGACTCCAAAGGGTGTGTGTGTGTGTGGAGGGGGTAATATGTGTTTTCCAGATAGGGTTTCTCTTCCTAGCTCTGACTGTCCTGGGAGTCGCTCTGTAGACCACACTGGCCCCGAATTAATCGAGATCTGCCTACCTCACAAGTTCTGGGATTAAAGGCGTGCTCCACCACCACCTGGTTTCCTAATCTTAAGCAAGGTGAATGTTAAATGTCTGGGAAGGGCACTGGTACTTGGTCTATGGAGCCACTCCTCATATCCGATCTTATGCTTGGCTTCAAGTGGAATGAGTTACCGATGCAGAGTTCTCTCTCCTTCAGCCCTGCTATCCTGTCTCCAGGAAGGACCAGAAAGCCGTGTGAATGTTGAGTAGGCAACCTTCTGTAGTGTGGCCTGGCCTGTGTGCTTTTACAATGGATTGCATCTTTGAAGTGCTGAAGCCTGCATGGTGGCGGGTTCTGCAGCCCCCCAGACTGTAGAAAAGGAGGAAGTTCCACTTTCTCTGCCTGAGGGGCAGGATCAGGGTTCCTGCGGTTGTAACTGCTCTGGCAGTTAAGCACCTTGCTTCTGCCCCTCACCAGACCAGTTCTGCCCTGTTGCAGGTGTTCCTGTGGAGCATGCGGTCCTACACACTAATCCGGAAGCTAGAAGGCCACCAGAGCAGTGTTGTCTCCTGTGACTTCTCTCCTGACTCTGCCTTGCTCGTCACAGCTTCTTATGACACCAGTGTGATTATGTGGGACCCCTACACCGGCGAGAGGCTGAGGTCACTTCAGTAAGGACCTTGTGGGGTTACACATGCCCCCTGAAATCTGGGACAGGGAGGGACACCTTGGATGGAAGAGGGCAGCTGGCCCTGCTTTGTGGTGCGGGGTCTCTTCAAGTCTATTGGTTCAGAATAGGAGACCACAATGACCATTTCCACCTGTTAACTGTAGTACCAGGTTCATAGTGACTCTCATCAGATCTGTCACCTCCAGTATAAAGTTCCCTGTCCTCACAAGCTTGCTCTGCTTTTTCCTTACTTTCTGTTGTTTCTAAAGCAAATGATAGTAGTCCTATAATTATCAGAGATCAGCCTAGAAAAGACTTTGTGTTTTCACTGTGACATTAAAGTGGGGGCTGACCTACTTTGCACAAGGAAATTAGCACAAGTATTGGTAACCCTTTTGACACCTCAAGACACTTGGAGCTTTCAATGGGCCTTATTTTCCAGTCTGCAGGTGCTACAGTTTTACATAAGGAGCACAGGTCAGAGCGTTTGGTTTACTGCCTGCGGGTGAGGATTCTTGGGGAGGGTAGCCATCATTCCAGACCTGTACTATTTCTTTGTAGTCACACCCAGCTGGAACCTCCCATGGATGACAGCGACGTCCACATGAGCTCCCTGCGGTCTGTGTGCTTCTCTCCTGAAGGCTTGTACCTGGCTACAGTGGCAGATGACAGGTAAGGGGGCATGCAGGAGACTGCCTTAGAGCTGGTTCTTGCAAGTAATGGCAGGCATTCCTTGCTGGACTCCAGCTCAGTGTACATGTGGCCTTCTGTCTCCCATCCAGGCTCCTCAGGATCTGGGCTCTGGAACTGAAGACTCCAGTTGCTTTTGCTCCTATGACCAACGGTCTTTGCTGCACATTCTTCCCACATGGTGGAGTTATTGCCACAGGGTATGTATCTGTGTTATTTTATCCTGCCATTGTGTCATTTACAGATGTTAGTAATTAAATGCAGCAACAGACATATGGCTCATACTGCCCTTAACAGCCAGTTCCACAAGGAGGCCTAAGATAAGGTGATGTGGAATTTATATGGACAATCATGGCCAAGATCACCTTACAGATGTGTTCTGTAATTGATAGTGGCACTGTCTGTTATTGTGCAAGCCCAGAGCCACCTTATGCTAGGCAAGCACTCTGCTATATCCCCAGCACCTTTCCTTTTGAGCTAGTGTGTAGTGGGCTGTGCTGACAGATGGCTTGTCATCAAAGGTATTTTCCTGTTTTGGGCCAGCCTTGGAATACCTGGTTCAGGCTCTCATCCTTCTTTAGTCTTATGTAGCCGTTGGGACCACAGGCATGGGTCTCATCCCCATAATCCTATGGTGTAGTCATTACCGAGCAATTTATAGCCCTTCCCAGTCAAGAGTGCACTTCAGCTTCTGGAGTCTCCTATTTCTAGTCAAACTGGGACAACCACTATTGGGAAAACTCCCTAGGGTCTGCTAAGGATTGGTTTCTGTTGTTTCAGGACAAGAGATGGCCATGTTCAGTTCTGGACAGCCCCCCGTGTCCTGTCCTCACTGAAGCATTTATGCAGGAAAGCCCTTCGAAGTTTCCTGACCACGTACCAAGTCCTAGCACTGCCAATCCCCAAGAAGATGAAAGAGTTTCTCACGTACAGGACTTTCTAGCAGCACCCGCTGTCCTAACTCCTGTAGCAGAAGCAATGCAAGGGACTGGCTAGGGTGGAGCCAGCCAGATCACACTGGACCCGCTGTGGACCTTTCTCCCCACTGGCATGTGCAAGTAGGTCTGAGTGATGCCACTTGTGTGGTGCCAGCTTTACCTCGTCGTTGTCATTGTGAGCAGCCTTGTCGGTCTCATTGTCTTGAAGCCAGGTGCAGTTGTGGATGTTGTTTGGGTAATAAATACAAGCAGGCTCCAGAGCCTGTCCAGTGGTGGCCAAGTCCACACTCCCTTCACTGGGAAGTGCCTGCCCAGTAGCACAGTGCCTGCTGCCCGTTTCTAGTCAGTGGCTGCATGGTTTGAAGTTCCTCTGCTCTGGTCAGAGGAACGAACATTGGTATTTGGCACATGCTTCTGGCCAGGACATTCCTATGGAACCAAGTTATGTTACTAAGCTGCAGGTGGACTGGGCTGTGCTCTTCGCCAATACACTAGTACTGGCTTTTATTTTTCTTTAAACAGTGGTGTGCATGTGTAGGAAATGACAAGTACATCAGATCATATGAGGAGGTGTCCTCAACTGCATGACGGTCAGATAGATGGCCATTTATCAGCATCATATTTATTTGTGTTTTCTCAGCAGATAGTAAGGTACAACTGTGTTTTCTCAGTGGTCTTTAAAAACCAAGAGTTCTTAAGTGGCCCAGTTGTGAAGCCATGTCTTAGTTGTGTGAAGTCAGTATTGTCACTGGCTCATGCTATCAAGTGTGTGTGTTTGTCTCTGCTGCTTGACTTCATGGGATTCACCCTCCAGTTCCAACTGCCCTAAACAGAGCCCCTTCCAAGCACCGCTCTTCACCGGCGGCAACAGCTACCTATTCAAGATGCCTCACTCACACAGAATCTGCCTTAGGAAAGTTAATATATTTTAAATTATTTTAAAAGAAACAACACCTTACTCTTTGGCTTTTCTTAATTGATACGTTAAGGGGCAGTGTTAACAGTGTACAGTGTGTGTGTAGAGGAGTCTCCTCTATCATTTGAAGAAAACATTGCAAAACGAAGCTTTCATTGAAGGGAGAAAAGAGAACAAGAAAACTTGTCTCCGTTCCTTTTTTTCCCAAACAGCACAAAGGGAGAGCGGGACACTAGTGGGCAGTTCAGCCATGTGGCTGAGATTTGCCTCCAGCCCTGACCACTTGGCCACAGCTTCAAACTCCACTGGGAACCTTGGGGAACAAGCTGTCCATGGACAAGAAAACGATTTCTCCCTTAGACAGCACACGCTCAACTTGAAGGTTCATCGTGCTAAGAGTGTCTCCACCTCAGATGCATCTTACACAGCTAATCTGAGAAACAGCAGGTTGGTCATGGCGCACCAGGTGCCCTCCAGTGTCCATAGCTGGCTCAGGGCATGTGCATGGTTCTTTACCATTGTACAGAGACCTGTAGGCAACAGTCTGAGGTTTCTAAGGACAGCCTCCAAGGAGAGCTTATCCTGTGACACTAGCGACAAAGGCCTTGACAGGAATGCAGGTGGGCAGGCCAGCAGGCATGGAACACTGAGCGAGCACCTATTACTGTGGAGGATTGTGTAAGCGCAGCCCAGCTGCAGACAGGAACACCACAGCATCCCACCCCTCTCTGACAAGTGAGGCTTCCACAGCCACTGCCTCAGAAAGGCACAATCTGAAGGCTAACTGTATCTTTACAGTTTCAATAGAATTTGGAACCTGCAGGAAAGTCTTCAGAAAGATAGGTGTTTTGTTTCTGATAGGATTTATCTCACTAGGCTGGCAATGCTGCCTCAGCCTCCCAAGTACTGAGATGATAGGTATATTACCACAGAATAGTTTTGGTCAGAAACCCATTAGCACCCATTTAAAGCAGATACAAAGTGAAAAGGTTTAACATCGCAGATGCAAGTCTTGAGCTGGAAGACACCTGAAGCGTGTTCAACTTGAACATCACACTGCAGACCTAACTGACCTGAGTTAAGGTCAGTTTTGTCATCCCAGCAGACTTTAAAGCATCCCCCTCCCCAAAAAAGATTTATTTTCCCCTACAAAAGACAAGCAGCATAGATAGTTATACATTAAAGTCGCTCTGTAGTTCCCAGCTCCAAACAGCCACAGATAGCACTGCCCAAGTGCCTGGGGAGAGACTTCTGTGACTGGCTTTATTCAGCAGTACAGGGCAGTACTTCACCAGTAAGCAAGTCCTCTGTCCTCGAGGCAGGGCCGGCAGGGTTGGAGTGACTAGGCCTCTGAGACAATCAGGTCTCTGGTGACTTGAAAAGCAGCAATGAGGGAGCTCAGCTGTATCTTCTCACTGGTGCCGACGGAGAGTCTGTACCTGAAGACACCGGCCCCAGGTTGAGAATAAAGCACACCAAGGCCCCGCCTATGAGCTCGAGAATGTGAGAGCTGCTGGGGCCTGACAAGGGGCGCCAGAGTCGACAAAACAGTCTCTTGCCTCAATACTCAGCTATTGATTGACAGACTGAAAACCCAGCACCAGCAGGTTCTGCGTTCCCCCCACCTCAACCTCCACGGACAGCATGGTGTGTGTGATCAGGGCTCACAAACTGTGACACGAGGAGCTTCGGAAGGGAGCTGGAGGGTCGTGGTTAGGCAATAACGCAGGGCACTGGCATCATCTTGTCACTTTAAATGCCACCGAAAGCAAAATCACTCCCAGCGTAGTTATAGGAAATGACCCAATTTGTCTACACGAGCCAGTGACAGCCTGCTGGAGCTGGTAATACTGACATTTGGTCAGGGCCCAGTGTGCTGTCCACGTAAATGATAGCTACCGATGTCACTAGGGACTAATGACAGTGTTTACTGAGCTGGGCAAAGTGGAAAATTGAGCTTGTTTGCTTTTCCTCCACTGTGCTCCTATATAGCACAATGCCTTAATAAGCAGGGTAGCTGGGCACCCCCAAATGACCTGCATACTCCACCTGAGGCAGAGTCACAGGCTAAAGCTTTGAGGACTGAAGGGACCCTCCTGCTCAGACATGGGACTGAGTTGCGCTTGCCCTCTGTACTGCCTCCTTGTGCTCTGCAGGCAGGACATAGCCTTCGCCACATTCCATTTGGCACTACCCCAAACTGGATGGCCTGTACCTGAAGGGCATACAATCCAAAGCCACACCAGCTGAAACTAAAAAGCTTACAGCAGGAGAGGGGTCAGCCAAAGAACTGAAACTGGGAAAACACTCACTCAATGTCTGCCATTTTGGTCAATAAATGTATCCGAACCGAAGATGGAAAGTCAACTGGGGAGAAAAAAGAACCAAGTGAGTAAGGTCTGTCACTTCTTAATATAAAACAAACAGAGGAAAAGCTGGGCTTAAACATCACACACATGGGGCTTCTGACAGGGCTGAGCTTCAGGCCCATTACAAGCCACCAAACCAATAAGCTAAGGAAGGTATACCCACAGGCTATAGGCTATTTTGTGATTTTTGTTTTGGGGTGTAGTTCAGTGGAAGAGTGTCTGGCTACCATGCATTAGGAGATAAATTCCATTGCCTGTATCACCAAAAACAAACAAGAAAAGAACCCTCAATCACACAAATAGTCATCATTTCCTAGTCCAGTGATCCTAAGGACACAGACAAGTCAACACTGTCCATGGTGGGTGACAGATACACAGTAACTAGGAAGCCAAACTTAAGCAATAGGTTCCACACGAGCATAGTACTGGTTGCCTGATGGAGCCTCTTCATTTGAAGGAGGCTGCTGTCTGGAGAAAAGCTCCCAAAAGGCTATATGGAGGGGCTCCCTGGAGAATCTCTTCTAAAAGTTGGCATGTGGCTCTCCCTACCCCCACCCCATGCTGATTGAATTATCTGGGGGCGACTCCCAGGTATGGCCCAAGCTGAGATTGATCCCCGGAACAAGGCAGGAAGTGGGAACTTAAACGAGGTCTGTGGACATAGCCCAGATGGTAGTACAGGCATATACAAGGCCCTGGGTTCAATCCCTATGTGGGGGGCATATAACAAGAGCGAAAGTAAAATATAGCACTTGCTGCTCTAAGACATTCCCTTGAGGGAAGAGAGCTCACCTCTAGGGGGTCATTTCTACCCACCCAGCAGCTCAGCTCCAGAGATTAGAAAGAGTTTGGAACAGTTTTAACAGCAATTCAGAGCTGCTGAAGATTAAGGGCCAGACACTGTTTCTGCGCAGGAATGAAGACCTCACACCCTTTGTAGCCATCCCAAAGCTATGCTCCCCCTCCCCCAACACACACCAGGGGCCACCACAGTTACCTCTGTGCACAAACAAGTGAACCTCGGTCAGGATGTCATGCAGAGCCAAGCCCTTCAGAGTCTTCAGCTCCATGATGTCTAGGGAGGTGCAGCTAAAGGAAGGGAAACCATTCCAGAACTTGCTGCAGGGAAGCTTCAACCCCAGCCCTTGGTGAGTGACTTCAAAGTGGGGCTTTTCATCCCAGTAGAGATAGATGCTTCTCCCCTTCTAGCTGCATACAGGTCCAATTCTAACTTGTCCCATTTTATCTTCAATGAGGCTTTTCTAAGAAGTATAGCTGTCTCTTAGAGAGCAGAGCAAACAGTCCCTTAAAAGATCACAGTTATCTGTAGCCTTTCATTTCACTGCAAAACAAGTTAATAAGGCCCCTTTAATGACTGCTTCCTCCACTCAAGGCCTAACTGAAGAGAGATGCTACTTTTGGTCTCTTAAAGACCAGAGCCATTCAGTAAGACAATGGTATTCTCCACCTGGGGACACCTGCTGACACCATCCATCTGGGCCCGAGACCCGAGCCTGGCAGCAGCCACAAGGAAGGATACATCTGTAGGCAGTGGTGAAGTCTTGATTCAGCATCCAGTCCAGAATGTTGGCGATGTCAGTCTTTAGGGGGTGCCCGGTGCAGGTGTACACGGTCTCTTCTGTCACCTTCCCAAAGGCCATGTTGGTACTCTGCAGACAGGAGGACCCAGGGTCTGTCAGCAGCAGCCCTGCTGCAGTGACACGACACAGTATGAATCCTATACTTTCCACACTGGAAGGGCTGCCCTCTGCTGCCAATGCTTCTGCATGCTGTGGAGTCGCAGCACCCTCCCCCAGCCTCTCTTACAGAAGGGGAACACACAGGCAGGGAACCGGTGCGCAACAAGGTGAGTCTCAATGCTAGACATCTGAATGAACGTGTGGCTTGGCTGTCTGTCTGTCTTGTAGAGCTTTTTCAAATCTATGGTTGACTATGCCTGGAGTGGAATCATACCTGCAGAATGTTCAGAGCCCTGCGCATATCCCCACTGGACAGAGTGACGAGGGCCTTCATTCCATCTTCACTTATATCAACACTAAACGGAAACGGGCAAAGGAGTTCATTAAAGCCCCACCCCCACCCCCAAAAAAGAGCACAAACAACATCAACCATGGGGAACAAAATGGCCTCGAATGATTAGGGCTAATTTAAAAGAAGAAAAACATCAGAATGGAGGTGACAGCACTTTCCTGACCTACAGCATCCAGAAGCTACCGCAGTACTTAGGGACACTTGTCACATGAGTAGCCATGCCCCATCCTAGGAAGTGGCTGCTGTGAGTGACTTTCTCTGGGAAGAAACAGCCCACAGCTCTACATCTGACTGCCCAGAATGGATGTCTCAGAACCACCCCTTCCAGCCAGCTGGCAGCATCTACAAAAAGGAACTTAGCAATAGTCACTTCCCATGACAGAGGGGACAGCTTTCAGGATGGTAAGTGAGTTGTCAAGAAAAATCAAAAGGGCTAACAAGGTAGACTGTCCAGGACCCACAGAAAATGACAGCGGCCAGCAGTTCCCAGGGCTCCCCTTGGACTAGGCACTCTGCCCAGTCTCCATGCCACTCAATCCCAAGACCCTTTCCCTTCCTTGTAAAGCAAACTCACTTCTCCTCTTGTACTACATGCTCCAGGCGAGGAACCATGAGTTCTGGCGTCAGGGGGCCAAATCGGAACCTTGTGCACCTGGACTGCAAGGCAGGGATGATCTTGGACAGATAGTTACAAATGAGGCAAAACCTGGTGTTTTCTGTGAACTTCTCAATCACTGGAAGGAAAACCAAACACCTCACCTCAGAGTCCACCCTGACCGTGCAGAGGGCCCTCGGAAGGTTTAACAGTGTAAGAGAGGAGAGCTAGCTGCCCATAGGGGCAGGTGATGTTACTGGGTGTTGAACAACAAGTCCAGCTCAACCACCTTCCTGGGTGGATCTCACTCTAGCCCAGGCTGGCCTCAAACTGCAGGTGATCAACTGGCTTCAGTCTCTGGAGTGCAGAGATTATTGGCACGAGTCTCTCTCTCTCTCTCTCTCTCTCTCTCTCTCTCTCTCTCTCTCTCTCTCTCTCTCTCTCTCTCTCTCTCTCTCTCACACACCGCTTGCCACTATATTTCAAAGTTAATAACATATCATTAGAGTGCACAAAATGCATTTTTATGATCTGCCACAGTTCTAGCACTTTTGTCATCAAGATCAGAGTCCAGTCTGTCCACGAGCCCCCATCCCTTTGTGCAAGATGCTGCCTGACAGGCTGCCAAGCCCATCTTCACTACAGACGGGACAACAGCCAGTGCTGAGAGATGCACAGGACACCAGTGTCACTCTGCAGGGACCCAGTGTCCCCACGCAGATCTGCCCACACTGACAGTTACTTGGCAGAACAAGATGCTGAAGGAAGGATGCCAACACTCTAGGACCAGAAGAAATTCTGTCTGTGTCCCTCCTCCTCTCTACCATTCCTTCCTTCCCAGGTCTCAACTCTTCTGCTCTTCTCTCACAGCAGACGCCCCTGGGTGTCAGTGGTAGCTCACAGAGGGTCTTTAGCAGGAGTGGCACAGGCCCCAACCACAGGGAAACGGTACACTCAGCACTATAGCCATTCCTACATCCAGAGTCTTGCCTGCTGTTTGATTTTTTCTCAAAGGTGACGGATCTGCCAGTAGATTAGGAAATTAAGCCTTATCCCCACCGAATGACAGTCTCCCAATCTGGAATGGAAGCCAGCAGTAGAGGACAATGAGATACTTGGGGTGCCGAAGGGGACGTGGCTACACGGCAGTCGTGTCTGAATCACCAGGACTAAGAGGTGCCTCCTGATGGGAAGATAACCTCACACCCAGAATTCCTGGCTTTCAGTACACTCCTTGGTCAACATATCAGATGGGCGGCGAGTCTTACCTCGTCTCAGGGCGTTCTGGGCATCTTGAGTCATGGCATCAGCTTCATCCAGGATCACAAGCTTAAAGCCTTTCCTGGGAGAACAAGCACACGCTGATGTTCTCAGTCCCTCCACGCCCAGGCCAGACGACATCTTCCCCCCACACCCAGGCTGGAGCTACGTCTTCACTCCCACACTCTAACCCACTGAGCCATCTCACCGCCCCCTTCCTTGCCTTATTTTCACCACCAGTCATCCTTCCTGATCTCGATTATCCCTGTTCAAATCCAGACCAGCTCATCCAGTCTCCCCTAGCTAATGACCCACATGGAGCCAACACTCCCAAGAGCTTCTGATGCAGGCTCAGGCAGTACCCTGCCCTAGCACCCCACATCTCTTGGGCCATCCCTGACTTGTCTGTCTGCTTCGACCAAGTCATTCCTTCTTCCCTAGACAGTGGCCAAAGGGAAGACTTCATAGCGACGATACTGCCCCAACGTCATGCCCTGAGACCTCTGGGACGAGAAATACATATAATTCTTACTTGAAGATTGTCCTTGTGCTGGCAAAGCTGAGGATTGGGCCCCGGACAATATCTATTCCTCGGTCATCAGAGGCATTCAGCTACATTCGGAAGAGAGGCTGCAGTGAAAATCACACCCTGTGCCAGCTACGAAGTCCTGGCTGCAAACTGTCTTTTCAGCACTCCAGTAGTGCCAGCTAGTTCTCTAGGTCTAACGACAGCTAAGATACAATCATTCAGCCGTACAACACCATCAGATAACATCCTAAGGCACATGACCCGTTCCCCACCCATCAAGGACCATCCACATAAATTTATAAAACAAACATGGCCTGGTGACCCTAAACCAGTACCTCTGCTGTGAGAAAATGATGCTAATTTTAGTTCTCACCACCTGGAGGCCATCAGGCTTTGAATAAGCTAAAGCAAGAACACTGGTCAGCAAGGGGCTGAGCCTCATGTCTACTATATAAGCGAAATGCTTTTCTTTTGAGTGAGGGTCTTTTGTCTTCAGGTTGGGCTTGAACTTACATAGCCTAAAGATGACCACAACTAAGGATCAAACCCAGGACTTTGTGTATGGTAGGCTCTACCAACTGAGCTACATCCCTCGTCCCCCAAATGCTTTTCTTTCAACATAACATTCAGATTTTTGTAATTTAAGGGTATTAAGATTATCAGCCAAGGTCCCAACATCCAGACTACATATCTCAGAGTAGTAATCTAAGACAATCCAGATGAAAAATAGACATTTTAAAGGTGTTTGTTGGGGCTACAGCAATGGTTTTCAACCTGTGGGTCATGACCCCTTTGGAGGGACATTTAATAGACCCTTTCACAGGTGTCACCTAAGACCATTGGAAAACACAAATATTTACATTACAATTCATATCTAGCAAAAATTACAGTTATGAATTAAAAATGAAAATAATTTTATGGTTGGGAGGGTCACCACAGCACAAGGAACTGTATTAAAGGGTCACAGCGTTAAGAAGGTTGAGAACCACTGCTCTAGAGAAGCTACAGGGCTATGCAGTATTCATTGGCACCCCTAAATCTGAAGGGGTTTAACAAGAGCTGTGGGCAGGCAGAGCAGGCTGTGGGGAGGGAGAGAGTCCAAATAACATCCCTATTTAGCACCTCCCACCCTCACTCAGATCTCAATGGCCAAACCCAACCAGGACACAGAAAGCCAGGGAGGAAAAGAACTATAGTAAAACTAAAGCTAAGAGTCTGGAGGGTTGAGCTACTTGTGGAGTAAGAATGTCCCAATCACCTCCAAGACCATGGAGCCGAATTCTTTATCTTTGTACAGCTGCTTGGCACAGGCCAGGATGGTGGATGTCTTTCCTGTCCCCGGAGGGCCATAGAGAAGCAGGTGTGGCAGGCGGTCCTCACTGATGAACTTCTGAACTGAGGCAGGAGGAAGGAGACAATGTCAGCCCCTGGGACCCTCACGTTCACATAGGGCCTGGAGCTGTGCTCAGCCCTTCAGTGTCAGAGGTGGAGGTGGGGAGGTAAAGTCCTCCAGTCACATCACCAAGGGCCTACAGCCACTGGTGCCAGGGACTGTGGGCCAAAACCTCCGGACCCGTGAGGCAAAACTAATCTTCCCCCCTCTAAATGCAGTCTTCTTAGGGGGGGAAGGATTTGGAAAGATAGTTCAGCAGTTAAGTGAGTGGTTGCTGCTCTTACAGGTTCCTAGCACCTACACTGTGGCTCATAATTGCCTACAATGACAGTTCCAGAGGACCCAATGCCCTCTCCTGGCCTCCGGAGGCACCAGGCACACAAGGTACACAGACACCTCATGTATGTGTAAACAAAACACCTAAACAAAAAATAAAATAATTTTTCTAAAAATTTGTCCTCAGAGGTATTTTAGTGCATGAATGGAAAAGGAACCAACACACTCCATCCTATAAAGTCCAGTCCATCCTTTTCACTGTCTCCCAGCAGAGACAGCATCCCCACCAAACGTATCCATGCCCTCCCACGAGGACGACAACAGACAGGGATACTCACTGGTACTCAGAATGTCCTGGTGAGAAATGAGATCGGCCAGGGTCTGTGGCCGGTACTTTTCAACCCTGAAACGGGATTCAGCACAAATTACAGCAGCACATACAGATGCAAGCCATGTTCTGTCACATGCTAAGAAACCCCTTCACATCCCAAGCAAGAGGGGAAGAGAAACCCTTCACATCTCAACACAGCCAGTGGCTCTCACAACCAGGGGTGGCTTCTGTCCCCCAGGGGGCATCCGTCAGGCCACTAGCTGTAGTAAGTGGGTCGAGGGTGTTAGTGGCATCTGGTGAGTAGAAGGCAGGAGGTTGCTGAACATCCTACAGTGGGCAGGACAGCTTCCTGTTGCCCCACCCCCACAGTGGGCCCCAGGTCAACAGCACTGAGCTTGAACTTGGATAGGCATGTGACTTTGAAAAGGAACTCATACTCAAATATCCAAAGTAGGTTATGATTTAGCCAGGTCATGCTACAGCATGGAACAATCCTGAATTCGAGAAGCCAGATTCAAAAGGTCACAGACTGTGACTCCATTCCTGTGACTTTAACATGTGGCCCACGGCAATTCTTCCTCCTCGGGTGCAGACCAGAAAAATAATAAGAATGGCCAGACTTGCTTTAAAACATCGCTAACTGTTGTAGGACCGTTAGAATGCAAGTCCTGGGGCCCCTGAAATGGCTCAGCAAGCAAAGGCACTGGACGCTAAGTCTGAGAACGTGGGTTTGATCCCGGGGAAGGAAAGAACCGGGTCCTGCAAGCTGTCCTCTGACCTCCACACGGGTGCGCTGCTACACTCCCCTCGCCCGCAAATAAAAGGTAATATGAAAGTAAAAAAGAAGGCAAGCGCTGAATTCGGACACCTGAGTTCGCATGCAAGCCTAAGCACACCCCCCAGTTTCTGAGCTTTCCTAAAGAAAGTCAGGATCGATCTGTTAGGGTCATGAAAGCTGCGCTCGGGCCTCAGTAGCGTGACTGTTCGGTATGGGAGCGGGAGAGCAGGAGAACCGGCGGCTATAAGCAAGGTTGCGGCGCCAAGGCCGGGTGTCTGCAGCGCCGATGCGGGCCGCAGGCCGGGAGCGGGAAGGGGATCTCAAAGCTTCTAGAAAGAAGGGCGGAAAGCAGGATGCGGGGCCGCTCCTACCAGGGCAAGTTCCGGGCCCGGGCCGCCGCGGGCCGCTGCTCCGGAGGCACCGCCGCCATGAGTGACAGATGCTGCGGGCCCGGGACACCGACCGGCCGCACTCGGAGTCCGCGCGCAAACCAATCCTCGCGAGGCTTCGCCTCCGGCTTCCGGCTTCCTCCCTCCGGCCCGCCTCCTCCCTGTTGCTAGGGCGCTAGTTGCTAGGTAACCCGAGGCGCGGGCCGGATGCCCCTCTACAACTGGTTGTTCCAGCCGGAGCGGGCTGTCTGAGCCACGCAAGGAGGTCCAGGGAGACCGCGCGCGGCAGCCGGTGCCACCGAGGGCCTCACCAGGGCCAGATCCTGCCAGCGCAAGGGCAAGCCGCAATGGAGCAGCAGGTTCCACAGCCAAAAACATTTCCGCGGGTGAGGGTACGGGCAGTGCGCCCTGGGTTCCATAACCAGCAGCATACAAACATGCGTGCTTACAAATACGTACAGACATACACGAAAACAGTTACATATACAAACATAAATCCATTCAGATATATACACAACAGTCATATACATGTACACACACATAAACAACTTGCACTCACATATACATATACATAAAAACATACACACAAAAATACAATCGCATATACACAAATGCACATATATATTCCCACATTCATGTACATGTACACTCATATACACACAAACACATGCACTCACACATACAGACACACACACTCAGACATATATGCACACAAATACACACAGCTACATATATACACATTAAAAACATGCATACGTATAACATAGTCACATACACGTACACTCCTGTACATACACTCACACATAAACACACACATATAAAGACATTTGTGTGCTTGTACATATACATATAGATATATGTATGTATACATACACATTTTCCCCTACATCAAGAAGATTTCAGACCAATTTTATTTTCAACTTTAAAATTTATTTTGTACCAGGCATGGATGTGCACACCTTTAATCTCAGCACGTGGGAGGAGAGGCAGGTGGATCTCTGAATTCAAGGTCTACAGAGTGAGTTCCAGGGCAGCCAGAGCTACATAGTGAGACCCTGTCTTGAAAAAAATTAAATTAATTTTAATTAATCAACTAATTAATTAGTGTGTTTGTGCTACTTGGCCGCAGGTACCTCTCTTCACTGAGCCAACTCAACAGCCCAACTTTCACCTTTTTGCTGCTCTGCATTTTCTATAAGGAGTGTGTATAACACCCACAACAAAGCTTTTTTTTTTTTTTGCTTGCTTTTATTTTAAGACAGGTCTCACTTTGTAACCTCAACTGACCTGAAGTTTGTTAGTATTCAGGCATCTTCACTGGTCTGCCCTTGGGGTTCTGACAGGATATGCCCACAGCTACCTCTCAACTCTCTCTCTCAAGCTCTCTACTTCTCTTCCTGTCTCTGTCTACCCCCTTTTCTCTTCCCCTAATCCTGTCCCCAGAGGCCAGTCTACCTCTCCTCTCCCCTTTCTCCCATTCCCTTTCCTCTAAAAAACAAACAAGCAAAAAACAAAACAACCCACGTGAGCTCTGTTGCATGGCGTCTTTCTCTCATGTCGCTTTTTAAATTACCACAGAGTTCACTATGTGGATTATAACTCCCTGCCTCCAGTCTCCCAATTCCTGGGAAACAAACAAAGCCTTTTAAGATACCACCACGACATCCAAGGTACAAGATGAAGACACCAGGAGCAGTTGAGGCTGCGGGGGAGGGCGTGGAGGAGGCGATGTTGGGAGGGAAATATAAGCCACTGTCACCTGCTGAGGAAGAGAGAGGACGGACCTCAAACACAGGCGGCAGCCTAACCCCTGCCTAGAACCCACGGGAAGGGGTTTGGGGGTGGAGGGTGTGTCTCAGTTGTCAGAGTCCATGTACTTACTCTGCTATGCACGGAGCCCTAGGCTTTGGTTCCCAGTACCACGGAAGCCAGGCATGGTATTGTGTGCCTGTTGTGCCAAGTCTACCAGGTGCAGACAGGAGCACCGGAATTGCAAGGTCATCCTTGGCTATGTATCCAGTTCATGGCCAGCCTGGTGTTGTTTGTAGCTGCCCCGGGAGCCAAGCAACCGTCATCTTGGGGAGTTTAGCTGTGTCCACTTGCAAAAGAATTGCCCCAGCTGGACTTTTTGACCTTTTACTTCCCCTTATGGAAGTAGTTGCCGGAGTACACAGGTGAAGTATACTGTAGCTCCCTGCGACTTATTGTATACAACACTGCTTTAATTGCTCATGGACCGGGGGAGGGACTAGAGTACATAAGCTACTGAAGCTTGTGAGATGGGGCTGTGGGTAAATCTTATCCCTGTCGGGTAAACCCTTTCTGGTGCCATTTGTGGAGGACGGAGCAACCCCACTCTTGTAAGTAATTCTCACTTACACTCCGCAAGGAAGCCCCCGCAAAATGCATTGGTTTCTCAGAGTGAACTTTGGCAGCAGGATCAGATTGTCATTGGAACCCTAGGAGAGAGGGAGAGATTGCTTGTCTTCCCTGAGAAGGGATTTTATCAATGCTGGGTTACAAAAACAAAACAAAACACATCACTTCTTAGGGGGTCAGACAGATGGGGCTCCAGGATGACAGCGTCCGGACTCTTTGCTTTCTCCTTAGAATAATTTGAACACTGGTTCTTCAGATCATTAGCTACTTGGCTCAGGGAGGCTTGCAATGATGCCTTCTTTCTAGCAAGCACAAGGCCCACAGTGTACTGCAGTAGCATCTACTCAGAGATGGCTGTGAGGGCTATACAGTGACAGCCAGAGCATCCGGGACTGTGGGGCTCTCCCTCCCTTCTTCTGTTCTCTGCCCATTTGTTCTTGATTCATATTTTTACATCTCCAACAAAGCTTCAAAGGTTGGTAGGGTTATTTGAATAAAAATGGCCCCATAGGCTCATCTATTTTAATACTTTGTCCCCAGTTGGCGGAATTGTTTGGGAAGGATTAGAAGGTGTATCTGTCTTAGTTACCTTTCCTTTGCTGTAAAGAGACACCATGACCAAGACAACTTACTTAAGAAAGCCCCCCTCCCCATCTCTCCCTCTTCTCTTTTTCTTTTTCTTTTTCCTTTTTTGTGTGGTTTTTGTGTTTCAAGTCAGGGTTTCTCTGTGTAGTTCCTGGAACTCCCTCTGTAGAACAGACTAGCCTCGAACTCACATAGATTTCCCCTGACTCTGCCTCCTGAGTTCTGGGATTAAAAGCATATGTCACTACCACCCAGCATAAGAAAGCATTTAACTGGGGGCTTGTTTACAGTTTCAGAGGGGGATTCCTTGACTACCGTAGTTGGGAGACATGGCATTGGAGCTGTAGCTGAGAGCTTGCATCTTATGACAAAAACCATGAGTGGGGAGAGAGTGAGCAAGCTAACTGGGAATGGTGTGGATTTTTTCAACCTGAAAGCCCACCTTCAGCGACACACCTCCTCCAGCATGACCACACCCCTTAATCCTTCCCAAAACATGCTCTAGCACCATGCCTCCCTGCCTGCCTCCTGCTACCACATTCCCTACCCTGAAGATCATGGACTCTAACCTTCTGAGACTGTGAGTTCCCAATAAACTCTTCTATAAATTGTCTTGGTCATGGTGTCTGTCACAGCAATAAAAAAGTAACTAAGACAGTTGGCAGTGGCACACCATAATGGGTATATCATTTGGCTACAATGCTTAAATTCAAACTGCTAATAACCTTTTGCATAGTAGTGGCCCCTCCTTGAGCTAAAAGAGTCAGACAAGACTAGAACACATTGTCAGGATTGGAAAGATTGCTCAGTCGGTAAAGTGCTTGCTTTGCAAGCATGAGGACCCAAGTCTGATCCCCAGATCCCATGTAAAAAGGCAGGAGTGGTGGTAATGTGTGTAATCCTAGTGATGAGAAGACAGGGGCAGGACAATAGCCAGCCTAAACTAATGGACAAGCCCCAAGGAAGTCTGAGACCCCATCTCTACACACAAGATGGATGACTCCTGAAGAATAACAACTATGGTTAGTCTCTTGTCTCCACACATGTGTGCACCCACACATATGTATGCATCTGCACCCAAATGAACACACACACACACATACACACACACACACACACACACACACACACGACAATTTCTAATAAAAGTTCAAGTGCACCTGCTGTTCAAGGTTTTATGGATACAAGATCACATGTCTGCAGCCATTTGGGACCAGAACATCATTTTTACTTTGCAGGTTGTCCTGCAAACCCTAAACAGATAAAAGTGTTAGAATTATGTCTGTGTTTACCTGAGTCTACAAATGCACCCAGATTTGACTTTTCTTAAGATAAACCAGGAAGCTGGATGGTGGAGATGCACACCTTTGATCCCAGCACTTGGGAGGCAGAGGCTGGTGGATCTCTGTGAGTTCAAGGCCAGCCTGGTCTACAGAGCTACAGAGTGAGTGCCAGGACTACATAGTTTTGAAAAAAAAACAACAAAAAAAAAAAACAAAAAAACAAAGATAAGCCAGGAACATTCTGGCTAGGATGAATCATCTTTGTCCTAATCTGTAACCATGATTCCTTTTCTAATTCAAGTAGTAGAGGTCCTTGGGATTAAAGGTGTGTGCCACCATGCCCTGCTTCTCTTTGTTCTTACAACATCCTGGGGTGGGTCCTCCTACACTAGAGTTGGGTGCTTAGCTTGCAGAATTTGTTTGGGTGATGTTGTAGTTGCACTGATGACATCATCAGCATGTGCCTGGAGATGGACTATGCCTCAATGAGAGGACACACTTTATTACTGACCACCACATCCTGGGTGCCTGTAACACTGTCTGGCCCAAAGGCAGCACACAGCACAGCTGAACAGACAAATGAGTAGATGGCTGATGCCAGCTGATCTCCATTGGGCTGTTACCGTGGTCCATGCAGCACACAGCACAGCTGAACAGACAAATGAGTAGATGGCTGATGCCAGCTGATCTCCATTAGGCTGTTACCGTGGTCCATGCAGCACACAGCACAGCTGAACAGACAAATGAGTAGATGGCTGATGCCAGCTGATCTCCATTGGGCTGTTACCGTGGTCCATGCAGCACACAGCACAGCTGAACAGACAAATGAGTAGATGGCTGATGCCAGCTGATCTCCATTGGGCTGTTACCGTGGTCCATGCAGCACACAGCACAGCTGAACAGACAAATGAGTAGATGGCTGATGCCAGCTGATCTCCATTAGGCTGTTACCGTGGTCCATGCAGTGTCCAGAGTGCTTTGTGTTTACTGCACACATGGCCTCCAGTTGACTATGGTTTAGCTTAGAAGCATTCATCTTTATGATGGGTTTGTAGAAGTATGCTCTTTATTATTATTATTATTATTATTATTATTTTCAGACAGGGTTTCTCTGTGGCTTTGGAGGCTGTCCTGTAACTAGCTCTTGTAGACCAGGCTGGTCTTGAACTCACAGAGAGCCGCCTGCCTCTGCCTCCCCTGTGCTGACATCAAAGGCACGTACCACCAACACCGGGCCGAAGTATGTTCATCTTGTGTGATATTGGGATGTAACTCCCCTACTAAGCCAAGGAGCATCAGTACACACTCAGTCATTGCAAGAAACCCAAGCTACCATCTTGGCCTCTTGTTGCAGATGTTAAGTAGTTGCTCACTTGGCATCAGGGGCCTGAATGAGATCTTACCAAGAGTCTGATTCCGAAGCTCTTAGCTGTGACAGCAGTGAACTCTGGGTTGGCAGCAGTCACAGCAGCCATGTCCCTTGGGACATTGTTAGAATGGTAATTACCTCCCCCTACCCAAACTCATCAATTCTGGAATTGGGGGAGGGGCACCTGTGATGTAATAAGCCCTCCAAGGGATTGCAACTCACTTAAGGTGAGACCCATTAATTAGCTTTATCATATTGCTCCTTCATCTTCAAGAAGAAAGCAAAGGACAGAAAGTGAGGTGGTCATTTCACAGGAACCGTCTACGGTAATTACTTGTCTCATCGCTGTGAGAAAGTACCCGAAAAGAGCATTTGAAGGGAGAAGAGTGTCTATTTTGGCTCCTGGTTTAAGGGTGTGACGGTCCCCGGTGGTGGAGAAGGCATGACAGTGGCGAGTGAGGCAGGCGGCCATGTTGCATCTGCAGTCAGGAAGCAGAGGGAGTCGGAACATCAGTGCACACCCTGAGTCTCCTTTTCCTAGTTCTGACCCCAGCCCGGGGAATGGCGCTGCCCTCACTCAGGGTGGGTCGTCCCTTCTTCATTCAGTGTGGCTCCCTAGAAAGGGGTGGCATCACCTGGATAGGAGGCTGATACTGTCTTGACTTATTAAAAAGGAAGACCAAGTCTGTCTCGCCAGTTCTCCCACCACAATGCCAGAACCATTTGTCCTCGCCAGGAGTCCAACGAATGGGGCCAATTAGGAACTCTTAGCCTCCAAAACCGTGAGCTGAATAAACCTCTTTGGGTCATGAATTTCATTATAGTCATGGAACACAGAATAATATAAATGGCTGAAGTGACAGGGCATTCTTACTATGCCTACGTCAGATGCCTGGGCCCCTTTCGTCAGCTGTTCACATAGTGTCTGTTTTTGGAAATTGGGCTCACCTTAAAGTTCCATTTGATGACATGTCTCCTGGTGTGGTAATTCCTTCTGGTTGGGCTAATTTCAAGAACTTAACAGTGCTCACTAGAACATTATGCAAAAACAAAGCTATCCTATTAAGTACCAGGAGAGGGTTGCTCATTTCTATTCTTGCTATTGTCTGAAGATATAATCTTTTTGGTAAGCTACTTAGCATGCCTTTTGACCTCAATATTGACATCTGAAAAACCGTTATGAGTGGTTAAGTATTAAAGCCACCTGGGAAGGGGCTGGAGGACTGGCTCAGAGTTTGAGCTCTGATCTAGCAGAGGACTGGAGTTTGGTTCTCAGTACCCATATCAGGTGGTTCACAACCACCTGTAACTCCAACTGTAGAGGGATCTGTCACCCTTTTCTGGTCTCTAAGAGCACCTACACTCACCTACATACACTCATATATACACACAGACACAAAGACACACACACATACACACACACACACACCTTTTTTTTTGGTTTTTACAAGGTTTACAACATACCCCTCTTTTTTATTTTTTTATTTTTATTATTTATTTTTAAATTTAAATTTAAATTAGAAACAAGGTTGCTTCACAAGTCAGTTCCAGGTCCTTCTCCCTTTCCCTCCCCTCCTCCCATGTCCTCCCTCCCAACCCCCCCCAATATCCCCTCATTTCCCCAGGGAGGGTGAGGCCCTCCATGGGGGTGTCCATAGTCTGTCATTTCATCCAGGGCAGGGCCTAGACCCTCCCCCAAGAGTTCAGGGTGAGAGTGCATCTCTCAATGTTGGATGGGAGTCCAAAGTCCATTTGTATACCCGGGATAAATACTGATATACTGCCCAAGGCTCAATAGATTACCTAGGCCTCTTCACTGACACCCACATTCAGGGGGTCTGGATCAGTCCCATGCTGGATTCCCAGGCATCAGCCTGGGACATACACCCCTCCTCTTTGAGTATTAACAGCTCTATTGTTTTTTCTCACAGCTTTTAACTCAGACTTGATGACAGTCCAGAACTTTTATCATCGATCAAATACCACAAAATTAGTTTGAACTTCTCTGCGAGCTAAATAGAGATCGAATGTGAATTACACTGGCTGGGGGCTTGTTAGACATGGGGCCTGAGTCCCAGGATCTGTCTGTGATTAGGGTTTCTGGTCAAGTCACTTGCCAGTGTCAGTTGGTAAGCCCCTGGATACTGCCGGTGTGTCTCTAGCCCTTCCTGGCTGTTCAACATCTCTGTGGAGAAATTAAGAGCTCTGTCTCTCACCCTCCACTCCCTCGTCCCTCTAAGGCCCTTTGAGGGTTTAATAGTTCAACTGCTGTTCCCTGTTCCTAGGCTTTCCTGCTCCCCTGGGTTGGGCAATCCCAACACCCCAGAACTCTAAGGCTTAATTGCTTGGGGGAGGGGCAAATTCTCTCTTGTGATAAGCCTGCACCAGAAAATTCAGCCCTCAGTTCTCAACCTGTTATTTTGTCTCACTAATGAAAGACCCTGCCAGCTGGGGAAATTAAAAAAAAAATCTTCCTTTTGGAGTTGTTCCTCATTCTTCCTACTTTGATTGCAGTATCATGGCCTTGGGCTACAATCTCTGGGGTCATTATGATTAAGAAAGACAAAAGGGTATTAAGAAGCCTGACTTGTCTTGTCTCTGGCTGCTTCAGCTTTGTGAACATGAAAAGCCCTTGGTGACAAATGGTTAGGTATGGACCCCGCTGTACTGACTGTACTGACTGTAATCCTTTATCCTCACACCGAGGGCCCAGGAATATGAAGAAGAAAAGAAAATAGATCTTACCGGGGCATAGCACATGAGAGGCTGATGCAGGAGGATTTCCCTGAGTTTGAGGCTAGCCTGGGCTACATAGTGAATTCTTGAGCTACAGGGTAAGACATTATTTCAAAACAAAACAAAAATCCTCTTTTATTTAAAAGGTGTGTGTGTGTGTGTGTGTGTGTGTGTGTGTACATGCATGTTACAGTGATTGGACATGTGATGAAGGTCAGAAGATAGCCGTGTGGAGTGGAGTCAGTTTTCTCCTTCCAGTGTGAGTTCTGGGGATTAAACTCAGGTCATCAGGCTTGCCTAGCAAGTACTTTAGCCCCTTAAACTATCTTGCCATCCCCCTCCAAATCTTATCAGCAAAAGACCATATCCCCCATGCATAGCAATAAAAAGATACAAATTGCTGTCACGTTTCCATTGCACTGTATTAGGTTGTTACTTACACAGCACTTCATAATACAGTAGACAGCGCGACACAAAGAATGTCAATCTGTAGATATGTCATTCCGACCCTTCGATCCTCCCTAACTCTCTCTTTCAAGGTGTTTAACTGAAGTCCAACAGAACATGATTTTAGAAGTATGCTTTAAACACACGCCATGCTGCAGGTAAGCATGAGTAAGCTCCAAGAACTGAGGAAGGTCGCTCCTGATGGGGGATGTCCTTCTGTATGCTGTGAACATATGCTTCTCTTATTGGTTGGTGAGTAAATGCTGACTGGCCAGTAGCCAGGCAGAAAGTATAGGCAGGGCTACCACACTAGGAATTTGGGGAAGAGGAACATAGAGAGTCTGAGGGAGATGCCATGTAACCGCTGTAGCATTATGGGTAAGTCACAGCCTCGTGGCAATACACAGTTTAATAGAAATGGGTTAATAATTAAGAGAGAGCTAGCCAATGAGAAGCCTGAGCCATTGGCCAAACAGTTTGTAGTTAATAAAGCCTCTGTGTGTTTATTTGGGACTAAATGTCTATGGGACCAGACGTACAGAAACTCCATTTTCATGCTTCCAGTCAACTTGAAGAGCCTTTAAACTTCTTTGTATTTCAAGAAGAGATGGTAAAAATACTTTTTTTGTATTCTTTCAAATTCGAACTAGGGAAACAGCTTAGCTGGTAAAGTGCTTGTCATGCAAGTATGAGGATCTGAGTTTGATCTCCAGCACCATGTGAAAAAAAAACTGTGAGGTTTCAGGTGCTTATAATCCCATCACTGGGGAAACAGAGGCAGGAGTTTTTCTGGGGCTAGCCTGCCAGTCTAACCTACTAGGGGAGTCCCAGTCCCAGTGAGAACCCTGCCTCAAAAACAGTGAGAGAGATGGACATGGCAGCACATACCTTTAATCCCAGCACTCAGGAGGCAGAGGCAGGCGGATTTCTGTGAGTTCAAAGCCAGCCTGGTCTACATAGTGAGTTCTAGGGCAGCCAGGGCTATGTAGAAAGACCCTGTCTCAAAACAAACAAGTGAGATGGCTCCTGGGAAGCTGACATCTATTCTCCTCACACAACCAAACACACCTGCAAACAGCCTGTGTGCTGGTTAGTTTTGTGTCAACTTGAGACAAGGTATAGCATCAGAGAGGAGGGAGCATCAGCTGAGAAAATGCATCCTTAGGGTCGGGTTGTAGGCAAGCCTGTAGGGCATCTCCTCAATCAGTAATCATTGGGGGAGGGCCCAGCCCATTGTGAGTGGTGCCATCCCTGGGCTGGTGGTCCTGGGTTCTATAAGAAAGCAGGCTGAGCAAGCTGTGGAGAGCAAGTCAGTAAGCAGCACCTTCTGCATCAGCTCCTGCCTTCAGGTTCCTGCCCTGCTTGTGTTCCTGTCCTGACTTCCTTCAGTGATGGGCCAACATGTGGAAGTGTGAGCCAAATGAACCCTTTCCCTCTTTCCTTCCCAACTTGTTTTTGGTCATCCTGTTTCACCATAGCAGTACTATCCCTAAGATACCCTCTCATTCCTTCCCCAACCTACATAAATTAGAGAAACATATATTCACAGCATACAGATGGATATCCCCCATCAATCAGTTTCCTGCTTTTAGAATTTCAGTCCTTGATCATTCGGCTCCATGGATGTCGGCTCGACTGGAAAGTGTATGACATCATGGCAGAAGGGAATGGAGAAACCAAGTTGGTTCTATCCCGGAAGTTCCATCCCAGTTGACTAGCTTTCACAGTGCTGGAAGCTTCTATGTGATCTCAGAGGAGAAAAGTGTTCAGCACTCTTCCTCAGTTATGAACCCTGAGAGTTGCTATAGGGAGTGTCCTGTCGGAACAGGTCTAATAGAACCACAGGGTTCTTATCACTCAACGAGGGGGTCAGACAAAAGAGGGATCGGGGATACAAAGCTTAGGATGACAGATCCAGCTTTCATAATGTTCTTTTGATACTGCTTTTCTTTCTTTTTTTTCTGTTTTTTTGAGACAGGGTTTCTCTGTGGCTTTGGAGGCTGTCCTGGGAACTAGCTCTTGTAGACCAGGCTGGTCTCAAACTCAGAGATCCACCTGCCTCTGCCTCCCAAGTGCTGGGACTAAAGGTGTGCGCCACCACCACCCAGCGACACTGCTTTTCATTTTGTAGCTGTGTATGTGTTTAAAGACCAGAAGTCAGCATTGTACTGTCTTCTCAATCACTCTCCATTTAGTTTTTCTGAGACAGGGTCTCTCATTTAACCTGCAGCTCACTGATTAGACTAGACGGACTGACCAGAGAACTCTCAGGATCCCCCTTGTCACCACCTCCCCACAGCTGGGTGACATGCATAGCATCCTCACCTGGCACATACTTCCATGACAAACCTATTCAAACTCCAGCCCCAGCTGAGTGTGGCGGTGCACATCTTTAATCTCAGCCTTTGGGAGGCAGAGGTAGGCAGCTCTCTGTGAGTTCACAGCTAGCCTGGTCTACATAGAGGGCTCCAGGTCAGCCAGGGCTACAGAATGAAACCCTGTTTCAAAAACAAAAAAACAACAGCAACAACAAAACCTTCCAGCTCAGGTAGGCATGCAAGTGTCCAGTTTTATAAATGTTTGAAACTAAATTCTTTTAAAAACTTTGTATCATGTTTAGTCATTGTGTGTGTGTGTGTGTGTGTGTGTGTGTGTGTATGTGCGTGCACGCGCGTGTTACATTTCATGAATGTAGAGGCCTGAGCTTGATCCCCAGACTTCGTAAACCACCCATGGTGACACCATCCTGCCTTCCTATCACTTGGGAAGTGGAGGCAGGAATATCAATAAGTTCAAGGTCATCCTTGGCTGCACAGTGTTTATGACGTCAATGTTGGTCCAGGTGGATGGTCCTTTTGCCTCCTAATCTACCACTCCTCCCCAATTTGTGAGCCCAAGGTAATTTGGAAAACCTTGAGACCAGCTCATCACCAATCAGGAAGGGTAGTGTGTGTCACTTCTGGTGTTCCAAAATTTTGGCTAAACCTCAAAGGTGATGGGAGACGGTAAACTTCCTCTCTGGAGGTCAGACTTGTCCCTTTGCCAACTCGTCTCTGGTGGTCAGACTTGTCCCTTCGCCATCTGTAACTCTCAACCTCCAGCCTATACATGATAAGGTCTGGATCTTATCTAGAAGTTTCCCCGACAGGCTTATCCTGTTCCCCAGGGGACAGGTGACAATCTCAAAGCATATTTGGGCTTGAGCCACCCTGAAAAGACTGAGCCAAGGGGTTCTGGGAGCTGTGGGGTGCTTCCTAGGGCAAGAATGGAAACAGGTACATGGGAGGTCACCACTGTGTGCCTTAACCCTGATGGGAGTCCCAAATCTTTTCTTTTTCCTTTTTTTGAGACAGGTTTCTCTGTATAGCTTTGGAGGCTGTCCTGAAACTCCATAGACCAGGCTGACCTTGAACTCACAGAGATCTGCCTTCTTTTGTCTCCCCAGTGCTGGGATTAAAGGTGTGCACCACCACCACCTGGCTCTGGATTCCCAGATCTGTAGGTCTCCACTGATTCCCTGTGTGCCCCTTGGGTCAGTAGGCGGGTGGCTGACAGGACACAGTGAAGCAGCTGATGATATGCGCCTGGCAGTGCTCATTGTGGATGGTCCCTTTCCTGCCCAGCCATCCACGTGATGGAGAGCAGGCAAGGAAGGAGCTAGCCACCCCTACCTGGGGTCCACTGCAGACTCCTGAACCATCTGGGGCTACATCTCAGCACTGGAAGAGAAGGAGGAGCAGGATGCTAAGTTCCAAATTATTCTCTGCTATATAGTAAGTCCCAGGCTATAGGCTACAAGAGACCCTAGAGAGAGCAGGTGGGGCAGGGAGGGAGAAGATTTCTACTGAATCTACCCACCACCCACTAGTTAGGACTGCAGACCAGGGAGGGCATGGTTAGCAAGACTCTCCGGGAAGACTAGAGAAACAACTTGGGCTGTGTGGGAAGGGTGATGTCCAAAGCAGCCATAAGGGATGTCTGTGGACATGCCTCAGGCCCCTCAGCATAGACATCTCCACTCTTGTGGGTCTGGATACCTGAAAGCAGGTGTGTTACTGTTTCCCATCAGATTCCTCTCCACTGTCCTTTCCATGTTTGGCGTCTCATGGTAGAGTCAGATCACATGGTACTTGATGGCTAGAAGGATTCTGAAAGAGGACTTCAGGGCCTGCAAGATGGCTCTGGTAAAGGTGCTTGCTGCAAACCCTGATGACCTGAGTTGGATCCCAGGGGACCCACATGGTAGAAAGAATTGACACTCAAAAGATATCAATTGTGTCTTACACACACAGCTCATATGTACACACTTGTGCACACACACATATCAATAAATACACATAATAAAGATTAATAAAAATGTAAAAGTCAATTCTGAAAAAAGAGCATTTCTCCTATAGAGAGGTGGCATCCATAATGTGGGCTGTTTTCAAACAGGACAAAGATGCACTCTCAGTTGCTCTGCCAGTTGATGACATACGATTATTTTTGTCGTTTAAGCTTCAGTAGAAATATCTTTGATGACAAGCAGAGAAGCCATTTTGGAATGGTATCAAATTCACTCCCACCATCACTATGGACTCCTGCTAAATTCTTTTAAGAGATCTGTGGGTGGCCAGGCAGTGTTGGCACAAGTATTTAATCCCAGCCCTCCGTAGGCTGAGACAGGAGGATCTCTGGGTTTGAGGCCAGCATGGTCTACAGAGGGAGTTCCAGGATAGCCTCCAAGGCTACACAGAGAAACCCTGTCTCAGAAAAACAAAAACAAAAGACAAGCACAAAAGAGATCTGTTTAAGACACTGGGACCAGAAGGGCCACATTTCAGGTTCCAGAGACAGGAGAATTATAAGTAGGTGAGCTGATATGGGTGTCAGGAAAGAGGCTTAGATAAACTTTCACCAGGTAAATGGACTGTTGCTGTGAGGTGGGTGCAGGGCAGAGAAACCAGAAGAACTTGTGTTCATCTCATCTGTCTGTGGGGACAAAACAAGGAATTTTGGGGACTTCGTTATCCCAGAGAAGAACTAAACACAAGTCTGAAAATGGCATTTTCTAGCTTGGCATAACTGGCAGCTTTGGATGCACCAAGGGCAAAAGGCTGAGAAGCCACTTAGAAAATTCCAGAAAAACAAAACAGTTTCCAAAAAGTCTTGCCATGCTTCCAAGGGTCAGGACATAGGAGCAGGGAGAGGGGATTTTGTAAACCAAGAAGTTGGTGTCACATTGAAGCAGAAACACCCTTCACCCAACTCAGCCAATTGAGCTGGAGTCATTCCCCATTCTCTTTCCGGCCAGCCAGGGTCGTCTAGAGACTATGTACTGTCTCATACACAGTATCTGGCACAAAAGAGAAATTCAACAAGGCTCTCTAAGAATTAGGACCATTGAAAACAAAGAGAAACATAGTAACTAGAAAGGGCCTCATAGGCATATAGGCAGTGAAGTCAGAGAAGGTTTGAAAGTAACATATTAATAGGCTCAAGGGAAACAAACGAAACAAAAAACCAGAGAAAATAGGAAAGGAGACAACTTTGTGGTGCAACCCGACTCTGGAGACTTCATAGTGCTTAAAATTGGTTGCCTGACCTGGTTACAGATAGAGCTTGTTCTGCGTCTATGGTGCCAGGTGAAGTGCTCCGCCACTGAACAGCACACCCAGCCCAAGGAAAATTTGGAACATCGTGATTCCACTCTGTGAATTCTAAAGCAGGTGGCTCAAGTCTTTAAAAAAATCAATTTGATCCAACTTGGCTGCCAGTGGGGTCCATTCTCTTTCCACCACAGGTGGCTTTCTCTAGGGATGGTGGACTTCAGCATTTGTTCTGAATCTCACACTGCTCTTAGCGCTGCTTCCTCGAATCCCAGAGATGGGAGAAAAGGGTGCTTTTTGCTAATATATTCTCCCCTCCCCCCCACCCAGGGGATTTTACTATGTTGTCAGGCTGACCTCAAACTCCTTTGTTCCAGCAGTCCTCCTGCCTCAGCCTCCCAAGGGGCTGGGACTTCAGGTTCAGCCTGTGGGCCGTTCCTTAGGAATACTATTGGATCTGTCAGTCAGAGATGGGTGGCCTTCTTGAGACAACATTTGACTTCCCCCCGAATGGCCAGAAGAAAAAGTGAGAGGGAAGAGAACTAAATTGCAGTGTGGTCTGGGCAGAATTTGTATAGAGAACACTGATTTAATCCAGAGTTGGCATAGCTCCCTGGAATGAGCCAGATAGTAAATATTTTAGCCATGCCATCTCTGCTGCAACCACTGGCTTTACAACAGGACAGAAGGAGCCATGAACCATTCAAAAGTGGGTGGTTGTAATTGTGAGGTTGCAGCCTGCCCAGCTGCCCATGTGCTATCCTGATGGATGCTGTTCTCCTAATAAAGCCCTTTGGGGGCAATTCATCTCAGTTCCTTTCTATCCAAACTATAATATAATTTTTTTTGAGACAGGATCCTGCAACTTACTATATAGATCAGCTGGGCTGGACTCGAACTCCCAGAGATCCGCCTGCCTCTGCCTCTTTAGTGCTGGCATTAAAGGCAGGCACCATCACACGTCGCCAAGAAGAAAGACTGTGTCTTTTATGAATTTATAACATTGGTGGAGAGTACTAAGCGAGTACGGACACCTAAGTTAAATTCCTGGGACCCATTATGGAAGGAAAGAATTGAGTTCACAAGCTGTATTCTGACTTCATAGGCACACTGCGGTGCTCGCACCCCCCCCCCATCAATTAATAAAAAGTGTATCTGTAACAGAGGCACTCCAGTAAAACTTTATTAACTGCATAGTGAACTGTGAATTTCTTATATCTCTCCCCTTTCTTGTCACAAAGTATCCTTCCCCCCCCCCCTCAGTGTCTTTAAAAAGTATACAGGTGTTGTTTACTCCTTTAACCTAGGCGGCTGACAAAGGGTAGGGTTGGTAGCTGGAGTTAAGACTCCACAGGCCATTGTGGGACAAGGTGGCAATCGCGAGCAAGACAAGGCTTCCAGTCTCTCTGCAAATGGACCCTAGTTAGATCAGGCCCAGGTAGTCGCCGTCCCCATATCCTCCCCAACTCAGGGAAACCCATTAAGGTTTGTCCCCCCCATCCCCGCCCAAATCACAAGAAGACACCCGCAAAGCCAGGCGGGGCGCACAGACTCGGAGCCCAGCAAGCCCGGCGCGCACCTGCTCCTGGGCCCCCGCGCACCTGCTGAGCGGTGCTCCGGCCTCGTCTCGCGAGATCCAGGCTGGCGTAGTGGCCCCCACCCCCACCCTGGCCACCAAGTACCTCTCCCCGCCCCCGGGCCCGGCCTCCCCGCCACCTCGGGGGCCGGCCCGCCCCCCTCCCACCCCCACCGCATCGTAGCGACTGCGCTCAGCACGCGAGCCCCTCAGTCCTGAGGGACCCCGCCTCCCAGGCTGGAGGGTGGCCCTGAGGGCAGGTGCACGCGCCGCCTGCTGCCGGCGGGTCCCAGGCGCGCCCGGGGTGGGGGGACCCGGGGACCGGCTGCGCGCACGGCGCTGCATCCCTCGCTCCGCTCCCCACCCCGCCCTGTGATTGACAGGCAAGATGTCGGTGTGGAGCGAGGCAAGAGCCGTCACCCCTGGAGCCCGGCGGCGGCAGCAGCAGCGGCGACAGCGGCGGCAGCAGCAGCAGCAGCAGCAGCAGCGTTGTCGCGGGGAGCAGACCGCAGCCAGCCGCAGTGGGCGCCGCAGCCGCACCAGTCGTGCGCACAGCATCCTGAGAGCGCGCTGAGCGCGGGGACCCGCAGACCATGCCGTGTCACCGCGACCGGGAGGGGGGCAGGCGCGCTCCTTTTTGACATAAAAGCCAGCCGGCCAAATAGATTTATATACACATAATTCCGCCCTTCACGGAGCCGGTGTGCGAAGCGTGAGCTCTATTTCCCTCTGCCTCCTCCTTCCACTCTTCCTCCTCCCCTTCCTCCTCCTCGCCCTCCTCCTCTTTCTCCTCCTCCTAAGTGTACAGACTGCACCCTACCACCTGGTTGGCTTCTGACAAACGGGCATCTCTCCCTTTTTAGAGACCAGAGACACGGAGAAAGAGAGAGAGACAAGGGATATTCTAATGCAGACTGCCTGATACTCCCCCCAGAAAATAATAATAAATTTTGGCTCTTGTCCCCTCCTCCAACCCCCACCCCCTCAAGCTTGTGTGAGATGTTGGGTTTCTTCAGGAGACACTGCTGAGAAGTCGCAGTGGTTGGAGAGGCGTAGGGGGGTGGACTCCCTCTATCTCCACTCCCTCCCTCCCCCTTTTTTTTCTTTCTGGGAGGAGGTGGAGGAGGAGGAGGGGAAGGGGGGTTGCAGAGCAAGCGATGGATGAGGAAAACATGACGAAAAGCGAGGAACAGCAACCTCTGAGTTTGCAGAAAGCCTTGCAGCAGTGCGAGCTGGTTCAGAACATGATAGACCTGAGCATCTCCAATCTGGAAGGGCTTAGGACGAAGTGTGCAGCTTCCAACGACCTCACGCAGAAGGAGATCAGGACCCTGGAGGTAGGTGTTGCCTGGGATGGGATGGGGGGGAGGCAATCCTTCCTCCCCTTCCTCTTCTCCAGTCCGCCCCCATCCCTTTGGGGTTCTGTTTGTTGAGGGAGGGCCCCGGGAGGGGAAGGGTGAAGCAGGTGGGCACGACTGATGCGCTATGATTTATCACCTGGCGAAGCCAGCGCGGATGTCCCTTCCCAGTGCGGCTGTTGTCTGTGCTCGGCCGGGTGGCGATGGTAGCAGTAATAATTGCTGTTCCGTATTTATTATTATGGGTTGTAGCTGTTGCCATGATTATTCTTTTCCTGTGGGAGGAGGGAGTTCTTTACTTTATTATTATTTCTTTTCTTTCTTTTTTTTGTTTTGTGTTTGGGGATTTGTTTATATGCCACAGGGGGCTTGTGTGCTGGGTGACACGTTAAAGAGCTGCAGGGAACCCATGTGACCTTGTACGTTCTGCAGGTGGTCAAAGGTGGTTTTGACTGGTTTGATGGGGCTGCCTGAATGGAAAGACTCGACCCTTTGCTCTGTGTCTCACTCCTCACCCCCCATAGACATCTTAGGAAACCAGATGCATTTGAAAAATAAATCCCCCAGGGAACTACTCATTTCTAACACAATCATTTGACATACCGGGGTTGATGAAGGCCCAAAATATGTAAAAAGCAACAATATTACGGTTGCCTGGAGTGGTTCTTGCACTAGGTGGCGTGGGGAAAATCCTCTTGGGCTGTCTTGGTGAGACTTGGTGGATGGGGGTCCAGGAGAAGGCGCTATGTTTGGCTCTTCCTAGCATCTCTCCAACAGAACTTGAGCGGAGTTGGAAGCAGTTTGCTGAGAGCCAGTGACAGGGATGACTACAAAGTTACCATAAGAGAGAGAAGGAACTATTTTCTTTCAGAGGTCATTTTCTCATAGGAAGCTTTCAGGCTTTTGGGAAAGGCCTGAGCTCTGAAATTCTTGGGCATCCACTTTGTTCAAAATGTCAGATGGATCAGCCCCTCACCTTCCTTCTCACAAAATGGCCTAGCTGTCCACATTGATTGGTTTCATTTGGGAATTCCTACTAGCTGGCATTTGCCAGGGGGTAGTGGCTGTGGAGCTCAGAGCAAAGGAGGGTTCCCCTTTTAGTGGCGTGGCCGTGTATCGTGGAGTTTGGTGCTTCGGCTGGTCTCTGGCTGTGAGTTCCTGAAGCCTGAAGTCTTCAGTCTTGGCCTACTGGGTCATCAGCATGAATGCGCCTCTCTGATTCACTTTCAGGCCTTTTTATTTCTCTGGCATGTTTTTAAATGTAGCCAGATAGTATGCAGGAGGCTATCATTTGGAAAGAGGAGTTTTTGTGTGTGTATATTTTAATACAGCGCTTGCCACCCTCGGATATATGTCTGTGCTCACCTGTCAGATGGTAACACGATCCCGGGGATGAAATAAGATAAATGTTGATGTGGGAAGTGTGTTGGGAGGCACAGGCATTGCCTTTCTCAGAGTTTCGAGGGAGAGAAGGCTTGGCTAGCATTTGCTGCTGGAAGAGAAATTATGGGATGTGTTAGCCCAGCTCTGGTCTTTGCACGGGGCCCACAGCACATTTTGCTCAGAACTATACCTGGGAAAGCTGATATAGATAATCCCTGAAGGCCACCACCACACCTCTCCTACCCTCTGTCACCAAGAACCACCATGCTGGGCTGATTATTACAGCTTAAGTTTCTCACATGTTTCCTTCTATTCCATCTTCTGATGACTCCCAAGAGAGCGATGACTGACACAGCTGGGCACTCCGTGGCTGGGAATGTAGCTCAGTGATGCAGCTGCTTTTGTGGTGCTCACAAGGCCCTGGGTTCAATCCCCAGAACTGTGCAAAGACACAAACTGACAGTGAGCACTTGGTTCTGTTTTTGTCTCTCTGCAAGGTGGTTTCCATTTGAAACTGGGGAATAGAGGTGCCGGTGTGTTGGTCAAGGAGATGGAATCATAGATGTCTTAGTCAGGGTTTCTGTTGCTGAAATAAAATACCATGACCAAAGCAAGTTGGGAAGGAAATTGTTTATTCAGCTTACACTTCCACATCACAGTTCATCATCCAAGGAAGTCAGGGCAGGAACTCAAACAGGGCAGGAACCTGGAGGCAGGAGCTGATGCAGAGGCCATGGAGGGTGCTGCTTACTGGCTTGTTCCTCATGGCTTGCTCAGTCTGTTTTCTTATAGAACCCAGGCCAACCACCATAGAGATCACATCACCCATAATGGGCTGGGCCCTCCCCCATTGATCACAGCCAGATATAATGGAGGCATTTTCTCAATTGAGGTTCCTTCCCTCTTATGACTCAAGCTTGTGTCAAGTTGACATAGAACTAGGCAGCACAATAGGGAATACATCTTTCTCTGTTGGTTAGCTTGATCCATATTGCCCAGTGTCTGTTCCGGAGCAATTATGCCAATTTCAGCTTTCTGTTTCCCTAGGACCAGGAAGGGTATGAGCCTGCTAAAATATGCGTTCACTGGATTTTCTACCCTAGCCTCACTGGGGGGTGGGGGGCTAACTGGCTAAAGTGTGGATGCCCAGCATCTAATGACCACATTCTAATTTAGCTGGAATTGGAGGGAGGGCCCAGGAATCTGCATTTAGTAAGCAGACAGTGTGCTTCTGTGTGTCATTTTTCTTTGGTGGTGCTGGGAATTGAACCCGGGACCTTGTGAATGCTAGACAAGGGCTCTACCACTGACTCCAACCCCAACCCCAAGTTTCTGATTCAGGTTTATGAATTACTTACCCAAGCTGGGCGTGGTGGTGCACACCTGTCATCCTAGTACTTGGGAAGCTGGGACAGGAGGAGGGAGAGTCCAAGGCTAGTCTGGGCCACATAGTGAGACTGTGCTTCAAGTTAAAAAGCAAGAGGGCTGGGTTGTAGCTCAGTGGTGGAGCTCTTTCCTAATATGTCCTCTTCAGCCCCCAGCTCTGAAAAACACCAAAACAAAAACAACAAATGGTAACAACAAAAGTAAATCCTAATCCATTAGGACATAAATGTTGTCTTCCCAATATTTATTTTTGTTTTAAACTCATCTTGGATTTTTATTATTGTGTACGTGAGTACAAGTACACACTCTACTTTGGATTCCAGGGATTGAACTCAGGTCCCCAGGTTTTCAAGGCAAGTGTTTTTATTCACCGAGTCATCTTGCCATATGTATATTTAGGTGATTTATCTGGCTCATGGCTCTGGTCAAGGTCGGTGGGCTGCATCTAATGGCATCCATCTCTCGGGCAGAACCCCAGGGTGGCTCAAGGCATCACTTGTTGAGAGGCAGGTTCCCTGTTGTTTTTCTGCTATTTAATGGTGATAACTCCCTACTCATAAACACCAAAGTTACTAAGAGATTGAATAGACCACCCTGAAGACATTGATGACAGTGTGTACTCCTCAAGAAACAAAAATGCTCAACATGAACTTGGCCATCACAAAGTATACTTCTTGGGTAAGGAAGAAAGTTTTACATCACAGTAAAGTGACAATGAAGGTCAAGCACTCAATCCTTTGGGAGACAGCAAAGGGAGGTCTGATGGCCTTTCTGTGACTTTCAAAGCTTCAGCTGTCATATCTGCATTCAAGACAGGAAAGAGGAGGACTCCTCAAGTATGGAGAGATGGAAGCTCCATCTTTTTGGTTTCAGGAAACAAAGGCTTTCCCACGGTAACCTTCCTTCTCAACAGCAATATTCAGTCATGGCTTCTTGGCCATAGTAGGGTCACATGTTCTAGCTGCAAGGGAGGCTAAATGGAAGAATGTGGGAAATCCATCATTTTCCTTGCTGGGATGACCCCATATAAAGTCAAGGTTCTGCTTTCATGGGGGAAGGTAGCAAAGGATGTTGGATGGGCCACAAGTGCCACCAGTCCCAATTTTATTGGTAGATATTTTGATGGAGAAGAAAATCCATGCTGTGGAGTTTGAGGCAGGTTGGCTTCTTGTTACTCTACTTTATATTGAATACAGATGTAAATATTTTAACCCAAACTGATGATTGTGAGATAAAAATTCCTGCCTGAGTGGGTGTTTGTAAGGATCACCAAGGGTGACACTTTTTAAAGACACTAACATACTAAAGTGTCAGTAGATACTAAGCAGACAATAGTGGAGGGGCAGGATGTATTTATTACTTTTCCCTTTGTTGTGACTGAATACTGTTGAAAATTACTTTTTTTTTACTTTTTTCTGTTTTTTCTAGACAGTGTTTCTCTATGTAGCCCTAACTGTCCTGGAACTAGCTCTTGTAGACCAGGCTGGCCTCAAACTCACAGAGATCCACCTGCTTCTGCTGGGATTAAAGGCATGCACCACCACTGCCTGGTTTGGAAATTACTTTTTAAAAAAGTTTTGTTGTTTTGATTTTTATTTATTTTACTTTTCCACTTAAAAGAATGAAATAGTGTCACATCATTTTCTCTCATTCCCCTTTCTCCCTCTAGCCCCTCCCAGCCACCTTCCTAGATGTGAAGATTCCTTTTGACTTATGATTTAAAAAGGAACATATCTCGGGCATGGTGGCATGTGTCTTTAATTCTAGCATGGAGGAGACAGTAGCAGGTAGATCTCTGTTGAGTTCTAGGCTAGCCAGAGTTATGTAGTGAGACTCTGTCTCAAAAACACAAACAAACAAAAAGTGTCACAGCCCATCAGGATGGGAAAGCATGATGACAGGAACATGAGGCAGCTGGTCACGTTCAGTCCATGGTTAGGAAGCAGAGAGCCGATGCCAAACTTTGAGAGTTGCCCCTCAGTGACGCACTTCCATCTGCAAAATGCTACCTTTTAAAGCAGTGGTTCTCAACCTGTGGGTCGCGACCCCTTTGAGATTTCATATCAGATATTTACAATTTCATAGCAGTAGCAAAATTATGAAGTAGCAACGAAATAATGTTATGGTTGGGAGTCACCACGACACGAGAAACCATACGAAAGGGTTGCAGCATTAGGAAGGTTGAGAACCAATGTTCTAAAGGTTCCATGACATTCTAAAATGATGCCACCGGTTGGGGACCGAGTGCTTAACCACACGAGCCTGTGGGAGGACCCTTCCTTTGCATTCAAACCACAACAGTGACAGTGGTTAGCAGAGGGTGGTGTGGGATGAATGGCAGGAATGGCTGGGAGCAGAGGAGCTTGAATGACATTTCTGAGTATGTTAGAGAGAACCTTGGCTGTGTGGGGTGACAGCCCTACTGGAAGCGTACGTTCAACAGGTATTTTATGGGCAAAACAAATTGTGTGGTGAAAGGGGTTTGGGAAACACTGCGTGCAGGACTTCTCAGAGTCTTTGCCATCCGCCTGTGCACATTGTAGCTCCGAGAGGACAGAGTCTGGGATGTTTTCCTTTCCCAAGGATTACCCTGGGGGGTATTTATTCCATAGAATCCACCTGGGGAAACTTGGCCAGCCTGCTTAGCTGAGGAGGTGGGGATTTGGAGTGGAAAGATGGATGGGAAGGGTGGAGATTGCAGCAATGGTGGCCCCGTGGCTCTCTAGACGGCACAGTGATGCTTAGGGGCTGGTTTGCTCAGAAGGGAGGATGCCTGATGGAGTGTCACAGGAAATGAATTTAAGTCTCTGATTCCTGTGCTTAGCACAGGGGAGTCACCCTGACCACTTTCATCTCCTTGTGGGAGGAGACAAAAGTCTTCAGAGGTTTTGGAGTTAATACAGTAAAAAGATGATTGGCAGCAAGTCTGATGACAGTCTTTAACAGCCAGCCTTTTCTGTTTAGGTTTGACTAGCAAATACGTTAGGCTTTGTGGGCCCCCAATTTCACAGACACTGAGCTATCATAGCCTGCAGCAGCCAGGTGTGGGCACATGGGGAAGTTTCCCAATAAAACTGTATTCATGGCTCCTGAATTTTGAGTTTGATATTATTTTCATGTACACTCTGGTTATACACAGGGACATGGCTCTGAGCTGACCCTGTTGTGGTCAGATTGCAAGGGGAATGAAGTGATGGGTTTTGGGCCAAGGGCAGATGTCATGACATCTCCTCGTGTGGCACAGGTATCGTGTACGCACTTAGCAACACTGTTCTTTGTATGTCCACCTCAGTTCTTGGTTTCCTTCCCTGGGCTTAAGTCCGTTTGGGAAAGTCTGTGCTTAAGAGGGACTTTCTTTAGGAAAGATTCCAGTGAGTCTAGGGACTGTGCTTAGTTGGCGATTCTATCGCTAGTCTTGTCTGGTCTCGTTCATGGGGCCGCATGAAGCTGGAAGAAGGGGTTGGGGATAGGATGAGGAGCCTTGCAGGCCAATGCTTGGGTGATTTCTTATGGTGCTAGTGTCCCAGGAGAGCAGGACAGCGCTCGCAAGGGAGCATGAGGCTGTGGAGTGGCACCACATTGTTTCCGCTGTGTTTTGTGAGTTAGAGTAAGTCTTGTGGTCCGTCTGGATACATGGAGAAGGGAACAGTCTCCTCCCCCATTCTTGATGGGAGTTGCTACATAGGTTAGTTAAATGGGGTTGGCATGGTAACTGGACCCCAATAGAACAAGGTGGCTTCCCTTGATCGCAAATCAGTTCCCTGTGGATCCACTGACCTGCTGGTCTCCTAGGCATCAATATCCCATCCTGTAGCATCTCTGCTTACATCCAGGAAGGGCAGCAAGTGCAGAGAAGTCAGAACTGCAGAACTGCTCTAGAACCTCCTTCTCGAGGTCACCCTCATCACATCTGCCTGCCTCCCTGAGCCCTGAGCTAGAGTTCAGGTGTAACCTCCTGGGAAGTGTGTGTGTGTGTGTGTGTGTGTGTGTGTGTGTGTGTGTGTGTGTGTGTGTGTGTGTGTGTGTTGCAGTGGCTGTGGGCCCAAGAAGAGAAAACTCAGTTTGCTGAGGGAAGGGGTCTCCGGCACAGCAACTATCGAGGTAGGCAGATACCTAGGGCTCTCAGACCAGTGTAGTTTGTTCAGTAATCTCCAGGTGAATGAAGAGACTCCTCAAAAAACAACGTGAATACCTGGGCCTTTTAAACACACACACACACACACACACACACTTTACACAGATATCTTTCCTACAGAGAAAGCTACCCAACGATGAGTGGCTCCCCTGGGTCCTAATGAGCTTGCGTTCATCTGGTGACTCCTTTAGGGCTCGAGGACTCAAGACATCCTTCCTCACATGGCTGACTGCTTCAGTGTCTCACACATTACCTCTCCAGAGGGATAGCCTGGCTTTGTTCCACTGAAACGGAAGCAACATTACAAGAGGCCAGTCCCAGTATCTGTCTTCTTTAGCCCTTGTTTGCAGCCTTGACAAACGACCCATTGACCAGTCATGGGGCATGGACAAGACAGAGCCAACATGGCCGTGCATTCCAGGAGTTGGGAAGCACTAGGAATCATTTGGATATTCTAATCAAGGGCACCTTGATGGTGAAACTAAACAGATGTGCGCACCAGACAGAGGAATGAGTGTGAGTTGACCATACGCCTCCCCTGGGGAAGAGTGTTCCAGGAGGAGGGAACAACATGAACAAACTTCTGGAGTGGGATGTGCTAGGCATGCCACTGGGGAAATGGAGTCGGGGTAGATCGGGTATGGAAGAGAAATACCGAGAAATTGAATATGGGGACTGTGAAGGGAAGCAAAGAATTTAGGATTGTATACCAGGGGTGGTGGTGCACGCCTTTAATCCCGGTACTTGGGAGGCAGAGATAGATGGATCTCTGATTTGTGACCAGCCTTGTCTACATAGGAAGACTTGTCTCAAAAAGAGAAATAAAATAAAATTGGCGGGCGGAACAGTGGTGGCATACACATGTAATCCCAGACTCGGGAGGCAGAGGCAGGTGGATCTGTGAGTTCAAGGCCAGCCTGGTCTACAGACTGAGTTCCAGGTCAGCCAAGGCTACACAGAGAAACTCTCTCTCTCTCTCAAAAAAAAAAAAAAAAAAAGAAAGAAAGAAAGAAAGAAAGAAAAAGAAAAAAAGGATTGCTCCTCCATGTCCGGCACAAGAAGTCACTGTTGGTGTTGTTCTGAGTGGTAGGAAGGCTTGTGTGGGGAGGTTGTGACCCATGGTCACTGAGCTTGAGATGCTTATGTTTGTGATCTAGATGAGCAAGCGGGAGTTACAAGGCCACTCCCTACACCAAGCCCAACTTTCCTGATTATTCAGGTGCTGTTGGGTGTGTGTGTATGCACGTGTGTGCGTGTGCACACATGCACTCCCCTTTGTACACGCATATTGAGACCAGAGGTTGATGTCAAGGTGTCTTCCTCAGTCGCTCTCTACTTTATCTCTTCGAGATTAGGGTAACTCCCTGAACCTAGGGCTCACAGATTTACCTAGTTTGTCCAGCCAGTAAGTGCCAGGGTCCTCACTGTCGGTGATCCCCACCACCTGGGGCTGCAGTGGGACAGATGGTTCTCATGTGGGTACTAGCTGTCTTCCCAAAGTGTTATTTATACATTTATACATTTATTATTGGTGTGTGTGTGTGTGTGTGTGTGTGTGTGTGTGTGTGTGTGTGTGTAGATGTGCATGCCATGACAGCTTTGCGGGTTTGGATTTTTTTTTTTACTATTTTTATTTGGGTTCCAGGATTGAGCTTGGGTCTCTAGGCTTGGTGGCAAGCACATTTACCCACTGAGCCATCTTGCAAGCCCTAAAGTGTTCCTTCCTTCTTTCCTTCTTTCCTTCCTTCCTTCTTTCCTCCCTCTTTCCTTCCTCCTCCCTCCCTCCCTCCTTCCTTTCTTCCTCTCTCCCTTCCTTTCTTCCTCTTTCTCCCTCATCTCCCTTTTTCTTTCTTTCTTTCATGTATGAGTGCTCTGTCTGCATGTACAGCTTTATTCGAGAAGAGAGCATCAGATCCCACTACAGATGGTTGAGAGTCACCATGTGGTTGCTGGGAACTGAACTTAGGACCTCTGGAAGAATAACCAATACTCTTAAGTGCTGAGCTATCTCTTCAGTCCGCGCTAAAGTGTTATTTTCAATGATTGTATATTATTCCAGGGCTATTCCATAATCCCTGACTGAAATTCTGCAGCTAGGTGCTTTTATTTGTGACTTCCCAGTGTGATGACCCTGCACTTGACATCCTATGGTTGGGACTTGCCTCCAGTTCCTAGAAGTGAACCTGCTAGATCAAAGGTCATATGTTTCTGAACTCTAAAAGTTGTATTAAATTGCCATCAATGAACAGTGTGAGAGAAGGCCTGTTTCCTGCATCCTTGATATAAGTGCGTATTTTATTTTCTTACTTGTTGGTTTTGATCAAGGTTAGTGTACTGGGACCCTTAGTTCCCCTTCACCCCCAACTCCATTGTAGTGGTTTCTCAGAATTCTTAGTGGCAAACTATCTCTGAGGGGTTCACTGCCCCCACCCCCTACCCCACACCTTTTGTAAGAGCTTCTAACTACAGAGTTTTCTAGTTTCCTTGCAATGAGCAATGAATGGTTTTCCAGGTTCCCACTCAATTTTTGGGAAGAGGACAGACTAAATTTCTCGTTCCCCTCTTCCTGCCATGTGTGGGTCTGGGACAGGGAAGATATCCCGAGACTGAGAGTGGCTGAGGGCACAAGGTGGCTGGGATGGAAGCCGGAGAAGCTGAATGATGGGAAGAGACAAGGAACACACACAGGAGAAGGAGAAGCAGATTGAAGCCAGGAGCGATTTTTTCTCCTCAGGTTTCCTCCAGGATGGAATGCCTCTCCAGTGGGTCATGACCGTAACTGTGGTCGATCAAGTTTTACAAGCGAGTTTGCAGAGGTTTAAAGTAATCGATTGGACCCAGGCTGCTGTAGTGGCAAGGCAGCCACAGATAAGGATCAGGTAGATTCACCCTATATCCTGGTATCTCCAGGGGTGGCATAACCCCAAAGAGAAAGATCAGGACAGAGCAGATGCTGGGCAGGGGGCTGTTTCTGATGTGGCTGGAGGCGATGGCTTTAGAGTAAAAATGACCATAGTGATGAAATATTGTTTGACTGTAGAATTTCTGGGTGACAGTTCTTGAATTGAAATGTAGGATGATGGAGACAACTTAAGGCTCACTGGTGTGGTGGGATCCTATCTGAGATCTGACTGCAGAAGGATCTCTAATATCTTAGAGCATGACAAAGAAAAGAGGTTCAGTAATGAGTTTATACCGAGTACATTGAAATGATAATATTTTAGATATACTGGTTTAACTGTGTCAAATTTAATTCACATGTGTCTTGGTGCCTCCCCTCCAGCTCCCAGGGGATTAGGAAAATTTAAACAACATTAGTGGCATAAGTGACATTTGTGTGGGACAACACTGGTATTTCCCCTCCCCCCACATCCTTTTCTTCCCCTCTCCTTCCTCTCCCTTCTCCTCCCTTCCCCTTGAGTTGGTTGGTGGGACTTAAACATAGAAATAGAGCCGAAGACACAATGTGTTGGGTGTGAGGAGTCACTGTGTAATGGGTATGGAATTCTGTTTGAGATACTGAAGTCCTTTCGGGACTGATAATGGTGGCAGTTATACAGCATTCCAGGGTACTCGATGCCACTGAACTATAAACTTGAAAATCATCCGAGTGGAAACTTTATGTGTACTTTTTACCATACTAAAGGGTTGCTTTTAATATTTTATTATATTTATACATTCATTGTGTGTGTGACACACACACACACACGTATGAACATTGGTGCATTCGCTGTAGTGTGTGTGTGTGTGTGTGTGTGTGTGTGTGTGTGTGTGTATGTAGGTCAGAGGACAGTTTGTGGGAATTAGTTCTGTCCTTCCATCATGTTGGGAGTCCTGGGATGTGAACTCGGGTCATCAGGCTTGGTGGCAATCACCTTTATTCCCTGAGGCATCCCATCAACCCCAAGCTGTGAGGATTTTACTTGTGTTCATCCACGAATGAACGGCTGACTGGTTTGGCAGCTACACTCAGAATGGAGGCCCACAGATGGACAGGAGTGGCCATGAAATGGGGCACCCAGAAACTTTGTTTTTAATTGTTTTCCTATCACATTTTTCATTTTCATCTTTTATCCAGCTTGGAGAACCTATGTTTGGTGATAATTCAAAACAGCAACATACACAACATCTAGGCTACAGGAGTAGAATCCTTTGGCAAATCTCTGAAATTACTATGACCCTCACCCAAGACCTTAAGTCAGGGGACTAGAAATGCCCAGTGATAAATTTGCTTTCCTCCCTCAGTTTATGGTGGCAAACTTCAAGCAGCAAAGTTGCACTTGGCCACCTGTGACCTGGACTGCATTCCTCTATCCTTTGGCCACACAGCTGTCCACCTATTAGTCCCTCACTTCACATACGATCACTTCCCAGCCCATCACAGGGTTTGATGGGTTCAGAGTGGACGGTGGACATGAGTACACCCCCCCCCTAAGTCTGTGTACAAACCACGGGTTGATGGTCAGGCTGTGAGTTTTCTTTTGATGAAGAAAGGGCATGTTAAGTGCAGCTTGGGTCTTGAATGAGAATCACTTGGCTTATGCCAGATGTGTGCAGCAGAGCCAATCAAACCTTCATCCAGATGTTGGTTGGCCCTTAAACTAACCAAATTTGTACTCCCTTTTCCTCCATAGGTTGTTAAATTTTGCCTACTGTAGAGCTGTGTGTTTTTGTTGCTGTTTGTTATTTGAGATAGGGTTTCTCTGCATAGCGTTGGCTGTTCTGGAACTTGTTCTGTAGACCAGGGCCTGCCTCTGCCTCCCGAGTGCTGAGATTAAAGGTGTGTGCCACCATCGCCCAGCATGTAGAGCCTTTATGTTAAGTAAAATGATACATCATGTGCTTTTAAAATTATTGGCTTTTAAGAACCGTGTGTGTGTGTGTGTGTGTGTGCACGCGTGTGCGTGTGTTTGCTCACATGCGTGTGCGTGTGTTTGCTCACATGCGTGGAGGACAGAGGACAAACTTGGATGTTGCCCCTCACTTCCCATCTTTGAGACAGGGTTAGCCACTGTGTACACCAGGCTAGCGGGCTTCTGGGAATGCTTCTGCCTTTGCCTTAGCCTACCATCTTGGTGTAGTACACCGTGACCACAGATGCCTGCTCCTGCGCCTGGGCATGTGTGAGTTCTAATGTCTACATTCAGGTCCTCTGCTCTCCCTGTGGAGCAGGTACTTCGGCCACTGAGATGTCTCCCAAGGCCACTTTTTGCTTGTTTATTTATTTATTTATATAATTCTTTTTCTCCCTCCCTCCCTCCTACCCTTTCTCCTCTCCTTCCTTACTTAGATACCAGGTTGGGAATCCCCCCTCCCCCTCTGGGCATTGTCGTTTTCTTTCTTTTAATAATGTCTCTGACAGAGCAGAGCTCTTTTTTATTTATTTTTATTTTTTGGTTTTTTCGAGACAGGGTTTCTCTGTATTGTTTTGGAGGTTGTCCTGGAACTCTCTCTGTAGACCAGGATGGCCTCAAACTCACAGAGATCCACCTGCCTTTGCCTCCTGAGTACTGGGATTAAAGGCGTATGCCACCGACGCCCAGCTCAGAGCAGAGCTTTTAAAATCCGATGAAGTCCTAATGATCAGTGGTGTCTTTTGCAGTCTCTGTTCCCTGCCACCCAAGAGGGCACAAGTCAGCCCTTCCTCTACCTTATAATGGGTCACATCTGCACCTGAAACCATGCCCAAATGTGTGGCCACCATTGCAAGTTCACTGGCAAGGCAAGATGCCACTATATGTACATGTGTATGTGTACATGTGTGTGTGTACATGCGTGTGTGAGAGCATGTGGGGGTCAGAGGTTGCTTCCGCTGTCTTCCTCACTCACTTTCACTGAATGTAGAGCTCACCGACTTGACTCAACTGACAGTGAACCCCAAGGATCCTCCTGTCTCTACCATACACTGCATCTGGATTTTTATATGATTTCTGGGGATCTCAACTCAGGTCTTCATGCCAGGGTGGCAAGCACTTTGCTGGCTGAGTCAACCCTGCAGCTCCTTGATGTCAAACTTCTTTCTTTTTTAAACTTTCTTTTTTGTAGATTTCTTTATTTAATTCATGTATGACTATTTTGCCTGCATGGATGTGTGTGTGCACCACTCCCGTGTCTGGTGCCCGCAGAAGTCAGAAGAGGCATGTGATTTCCTGGAACTGGAGGTATGGACAGTTGTGAGCCATCATAGGGGTACTGGGAATCAGACCCAAATCCTCTGGAAGAGCTCTCAACCATGGAGTCATCTCTCTCCTTCCATAACACAGTTCTGAAAATAGGGATAAACACTTGGATTCTAAAATGGAAAGAGAAATGAATTAAGTAGCCAAAATGGTGTTGAAAAGTGGGAGGAGAGAAGAAGGGAAGAGAAGAGGGGAGGAAGAAGAGGAGGAGCAGTTAGGGAAACTGAAGCTATTTGATTTTCAGAATTAGTCTAAAGCCACAGTGGTCAAGATGGTATGGTGTTGGCAAAGGGTTTTCAGTGTGTAGACCCTGCATGCAATCGACCAAGTATTTCATTTTATTCTTGCAACTCTAATTAATGATGTGACTTGACTTGGAAATTTTTCGTTTGTATATGTTACCTTTTAGCATTAGAAATGCGAGTGACTTTTCCTGTTGACCTTGCATCTTGTGATTTGAATACACATATGAGGAATTTTTAAAAATGTAGATGCTATGGGAATTTTTTACAAGGATAAATGTGCGGTCTGCAAATAGGGATAGTTGTATTTTTTAAATGTTTTATTTTACTGGCTAAGATTTTTACTGTGGTGTTTAATAGTAGCAGTGAGAGGAGGCATCCTTGCCTTGCTCCTCATCTTTTGGGGAAAACACTCCGTTTTTCCCTCATAATGATGCTTGCTTTGGGCATTTAAAATATATTGTTTTGGTATATTAGCCTTTCCTTTAAAAGATTAAGACATTCTTTTCTGTTCCTCGTTCACTCTGAGTTTACATTTGGTCAAATGCTTCTCCTAGGTCAATTAGCATGGTCGTATACTTTATTTTCCGTATCAATTAGTACAACTTGTTTCCTTTACAATGTTTTTATTTTAAATCATTCCTGAAAGGTTTTTAATTGATTAAGTTTCCTTTACAGTATTTATTTTTGTTATTTTATTTGTGTGGATGTGTCTGTGTGAATATATGTCACTGGTGTATGTGTGACCATGGGGGCCAGAAGAGGGTGCTGGGTCCCATGGAGCTGGAGGTACAGGCAGTTGTGAAGCACATTATGTGGGTGTCAAGACCCCAACTTGGGTCTGAAAACAAAATGAATACGATGAACAACAAAAGTAAAAGTACGCAAGTTAGTCTCAGGCTGGAACCGATAGACTCCAATGCTCTGAAGTGGTACTGGACGTGATTGGTGTAACCATCGCTGTGTGCTGTTGTCGTCAGCCCCTGGGGACATCTAGACTCACCTGGAATGCAAATCTCAATGAAGAATTACCTACATCAGTTTGGCCTGTGGGCGTGTCTGTGGAGGATTGCCTTGACTGGTGAATTTATGTAGGAAGATCTAGTACATCATGGGTGGCGGCACCCCTCTAGGCTGGGGTTCCTGAACCGGGTTAAGAGGAAAAAGCTAGCCTAGCACAAGCTAGCAAGCCATGATCTGTGCTGACAGTCTCCCTCTGCTCTGTGGATGTGATGTTCTAAGTTCCTGCTTTGACGTCCCTGCAATCATGGACTGTACCTGGAACTGTGACCTGAATAAATCCTTTCCTCCCCTAAGCTGCTTTTTGTCATGACATCAGAGATGAAACCAGGACAGACCTTCAACATCAACCATGTATGGTCACTATGAGAATGCTTCTCTTAGGCTGTGTGTGTGTGTGTGTGTGTGTGTGTGTGTTCACTTACTTATTTTGCAGTGCTGAAAACTGAACCCGGGATCCTGCCCAAGCTGGGCAAGTGCTCTACATCACTAGCCTCTAGTTTGTTAGACACAATATACTGGCTAGTTTTATGACAAAGCTGAAAGAAAGGAACCTCAATTGAGAAAATGTCTCCATAAGATCTGGCTGTTGGACATTTTCTCTCTCTCTCTCTCTCCCTCTCTTGGTTTTTTGAGATGGGGTTTCTCTGTATTGTTTTGGAGGCTGTCCTGGAACTCGCTCTGTAGACCAGGCTGGCCTCAAACTCACAGAGATCCGCCTACCTCTGCCTCCCGAGTGCTGGGATTAAAGGCGTGGGCCACCAACATGCAGTCGTTGGACATTTTCTTAATTAGGGTTTGATGGGTGAAGGCCCAGAGCATTGTGGGTGGGGCTACCCCAGGCTGGTGGTCCTGGGTTCTATAAGAAAGCAGGCTGAGCAGCATTCGTCCATAGCCCTGCTTGAGACCCCACGCTGCTTGAGTTCCTGCCCTCACTGATTTTGATGATGAACTGTTATATGGAATATATATATATGTATATATATATATTATAAAGGAAGGGTGTGAATGAATAAACCCTTCCTTTCCTTCCTTAATTACTTTAGGGCATGTGTTTCACCACAGCAATAGTAACCTGAACTGAGACACATGGGTATTAATTTCTTTCTTTTTTGTCTTGGGTATTGAACCTGGGACCTCAGGTCTGTTGGGTGAGCTTTCTACCTGGGCTCTCCAAAGTTCTTCCAACTCACCGAGGAATGCTGCTGGCTTTTATACAAATGCCAGAAATCCTTCTATAGTCCAACTTCAACTGGGTCAAGACTGCCATTTCTAGACATATGCACTCCCTGAGACCTAACAGTGCTTACTCACCTACAATCCTAGTACTGGGAACATGGGGGTGGGAGGCTCAGCCTCTTTGAGGGGGGCCTTGGGTACATAGTGAGTTTGAGGCCAGCTAGGAAATGGAGGACCGTCTCAAGAAAGAAAAAAACAGATATAACGAGGCTAGAAGACATCACACACACACACACACACACACACACACACACACACACACACACACACACACACACACCCTGTATGGCTGTAGTCAAAACAGCAGTGGATCTCATTGTGTGCCCATCATACATACACAATAATAAAAGTGTGGTCAGTCAACCATGCTCTCCCCCTTAAACCACCCTGGATTATTTTGAAACATCTCTCAACATTGTAGCATTTCCACCTACAATATATTTCTGTACATATTTCTTTACAAAGTTTACTTATTTATTTTTATTTTTATTTATGTGGATGTGTGTTCTTGTGTGTGTTTATGTGTATGCATGCCGAGCCCTCAGAGACGAGAAGAGGGTGTGGATGTCCTGGAGCTGGAGTTACAGGCTGTTGTGAGCCTCCCAATGTGGGTGCTTGGAACTGAACCCTGGTCCTCTACAAGAGCAGTAAATGCTACTAACCACTGAGTCACTCCTCCCTCCCTCCCTCCTTCCCTCCCTCCCTCCCTCCCTCTCTCCCTCCCTCACTCCCTCCTTCTCTCCCTCCCTCCCTCCCTCCTTCCCTCCCTTCCTCCCTCCCTGTTACTTTAGTCTCAAATAGCCCAGGTCATAGTAAACCTCTTTATGTAGCTGAGGATGACCTTGACCTCAAGACACTACTGGTCCTACCTTCCAAGTACTGAAGCCCCTAACACCTTCTGTCTGTTTAAAGTTTGAACTCAGCTCCACCCTGTCAAAGAAAGAGTTAGTTGTAATTGGGCGTCACAATACTGATGAACTGGCCTGGAGTCTAAAATGCATGCAACTCAAAGAGAAGAAACGTAGCATGGGATTTGAATCTTCAACCGTTCATATCCACTTCAAACATGGGCCTTGGCTGGCTGTTTCAGACTGGAGCAAAGCCTCGACACATATGTACATTACAAGGTGCAAATAGGTATTGCATGAGTCGTGTGACATCTGAATGACTACTCCTCAAGGAAGGGGAAAATTTTTATTTTAGATATAAGGGAGAAAGCAGGCAGAGAAGAGTCCAGGATGAACATGGCTGGCAGACTAAAATGGTCCTTGAGGGAAGAGAGGGAGGTGAAGAGCAAGAGAGTGACCCCTGGTCCAAGAGAACAAGGGACTGAGATCAAAATGACTGAGTTATATAGGGATCAGGTTGGGGTGGGGTGGGGGAGCAGAAGCCCCGCCCCGTGAGGGAGGGGTTTATGGTAGGGGGCTGGGTGAGTAGTGCTGGGCGGAGCCATAGGTACTGAGGGGGACCTGTTCTTCAGTTTGAGGGTTTGAGATCTAACAGCATGAAAGCCGATGAGAAAAGGTTGTTCCAGGGAGAGGGAACAGAATGCTTGGAAGCTCAGAGGTAGGAAATGCATGCAGCATTCAGGGAGCCAAACAAACTCCAATGAGTCTGGAATCTCCAGTACCCCAGGCCCTCTGGGAAGCCAAGAGACTGGGCAGTCCATCTTCCCGTCCCTCCTCTGGCTTCCTTGCTTCTTTTCGTAGGCAAGCGAGGCGTGTCGTTGGCCAAATTGAATAAGCTGCTCTAATCTACCATCTTCACTTCTCAAATACGATTTGAAAGCCTAACATGGATTTATTGGTCCCCTAAGGTAGAGACAGCTTCTTGTAGCGGCATGGCACACCCAGTACCCTGGGAGACTAAGCATGGGTGGGCAGGGCTCAGGGAGGCAAGGCGGAGCTAGAGGAGACGAAGTTGGGAGAGGGGAGGTGGAGGAGTGGAAATGTTTTTCGATCCTCGCTCCGTTACTATCAACAACTATGGAGAAAGCGTCTCCACAGGGTTATGAAAAATTCATTAGTAGCATTCTAGAGGGCTGAGAGGCCGGCCATTGTTTGATTAGATTATCTAGGATGAGAGCAGTCGTAAATGAACTGAGATTAAGAGGCGGACTCCCCCGTAGCCAGTCCTCTGTGTAATTGCAGCTCCTTTGCTTGTTTGCTGAGCTGGGTAGAGAGAGGGCTGGGGCCAGATGTCACCTGGTGGCTGGGACAGCATAGAGGAGGGGCTCGGGGACTTGCCGAAGGTCCAGCTCTGTTTGTACCCTTTGGGGCTGAGGGGTCACATGAACTGGCTGGAGTTTTTGTGGCTTCTTTCATGCAGTGGGTTGAGAATGTTCTTCACAAGCAATCTGGGACATGAGTTAGGTGATGGCTTTTCCCAGCTTGGTGGACTGTGGTTTGATGTTGGTTGTATTTATCAATGACGGTGAACAGGATTTGGACTTTGCCTATTGGGTGATGGAAAAAGACACAGAAATTTATGGTTATAATTATCTGAACTCTTTTGGTTGCATGTAACAGAATCTGGTCCAAATCTGCCGTTCCTTGACTTACGTAACTGAGAATTTTTTTGGGTAGCATCAGCCACAAAGAGGACCCAGCAACTTGGGAAACTAAGGTTAGGGGCTATCCCAACCTCTCAGTTCACCTCTTTCTATGTGTTCAGTCAGGCAGGTTCTGCTTGTGGTGACAGAGTGGCTGCTGGGAGCCCTACACTTGCATCCTATCCCTTTAACTCCATCTAGGAAGAGGATACTTATTTTCAAGTAGCACCCATGGATGTGTGGGACATCCTGCCTACCCATTAAGCATGACGATTTCCCTGTCCTGTGTTTCTGGTACACATATTGCTCTCATTGGTTAGTTCAGAGAGTGAGATAAGCCCCTCCCAGGTGCATGAACCAGGCAGGGATGGTCCTTGAAGGAGAGTTAGGATGCCATTACTAGAGGCTATGCTGAGAATGGCTGGATGAAATGGTGGGTTCTAACTAGTGTGTCTAGAAGTCTCAATTCAGACCATTATAACCTGGAATTAGGCAGTTTTGAGCTGTCTGGTGTGGGTGCTGGGAACCTAACTTGGTCCTCTGCAAGAACAGCCAATGATCTTAGTGGCTGAGCTATCTCTCAACCCCCATGAATCTCAGTTTAAATCACCATTTACAGCTACGTGGGTTTGGATCACAATGTTGCCTCTTCTAGATGTGAGCTGCAACCTTGGTGCAGTTGAGTAAAGAGTACATTATAGGTGTCTATAGAAGGCCATGTAAGTCAGTACGGGCAATGCCTGTGGGTTTGTGTCATAGTCCCCCTTCTGCCAGTCCACAATGCACAGTCTGGCCTCTTCTTATTTGTTGGGGACAATAAGTAGACAGAAAACCAGAGCACAGTGCCAAGGTCCTGATTCTACCTCCTTACCACACTGTGATCTGGACAATCTGCATAATTTTATGAAACCCCAGAGGATCCTGGGAGAATTAAATAAAGGTTCAAGTATACTTAACTAGGACTTCTTGATGCAGTCGATCATGAGGTGACAGGTATAATGCTGCCAAACTTGACTTTCAGGTAAAGGACAAATAATCTAAGTATGTCAATATATATGCATGGGATACACTTATGCTAAAAATGCTGTTGGGCGATATTCTCAGAATACATTGTACAGACAAATGAGAGGCACAGTGAACCCTAACGTCCTGTAGAATGAACAAACACTAACAAAAACCAGTGTTTCTGAAACTCAAGGTCAACTATAGCTCACTCTCCCATCTCTTTTTGTCTGGGTGGAGCTCAGGGCTTTGCACGGACTGGCATAGCTCTCTAGCAGTGAGAGCCGTCATGAAAAGGCATTGGTAACTCAAGGTAATGGAGAGTTACTATCATTGGTTGTTTCTGACTAACTCTCTCAGTATGACAAAGAACGGTGAGCTGTAGTCACTGGTGGTATCTTCAGGCTGGATGTGAGTTTATCGCTGAGCTGCATCCCATGCCCTGGTTTTGTTGTTCCTTTGTTTGACTATTGTTATGTTAGTTAGCTTTCTGTTGCTGTGACAAAACACTTGAGAACAATCAACTAATGAAAAGGAAAGGTTGCATTTTGGTTTGTGGTTTGAGATTTTTTAGTCCATAGTTGGTTTCTGTTGCTTTGGGGCCTGTGGAAGGAGAGAGGCAGGCAGGAAGGAGCAGGTCTCAGGATCCCTTCCAGGGCATGCGCCCAATGCCTAACTTCCTCACCACTTAAAGGTCCTTCCACCTGCCGACATCTCCCCAGGCTGCTGAGCACGTGGGCCTCTGGGAACACGGTAGTGGTGGTTCTGTGGCTAAGTTTGAATTCCTGAGTCTCATTTCCCTATGGTTTTCTGTGGGTGAGCATCAACCTCACAGGATGCAAACAGCACTATAAAGAGAGATATAATTTACATTTAATTTGTGTCTCTGTGTATGTGTACTCACATGGAAGAGGCCATCAATACCCTGGAGCTGGCATGACTGGCAGTTTTTAGCCCTCGGTTGTGGGTGCTGGGAACCCAACTCGATCCTCTGCAAGAATGACCAAAGCTTGTAATGCCTGAGCTGTTTCTCCAGCCTACATAAATCCCATTTTAAATCTCCATATGTGTGTTTGGGTCACAGTGTTGCCTCTTCTAAATGTGAGCTGTAGCCTTGGAGTTAAACTTTTGTGTGCCTCTGTTTCCCCGTCTGTCAAGGTAGGGAGAGTGGCGTGATCACGTCACAGTGCTGGGAAGATTGGCTATTAATTATCCTGTTAGTTCTTCCTAATGGTGTGACCCTTCAGTGCAGTTCCTTGTGTTGTGGTGGCCCCCAACCATAACATTATTTTCATTGCTACTTCATAACTGTAATTTGGCGGCTGTTATGAATGGTAATATAAATACCTGACTTATGGGGGTCCCTACCCACAGGCTGAGAACCGATACTGCACGTGCAGTGTGCTCTGCTTCACACCCGACCCATGATGGGCGTCAGGAAGGCCTGGCATGGTGATGAAGGAGACTTATGTCCCTGGGTCCAGCTGCCCGGGAAAAACGGGTGTTTCCGTTCCCTGAGAAACTTCTGAGCTCTGTTTGGAGATGTCCTGGCTAAAATATTCCTTGGGCTTAGGATTTGTGTCTAGGAGATGGATTCCCCCAGACAAAGCACCAGGCAGTCTTCAGTCTTAATCCATGTGGGCAGTTTTCAGTTTATCTGGGTTGTGAAATCTCCCCCTCCTCCCCCTTCTCTTTCTCCCCACCCTTTTTCATTTCCTCCTTCTCCACTTCATTTTTTTTTTTTTTTGAGACGGGGTTTCTCTGTGTAACAGTCCTGTTCGTTACAGAACTCACTCTGTAGACCAGGCTGGCCTCGAACTCACTGAGATCTACCTGCCTCTGCCTTCCAAGTGCTGGGATTAAATGCGTGCACCACCACTGGCCAGCATCTACCTTTTTCTTTTTCTCCTCCTTCTCGTCTTTCTTTTCCCCTCATCTTTCTCCTCCTCCTTCTCGCCATCCCTTTTCTCTTTATCCTGCCCTTCTTCTTCTTCCCTCACCCCTTCTTTCCCACTTCCTCTGTCTTGCTCCTCCTCTTCCTCTTTCTGTCTTGGAAACAGTGCAGTCCAGGCTGACCTCAAACTCATGATCCTCCTGCCTCAGGCTCTTGAGCACTGGAGTTTCAAATCATTCCTAAAGCTGTGGACTGGATTGTCCCATGGTAGATTGACTTGAGCTTGGCTGTCGTGATTGTATTTTGCCCCCAGTCCAAAAGGACATACCTTCCTTCACAAGGATGTGTGGCTGGAGCCCCTCTGCCTTATTCCCTGAGGCCCTGGTCCTGGCTGTTCAATGGTTTCCCACCTGTGAGCCGAAAGCAGATGCTGACAACATAAACCAAGCTTCCAGTCACCAGAATCGTTCAGGGATGCTGGGAGCAGGGGGTAGACGTGCCACAGCCAGTTCCATCCCCTGGGTCAACAAACACACACACACACTCTCTCTCTCTCTCTCTCTCTCTCTCTCTCTCTCTCTCTCTCTCTCTCTCTCTCTCTCTCTGTGTGTGTGCACAGACACAAGCATGCATGCATCTGTTCACAGAGACCAGAGGCAGACATGGATATTGATTGTCCTCTATAGCTCTCCAACTTAGTTTTTGAGCCCCAGGGATCTGTGTGACCCACTTCTCCAGTGCTGGGGGTTACAGGCGTGCACCACCATGACTGGCCTTTTACATGGGTCCTGGGTGTCAAACTCAAGCACTCCATCCACTGGGCCATTGTCCCAGTTACACCCACACACAAGAGCTATGTCAGGTGTACTTACTGCGTGCCCAATCTGACAATCTGGGTCTCTCCATGGGTGGCAGTACTAGCGCCCCCTAGAGGCCCACTGGAGGTGGCAGTCAGCTGCTTTCCCACACTCGCCACCGAGGCATTTTACTGTCAACCCAGCCACTTGCATGTTCAAGTTTGAGAAACACAAGTCTGATCTCAGAAGGACTAAATGGGTTATTATTGGTTTTTTTTGGTAGTTTAATATACATATTGTCCATCACTTTTTCATTGTCACTGACTTGTAATTGCACACTGGAATGACATTGACTACTATGGTGATGACTTCATCCAAACTCCCACTGCCCCCCAACAGAAACGCTATACCTATTAAACAAGAACTCCCCATCCACCTGCCCCCCCCCACAGCTGCTACTCTACTCTGTATGTCCACATTTTTCTCTCCTGGGTTCCACGTATAAGTAGATGTGTTTACACGGTATTTATTTATATAGTATTTATTTTTGGGCCTGTTTTCTGGCACTTATGTTTTCTAGGTTTGTTTATGTTATAACATAAACTTCATACCCTTTTCTTGCTGTGCAATATTCCATCCTGTGCTATGTTAGTCATTTTCTGCTTGATGAGCAATTACCGGAGTAAAACAGGTGAAGAAAGCGGGGATTTATTCTTATGACTTTAGAGGCAGAGCACGTGGTACACAGGGACAAACTACACTCTTTAACGGCATACATGCCCCCATAGCCTGCTTTCTCCAATGCCGGTCTACCCAGCGACCGATCCACAAATAGATTCATCCGTTAGTTAATTTAGAGCCACCATGGTGTGGGGTCGGCCTTCCACTTGAGTGTCTTCAAGGGCATGTCTCCATCCGATCCATGACACGCTGGCACACTCACACTGCCTTTTGTTTATTGTGACTGTGCCGACGAGCGCATGGGTTGGCACTGCTCGTGACCGCTGCTGCTGTGAACATGTGCGCGTACACCATGGGCACGTGCCGCAACAGATGAGCTTTGGCAACGTTTTGCTAAGTGAAAGAAGACAGACTTGAGAAAACAGACAAGTGACTGTTTACATCACACCCCTAGCACATCAAAACCATGGGGAGGACAGCAGGATGGCAGCTGTCCTGGTGGGGAGGATGTCACTGTGTGTCGATGCAAAGGTCCTGGGGCCGGTGGCATAGCAATGCTGGTGCACGCGATGGCATATTTTACTGCAGCAAGAGAACTGGGAAAGGAAAGGGGAAGAGCAGCTTGCTGGGTGTTGCTTTTCTTCTAGTGTGTGGTGGTTGCCTTGCTCTGATGTTCAGCTGGCGCCTGGAAAACCAGTGATGCTAAAATCATTACCCACTGGGCTCAGTGTCACCGGGTGCTGAACTGAGTCTGTGTGCTGGTTAAGCACTTCCCAGTGGCACCACTAGTTTCATCCATGAAATCAATGTGGAGGGCAGAATACACCTGACAGGACACTAATGAAGGAAGCACAGAGAGGTCAAGTAATTCTCATAATGAGACACAGCTAGTCATGGTGGAGGCAGGACTGGAGAACCTTGGGATATAAGGTCTGGCACGGTATGTGTTCTACCTCTCGAGGCACTTCCAAAAGGTAGGCAGGTTTTTTTTTTTGAGAGAGCATTTTGTTAGGTAACCCAGGCTGACCTCAAGCTTAACTGTTATATGCAACCTCACCTTACATCTCCACTAGTGTTTCTTAGATGGTGTGTGGGAGGGTGGAGGTCACTGGTCTGCTGCTGCCAAGAGCGGCCATCTGTGACTGTTTCTGCTGTGACTGGGAGTTTTCTCCAAGATGGATGGATCATTGGAAGAGCTGCCCAAGTACCTAGAGTTCTTGCAGAGGCACCGGTGCCTCCATCGCCACCAGCCATTATCTCATCCAAAGTGGCCTAGCATAATGCAAATCAAATTTGCGATTTGCCTCCAAAGCTGCAGCTTCCAGAGTCTTAATTGAGAGATGCTTATCAGGCACTTTAAATGTTGTCTGCAGGGGCTGTTTTGAGCGTCACAGCGGGGGTTCCCGGGTATCTGTCAGCAAGCTATCAGGGTGTCTGTGTGTGTGACAGAGGACAGGGTGGGCTGGCAGGGGCTGTCCTAGGATGGAAGCTGAGGGTCAGATGGTGGGGAGAGCAGGCCTTGCTTCCTTCTGTCTGTATTTGAATCAAAACCTAAAGGAAGCCACTGCTGGACATCCTGGGAAACACACAACACATGAATGTATACACACAGACATAGACAAACAGATACACACACACACACACACACACACGAACATACATACATACATATAAACACACAGAAACAAATATACATACACACATACATAAACAGACACAGACACACAAGGATAAACATACATACACATGCATAAACACAGATACAGACAGAAACACAGTATACACATACACATACATAAACAGATACAGACAGACACACAGTATACACATACACATACATAAACACACATACAACACATAAACATACACATACATACACATGCATAAACACAGATACAGACAGACACACAGTATACACATACACATACATAAACACACATACAACACATAAACATACACATACATACACATGCATAAACACCCAGAAACAGACAGACACACAGTACACACACACACATATAAACACCATACACATACTTAATATACACATATATACACAGACACAGACAAACATAGACAGATGTATAAGCACATAGATACACACAGACAGGGAAACATGCACATACACACACAGACAGGGAAGCAGACAGTCTCTCTCATCCTGAGTGTGGCTCTTACTTGTTGCTCATTGGCTGTGTGTCTTGGATCAACTATGATGCTGGTTTTCTATCTTGGGGACTGCAGTGCCCGAGGACTATCTCTTAGGTAGGAGGTGACGAGAGGGTCCAGGTAAAAACCTGAACTTTATTTAGCTGTGCAGGTAATAGCAATGTTCACAGCCATTGCTGCTGTCATTGTTCTAACATGTGGCATGCCAGATACTACTGCTTGTGAACACACTAGAGGAAAATGCTGGAGAGATGGCTCAATGGTTAAGAACCCTGGCTGCTCTTGCAGAGGACCCTGGTTCTGTTCCCAGCACCCACATACCGGCTCACATCCATCTTAACTCCAGTCCTAGGGATCCTATGTTTTCCTCTGGCTTCTGCTGGCACTGCACGTGGATGGTGCACAGACACATATAGGCAAAACATCTGTGCTTGTAAAAAATAGTAAAAGCTTTTGGTATGAGCTGTCTTCCCCCTTAAAGAGCACAGGCCTCGCCGGGCGGTGGTGGCGCACGACTTTAATCCCAGCACTCGGGAGGCAGAGGCAGGCGGATCTCTGTGAGTTTGAACCAGCCTGGTCTACCAAGTGAGTTCCAGGACAGGCTCCAAAACAATACAGAGAAACCCTGTCTTGGAAAAAAAGAGCACAGACCATAGGTGACATTCTTTAGTAATTTTTTTATTTATTAAATTAATTGTTACTATTTCAAACATGTATGGAAGGAGTTCTAATTGCCCTCAGCCATCTCTCTCCCTTCCCTTCCTCCTTCTTCCCTCCTCCATCCCTCTCTCCCTGTCCTCTTCCTCTATTTCCCGGTTTTTTGTTTTGTTTTGTTTTGTTTTGTTTTGTTTTACGAGACAGGGTTTCTCTGTATTGTTTTGGAGGCTGTCGATCCAGCCCGGCCTCGAACTCACAGAGATCCGCCTGCCTCTGCCTCCCGAGTGCTGGGATTAAAGGCGTGCGCCACCAACGCCCTGCCCTCTACTTCCTTATTAATCTCCTTCCCACAAGATGCCCTTTGCTTTGCTTCTGCTCCTCTGGCTTTGACCAAGGACATCTGTGTGACTGTGGGGTTAGAACTTCTCAGTGGAGCCTGGTGAATTCCCCAGCAGGCACACACCTGAAGACCACTGCTCCCTTTCCCAGAGTTAGTAACTCAGCAGTGAGGGGCGGGTCCCATGAGCCCCTCTCTTACCAGCGCTGTTGGGAGGGCCCAGTGCAAGTAACCTGAGCTGCCTTGAGTTTCATGAGGACATTGGCAGTGCTCTGTCTAAAGGATGGAATTTGTCGGCCTGTCTCCCAACCTTCCGGCTCTTACATTCTTTCCGTCTCCTCAGCATGCCCCGAGCCTTGGAGGGAGCAGTATATTAGATGACTTATTTAGTGGTGAGCCCTCATCCGTCACTTACTCTCAGTATCTTGGTCAGCCACGAATCTCTGTATTCACCACTGGTTGGTTCACTGCAAAGGAGAAGCCTTTCTGATGAGAGTTGACAGTAGCTTTTGTCATGCCGGCTGCACGGAGCCATTGAGGATTGGGAAGTTCCTGAGGCAGCAGGGGCTAGAGGGAAACCCTAATTAAAATATAAAGATTTTTAATTGTTATTTTTATGTGTATGGGTGTTTTCCCTACAGGTATGTCTGTGTGCCATGCGTGTGTCTGGCACCCGAGGAGGTCAGAGGAGGATCCTGGATTCCCTGAGACTGAAGTTACGGATAGTCCTGAGCTCCTTTGTGGGTCCTAGGATTTGAACCAGGTCCTCTGGAAGAGCAGCCAGTGCTCTTAACTGATGAACCGCCTCTCCAGCTCCTATTTGTTTGTTTGTTTTTTAATTGAACTTACAGACGTATCTTAAACAAATGGATCATTTATTTATGGCCGTCCCACTCAGCAGGCAACTGTAGTTTTTATATACTGTTCACAGCAGTTACACTATCACAGAGCTCCTAAGTAGCATCAAGGTTCCCAGAAGAAAGATCCAGTGTGAGATTCCTACAAAGCCTCCATTCCATTTCCACAGACCCTGTTCCTTGAGTGTTTCTTAATATATTACGTAGTATTCACTCACTAACACTGAGTTACTGAACTCAAACCCAACACTTGTCCATATGTGAAGGTTTGGTTTTTTTTTTTCCGAGACAGGGTTTCTCTGTATTGTTTTGGAGGCTGTCCTGGAACTCGCTCTGTAGACCAGGCTGGTCTTGAACTCACAGAGATCCGCCTGCCTCTGCCTCTCGAGTGCTGGGATTAAAGGCGTGAGCCACTAACACCTGGCTGATGTGAAGGTCCTTTAGCACACTGGTTCTCAACCTGTAGGTCATGACCCTTTTGGAATTCGAATATCACATACTTATATTACGATTCATAACAGTAGGTAAATTATAGTTATGAAGTAGCAACAAGATAATTTTATGGTTGAATATATCACCGTAACATGAGGAGCTGTATTAAAAAGTTGCAGCATTAGGAAGGCTGGGCTAGCAGGTATGCTTTCTCCATTAGGCACATGACCCCTTCTTGCACTTAGGCAAATGGGGTAGTATTTCTGCCTTAGCTTGGAGACCATGGAGCCAGAGAGATGGCTCAGCGACTAAAGGCACTTTCTGCTAAGACTGTTGACAGGAATGTCGTCACCAGAGCCCGTGTGGCAGAAGGAAAGAATTAACTCCCACAGGCTGGTCCTCAGACTTTCACATGTACACTGTGGATTTACAAACAGTACCCCTGAAAAATATAATAAATGTATAATTATTGAAAAACTATTAAATCAGCAGTGACTACTGTATGCAAGGGCGCAGTAAAGAAACAGCTCACATGACCACTCCAATATTAGGAGAAGGTAGCAAGAGAGCAAGAGGAGAGGGAGGGAGAGGGGGAAGGAGGGACAGAGAGAGAGAGAGAGAGAGAGAGAGAGAGAGAGAGAGAGAGAGAGAGAGAGAGAGAGAGATCATGTGTGTTGTAAGGAGGATGGGTAGCTGTGGGGGAGGGGAGGGCCAGGAGCTAGCCTGGACTATGAAATGTGTAACAGGTAGCTGTGATGCTGAGGGGCTCTGGAAAGCAGCATGGGTTTCAACGTGCTGTGGTAGATTCTGCCAGAGGTAAGGGACAGGTCTCCTTTTGGCAGGTGGGAACTAGTTTCCCCAGTTCCTGAGGAATGCATGATGGCTTTTATCTAACTGCCAGAAAACCTCCTCATTTCTAGATATATGGACTGCCCGAGACAGGACAGGTACAATAAAAGGCACGAAAACAAGCCGGCCGAGAGCTACCTCACTTGACCGTGGCTAGTGATGCGGTCTTTGGACGAGTCACATGCTCAAGTGTCCTTGGATGACTGTGGGAATCTCATGTGTATTGATTTTGAGGTTATGAATGAATTTCAATGCGTAGCCAAGACTACAAACAGTGATCTCAAATTGTGAGGCTCCGTGGAGTTTCTCTTTCCTCTTTGCGTTCCATTCTCCCTGAGATGTGTGCCCCAGGAGGGGTGGAGCCCTGACTGTGTCCTTTCTATTATTATTATTATTATTATTTATTTATTTATTTATTTTTAAAACGGGGTTTCACTGTGCAGTTCTGGGAGCTCTGTAATTCACAATGCAGACCAGGCTGGCCCAGAACTCCCAGAGATCCTCCTGTCTCTGCCTATATGTGCTGGCATTAAAGGGCCAGCTCATGGTTTCGTTTATTTGTTTGAGACTGGTCTTGCCCGTGGTGGTCCAGGCTAGCCTTGAACTCACCATCCTCCTACCTCAGCCTCCCAAGTGTTGGGATGACAGTTGGTTACCCCCACTCCCAGCTTTGGTCCTTGAGGCTCTACAAGCATGTATTTAAGGTGGTTTATTTCTGCCTCTATTGTCCTGAAATGTACTTAGCTGTCTGTTAGTGCAGGTTAGAGATAGCATGGCCATTAGGAGATCAGGCAAATTTTTTAATTCCAGGCCTCCAGGGGTAGCTCCCATGATGCCCAGCGGGTGTGAAATTGCCCAAATGCTTCAATCCTGATTGCCATTCCCCTTGGATTTTCTTTAAGGAATTAATAAACCAGTGCTTTCTTTTACCTAAAGGTGATTGACATGCAATTTTTCAGCTCCAGGGACTCTGGCTAAGGGTCATTCATGAGGCTGCCCTTACAGCTGCCCTTGAGTGCTCAACTGTGGTGGCTTGGGGAGAATTTCCCAGCAAACTCCTGAGTAGTGCACAGCTGGTGGGTTTTGTAGGGTGCTGCTGATGTGAGCCTCAACGGGGTTTGCCCTGTCTTGAGATAGGCAGGACTGTTTCTGGGTGTGATTAACAGCCTATATATACCACTGTCAACACGCCTGCAGAGAGCCAACCTTCCTGCTTGCTCGGAAGGCATCCTGGCTCTGTCTGGAGCACACCTCCCATTAGCGGCTTCAGATTCAGACTCAAGGAAATAAAACTCTACAGCCTCCTTAAATAGCTGCCACACACACACACACACACACACACACACACACACACACATTAACACCCCCCCAACACACACACGCCTTACCTATGACTTCATTTTGGAAGATGCAAACTGCTTCATTAGTTAGTTCTGCTGACACGATGGTGGGCCTGTTAGAATTTCATCTTCATGGAAGGGGTCTTCATTAGGCGAGCCTGAGGCAACGGCTCACAGTTTCTGATTGCTCTTACTTAATGAGCTCGCATCACTAAGAGCTTTTGATCGATTGTTTGGGCAGGAATGCCATTATCTCCCTTTCCTGGATGAGGAATCTGAAGCTCAGAAGATGGCTTCCTAGGACCACACAGCCTACAAGTGGCAGAGTCCTGGTCTGTAGGACTCGCCTGAAGCCTATATCTTAACTACCATGCTGGCAGCATCTCTAAATCCTCTTCATGATGTGACCTCGTTCTGTGACATTGGAGGTAGTTTTATTAAATTTGCATGTCATTTCATAGGCATTTATCATATGAATACATGCACTACAGAGTTGGCATCTGTGGGAGTAGAGATATCAACAAACAGCAGCCCATGTTTGCTCAGAATTAATCATGACTGACACTGCCCTGAGCTCTGTGTGTGTGTGTGTGTGTGTGTGTGTGTCTGTGTGTGTGTGTGTGTGTGTGTGTGTGTGTGAGCCACAGGCCATCCTCAGTTGTCATTCTTTCAGGCACATTCTAAATTTCTCACTGGCCTGGAGCTCACAGAATAGGCTAGGCTGGTGGGCCAACATGCCTCAGGGATCTGCCTGCCTCCACCTCCCCAGAGATGGGGTCACATGCATATGCCATCATGCCTGGCTTTTTTTCTTTAAATCATGGATCCTCAAGATTGAACTCTGGTCCTCACACTTGCAAGTCAAATGCTTTACTGACAGAGCCATCTCCACAGACCTGTTGTGAATTATTTATGGTATGTCGATATATGGTATCTTCTTCCCCTGTACCGACATAAAGAATCACTGTAATAACCCTCCAAGGTTGGTCTTATTGGCATCCTCCCTTTACCCCATAGAAACCGAGGCCCAGAGAGGTTAAGTAAGAAAGGAAAGTCACACAGGATGCTACAGCAAAGGCTGGATTCATGTAAATATGCAGGTGCCAGCTCCCTGAGCCGTCTCACTATACTGCTACTGTGTCTGAAAGTTAAGAAAGAAACATTATTGAGGTGAGACCAGTGTGTAGCTGATTGTGACTGAGAGTTGGGAGGGCTTTGGGATATCTACCTAGAGTGAGCCCCAATTTGTCAGGTTTGCATACCTGCTGATGCCCTGTCTGTTGGCTTCAGACTCTCTGAAGTTGAGTGTTGGACAAATTGGAAATTCTTGGGTTTCTAGATTCAAAGCCTCCGTATCTGTGGGGTGGGCAGTTACCTGGGCACCTACCATCTCTATCTCAGGGCTGAGTTTGTTTATAGAAGATAAAAGGTTGGGTAATAGGATGCACTGGGAGGGAAATGAGTTCATGGTGGGGGGACACACACACCGACAGTTTCTTTACGTGAAAAACAAAGTAACAATAACATTGAACAAAGTATCTATGGTACAAGCATGAATACCTAGAGTATCCTGAGTTCAGGTCTCCAGAACCGTGTAAAAGCTAGGCTTGGTGACCCATGTCTATTACCCTGGGATGTCTCTTTCTCTCTGTCTCTCTGTCTCTGTCTGTCTGTCTCTCTTCCTTCCTGTCTGTCTCCCTCTCTTTGTACATGTGTGTGCAAGTGTGTATGGGATCCATGTTTGCATGTGTGTAGGTTTGTTTGTGTGTGGGGGGCAGAGAGAGAGAGAGAGAAAGAGAGAGACACACACACGAGAGAGAGAGAGAGAGAGAGAGAGAGAGAGAGAGAGAGAGAGAGAGAGAGAGAGAGAGAGAGAGAGAGAGAGAGAGAGAGAGAGTTCTGGGATTTCATTTCTACCTCACCCACCGGCTTTTACATGGCTGCTGGGGATCTGAACTCTGGTCCTCACAGTTGTGAGGTGAACACTTTTCTTGCTGAGCCAACTCCCAGCTCCAATGTGTGGTCTCTGATGAAGTCCGTGAGTGTGAGCGGTCTCTCTAGTATGATCATCTCAGTCTCCTCAGTCACTTTCCCCACTAAGGGTCAGTCTAACAGTTTGCCATTACAAGCCGTGCTGTACGGAGTTGCTGGACAGGCGCTATTGGCGATTTATATCCTGGCCCATTGTGTTCAGAGCTGTTGATGCTCCCAGATCAGCCCCTCCTGACCCATGACCCTGTTCAAGGCAGCTAAGAGCTATAGAGGATGCAAAAATCCTGCTTAATAATTGTGCGCTTTGGACCTCATGGGAAATCTGGACAATTTCTTTCTTGCTGTGGATCTGTGCAGCCTGGCGGATTCTGGGGCTTCATCAGTAAGCCACTTGAGACTGCAGGATCAATGTCAGGCATGGTTTTACAAAAGGCCAGGAAAACCAGGAATCAAGCAAGCATGTTTCTAATTTAAATGAAAAAATATATTGGGGGAAAAAAAGGCCAGGAAAAGTTGAGAACCTGGTAGGACACAACAGAGGACAACAGGACAGGGGGGTTGCAGGGCTTGTTGCTGAAGTATAAAGATCTTGGCTGTCGGACTGGGTCTATTGTCAAGGGCATTATGGAGCAGTGGGGGAGGGGAAAGTTCATGGGTAGGAGGCGGGACATGGCAGATGTTAGGATTTGGTGTAAGGTTTAGGAGAGCAAACAAAAAACTCCAGGGTGACCACAGTATGGATAAGGCAGTGGCCGAGCACTGTTCGCTGAGCTGACAGCTGTCACTATCATCAGGGCAGCTACTGCCACTTGCAGGAGCCTGACTGAGCTTGTTGACCTCTCTCAGAGAGGTCTCTAGACCCTCACCTGAGAGTCCTGCTTCCTCTGTGACTCCTGGCCGTGAGCATCCAATTCTGCCCTAACTGGGAGTCCCTGGAGAACGGCAGTATTAACTGGGAGATTAATTGAAGGAAAGACTCCATCTATGCAGCTGGGGTGTACCATTCGTGCTGGGGTGAGGCTTTTAGGGTGCGGCTGTTTTGGGGGTCCCCCTTGCTCTGTAAATGAGCCCAGTGAACTCATTGGTTTCCCAAGTTGCCCACTCATTGAATCTTTGGCTTTTTGTCTGGGCTCTATAAGGCAGAGTGGATATTTGTTTACAGCTGCCTTCTGTCCTTGCCTTGGTTTCTGGGTAACCCCAGGTGGCTCTTTCTTTTCATCAGACAGAAAGTCATCCACAGTGGAGTTGCTTCTACCAGGGCAAGGTGATAAGGATCATGGGGTGGGGAGGAGGCGCTGGAACTGAAGCTGAAAGTAGCCGCTCGCTCCTGAATTCCATCCAAAGTGTCGGATTTTACACATCTTCATTTTCTTTCTTTCATGATTTACTTGTTTTTTATTTTATGTGCATTGGTGTTTCTGCCTGCCTATATGTCGTTGTGGGGATGTCAGACCTTGGAGTTACAGACAGTTGTGAGCTGCCACATGGGTGCTGGGAATTGAACCTGGGTCCTCTGGAAGAGCAGTCAGTGCCCTTAACCACTGGGCCATTTCTCCAGCCCCCACATTTTCACTTTCAATGTCTCCTCGCTTCAAAGTCTGACAACTAAAGTGACACATGAAAAGGTACTTGTCCTGGGAGCTGCCTGTGTTGGCCAGCAGCAGCTGAGGTGAAGGGAGCACAGGAAGGCTACGAACCGTGTGGCTTCAGAGCCTTGGCTGCCAGGCAGCATTTGCAGCTGCATCATCCCTCTCTGATGAACATGCTGTGTTGGGTGGGGTTTCTCAAGCCTGGTTCCTTTATTAATAAAGGAAAGACTCTTCAGTACCTCCTGCAAATGTTATTATTTTTCCCATTACTTAGACAGCTCCCAACACAAGTCAAGTTCTTTTACTAAATTGTATTAATTTATTTAATTGTTGCTTGCATGCACACATGTCTTGTGTGTGGAGGTCAGAGGACAGCTTGGGGGAACCAGTTCCCTTCTACCATGAGAGTCCCAGGGATTGAATTCTGCTTGCCAGGCTCGGCGGTAGATGCCTTTGTCTACCGAGTCATCTCGATGGCCTGCAAGACCAGTTCTTAGAGACATTTATCAAAGTCTAGAGACGTTCCATGATCATGACTTGCTTGAGGATATTTTCTAGGGCTTGGTGAATAGAGCCCAGAGGCTGATCCTTATCCTACAGAGTAGCATGACTGACCATCCTTATCCTAAAGAGCTGCATAGCTGACCACAGTGAAGGATCATTGTCAGCAAGAACCTTCAGAGCTCAGATTAACTCTAACGTCCATACCAAGGCACTGGGTCTAGTATGTTCACACAGATGCCCAACAGCAGTGAAGGCTAAAACAACCTGCTTAAACCGAATACAGGGGATTTTGCAAAAAACAGGTCATGTCATCGCTTGACATCAGTGATGGAGATGTTCTGCTGAGAATACATTGTTCATTAAAATTCAGTGGGCCCTATCTGCTCTTGTGTGGGTCATTTGGTCCCCGGTGAGCCCAGGCCTGCCTGTACATTTGGTGGCTTAGTTTTCCTGAAGCGTGAGGAATGGGCCACAGGAGTGACTATATTTGGTCTTCACTCAGGGGATGGGGCGTGATTCTGTGTATGGAATCTGCTAAAGTTCAATTCTCATTAGCCTGTGATAATTAGAGTGGTGCGGCTCCGTGCCAACTGTGTTATAAGTTAGAGCTGCTGAGAGCCCTAGGCAGCCCTGGCTTCTAACTCGGGTGTCTGGGTCACCCAGCAGGTATGTGGCCTTGGTTCCATTCTGAAAACTTAAATTTGAAGTAAAAAGTTGAAAGTTTTGGTTTAAAACACCTCTGGGGCTGGAGAGATGACTCAGCGGTTAAGAGGACTGGCTGCTCTTCCAGAGGACCAGGGTTCAATTCCCAGCACCCATGTGGCAGCTCATACCCATCCAGTTTCAGAGGATCCGAGGCCCCCTCTTCTGGAGTCCATGGGCACCAGGCATTCACATGGTGTTCAGTCACACATGCAGGCAAAACTTTCATGCATATAAAATAACAACCAATGAAATTCGTAAAAAGCAAAGCAAAACTCCTTAGCCAGGCATGAGGTTCACACATGTTTAATCTTAGCACCCAGGACACAGAGACGGGGGATTTCTGGGAGTTCCATGGCAGCCAGGGCTACAGAGTGACACCCTATCTCAATAAGTCAAAAACTTCTTATTTTGAGACAGAATCTCACTGTGTAGACCAGGCTGGCCTTGAACACACAGCAATCCTGCTGCCTCAGCCTCCCAAGTGCTGGGATTCCAGGGTGACCTTCGCTCACCAGTACATTTTTGGGGCTGGGTTGGGAGCAGTGCTGGGGATTGAACCAGGAATGCTCTTACACTGACTCATGACCCCAACCTCACCAGCCACTCCCATGCTTCCTAGCGTGTCTTTCACGATGACATTTTTGTTGTAGTGTACATTGTACTTTTACCGTAATCACCCCGTATCTCTCTTGTCCTCTCTTCCCCCATGTCACCTCCTCCCCTTGGTCTCACAAATAGCCCTTTCTATTTTCACTTCATGTTTATCTCTCCCCACTGCCCTCTCCTCCTCACTCCGTCCCCTCCCCCATTTCCTAGGTCCTACATAAGTTTTTCTGAGTCTAGCTTATTTCACCTAATAGAATGGTCTCCAGTTACATCCATTTTCTTGTCTTTTGTTGTTGTTGTCTTGGAACTCACTCTATAGACCAGGCTGGCCTCGAACTCACAGAGTTCACTCACAGTGTGCACCACCACCACCACCCAGCTCCATCCATTTTCTTGAAATGATAAATCTTTGGGGGTTTTTAATGGCACAATAAAACTCCACAATGTATGTCTTCATGCTCGTGTGTTTCACATTTTTTCTATTTTAAAAATTTATTTACTTTTATTTTGTGTCTATGGCTGTCTGCCTGCACGTGCACTGTGTATGCGTCTGCTGCCCATGAAGGCCAGAAGAGGGTGTCAGATCCCCTGGAACTGGAGTTACAAGCCTGCATGACCGATCAGTGGATGCTGGGAACTGAAATTGGGTCCTCTGAAAGAGCAGCGAGTGCTCTTAATTGCTGGGCATCTTTCCAGCCCGATCATATGTTTGTCTTCTGTCCATTCATCTGTTGATGGGACTCAAGGCTGGCTCTATAACTTGGCTACCCTGGCCAGCATAACAGGAAACACAGAGGGGCAGGCGGGTGTCTCTGCGGTCTGCTGACTTCGGTGGGTGCTCTGAGGTGTGCTCGGAAGCTGTATAGCTGCATCATCTGATCGTTCTACTCTAGTGTGAAATTCCTGTGTGGACCTAGAGAAGACCCATGGGAGTTCATCTGGGAGTCCTTGAGGTTCTTTGTATCCTGGTTTCCAGACATGGTTGGTGTCAGAATGGGTTAGAACTGTGTGTGTGGGGGGGCGGTGAGAACTGGAGGTAGGATGATTGATTTTGGAAAGTGATAAATTGGCCTTTCCCTCAAAATCCACTCTGTTAGAGAAGGTGATCGTGGGTGTGTGTATGTGGTGGGGTGTGGTGATATATTATATATGATTTATTAAAGCTTGCCTGAGGATTCAGAAAGCCAAGTCAGCCACAAGGCGTAGAAGCCAGGCACACACCTTTAATCCCAGCAGCCAGAAACTAGGAGGTGGTGGTACACACCTTTAATCCTAAAACTAAGGATTAAGAGGTAGATGACTCTCTGTGAGTCCAAGGCCATACAGATCTATACAAGATTGATCCAGTCCTAAAGAGAAACAGCTCACACAAAGGTGACCTCAACACCTGGGATCATACGTCTTTAATCCCAGCATTAGGGAGGTATGTAAGACAGGAGCAAGGTCTCAGTACCAGACTTTCATTCTCCAGCCACGTTGAGAATAGGAATGCCCCAGCCCTGTTAGAGGTAAGAGCTCTCTGGTAGCGTGACTGCTTCGCTTCCTTGATCTTCAGCTTGAACCCCGATATCTGTCTCCGCGTCTTTTATTTTTCATGTTACAGTGGGGAGGGGGTTGGGACAGCACTCCAGATGTGCCAGTGAGACATCTGGATTCTTCATTGAGCCTTGGGGAAAGATGTCAGGGATGAGGTGGCATTAGAAGCAGGTCTTGGAAGAAGTGAGATTGCGCTCTTAGCGGCAGGTAGACTCAAGATCTGCCCAGTGGAGGACAGCGGACAGCGTGGACCTCCCCAGCCTTTCCCCAAGTCTCTGAATAAAGTGTTTTGGCTCAGAAAAAAAAAGTGAGATTGCTTTGGCATTTATCTCAAGCCACAACCTCTAAGCTTGTGGGGACTTCCTGAAAAGACAGACAGATGTAGGTTTGCCTGGGATTTCCCAGGAGTTCTGTCTACAATTGGCCTGATGAAAGAGACGCTTCTGTGTTTCTCAACCCTATTCCTTTACTTTCTGGTCGCTATAGAATTTAGTTAAATGTTGTTTTAAAGAGCAAGTTCAAGGTCACTTCGGCGGAAAAAACCTGTGCCCCAGTGTAGAAATAAGCTTAATGCAGCAGCTGTATGTGCCCCCCTCAGATTCCTGTGTTGAAATATAAACCCCCAATGCCATGATGTCAGTGGTAGGCATTTGGTGGTCCAGGAGCTATGAGGGTGGGGCCCTTGTGAGTGAGATTAGTGGCCTCACTAAAGAGGTACAGTGAGCACTCTAGTTTTCTCTCCACTATGTGGCGACGCAGTAGGAAGTTGGCTGTCTGTCACCTTGAAGAGAGCCCTCGCCAGAGCTTACTAACACCACTGGCACCCCGCTCATGGGCTTTGCTCCCCCAAGAACCCTTAGAAAGTTATGTCTGTTGTTTATAAGCTGCCAACAGTGCTTTGTCATAGCTGTGAAATAAATGCAGCAGGGTTAGTGTGGCTTGTTAGAACTCTTTATTTTCATGGGTATATGTGGTGTGCAGGAGTGTGTGTGTGTGTGAGAGAGAGAGAGAGAGAGGGAGAGGGAGAGGGAGAGGGAGAGGGAGAGGGAGAGAGAGAGAGAGAGAGAGAGAGAGAGAGAGAGAGAGAGAGAGAGAGAGAGAGAGAGAGGCTGATGTCCAGTCTTTCTGCCTTGATTAGTCTGCACCTTATTCTTTGAGGTAGGATCTCTCAGTTGAACCTGGATCTTGCCGATATGACTAGTATCACTTGCCATCTTGCTGTGGAGTCTCCAGTCTCTGTCTTCCAAGCACTGGAGTCACGTGGGCCGCCACAACCATGTGGCATTTCCACGGTTCTGAGAACCCCAACTCTGGCCCTCACGATTGCTTTCTGAAGCAAATGCTTTAACCACTGAGCTGCCTCCTCAGCCCTTTGTTAGATCTTGGATTCTGATTTTTGGCATGGCAAAGAGTCACCGTGGGCACAGAGGGTTCCTGGTACAGTAGTGACTTTGGGTGACTTGTGTCCTAGATGCTGCTGGGTGTTGCTTTACTTTCCGTGTGCAACTGTGATCCTGGGTTCCTCGAAGTGTCCCCAATGGCCTTGTCTTTCCAAGATGCTCTGTTGGCATCCCCATCCTCACCCCACGTCATAGACCCCGTTCTCACAGCATGAACACAGTTCACACATGTAGAAATTTATCTCTTTATGCTTTCATCCTGTTATTGGCTCTTGGGGCTGGAGAGATGGTTTAGTGGCTGAGTGTGCCATTGTTCCCATAGAGAACCCAGGCACAATTCCCAGCACCAATGTTGAGCAAGTCACTTATCACTTATGCCTGTAATTCCAGCTATAGGAGATCTGATGTCCTCTTCTGCCCTTCAAGGGCACATGCATTCATGTGCACACACCAACAAAGAAACACATACAGGTATATATAATTAAAGATAAAAATAAGTGTTTGGTTCTCATCTATCACCAGCTCAAGAGACAGACATGGGTGGAGAGGGGAATTAATCAGAGAGCTTATTCAGGGGTGACTAGGTTTCTGAGTCTTCCAGAAATCCCAGAATCCTCCTGGCCCTGTGTCTTAGTTAGGGTTTCTATTGCTGTGAAGAGAAACCATGAGCATGGCAATTCTCATAAAGAAAAACATTTACTTGGGGCTGACTTCTGATTTTAGATGTTTGGTTCAACATCATCAGCAGCAGCATCATAGTGTACAGGCAGACATGGCTGGAGAAGGAGCTGAGAATTCTGCTTCTTGATTCAGGGGCAACAAGAAGTGAACTGTCCCACACTGGGTGTAGCTTAAGCATATATGAGACTTCAAAGCCTGCTCCTGTAGTGACACACTTCCTCCAACAAGGCCACACCTCCTAATATTGCCACTCCTTGTATGCTAATCATTCCCAGTGTCCAGTTGAGATGTTTGCTAGGCAGGGTATAGGATGTACTATCTCACCCAGGCTGAAAGTGGGTGGAGCCCAGGAGCCCATTGCTTCAGAGTGAGGGAAGGAGAGAAAAAAAATTCTGGAGAGAGGTTAGTACAGGGCATGCTAGGCTCCAGACAGACGGGCAATGAACCAGGCTGCAGAATCACTCAGGGCAGAAGAGGAATGCATCACTCTTGTACAGCGAATGTATCAATTCAATCATGACTGATGTAGCAGAAATATATTCTCTTGTGATTCTGGAGGCCAGAACTCCACAGAAGTCTACAAATCAAGGTCTAAACTGGACCATGCCCCCTCCAAAACTCCAGGATGACTCCTGTTTCTTTTAGCATATGGTGATCTTGGAGGTTTTTTGGCTCATGGCAGTGTGACTCTCATCTCTGCCCCTGTCCTCACGTGGCCTTCTGTCCATCTCTACCTTGTGTCCTATTTCTGTGTCTTATAAGGATGCTCTCATTGGATGTAGGGAGCAGGCTAGTTTAGTGGGATCCCTCTTAGTTCGTTCTGTCGCTGTGTCTATAAAAGATGCTCTTTCTAAGTAAGGCTATGTTATTCAGCCCACTTCGTGAACAGGTTGAGAGCCTAAAGGGGGCTGAGGCTTGGTTTGTGGAAGGGTTGGGTGAGGAGAGGTGTGGTAGTTTCTCCACATAGCTGGCAGAGGCCATTGTGTCCTGGACAGAGACAGACGTTTTCTTAAGCTTCCTTCACTGCAGTGACTCGGGATCCACTTAGTGCTCAAAGAAACCAGGTCCCTGAGTCCTGGTCCAGAAACATACTGTGCAAATCCCAGGACATTGCTGCTCTGGGGATGGAGCACTCTGCCCGGGAAGCAGAATGAGGCAGGGAGACACAGATGTCTCCACCTCCCCTGCCCTCCAGGCCCGTGGGTGATAGTTCAATTCAGAACAAACTGTTTTCAGAACTGCTAGAAGCAGTTTTGCCTAGAGGGACCAGCTGATGGGGACGTAACAGCAAATAAACTAGGCAGGCTTCCCTGGGCTGATGGTCCACTGTCTTCGCAGGTTCCCAAGTCACATCTTCCTAAAACAAGATGCCTTCGGGCTGCAGGGAGAGAATGTGACTGCTTCTGAAGGGTTAAGATGAGTTGCTCTTCCCTAAAGTGTGTGGCACCCTCTAATTTATATTTCAGGGTCTGAGTCCTTGCTGAGCATTTGGGACAAGACGTAAAAGTGTGAAGAGTGCATAGTGGCATCCCACCATCCCACCACCCAAAAGCATTCATGGAAATATTTTTGGCTTCTTCCCTTCCCCTTTATTTAATTCATTTTGTGTGCCAGTGTATATGTGTAAATGTGTGTGTATGTGTATATGAGTCAGTGTATGTGTATGTGCGTCAATGTGTGTGTGTCAGTGTATGTTTATGTGTATCAGTGTATGTGTATATGTCTCCTTCCTTCATGCTGGTCTTGGGGATTGAACTCATGTCACCAGGCTTGGTGGCAAGTACCTTTACCCACTAAGCCACCCCACTGGCCCTTGCCTCTTATACACTGAGATCATCTAAATGGAGTGGTTTGTATCTTGCTTAGCCTCATATGTATCGCTTGAAGATGTCATCTGTGGTCACACTCCTGTGCTGTTCAACAAAGGAACTTATTTCTTTTATCAAACTTTCTCTTGTTTTAGCAAGGGAGATGAGATACAGTAACTATCAGTATCAGACTTCCAAGTACCCAGCCCCTCCCCTCAAGTGATGTAGGTTTTCCCTAGCCTTAGCTGTTATTGATCACAGCTAAAGAAGGTTGAACAGAGAGGCCTTTGAGATGGGTTTTAAAGGATGCATAGAAGTTTATCATTCATGAAGGGGCCAATGAGTTAGCTCAGAAGGTAAAGGCACTTGCAGCCAATCCTGACAGCCTGGGTTCAGTCCCCCGGACTCCCGTGGTGGAAGGCAGAAGTGTTCAATAGTGAATTACAGTCAGGATTGGGTGGGGAGGTACTGAATCGTCATTCTGAGATGTAGCTTTCCGTTTGCAGTTGGTCATACCAAAATGGACTAGAATCCTTCACTGCCTCGTGGTCACAGTGGTCAAGAGGTTTCCACAGTGCATTGTGGGAGTTCACATGTGGTCACTGTCTGTCTGACCTGCATGCCTCTTCTTTGTAATAGACTAATTGTTGAAGCAATAGAACATAACCCATTTACTTATGTTTGAGGTAGGTATTACTCTGTAGCCCAGACTGGCTTCAAATTCATGATCCTCCTGTCTCAGTCTGTGGCTGACACTGAAGTACCTTTGACAGAGACTGCTGAGATGACTCAGTGGGTAAAGGCACTTGCCACCAAGCCTGATGACCTGAATTTGATCCTTGGGACCCGCACAGTAGAAGTCAAGAACTGATTCCTACAAATTGTCCTCTGACCAACAAAAGTCCACTATAGCACCCAGGTGTTCCCAACCCCAAATGCACAAATAAGTGTAATAACAGGAAAAAAAAGACGTTTGACTGGAGAATCATATGTATTCACGGAGGATCTGCAAACGTGCCTGATTGATAATTGGCTCCTTGTCACAGAGATGTGTAGAGTGAGTGTGACATTTTCCAGGGAGGAGGAAGGGCAGACGCTGTGACTCTTCTGCCCATGGCTCTGTTTCTAAGGCGAGCTGCCAAGGAATACTTTCTGTTGGTGCACTTCCTTAGAAGCCACAGTGAGTGGCTGCATGACTCCATTTGTGCAGATCTCAGTGGCCTGGTGTGTCTCACAGGGTGGCCTGCTCCATTTGCAGCGCTGAGGGTCCTGACATGCCATCCAGGAGAAAGCCGAGACCAGGGAACAGTCAGCCCCAGGGAAAAACAAACAGAGCCAAGTGAAGCCACAGTTGATGGGTCTTTAAACTATTTTTCTCTCCCCTGATGTTTCTTTAGAAACAGCTCTATGTGGCTGCATGAGAAACTCATTTAAATATGTTCTCGGATTTGCTTTTCCATATGCGAATTATTTTTGTTTCAACTTGGAATATAAATTGAAAGCCAAGTGTGGTGGCTAATACCATATGTGGGAGACTGAGGCAGGGGAATTGCTGTGAGTCTGATACCAGCCTGGGCTGCAGAGTGCGACTGTCTCAAAGAAAGAGAAAAAAAGAAAAGAAAAAGAAAAAGAAGAGAAAAAGAAATGAAAGATTTACAGTCTGTTCTCTTTTTCACCTGACCAGAGTCTTCTGGCTTTATCAGGACTTTCAGTTAAGTCCTTTCTCTCTAGAGGTCAAACATGTCATTATTTTGAATACTTTTCCCAGTGACCTGATAGCCCCTAATGAAGGGTGGTGAGGACATTATTTTGAAGTCACTATTTTATAGTCTTAGAGGAATGACAAAGGAAATTTTAAAAAATGATGTGGCTACACCCCCATCCCCAGATGTTTTTGGAAACCCCTCTGTTAATTTTTTCCCCATTTGTGTTCCATAACTAAACAGTGTAAGGTCCGCCGCGTCAGCCTCGCACCCTTCCAGGTGGCTGTTTCCCGAAACCATTTTTCCATTCACGCTTTTTGATATTCTCCTGTGCCCTCTGGTCTGTGTTCTTAATCTCTAAACAGGTCAGGGCAGGAGAGCAGTTTCCACTGGGGCTGACGTCATTCCAACCCTGTAGATTGGTTAGTGTGGGGTGTCGGGAGAGGGGTGCAGCTGTTCACCTTTACCTGGGGACCAGATTTCACTGGAGACACCTGCCGAGTGTCGCCTTGAGCTCCTAGACCTGGCATGTCTGAGTCACAGGGTGGAGGATTTATTTCTTTGTTTTTTTTTTTTTTATCCATCCTGTCCCTTAAACAGTTTGTGTGCTCCATCCTGAACAAAGACAGTTGTCACCAGGGCTGGTGATGCAGGGGGTTGTCACTGTAGGCAGAAGGATCCAGGTGTGACTGTTACTCCTTTACTGTGCCGACTTCACCAAGAGCCCTAGTTTCCCCAACTGCCCAATACTCCCTCAGAGAATGTTTTGGTTGTTGCTTCCCAAAGTGTCACCTCTGACCACCAACAGCAGCAGTGTCTCCTAGGTGTCCCTCTTGTTAGAAATGCAGATGGTTGCATCTTACTTGAGAACTGTGACATGTGCAGCTGTGAGGGAGGAGCCAGCCTTCTGTGTTGTCACGGCTCTGGGCTGGGGGTGGAATTTCATGCGAGCATGTCTCCTGAGTGCCGTGGAATCTGGGTCCGTTTCTTTGTAGAGTATAGGAGTGTGAAGCCAAGAGGTTACGGCTGCTTCTCCTCCTCGATTTGTCTTTCTTTTCTGGGACAGGGTTTCTCTGTGTAACTCTGACTGTCCTGGAACTCGCTCAGCAGACCAGGCTGGCCTCAAACTCAGGGACCCATCTGCCTTGGCATCCTGAGTGCTGAAATGAAAGGCACACATTTAGCTCATGATCCACTCTTAACCTCTGTAGTTGTGGGATGACAGTCTGACTTTACCTCAATCAGCTTTTCCTCCTATGTTTAAGGTCAGAACAAAGAGCTGGGGACATGGCTCAGGGCACAGAGCTCACACCCAGCACACACAAAGCTCTGGGGTCCATTCCCAGCACTGCATAAACTAGATGCGCTGCATGTCTGTCATCCCAGCACTGCATAAACTAGATGCGCTGCATGTCTGTAATCCCAGCACTGCATAAACTAGATGCGCTGCATGTCTGTAATCCCAGCACTGCATAAACTAGATGCGCTGCATGTCTGTCATCCCAGCACTGCATAAACTAGATGCGCTGCATGTCTGTCATCCCAGCACTGCATAAACTAGATGCGCTGCATGTCTGTAATCCCAGCGCTGCATAAACTAGATGCGCTGCATGTCTGTCATCCCAGCACTGCATAAACTAGATGCGCTGCATGTCTGTAATCCCAGCGCTGCATAAACTAGATGCGCTGCATGTCTGTAATCCCAGCGCTGCATAAACTAGATGCGCTGCATGTCTGTCATCCCAGCACTGCATAAACTAGATGCGCTGCATGTCTGTAATCCCAGCACTGCATAAACTAGATGCGCTGCATGTCTGTAATCCCAGCACTGCATAAACTAGATGCGCTGCATGTCTGTAATCCCAGCACTTGGGAAGTGGAGGCCGGAGGATCAGAAGTTCAAGATGATCTTTGGATAGGTAATGCCTTCAAGGGCAATCTGTGATGTGTGGGGGGGGGTTGGAGGGGGAAGGGGAGAGGGAGAGAACACAAACACATACACACTTGATATAACTTAGTCCAAATCTTTACAGAAGCCACAGCGTGCCATTTCTATTTTGTGGTTTTATTTCATCTGCTATTTTCTCCTTTGTATGGCCTGCTGTCTGGTATCCAACCTTCACACAGAGCTGTGATTAGAGCCATTTCCACCTGTCTCTTGGTCATTGATATCTTGTCTTCTGTGCCTTGTTGTCTTTGAGAGGAAGCAGAGGCCACTACAGTAGTCCTGAGTTGTGCAGTTGCTTGTGGTTCTGGTGGGGTAGCTGTGCCAGGTCACCTACACGGCTCACAGCCCCTATCTCTTCTGTTCTTGGGGACTCATCTGTCCCTTTGGGGCTTCTTGTCAGTTCTGGTGTTCTGAGCATCCCAGCATATAGTATATTTGATCACAAGGGATGTGTGTGTGTGTGTGTGTGTGTGTGTGTGTGTGTATGGTGTGGTTTGTGTGGTGTGTGTAGATATGGTATGTATGTATGGTGTGTGTGTGATATGTATATGTGCATGTATGTATATGGTGTGTGTGTGGTATGTATATAGTGTGACTGTTAAGGTGTGTGCATGTATGGTCTGTGTATATGTGGTGTGTGTGTGTGTGTATGTTTAAAAGGGGATTTCTTAGAGTAGCTGATGGATCTGGGTGGTTCAGCAATAGCTGTCTCATGATGGAAAGGCTAAGAACCCGGTAGTTGTTCATTCAGCTGAATGCTTCTGCTGCTGGAGTCCTAGAGAGTTCTGGAGCTGTCCATCTTCAGTCTGTGTTGGGATCTGGAAGAAGTGGGTTCTAATAGTAGTGAAGGAATGCCTCAGCAGCAGAGTAGATGAACATGCCAGCAAGAGTGGGGGCAAGCGGGTGAAAAGCTAAAGCTTCCTTTTCCAAGTCCTTTTATGTGAGCTGCCACCAGAAGGTCTGGCCCAGATTTAGGGTGGGCCCTCCTTTCCTTGTTCTATCTTGCTCTTTCTCCTTCTTCCAGATTTCTCCTCCTATTTATCCTCTCTGCCCACCAACCCTGCCTATCTTTTCTCCTGCCTTGCTATTGGCTGTTCGGCTCTTTATTAGACTATCAGGTGATTTAGGCAGGCAAAGCAACACAGCTATACAGAGTCAAACAAATGCAACATAAAGAAAAGCAACACATCATTAAACAAATGTTCCAGAGCATAAATAAATGTAACACGCCTTAAAACAATATTCTACAGCACAGAAGAGGGCAGTCAGATCCCCCTGGAGCTGGAGTTACAGGTGGCTGTGAGTCGCCTGAAGTGGATGGTGGGAAGGTGTTGATACATCTCTCTGGCTCCACTGAGCATGCATTTTTAAAAGCTGATGATGCACAGTGGTGGTGGTGGTGGCAAAGGCCACAGTGAAGGTAGGCAGGTGACAAGGTTGGGGAACAGTGCTTCAGCTGTTGAGAGTATTGTCCTAGGGGTTAAACCCACCTGGCTTTTGGTTTGAAATCTGATGCTTCTCAGAGCCTGGACTCTGGCATAATATCTTTAAGCCACTGTGGCCTGATCCTTTAGATGGGACAGGTAGTATCTCCTCCCTCACAGGACCTTGGGTGGTTTCAGAGAGGACAAAAGTACAGAATGCTTAGCAGAGGCCAGCTGGTATATGGCTGAAGGTCCAATATATAGACAATATTGGGGCTTCTGTTTTAACAAGATGAGGCTGTTGCCTTGGATAGGCTGGCCTCATACTTCTCAGCTCAAGCAATCTCCCTGCCTCACTCCCCCCAAGTAACTGGCACTACAGGCATGCACTGCCATGCCCAGCCATGATAGGGTACTTACTTCTTGGTGGGTAGGGAGCATAATGTTACTGGTATCCATTTTCTAGGTTTTTTTTTTAAAACAACATGTTTGTTCGGTTATTTATTTAGTGTGTGTGTGTGTGTTGTGTCTGTGTGAGCCTGTGCATGTGTGTGTGTGAACTCCATGGCATGCTTGTGGAGGTCAGGGTTGACTTATGGGAGTCGGTTCTTTTCCACCATGTGGGTCCCAGAGAGTAAACTCAATTTGTCAGGCTTGGCTTGGAGGCAAACACGCTGACTGGCTGAGCTACCTCCCTGGCCCTGTTTTCTCACGCCATAAAGACAGACTGCATTTTAAATAGAGCTGACAAGAAAGTCAGGGGTCTGAGCTACATAGGCTGGACTTTTGTGGGCTCCTGAATCCTCCTGGAAATGTCAGCTCCAATGTGACAGAGGGAGCTGTGATCAAACACTGGAAACAACACTGTCCAGAATTTCCATTTCATTAGGAAGGTCAGATACAAAATATGCCAGAAGCATCTCTGGGTTTGGTGGGGGGGTGGTGAGGATGGAAGGGTGTGGATGTGTGAGGTGGGGGGGGTAAGGGGTGGTGGGAGTTATCCTTCGAGGCTTGGAGACCACAGCTTTGAACAGTGCCAGGACCATCGCCATGTTCCTTGTGAGTTATCATCACTCCTGACATGGGAGTTTCGCTTCTTCCGTGGTTAATATGTGAACAATTTTGGGGAAAAAACCTTTACAAATCCTTTTAAAAATTGGAGACAAGGTCTCACTATGTAGCTTAGGCTCATCTAGAACTCGGGATCCTCCTGCCTCAGTTGCTTAAGTTCTACAATCACAGTGTGCACTTGGCCTCGGAGTTCTGTGTGTCTGCAGGTTAGAGGTTGACCTCTGGGGGCCGATTCTATCATCCTCCACTGTTTTTTGAGGCTGGGTCTCTCCAGAACTTAGCAGTTGGCTCGGGTGGCCAGCAGACTCCCAACCCACCCCTAGGATTGCAGGTGTGTGCTACTCCGCTGACTTTTACCTGGGTGCTGGGGCCTGAACTCTGGTCCTCGTGCTCATACACCAGGAGCTTGATGGATTGAGTCATCTTTCCTACTCTTTGGCTGTCATCAGCACAGGGACTACAGCACTCTGGGCAGGGGGTGTGTGTGTGTGTGTGTGTGTGTGAGTGTGTGTGTGTGTGTTGGGGAGCACAAAGGGCAGGGTATAGCACAAATAATAACTCAGAGACAGATACTGGGGTTCAGCTGGAGATCAGAGAAGCAAAGCAGCCAGCCAGTAGCTCTGATGTCTACCAAGGCTGAAACGGAGATCCTGTCTTCTCTGTGACTGGAAACTGAATCTTACATGAGACCCTTTGCTTCTTCCTTATGTACCTCTCTATGCTGGGATTAAAGGCGTGAGCTCTTTTTCTCTTTTAGACTGATTCACTCTCATGTAGCTCAGGGTGGCCTTGAACTCACAAAGACCCAGCTGCCTCTGTCTCCTGAGTCCTGGGATTAAAGGTGTGTGCCACCACTGCTTGGCCTCTATGGCCTGTGGCTGGCTTTGCATTCTGATCCCCAGGCAAGCTTTATTAGATCATAAATAATACAGCAGGGGGTGCAGTATTGATCTTATTGGGGAGGTTGAGCTGTTTGTTCCTGGGCAGGGGTTGCAGGATAGAATCCAAAGTTCAAATTTTAAACAAACAGTGAATAGCTAAAGGACATATCTTTGCCTTTTCTACTGATACATAAAAATTTCATGCATTTAGACATGTAGAAATGACACATGATATTAAAGTACATGTATGCATTGTTAGTGTTCAGATTTGAGAAGAATGCCTTCTCATCTGGCACTGAGCATTTCTTTGTGGCAGACACATTCAGGATCCTTCCTTCTGCCTTTTTTTTCTGCGGGGGTGGGGGTGGGGGTGGTTATGCACTCTGTGAGTTATCGTGGAGAGCCATACTTCTGTGCAATTGAATACCAGAGTGCCGCTTCCATCCCTCCCTGTAAGTTGATACCTAGTGACCAGCCTTAGCAACTAGCACACTGTGTGTGTGTATGCATGTATATACACCTGTGTGTATGTACGTGTGCACCTGTGCATAAGTGTGTGCACACATGTGTGTATGTGTGTGTGCATACCTGTATGTATGTGTGTGTACAGCTGTGTGTATGTGTGTACATACCTGTGTATGTGTGTGCACAGCTGTGTGTATGTGTGTGTACCTGTGTGTATGTATGTGTATACACCTGTGTGTATGTGTGTATACACCTGTGTGTATGTACGTGTGCACCTGTGCATAAGTGTGTGCACACATGTGTGTATGTGTATGTGCATACCTGTATGTATGTGTGTGTACAGCTGTGTGTATGTGTGTGTACACCTGTGTGTATGTGTGTGTATACACCTGTGTGTATGTATGTGCACATGTGTGTGCACACCTGTGTGCATGTGTGTGTGTATGCATGTTCTTCTGTGTGTTCATACATAGAGGTTAGAGGTTGACTTTGGGTATCTTTCTCTATCACTTTCCTCCTTATTTGGGGGGGGCAGGGTCTCTCATAGAACTGGGACTTGCCATTTGGTCTAGGCTGCTTGCTAGTGAGCTTTAGGGTCTTCCTGTCTTTCTGCCCCCAACAATGGGGGCACCACCATGCCTGGCTTTTAAGCGTGTGCCAGGGTCCAGATACAGGTCCTCATGCCAGCACAGCAATCACGCCACCTAGCGAGCCATCTCTCTAGAGCCATGAGCACTGCTCTTTTTTAAAATTTCATATATTATTGTTATGGTGTGTGTTTGTGTGTGTGTGTGTGTGTGTGAAATGTGGGCACACATGTGGTATGGCACATATGGAGGTCAGTGGGCAACTTAGTGGAGTTAGTTCTCACACAGGCCCTGGGGATTAAGCTCAAGTTGCCAGGCTTGTACGGCTATCTCGACAGCTATCTTAAGAAAGATTACATTTACCATATTTTTATTTGTTTATGTGCACATTTGTGCCACAACCCACTGTGGGGGTGAGAGGACAGCTTTCAGGAAGGGGTTCTCACCGTCTACCGTGTTGTGCCCTGTGGATTGACCTCAGGCTATGAGTCCCTTTCCTGGCTGAGCCGTCCTGCTGGCCCCCATGGATGCATCTCCCATGCTGTATTGAGGGTCTGCTTTCACTAAACTCACACTCAACTGCTTACTACCATTCACATTCACCTGGACTCCTCTCTGCTTTTGTTTGCTAACTGCAGCCACTTCTGTGACCCAGCGTTGTTTGTCACCAGGCTGTGAAGACACAAGTCACACATGGTCTCCTTTGTGTGAACTCCCAGGACTTGGGTTTCTGGATCACATGGCAGCTCTAATCTTCTGAGGCTCCTCCCACACCTTTCCATAATGGTTGCATTAATTCTTAGCTGTTGGAGGCACTTGCAGCTGGCCACCCTGCTGTGTGACCCCATGTGGTCATAGCGCCTTGAGGGAGACTCTGCATCCAGAGAAGGGTTTTTCTTTGTGGCGTGTAGACTTTCTTACTATTGTCACATCAAAGCTGGTAACAATGCACAGCTCAGATGAAAGCTGAATGACAATGTGGTTTTCATGCCTGCCTGCTCTTTTAATTAAAATCCACTGGCATTTCAGTAGGCCGAGGGCTAGACTTCAATACCAGGCTAGACTTTTGTAAAATTTATTTTTGATTTAAAAAAATTATACAAAGTGAGGCATTACACCATGAGGCTTCCATGTGCTTGTGGCGCCTCCTTACTCTCGTGCTCCTTTCTCCATCCGCATCCCTAACCACCCCCCTTTACATTCATGTCCCTCTCTCCACTCACTGTAGATTCCACGTATGGGACAAGACGCTATATTGATCATTCTGAGTCTGGCTGGTTTCACTTAACATTACAATCCCCGATTCCGTCCATTGTCCTGCAAATGCCATGATTCCATCCTTCTTCACGGCTGAATACTACTCCAGTGTGTATGTGTACCACATTTGCACACTCACACTCATCTTCTGATGGACTCTGACCTGGTTCCGTACCTCAACTACTGTGAGCAGTTTCCCAGCAGACGTGGATGGAAAGGTATATCTGTGGTGTGCGCAGATTCCTTTGTGTGACTACTCAGGGGGTGTGTGACTGGATCGACAGTTCTAGGTCTAGTTATCTAAGGATGCCACACACTCATGGTGGTTCCTCTAATTTACATCCCCACCAACACTGGATGGGGTTCCAGTTTCCTGGGCCAAAGTGTCTTGGTTGGTACATGTTAAGCATGGAGCCCACACTCTCATTTGAATCCACGTGGCTCAGGTTGTCAAAGGTTTGCTGTGTGCCAGGCTTTGAACTTGGTGCTGTAAGTGAAGAATCAGTTTGTTTGTTTGTTTGTTTGTTTTGGTTTTTTACGAGACAGGGTTTCTCTGTATTGTTTTGGAGGCTGTCAGTCCAGCCCAGCCTCGAACTCACAGAGATCCGCCTGCCTCTGCCTCCCGAGTGCTGGGATTAAAGGCGTGCGCCACCACTGCCCAGCCTAAGAAGAATCAGTTTTTTGTGTCCTCATAATGTAATGGAACAATCCTCTTCCTTCCTTCCTTCCTTCCTTCCTCCCTTCCTTCCTTCCTTCCTTCCTTCCCTTCCTCCCTCCCTTCATTCCTTCTTTTAAATATTTATTTTATCTGTAGGGGTGTTTTGCCTGCATGAATTATGTGCACAAACTGTGTGAAGTACCCAAGGAGACAAGAAGAGGGAGTCAGGTACCTAGGAACTGGTACTAGGAAGATGATTGTGAACAGCCATGTGGGCTCTGGGAACTGATCCAGCGTTCTCTGGAAGAGCAAGCAGTGCTCTTAACTGCTGAGCAATCTCTTCAGCCTCCTTCCCCGAGTCCTACTTTTTTTGTGAGATGGGGGGGGGGTGTCTCTCATTAGCCTAGAACTTGACTAGAAGATTAGGTTCCCCCAGAGTCTGTGGCTGCCCAGCATTGGGATTACAGGTTCATGTTCCAATGCCTGGTGTTTTTAAAGATGGGCTTTGGGGATTGAATTTCGATCCTCATGCTTGTATGATAGGCACTTTACTGGCCAAGACACCTTTCCAGACAAATGGACAGACATTACTTTAAAAAATTATTTTTCAAGACAGGGTCTCACTATGTAGCTCTGGCAGACTTGGAACTTGCTCTGTAGACCAGGCTGGCTTCAAACTCAGAGAGGCCTGCCACTGCCCCCTGAGTGCTGGGATTAAAGGTATACGCCACCATGCTGGGGGCTGAGACATATATATATATGTTATTTACTTATTGTGTATACAGTCTTCTGCCTGCAGGCCAGCAGAGGGTACCAGATCTCATTCAAGGTGGTTGTGAGCCACCATGTGGTTGCTGGGAATTGAACTCAGGACCTCTGGAAGAACAGTCAGTGCTCTTAACCACTGAGCCATCTCTCCAGCCCCCTGGGCTGAGACATTTTAAAACATGAGTCGTTTATGTTCATCTTGAGGGTGCTCTCAGCCTTTCTCAGTCTTTCTGGTTAGAGTATTTGATTGCTGCAAGAACATCCAATTCGGGTTCAAAATTGATTATCTACTTAGAAATTATTTGTCCATGAAGATAGAATTATTTAATTTCTTATGATGTTGGGATTCGAACCCAGTGTCTCTCACATGCTAGGCCAGTGGTTCTCAATCTGCCGGTCTTGACCCCTCTGGGGGTTGAATGGCCTTTCACTGGGGTCTCATATCAGATGTACTGCATATAAGATATTTACATTACAATTCATAACAGTAGTAAAATTACAGTTATGAGGTAGCAACAAAATAATTTTGTGGTTGGGGGTCAGCACAACATGAGGAACTGCATTAAAGGGTTGCAGCGTTAGGGAGGTTGAGAATCACTGTGTTAGGCAAACACTCTACTATTAACTACAGCCCCAGCCCAAGATAGATGTTTCTGACTAGAAAACTGGTCATTTCAGAACCCAGGCTCTTCTTAGAGTTTGAGGTCACAGGTAGGATGTCTGCCCACCTGCACACTTATAAAATAGCATGAGTTTCTCTGCTAGGAAAGAGGGAGCCATCTTTTGGTTCCAGTTTGGTGTCTTGCCATGAGTTCTCTTAAACTTTCAGAGGATGAAAAGTGTCTTTGCCACATGTTGGGGTGTACCAGGTTTTTTCTTTTGGGGCCACCAATCAGCTCCCAAATCATGACATGGAGATTTATTATTAGTTATGAATGCTCAGCCTGGCTTAGGCTTGCTTCTGTTAGCTCTTTTAACTTAAATTGACCCATTTCTCTGTGTCAACGTTTTGCCTCAGGGCTTTTTTCCCCGTTCTTTCTGTATGTCTGTCTTGCTTTCCTGCTTCCTCGCTGGCAGTTGCTTGGCTTCTGACCGCGGGCATGTCCCCCTTTTTCTTCTCATTCTCTTCTTCTTTTGTTCTTTTTGAGCCTAGATTTCTCCTCCTACTTATTCTCTCTGTCCATCAGCTCTGCCTATCCTTCTCTCTGCCTAGCTATTGGCCGTTCAGCTCTTTACTAGACCAATCAGGTACCTTAGGCAGGCAAGGTGGAACAGCAACACATCTTTACATAATTAAACACACATCCTTACTTTGTTAAACAAAAGCAATGCCAGCAAATGTAACACACCTTTACAGAGTTAAAGTAATATTCTGCAGCATAAACAAATATAACGCATCTTTGCCTGGTTAAAAGAATATTCCGCAGCAGTGGGGTTGGAGGCATGCCTACTTACCATGCTGGGTAGAGTAAATGTGTCGCTATCACCTGTCTACCGGACTCAGCAGCTATCCCATCTGTGCCTGGCAGTGAACAGTGTGGTCTGATGGACTTGACTTGGCACACTGTTGTTGGGTGTACATTTTTGTGACCAGGGTGTGGGGAGCCAAGGAAGCCGTGAGTGAATGTGTAAAGAACAGATACATCCTGACACAAGGTGTATTATTGACCCTGACCCCTGTGCCTCAGACCTATGAGAACTGGAAAAGCCTTCCCTGTGCATGTGAGACTCAGATGGATGGCAAAGCTTTCCTCTGGTTCAAGTGCAGATGCTGGTGGAGTGTGGAAAAAGTAGCTACCACAGTTTCCCTGGTAACTGCAACCCAAGACTGCCCTCTAATCCCAGATTTTTGTTCCTCCTCAGATGGTTTCCAGGACCAAGCTGTGCAGGATGTGGTGAGAGGTTCTCGTATAGCCTAGGTTGGCCTCCAAGTCACTGTGAAGTGGGTGATGACCTTGGTCGATTGACTTTGATGAGCGGATTCTCCTGCCTCACTTATGCGGCTCTGGGGATCTGACCTAAGGCTTTGTGCAAGCTAGGCAAGCACTCCACCCTCCACTCACTGAACTGCATCCTCAGCCAGACACTCAGCCATCTCTTCACCTATTTTAGAAGCGTTTCTATAGTCCCCAGGCCTGTGCTTGGCACACACCGCATCTTCAGCAAATACAGGCGGCCATTCTCCTTCTCCTTCTCCTTCTCCTTCTCCTTCTCCTTCTCCTTCTCCTTCTCCTTCTCCTTCTCCTTCTCCTTCTCCTTCTCCTTCTCCTTCTCCTTCTCCTTCTCCTTCTCCTTCTCCTTCTCCTTCTCCTTCTCCTTCTCCTTCTCCTTCTCCTTCTCCTTCTCCTTCTTCTTCTTCTTCTTCTTCTTCTTCTTCTTCTTCTTCTTCTTCTTCCTCCTCCTCCTCCTCCTCCTCCCTCTTTTCCTTCTCCTTCTTCTTCTTCCCCTCCTCCTCCTCCTCTTTGATGCACTCATGTAATAATAATTATTATTACTATGTTGTCATTGAACCTGGGGCCTCCTGCATGCTAGGCAAATATTCTACCTCTGAGCTACACCCACAGAGTCTCAGCTTTGTGCTCATACATGTCCACAGCTTGTCTGGGTGTGGTTAGGGAGCCTTTGCATGGCAGGTTCTCATCCTGAAATGAAGGTATGCCTTAGTTAGTTTTATGTTTGAGCTACATTCTAGAAAAATAATATGTTTTGCCTTTTGTATTGAGTAAGAGTCAGAAGCCCTTGAGTTAGATTTTGGGGGAGAGGCATTAAGCCTCTGGGGGAGTGAGTGAGAGCTCTTTGTTATCTGTTTTAAGCAATTGAACTTGGCACTCTCAAATATCATGCATTCTGATTCCAAAGTCTCATGGGTCAGGAGCATAGGCACAGGCAGCTGGATCCCATGCCCAGGATCTCACCTGGCTGCAGTCCCCACTGGCCGCTGTTTTTCCAGCTGAAGGCTCTACTAGAGACAGATCTGTGTTGGGTAGATGCTCACTCAAGTTGCTTGGCAGAATTCATTTCCTGAAGATTTCTGATAGGGAACCCAGCTTACTCTAACTCTCACTTGGGACCAACCTCCTGTCCTAGGCTACTTGGTAAATTCAAGACTAGAGAAAGACAGAAAGGGAGATGAGGAGAGAGGGAGAGGGAGAGGGAAGGAGGGAGGGAGAGAGGAAGAGAGAGACACAAAGAGAGAGACAGACAGAGACACAGAGAGAGACAGAGACAGAGAGAGAGAGAGGAAGAAAGAAAGAGAGAGAGAGAGAGTTGACCATTGACCTCTGGCCTCCACACGGGTGTGCACACACATGCACCTGCACACATGCACACACACATGCATACATACACAGTTATAGCTGTTGAGCTTGCGTGAGTCAAGGATGTAGAAAAGAGAGAGGCTTTAGCCACCAGTTGGAACAGAAGGGGCCCCTTCTGGAATCACCTGGCTCTGTTTGCTGCCTGCAAATAGGGATTTACTCGACACTTTCCTCACCCAAACAAAAACACGACCAAGCAGCCTGCAAACCCTCCGATTATTTTCTTAAAGTGCAGAAAGAAGTGGTTGTCTGGCTGCTTCTCAAGTCTGAGGACTTTTGAAGTGTGATTTCATTTAGCTCAAGACTGCTGTTTAGAGGGTGAATTATATCAAGCTCTCCTTCTCCCCTCCTTTTCGTGTATGTGACTCTATCATCCTGTATCTTTTCATTGATTGTGTGACGTGGTGTCATGTAGCCCAGGCTGGCCTCCAACTCACTATGTAGCCGAAGATGACCTTGAAATTCTGAGCTTCCAATGTTCCTACCTCTACCTATAAGGGCTACGATTGCAGGCATGTATCATCATGCTAGGTTTGTGTAGTACTGGGAATAGAACCCACAGCTTCATGCATGGGAGGCAAGCTCTTTACCTGGTAAGCCACACCCCAGCCCTTTCTGAGGCTCCTCTGAATTTCCTGGTTCCCTAAGAGGAACCAGAGTTCAGGGGCAGAGGTCACGAAGGAAGCTGCTGGGTGGTGCATTTGGTTTCAGATGGACTGTAATCACTCACTCACACACACACACACACACACACACACACACACACACACACACACACGCCTGCCAGCCCCTTTTGGGGGAGGGGTAGTTTTGTTCTCCAGCCAGCTGAATGTTGGAGCGTTTTCATTGGAGACCCGAAAGGAAATCAATGCTCTCAGCCAACTGGGCATCAGATACCTTTAGGCATTCGCAGGCCTGTGAGCTTCATAGAGACCTAGTACCTTGGTCAAGCAGCTCACACCTTCACACAGGAGACTCTCCAAGCCCATGCTTATTTTTGCACCAAAGGGGATTTCCACAGGAGAGAGAATGTTCCTCCCCACTGAAAGCCATCGCCACCTCAAAAGCACACGTATTCATTCGGCTGGGTGACAGGGACAGTGCCGAAGACATGAAGAAACCTGGATTCCAGCTTGCCTGGGAATGGCAGGAGGCAGCGACTGAATGCAGATTGATTTCTGGACAGCGCAGAGCTGGTGTGGGCTGCCTTTTATGCACACCTCCTGATCCTGAAGGCTGGGGAAAGCCGGCATTGGCCTCTCTGTTCCAAGAGGCAGGGATGGGAGCCCCCTGGGTCAGGTGAGGCAGCCCTCACCCTTTAGCACAGCCTGCTGTGAGCAGAACTCTTCTGGGCAGCCATGTCTTTCCTCGGCATCCGTAAGATTGCCCCTGTCCACCCGCCCGTGTTCTGCATTGTGTGATCTGAGCTTGGCAGAGCCCTGGCTTAGAACATGGGGGCTAGTGAAGTGGTGTTAATCAAAGGAGGGCCCGGCCTCTCCCCCAGCTCAGCACCCTCCCTGCTGACTTGGGCAGAGAGAGAGAGAGACCAGGGCAGGGGGCAGACAGTCTCCATCTTGATGCCTCCTGGTTAGATGGAGGAAGGTCACAGCCATGCTTAGCTCAGCAATGGCTTGCCAAACTCTGCTATGGAATGCAGGTCCTTAACCCCAGAGGAGCCTTGGGCTATGAGGCCAGTGACTGCCAGCCCACCCGTTTGACCAGGCGGACACTGAGTCCTTGCTGGATGCTGGAGTCACCCAGAGGGTGTTTCTCATTTAAGATATAATTCCCTTTTTGGTTTGTTTTTACTTTTGAGATGGTGTTTCTCTCTATGGCCCAGGCTAGACTAAACTCACAGTCCTGCTGCCTCGGTCTTGAGTCTCTTGGGATTATGGGCATGTTGCACCATGTCAATCAAAGTTCACCCTTTCAAACTGCATGCTTTTTGTCATAGTTACAAGGCCGTGCAGCATGACTCCAGTTCCAGAGTACTTTCATCGCCCCAAAGTCATCCCTTACCCCTTAGCCACCACTCCCCACCAGCGTCCTTCAATCTTGGGTAAACCGTTACCCTCTCTGTTTCTGTAGATCCTCAGGTTTTTTTTTTAAATAAAAATATACATTGTGTGTGTGTGTGTGTGTGTGTGTGTGTCTGTCTGTCTGTCTGTCTGTCTGTCTGTGTGTGTGTGTATGTGTCCTCGAGAGTGTGCCATGGGATACGCATGGAGGTCCACAGACAACCTGCAGGAGTCTGTCCTTTCTGTCAGTCATGCAGATCCCAGGGATAGAACTCTGGTTGCAGGCTTTGGCAGCAAGCTCCTTTACCTACTGAGCCAGCTCACCGGCTCTATTGTCTGTCGAATTGATTATAGCCGGCTTAGGTGGGAAGTAGTCTGGATACCTTTTATAAAACACAAAGTGAATGAAGCCTCCACTTCTCTCCACCCAGGACAATTGTTTTGTTATTATGTTTAAATCTCGCGTCCTGAGTCACAAACACAGTGGGTTTGACACCCACTGGGCTGCTGGGAGAATTTTCTTCCACAGATAAGATATTTAATAGGTTCTACCTGGGGTCTCTAGTGGGTGAAAGTCAACAAACCCCAGGGACCCTGCGGGACACAAAGCTCAGGGGGACATTCAGAATCAGTGGTGACAGGTCTCATTGTGTGACTCAGGCTGGCTCAGAAGTCACTATTTCCCTGCCTCTTTGTAGGTATGTGCCAACAAACGTAGAATATGCAATGTTTTAATATGAATTACATTCATGCAATATTTAAACACCCAGTAAATGCCAAATGCTCACAAAGAAGGTAAAAAGAGTGTTTTATATAAAGTTATTAGTGACCCAAACTTGCACAGTTCACCTCACTGTCCCCAACCCAATGTCAGAACAGTTAGAGCCTGTCTGTAGTTAACATTTTGAACATTTTTCTTCATGAATGTTTTTGGTGTTGATTTGTTTTTTCATTTTTCGAGACAGAGTTTCTCTGTATTGTTTTGGAGGCTGTCCTGGAACTTGCTCTGTAGACCAGACTGGCCTTGAACTCACAGAGATCCCCTTGCCTCTGCCTCCCCAGTGCTGGGATTAAAGGTGTGCACCATCAACGCCTGGCTCTGGTGTTGATTTTTAACTTTTAAAAATTATTCCTTGCCGGGCAGTGGTGGCAAATGCCTTTAATTCCAGCACTTGGGAGGCAAAGGCAGGCGGATCTCTGTGAGTTAGAGACCAGCCTGATCTACAAGAGCTAGTTTCAGGACAGACTCCAAATCTACAGGGAAACCCTGTCTCAAAAAACCAAAACCAAACCAAACCAAAACCCCAATATTCCTTGTGGACTGGGGATGAGACTCACTATAGGCGATTGTCTAGTGTGCATGGCCCTAGGCTCCATCCTTGGCATCATTAAATGAGAAAGCACAGTCTGGCATGAAGGTATCTTTTATCCTGGTTGCCGAGGTTTGGGCACTGCCTTGGCTTTTGCACCAGGAGAGAGAAGGAATTTTATCCACCATGGGTGGGAATGTGAACTGGTGTAGCCACCATGGACATCGGTGTGGAGGCTCCTCAGAAAACTGAAGATAGAATGGCCACGTGATCGAGGCATCTCACTCCTGGGTACTTACCTGAAGGAGACTCAGCACAGCGCAGAGATCCGGGCGCGTCTGTGTGTACAGCTGTAGTATTCATGATAGTCAGGAGAAGCAGCCCACCTAGATACCCAGCTGCACAGGAGTGGGTAAAGGAGAGGTGGTCAGGACTCACAGTGGGATTTTACTCAGCTGTGAAGGCAACGTGAAGTCAGGACATTGGCGGGAGCGTGATGGAACTGAAGAGCGTGATGTTGAGAGAAACAACACACAACACGTGCTTCTCTCGTATCGGACCCTAGACTTATTAAGTGTGTGTGTGTGTGTGTGTGTGTGTGTGTGTGTGTGTGTGTGTGTGTGTGAGCCATGAAAATAGAAGAGGGACAAGGGGACAGTGAAAGGGGAGGGGGGACCTGAGAGGAGGGGGAGGATGACAAAGGAAGGGTTAATGGATGCTTGGAGGCGTGGAAGGCGAAGAGGGGGCTGTTAGGGGAGAGGACGGTGACCAAGAAGAATGGAGCAGGGAGGATGGAAGAGGGCAGTGGAGGGCCGGGGGAGGGGTGATAAGAGCAGAGAAAATGTACACACAGACAGACAGACAGACAGACAGACAGACACACACACACACACACACAGTACTTTGTGTGCTAACTTATTTGGGATTTTGGGGTGCTGGTAGAGTACTTGCCCAGCCTGTGTAAAGCCCTGGGCTTAATCCCCCAGCACAGTCTAAACCAGATGAATTGCACATGCCTATAGTCTCAGCATTTGAGAGGTGGAGGTTGGAGGATCAGAAGTTCAAAGACATCCTTGGCTGCATAGCTTGTTAGATGTCAGCCTGGGCTACTTGAGACCCAGACTCAATTTGTTTTCTCATTTTACAACCAAGGACCTCCCTCTCCTGATCCTCCTGGCCTCAGAAACCACAATCAGCCCCTGCCTTGGACCAAGAACCCAGAGGTGCTCTGTGCATCTTGTTTTCTTACATTTGGTCTCACAGCAGCTCTTATTCAGAGATGCCATGTAATTTGTCTCAGGACACACAGCCTATGACCTCTTTGCTGACAGATGGTACCCCAGACACACTTGGTGCATGGCATCTTCAGGTTCACGGGCTTTAATCAATCCTGAGGGGTCTAGAGGGAGGGAGACGCTGGTCTTCATCTATAGGTGAGAAGACCCAGGCTTCTTCACCAAGCCTTTGGAGACTTGGTTGCTCTTTTGAAAAGGCTTCCATACCCAATTCCATCTCTAAGTGTCATTAGCACTTCTTGGTACAGCAAACCCTGATAGAGTCCAGCTCTGTGGCCCATCTGGTGCTGGGCATAAGACATCCACAGCCCAGAATCTGGAGTCCAGATACAGTACTATTTATAAAAATTCCCTTTGAGAGCAACTCACCATGGGATTTATTCTTTTCTCCTTACATTGAGCAGTGGTTAGCAAACATTTCTGTAAAGAGCCATATGATTATTTTAAGTGTTCTAGGTCATCCAATTTCTGTGTCAACTACTCAGCTCTGCAGTTGTAGCCTAAAAGGAGTGCCAGACAATATGCAAATGAAGGGCTGTGGTTGTGTGCCAATAAAACTTTATTTATTTAAAAAAAGCCAAGGGCCAGATTTGGAGGTTAGCCAATATGTTTGCTGATTCCTACTGTACTTTTGCTCCAGAAGCCAATGTGGAGAAAAAGACTTGGAAAAGTATGAAATTTGTCTATGAGAAGAGAATCTGAAAGATGAGGGGGGAAATGGGACAGTTTCTAAAGGAAGAATTGGAGAAAGTGGGAAGACTGTTGTGAGTGAGCTGCTTCTTGGGAGCCGAGGAAGATAAAGAATTTCCGGTTTTGTTTTCTCCACTGTGTTAGCTGTGTCCACCCATGCCTAGGAAGGGAGGTTTACTCAGAGACTGGGACAGGGGGATGAAGAGTGTACTGGCTGAGAACTCTTACCTCCGGCGTCAGCGCTGCCCTGGCCTCTCTCCCAGCCTCTGAACAACTTCATTTTTTTTTTCTAAAGTGAGAGGTGACAGTTTAAGGACCCAGAGGCAATTCCCCATCAACAAGGGAATCCTCCAGCCCCCTGAGGTAGAAGCTGGTGTGTCACAATATTCCACTCTGGGAGTTCCTTTTCCCCCTTGCTGGAGCCCAGCGTTATTTCCATTGCACTCCTCAAGTGTGACGAAAGGTGTGGCAGGGCAATGTCCCAGGGTGGATTTAGGTGGGAAGAAAAAAAAAACCCAGAATGTATGATTCTATAGGCAAGTTTAGGTGAGAAAGAATGGATCCGAGGAGAAGATGGGAGGGAGGGTCTCCACATTCAGGACATTGGGCACAGAGCTTGTGTATAGTGCTTCTGTGGACAACCCTGCCAAAGTCTTTGTCACACGGGACCTTCCAAGGTACAGCTCTATGGTAGGGCGCTAGCCCCACCAAACGTGGAGCTCCAGCTTTGCCCCCACTCTGATAGAATAATAATCACGCGACATGCAAGTTGTGTTTTCAGGGCGTGTCTGCTTTCTCCAGAATCCACAGAGATCACAGCCACTGTTGGAGAAACATGACGCGGAAGGTTCAACCCTTGGGTGCTTGGGTGCATGGGTGCATGGGTGCTTGGGTGCATGGGTGCATGGGTGCATGGTGCATGGGTGCATGGGTGCATGGGCAGTGCTAACGGCCACAGTGTCCACAGAGGACAAGAATTGCGGGGAGACTTGTGTGACACGCCTCTCTCAGAGATGCCTCTGCTCAGGGGGAACCTGGGAAGGCTGGGGTCAAGGTCAAGGTCTTACAGCGCCTGTGACTTAAGACCATTGGATGACCCAGGGCAGGAAGGCTTTCTTTCCCTTTGCTTAGGAAATAGGCTTTTAAAAAGTTTTCGGTGTGTGGTGTTTCACCTGCATGTCTAACAGCAAAGCTAGGAGCTGGCAGAACAGGAGGTGGGGCCTGTGTGGAGGCAGGTCTCATTGCTGCCACACCGAGAGTCCCACCCACAGATTCCTCCATGACGAAGGAAAACAGCCTTCACTTTACCAAATCACTCCCCCAAACTGCACCTCTGAATGGTGCCTTGGAGACCAAGCCTTCTGCACACCAAACCACGACCTGGAAACCCAACGGAGGCTTAAAGCCTGGCCCCTCTTCAGATCTACTGTGCCGGGGACTCTGGTGGGATCCACAATCTGTGTTCTCTCAGGCATCTGGGGCTTCAGGTTCAGGCTCCAGTGTGAGAACTGTTAGCCTAAGAGAGGGTTATCTGACCAGGCATGGATGCCCAGGTCCAGTTGATTGGGGACGCCCCTGTACACTGGGGGGCATTTTGTTGTATCTCTTCTTTCTACGTATAGATGCCAGGGTCATCCCTTGCTCCCAAGTTCTGACAGCCTAGATATCAGGAGGACACAATGGCTCCTTGCTGGGAACCACTGAGCTGGGATGAAGCAGCCCCCCCCCATGGTCTTCATCCCTGTGCTCACCAGTCTAGCCATCTGAACTGAAACTCGGGACTAGACAGAGGGAGGACTCCCAGCCTTCTGCGCTTCTGAGCCAACACTGTGGCCCTGGGCCTCATTATTTAAAAATAGTCACACCATTTAAACTTTCTAACAAAATTTTCCTGTGAGGGGAGGCTAAACATGGAAAATCTCAGCACCGGGGACCTGTGGCGGTGTTCCCCTAAGAGCCTGTCTGCTCCAAGTGGGGATTTGGTGGAAAGCCTTGTCCTTCATAACTCTAAGTTTGCTGCAGAGTTCTGGGTCCCTTCCACACACCTGGGCTTCCTCTCCCTGAGGAGCCTGCTGGGAGGTCCCTGGGGCTCAGCGGCTGTCCCTGCAGGCATTAACCCAGAGACTCTGCTTTCCATTGCTGGTTCTTAGCCTTGTGATTTACTTTTCCAGGTGACCTGACTGGGAGGAGATATGTGACTCTGGGAATAGGGACATCATGTGATCTGGATGGCCCTGGTTCCAGTTCTGCCTCTAACCTGGATGGGAACTGCTGGGCAAGTCATCCAGGTTCCCGGCAGGCCGTGCTTCAGTTTCTGTGCTTGTAAAGCAGGCGCCGTAGGGCTGGGATGTAGCTCAGTGGCAGAGTGCTCGCCTCGCACGCACGGGGGTTGGGCCCATCTCTAGTACTGCAAACCCAGACCCAACTAAATACAACACACACACACACACACACACACACACACACACACACACACACAAAACCAAGCACCATGATACATTTGTGTGATTTGATTGCAGTGTTGGGAGTTGAACCTAGGGCTTCATGTGTTCTAGGAAAGAATTCTGCCTCCTAGGTACACATCCAGACAACAGCGTGTGTGTGTGTGTGTGTGTGTGTGTGTGTGTGTGTGTGTGTGTGTGTGTGTGTGTGTGTGTGTGTAAGTAGGTACACCCATGAGTTGAGATCAGAGGACAACTGTTGGGAGTCAGTCCTCTCCTTCCACCACGAGGGACTTGGGGATTGCATTTAGGTCATCAGGTTTAGCATCAGACACCTTTACACACTGAGTTATCTCTCCAGCCTCATTTGATCCATTTCTAAGTTTTAGTAAACGGATTCACATTGTTGTGCAATTGTCACCCCCATCCATCTCTGGGGTCTTCATTCCACCAACCCATCACGGAGCTAGCTCTCTGACATGGTCACCATGGAATGTCATGTGAAATCCCACAGATCGGGTGGCTTAAACAATGGAGATTTCTTTCTTGACATTCTGCAGCTGATGCCTGAGACAAACCTGCCAGCCTGTGGGCTTTTGAATGTCCATCTCCTTGTCATAGTGTGTGAATGGGGTGGCCTCTTCTTTCTCTAGGGACATTAGTGCTATCAAATGGGCCCCACGTTAGGATGTCACCAAAACCCAGCTTTCCCCCAAAGGTCCTACTTCCAGATGCCGTTGTATGGTGGGAGGCGGCGAGGGCTTCAACAATCTGGAGCTGTGTGGGACAAAGCCACGGACTTCATTTCCTCATTGTAAAAATGGCTAGGTGAGGTCACCCCAGCAGATGATACACAAAGAGCCAGAAAGACAGAGATTCTCACTGTCCCTGGGGCTGTAGCTCAGTGGGTAGAGTGCTTGTCGACTGTGCATGGGGCCCTGGCTTCCTTCTCCAGAGGGGCACGAACTGGGCGTGGTGCTGCATGCCTGGAGTCCCAGGACTTGAGAAGTGGATGAAGGAGAATCATGAGTTCAGGGTCACCCTTCATTATGCAGTGAGCTTGAGGCCAGCTTGGGCTATGTGACACACCACACCACACCACACCACACACACACACACACACACACACACACACCACACAGAAGGCTGGGGGCATGGCTCAGTGGGTAATGTGCCTGTTGTACAAGCTTGAGGACCCAAGTTCAGATCGCCGGCACCCAAGTAGAAGCTGCATGTGGGTGCACATGCCTGTGTAACCCAATTCTGGGGAGGGGGAGACAGGCAGATCCTAGGGGCTCATTGGCAAGCCCGTGTAGCCTGATTGGTGAGCTCCAGATTCAGTGAGAGGCCCTGTCTGCAAAATAAGGTGGAGGGTGATGGAGGAAGGCACCAACTATCAGCTAGCGGCTTCTCCACACTTACACATGGGCACCTGCTGCGGCATGAAAACACTCCCAATTGAACTATTTAGCTTGTGTGTGGAATTTATACTAAATAGAAGTTGGGGTTCCAATCTGGATCTCAACTAATTAAACACCATCGAAAACAGTTTAAACAGTATTTATACGTTTGATATATAGAAATTTTAAGAACCCTACTTGTTGGTAAACAAGCCTTCTCAACTATGTACATAACCCACAGCAGCTTCAGGAAATAACTTGTGAGGTGGTTCAGCACGGAAAGGCGATTGCTGCCAAACTTGGTGATGTGAGTTCGGTTCCTGGGAATCACATGGTGAACAGAGAGAACTGACTGTCACAGTGGTCCCCTGACCCCCATCTGAGTGCTGAGGCGTGTGCATGTGCACCCACACGCACACACTAAAATAACCAAATGGTAACATTCAAAAGCTGGTCACGTGATTCAGTGGTTCAGCGCTATGCTGACATGCACAAGACCTGGGTTCATTCCTGAACACTAGGAAAATTAAAATACATATAAAAGCACCTTCATAAATATGCTGAACTTTCTGGTGAGGCTGCACCTAAACTGAATTCAGTTTCAGCTGAAACCGCATGTCTAAACCAGCTGTTAAATTGCACACTTCAGACCAGAGTTGGTGAGGGTTTATTAACCTTGCTACATTCTGTCAGGTTGGAAAGACTATCAAATATACAAACTGTTTAATTCAGACATGATTCTAATGGGTTTAATGATCCCTAATGTGTATAATTCGTCCCAGGTCTTGACTGAGTCTAAAGATGTCTCACCCAATTAAACTTAACCCTTGATGAAGTTTTGTATTTGAGGGTGTTGAACCCTCTGATTGTCTCAGCTGATCAGTGATCAGAGTTCGGTAATGATGCGATATGGAATTTTTTTTTCAAGACAGGGTTTCTCTGTGTAGTCCTGGCTGTCCAGGAACTCACTCTGTAGACCAGGCTGACCTCAAACTCACAGAGATCCACCTGCCTCTGCCTCCTGAGTGCTGAGATTAGAGATATGCATCACCGCCTCCTGACTGGAAATGTTTTAAAGTGGTATTTACTTTTTTTAAAATTTATGTGAACGTGTGTATGTGTATATGCCTGAGTTTATGTGCCTGTGGCCAGAAGAGGGCGCCAGATACCCCTGAAACTGGAGTTCAGGCAATAGTGAACTACCCAGTGTTGGATACCCCTGAAAATACCCAGTGTTGGGAGCTGAACCCAGTCCGCTTCAAGAGCAGTTAAGTGCTGTTAACTGCTGAGCCATTTCTCCATCCCTGGAATTTTTTTTTTTTATATCATGGGTGCTAAGATAGAGTTTTATTCACTGTTTGATTATTTATTTTACTTCATCTTAATTTTACTGCCATAGTCTTGAATCGTGTGATTGTCTTGGGCAGTGTGGTACTAAATAGAATGTTTGTCTTGGTTCCGCTGAGAAGCTGCTTAGCCATCGTCTTGATGTGGCTGGATTTCGGGACATACAATGCTTTCTAGATCATTCTGGTCTTTACCAGGCTGACCTTAAACTCACGGTCCTCCTAATCCAGCCTCTTAGATGTTAGTTGCATCTGGCTGTCTGGGTGATAAATCTGAAGATGGCATACCTTCCCCAAATGTTCTTAGATGTTGCTTGGCTCTGGATCCCAGACCCATGATTTGCCCAGGGTCACAGGTGTGGGGATCAGACCTTCTGCCCAGCCCTTACCTCTAGTCCTTCAGTATAGCACCTGTCCTCTGGCCCTTTCTACTGCCATCGACCTTTCTCACCTGCATGGTTCAGAATGGAGATACAAAGGATGTGCATTTCCCATACAGCAAACATACTCCCCTGGAGAATGGTGGTTGGAGTGGGTGGGAGGTCATGTAGACAGACCAAATTGAAACTGCATTCAACTTAGGGTATGATTTAGGCTGGGATGCTTTTAAAAGTTAAATGTTTATCACCTCCCCGGAAGTCAGTGCTGGGCAAGATAGGGATCGCATTCATATTTTGGGTGCCTCCCTGTTCCAGAAAAGTTGGAAATGATTGCAAGGGAGACACAGATTGAGTTTGTATTTTTATCCTCCTCAACCCTGAACTTGTGCCTTCTGGGACTACTGACCCTGGGTGCAGCTTCCCTACCTCCCCTAAGCCTCAGCCCATCCACACATGAGGTGCTATAGCCCCTCACTGCTGCAACCTCGATGAGTCAAGGACACCCAGGCTCCCCCAGAACAGTAAAGTCAAACTCAGCGTAGTTGAGCTTCTTGCCTCTCAGAACTATCTGGGGGACCTTGTTTAGATGGAAAGAGAAGCCTCTGGTCCCAGGAGCCCTGGAGGCTTGGAATGGAGCTGAGCAGGGTCTTAGCATGTGTATTTTTAACAAGATCCCCAGGCAATCATATCTCAAGCAGAGTCTAACAACTTTGAACTCAAGAACAGGACCGGCTTGGAGCCGCTTGGTCCCTGTTAGTTGTGCTCATGGCCTTAGGCAGGTTAGCGGTCACACTGTGCCTCTGTTCTCTTCCCTCTAAGAGGACCTAAGGTACATAAGATGACAATCCCATTTCATATTAGTGAAGCTCTTATCCCAAGCCTAGTATACGGCAAGCACTATGGCTATGAATTCAACTATGACTAGATTCTTGAATAAGTAGTGTTATTATCAATAGACTAGTAGATAGAGCAAGTATGTACAAATCAACGAGTGCCAATTTTGCTCTAAATATAGTATGGAGATGGTTATATTTCAAATTATGTATGCATATTCATGTTTGCGTGACTGCACATTACATTATAAACATAATAGAACTATATTATGGCAGCATGTTATTATAACACAAATGTTAATATTATATCAATGTTGAGGCTGAGGGTGTAGCTCAATGGGTAGAGCACTTTGCCAAGCCTGCGTGAAGCCCTGGGTTCCATCCCCAACACAGCATAAGCAGGGTGTGGTGGTACACGTCTGTGCCGAAGCATTCAGGAAGTGGAGGCAGGAGGGTCCATGCTTGGCTACACAGTGAGTTTGCAGCCAGCCTGGGCTCCGTGAGCCCTGTGTCCGAAACTTTAAGCATTCTCATGATGTTGCTAGAGGAATTACTGGGGACTGAGTGCACACACTGTTTCTTACTAGGGCACTTGGCTCTTTGTAATATTCCTTACCAGAAAGAAGAAGAGAGAGATGAAGGCGGGGCTGGAGGGATGGCTTCGTGCCTGTGTCCAGTTCCCAGCATCCATTGTGAGCTGTTGCCTCTAACTCCAGCTCCAGGGGATTCAGTGCTCTCTCAGGACTCCATGGGCATCTGCACTCACGTGTATGCACACAACACACACACACACACACACACACACGCACACGCACGCACGCGCGCGCGCACACACACACACACACACACAGGATAAAAAGAATCTTAAAAAAAGAAAGAGAAAAGCCATCGGCTATCTTCAACCCAAAGCAGTGGGCAGTGGGATCCACAGACCAAACTGCCCTGGACCCCTGGGGTCCTCTCAACCTTGGGGGCCAAGGCAGGTGGAAGACACAGGCCCCTCCCCAGTAGGGAACTTGCCTCTAGATGCAATAGGGTCAGTTGTTTGAAACCTTCCCAGTCAGACGGTTTTCTCCCCTGTCAGCCGGCCCCTCCTGCAGGGGTGTTATGACAATGGTCGCCCTGGCAACCTCGCCAAGGCCTTAGGCCTCTGGTTGCAGCTTCAGCTATTTCATTACCCTGGCGGGGTTTGACAGCCCTGGAGCTTTGACTGCACAGCCAGGGAGCCAGTCCTGCCCAGGCTATACCTTGGGAAAGGGCTCAGGACTTAGTTTCTGGAGCTCTGGTGGTCACTTATCCACCAGGGGTGCACATTTATCAAAAGCCCCCTCTCCCCCCAAATTGGACAGACCACTGGCCGTCTCGTGGGCAGAATCCAAACGCTGGGGAACACAGGCGGAGAGCTCCTGGCTTGGAGCTGACAGGATGATGGGTGTGTGGCGGTGGGGAGGTGTAACCATGGAAACCAATAAACAGCATCATTTGTGATAAAGAGCACTACCCAGGATGTGGGGTGTGTGTGGAACTGGGTGTGCCTCGTTTGGAAGTGAGAACTCTACAGGGTGGGAGGGGCCACGCTGGTGGTGGGTAGGAGAGCCACTAGTCTGCAGGAGGGACAGGTGCCGGATCAGACCCTGTGGCTTCAGGGCTGTTAGTAAAGAGGCTGAGGGCAGTCCTGAGGCATGGTAGTTTCGTGCTGCCCGCAGGCTGGTTGTGTCATTCCTGGTCCCCAGCTGTCCAGCATGTGTCATGGGGTGTGATGTGAACCCCGGCCCCAGAGGACTGGAGGATCCAGTGAACACCCCTACTCATCATACCCTGCGCTCCTCTCAATTTTCCTGACCCATCTATCAGGCAGAAGTGCCCAGGGGGGATGCCTTTAGGCAGTAGCAAACCAAACTCTTGTGTGTTTCCTACAGGTCTCTGCAGTTTGTCTTAGTTTAGATTTGGAGTGAAAAGTTTCCTGTTTCCCATTAGGGATTTGAGACACGATTATTTTTAGAACTGTCACATGCCTTGACTTTTAATTTTTGTTGTTGTTGTTTATGTTGCTAAATTTACCATCGTGCTAATATGGAATACAGTAATAAGGCTTGGGGATGCTTGGATGGCGTCTGGGCCTGCAGACAATTTCCATTTGCTTTGTGAGGTGCTGGGCTGCCCTCTGGTGTGCAGATGGAGAATTGCACCCTAGAATCCTTGCACCCTTAAATGGCACCTGCCACCCAGGTAGCACTTCAGAGGGTGGGTGCACTTGGACCAACCTTGCTGCAACTTGCTTTTTGTTTTTGTTTTTGAGGCAGGGCTTCTCTACCTCCCTGGCTGTCCTGGAACTAGCTCTGTAGAGCAGGCTGGCCTCGAACTCAAAAGACCCTCCTGCCTCTGTCTCTTAGAGTGCTGGGATCAAAGGTGTGCGCCACCACCGCCCGGCTATTGCCGTAATTTGAAGGCGGACACTGTGAACTGCTTTTTTCACTTTAGCTCTGCTCAGACTTGAGTTGAGGATGACCTAAAAATCAACTAGGCCTCCTGGTGGGAGGAGGTCACTGGGCGGGGCCAAGTCACCAAAGGCTCTTACCTTGTGTCAGTTTCAGTGGAGAAGCAAGGAGAGACCCTGAAAATGGGCATTAGATGTCCTCAGTTTGGATCCTGGCCCTGCCACTTCTTTGCCTGTGTGACTTTGGGATGGGAGGTCTAGCATCCCGGCCTCCATTTCCTCATCTGTAATACCGTCCCAATAGTGTGACCCCTGTGTTAGTATGCCAACACATTCAAAAGAAGAAACGTATTGGGAACCATCTTTAAAAACTCACTTAGTGATGTCCAAGGGTTTAATTATCATCACAGTGATTAGTGGTTGGCTCTGGGGCTTGAACCTGGGATGTTTCATGCTGGCCGTGTGCTCTGTCACTGAGCTACACTTCTAATGTTAAAGGACTTAAAATTAGGAGCCAAAATGTACTCCAAGGGTATGTTCCTGCTTTGCACACCTTCCTTTTCTTTTTGGTTCGGTTTTTCGAGACAGGGTTTCTCTGTAGCTTTGGAGCCTGTCCTGGAACTCGCTCTGTAGACCAGCCTGGCCTCGAACTCACAGAGATCCGCCTGTCTCTGCCTCCGGAGTACTGGGATTAAAGGTGCGCGTCGCCACCGGTCCACCAAGGGCCAGTTTGTCAATGCAGAGATTCTGTGGGCAGTACTTTTGCAAACTACGATAGAAATGACTCACTAGAAAATGAAATGGACAAAGAATGTAAGGCTGCCCCCCCCCCCCCCGCCCCCAAACAATTAGACTCAGTAGATACTGAATGACTCTGGCTCTCCGGGCTTACCCGAAGGGGCGTGGCTTACCTGAGGGGGCGTGGCTCCTGTCTTAGGAACACAGTAGTCAGGAAGAGCACCGCCCCCAGGCAGGGGTGTGGTGTAATAAGCTTTGTGCTTAAAACCACCTCCCACCCTGGAACTGTGAGAGATAGGAGAGGCTTGCTTCCTTCAGCAAGCCCTGCGCTCCCGTTCTGTGACAATGGATCCTTGCTGTGTAAGAAGCTGGCCCGTCAATTTTGCATCTCGGATGCCCAGGCTGACCCCTGGCTGCCCTTCTCTCTCGGCTCTGACCACATGGCTTTGCGGTTTGTGTTTTCCACGTTGTCTTCCCAGAGATGGCTGCTGCTGCTCACCACATAGAATGGTACCACACATGTAGGGTGGGGCTTTCTACTTCAGTTAGCCTAATCTAGAAGTCATGGTGATGCTAAGGCCTGTCAGGATTCAGTATCTCGTGTTCGATTAACCAGACCTGGGTTCAGGCACCTGGGTGAAGTTTGATGGCACTGAGTCAGTGATGACCTTGGGCCGGTGACTTAACCGTTGTTGGCTTCAGCATTTTCCTTTGTAAAACGTGGAAAGTGATCAGAACACAAGGACCGAATGATTAATGAAAGGTGTCTGTCTTAGGACTGTAGCTGTCAGCCATGATGGCGCTGTGACCTTAGTCTTAGGGAAACAAGATTTCTAGGCAAATTTACTGCCATTCACATGACTTTACTGGGGCTGGAGAGATGGCTCAGCAGTTAAGGGTACACATTGCTCTTGCAGAGGACCTGAGTTCAGTTCCCAGCTTCCACACAATAACTCACAACTGTCTGGAGCTCCAGTTCCAGGAAATATTATACCTTCTTCTGGCCACTTCAGGGTCCTGTATGTACATGGTATACATAAATCCATGCAGGCAAACACACATATGTACATAAAATAAATTAATAAATTAAAAAAATGGCCCTATCAAGCCAGGCATCACTGCACACATCTGTAATCCCTGCATTTGGGAAGCTGGGGCAGGAGGATCAAGAGTTTAAGTCCAGTTTGGGCTTAGTGGTAAGACCTGTCTGAACACACTCACACACACACACACACACACACACTCACACACATACTCAATCTCAGGGTCTTAAAGTCCCTTTGTACTGCTTGTTGTCTAGGTTCTTTTCCATGGGATTGGGAAAATCATAGATTTGAAAAGATGTTCTTCATTCTAAAATCAATGAGAACAGCTACACCACAGCACAGCAAAAATGGCCAAGTTCTGTGTGAGAACTTGTATGTGTTGTGTCAGCTGGGAAGGCTTGGAATATGGATGCTGGGATCGTGTGTGTGTGTGTGTGTGTGCGCGTGTGTGTGTACCCGTGCGTGTGCATATGTATTAACACAGTGACAGGCTTGCCAAGGGGGAATGCCCAACCCTCTCTCTATTCCCGTTCACACCGCATGGCACTGGTATTCCAGCATGCTATGTTCCCAAGCCAGACAGACTTTGGGATATTATATGTCGTGCACCCCCCCCTAACATCAGGGAATGTACTTCACTATGGAGAAGAAAACTGAGGACAACCAAACAACACCTAGAATATAGACAAGGGAAACCCATCATCGCTCCGCCAGAGAGAACCGCTTACACTCCTCACACCTCTGCAGGCACGTCCTGTGCATCGCACAGGTTTCCATGGTGCGAGGATGGAACCCAGGACCTCATCCAGTGAAGCAAGTACTCCACCACTAACCTACACTTCCAGCCCTCCAGTGAAGCAAGTACTCCACCACTAACCTACACTTCCAGCCCTCCTTTAGCTTCTTTTTTATTATTCATTTATTGATTGTTTTTTGAGAGAATGTTTCTCTGTAGGTTTGGAGACTGTCCTTCTTTGAAGACCAGGCTGGCCTCGAACTCACAGAGATCCGCCTGCCTCTGCCTCCTGAGTGCTAGGATTAAAGGCATGCGCCACCACCACTTGGCAATTTTTTTAAAATTACAAAGTTTTATTTTATTTTTCATTTAATGTGTATGGGTGTTTTGCCTATGTGTATGTCTGTGCACCATGTGTGTGCAATGCCTGGAGGGACCAGAAGGGGGCATCAGATCTCCTGGAACTAGAGTTACAAACAATTGTGAGGCATCATGTGTGTGCTGGGAATTGAACTCAGGTTCTCTGCTAGAGCAGACAGTGTTCTTGACCACTGAGTCATCTCTCCAGTTCCCAACTTTCACTGTTTTTTTTTTTAAATTCAAGTCAAGGTGTCATTAAGTTGCCCAAGCTGGCCTTGAACTCACTTAAAAAAAGACATACCTTTATTAGTATTAATTGTGTATAGATGTTTGTTTGCGTGCATGTAAGTTCTAGTCTTTATGCTAAAAAACAACTGCAGATTAATGTGACTTTTATGTTAAATGCACAATATCTAAAACACACCCTACTGGACAGTGGTGGCATACACCTTTGATCCCAGTACTAGGGAAGCAGAGGTAGACAGAGCTCTGTGAGTTTGAGCCCAGCCTGGTCTACAGAGTGAGTTCTAGGACTGGTAGGGTGAGGGTTACATAGAGAAATCCTGTCTCAATACCTCTTCACAGCCCTCCCCCCAAAACCCCACATCCCTCCATCACGTGCTCAGTTTAACACACTAGCAACTCATTTCACATTCCCCCATAAGTACTAGCTATGCATTTTAGACTCATAGACCAACTTAGCTTTTCCTAGTTTCACTGATTGATGGACTGATTGATTTTAAGGTGCCAGCAGTCAACCCAAAGGCCTTTCTTTTGCATGCTAGGCAGTATACCAGCACCTTCAGACCTATTTGTGGTTTTGTTTCTTTGAAATAGGGAGTCTCACTATACATCCCAGGCTGGTCTCAAATGCCTGCCTCAGCCTCCTGAATGGATGGAATGAGAGGTGCCCACCACCACCCCTGGGCTCAGTTTAGTAGCGTTCTTCTCAAACAATGCGATTGTATTTCACAGAAAATGTTTTATATTGTTTTGGTTTTTAAATTTCAACCAAATTCATTTGCATGAAACAAAACAAAACATCAGTCTATTCCTGGGTTGAGTGAACCGCACCAGTGTCCCCTTCGTCAACTGGACTCCTGGAGTCAGGCAAAAGCAAGTTCCTATTGCTCAGAGCCACACCCCTGCCCCGCCCCTGTCTTGCACACAACATCTTTAAGGCAGTTGACTGGACAGACGGACAGTACAGCTGGTGAGAGCTTGCTCAAATCCTTGCAGTCATGTAATAAAACTTGTTAAGATGTTTGCCCACATGGTGGCTCCTCTTGAAGTTGCTAGGCTCTCTGCCAGCTCTGCCTGTCCCTGCACCGCTCCAGGATGACTTAGCAAGATTGGGAGACCTAGTTAGTGTCTCCAAATGATGGTGGTCGCTCAGTCTGGCTTTGTGTCTTCAGCCATCACTGTTGGAGTTTGTGGTGGTTTGAATGGAATTGGTCCCTATAAGCTCATAGGGAGTGGCACTGTTAGGAGGTATGGCTTTGTTAGAGTAGGTGTGGCCTTGCTGGAGGCAGTGTGTCACTGTGGAGGTTTCATACATGTCTCAGCTCACTTCCTGTTGGCTGTGCAGGGACTCTCAGCTCCCTCTCCAGCACCATGACTGCCTGCACGGCGCCGTGTCCTATCACAACATCACAATGATAATGGACTGAACCTCTGAACTGCAAGCCACCCAATTAAATGTCTTTTATTTCTAAGAGTTGCCATGGACATGGTGTCTCTTCACAGCAATAGAAACCCTAAGACAGGGTTTGAATTGTGACTCCCCCAGGTCATGTATGAAGTCCTAAGCCCTATTCATTTTGAATTATTTTGTGTGTATGTGTATTGGCAGGTGTGCATACATGACATGGAGCATGTGGAGGTCAGAGGGCAACCCAAGGGAGTCAGTTCTTTCTTCCCACTGTGTGGGTCCTGGGAATTATCAGACTTGGTGGCAAGCACCTTTATTTGCTGGGCCATCTTGCTGGGCCTAATTTTTTAAAAAACATCTCTAATAGAGCTTGGTTTAATTATTGAAAAGATGCAAACCCTGAATATAAAGAAACAGAAGTACATCTTGTTGCTTGGTCCTGTTGGGGGTCCCCCACCCTGAGAAACTCAGTCTTACTCTTCCTTATCACTTTCTCTGCTTGGCAAACTCAGATTTCCTGCCCCCCCCCCATTTCTTTCCTTCCTACCCCTTCCCTCCTCCCCTCCCTTCCTTTCTCTCTTTCCTTTTAGATTTATTTATATTTATGAGTGTTTGCCTGCATGTATGTATGTGCACCAGCAGAGGGCGTCAGATCCCCTGGAAATGGAGTTACTGATGGTTGTGAGCTACCATGTGGGTGCTGCACATCAAACCCAGGTCTTCTGGAAGAGCAACCCCCCCCCCCCGTTAACCTCTAAGCCACTGCTCCAGCCCCCTGTGTTACCTTTCTTTGGTTAGTGTTGTTCATTTGTACAGAACTAGCCATAAGCAAAACAAGGCATGTCCTGGCATTTCCAGGAACATTGGCCAGGTCTCTCTTAGAAAGCACTGGGTAGCTCGTGGGCACTTGAGTATGAGTAGCCAATCCAATGACAGAGCAACCTGTAAATGTCCTTTCTCCCTTCTCTATTTCCTGTCTCCATTCTCCTCATCCCCAGAGGGTCAAGGATCCTTCCAGAAAGAGGTTGTGTGTTCAAAAAGAAATATGTGGACACATTTTCCTGGGCAGCGGGAGATGCTGTTTATCAAGGCATCTTTGAAACCACGGCCTGCCTCTACGTAGCACACCTTGTCATTTTATTTGATGGTGGTGTGAACAGGGCTTCTGGGACCTTCTCCACTTACAGCCAGAGAAATGTTCATGCAAGTGGGGTCATGCAGGTGTAACTATTCTAATATTACTGGCGATAAACGATAATGAAGTTTATTTCAGAGTGAGTACATATATATGATGTCACCATTTATTAAAGATGAAAGCAAGCGTGCATACTAATGAGATGGGTGTGTGTTTGTTTTTATGTAAATAACTAAAACTTGACTGAGCATCTGATACTTGACACTGCAGGGCGCAGGGCATCTGACCATTTCTTAGGGCCCATCGATATTTTGACTTTATGATTGCCAATGCTGAGGACGCTGCTTTGCATAAGAACAGAGCACGGGATGGTAGAAACTCGAGAACCATCTCAGAAATCACTGGAAATTCTGTCCTAGTCCTAAGACAGAGTCTGCTTCATGCTTTTAAAAAATAAAACCCAAGTCAACTTTTGAAAAATATTTACCTCTAGCCTTCTAACACAGTGTGGCCCACAGCTAGAGTGGTCTGACACTCGCACTCCGAGGAATGCCGAGAGGCAAACACTACAAGTGTCTGTTTTCTGTAACTGAGCCATGGTGCTTGTCTGAGTGCGGAAAAGCTCATAGGTACAGTTAGACACGGCCATTCCCTGCACGGGGTGGTCTCCATGGAAGCTGAGGTGCTGCAGCAGGGTTCACCGCTGGTGGGTGGTGGGCAGCACACTCAGGACAGTGCATTGTGTGTTCAGAACCAACAGTGAAGTCACCAGAGGTCACATTTGAGTTAGTTTTTAGTTACTGCACATTCAGAAGTCTTCCCTGTCCCCCAAGCTTCCTGAACCCTGCATTAGGTTATGTATGGACCCATAGCTTAAGGAGCCAGGGTATAAAGTCCCTTTTGTGTCATGAGTTTCTGACAGGTAGATTCTCAGGGTGTTGACAGTCTTTTGCTCTTGCAAGCAGAACTGTAAAAAAAAAAATCCTTGGACACAGTTACTTTTCAAAAGATGTCTACCATAGAAAGAGTCTTTCAACATGGAAGTGTTGGGTCAAAAATCTATGTGATTACAATGTCGGTGGATCTCACTGCAAAGAGGAGGTGACGTCCCCATCCCCACCACAGTAAAATACCAAGGCCTACCTGGTTGCCCATCTTCACCAATACAGTGAGAATGTGGGAGGCATATTAGTTCACTTCGTGTTGCTGTAACAAGATACCAGAAGTCAGGTGCTTTACATATAGAAGATAAATGTATGTGGCTTATGACTCTGGTGGCCGGGAGGTTCAGCCAGTTGCTCTGGAACTTGGTGGGGAGGGAGAGGAACTGGCTGCTTGCAGCGGGGACCAAGCACAAAGGTGTCTAGCCCCTTAACCAACCGCTTCCAAGAGAACGACAGCAGCCCCTTCTGAGGGTAGGGCCTCCCTCCATGTCTCGTTCACCCCGCTCTGGGAGTCACCTCCCATCTCCCAGTCTTGTTCCACGGCAGACCAAGGTTCACACAAACCATGTCAGGTGTAAGGCTGGGTCTTATTGTGGTGGAAACAGTCTTCGCAGCCCAGGATTGGCTGGCGTTAGCGCGTGCGTGGATAGCAGGGCTGGCTTCTCGCCCCCGCTCCCCGTGGCAGTCTCTGAGAAGTGTTCATGTCCTCTATGTCTCTGCAGAGCAAGCTGGTGAAGTATTTCAGCCGGCAGCTGTCTTGCAAGAAGAAGGTGGCCCTGCAGGAGCGCAATGCCGAACTGGACGGCTTCCCCCAGCTCCGCCACTGGTTCCGGATCGTGGACGTGCGCAAGGAAGTCCTGGAGGTGACCGCAGGCAGCCCTGAACCCCTTGGCTCTCGCCGACCAGAGACCACCTTTGCTACTTCCTAGATGGCAGGCGTGGGCTGTGCCCAGCACAGACCCTGGCGCATAGTAGGCCCTCAATATGTGCTAGACGAAGGCTTGCAGGATCTCACATGTATCTGAGTGGGGCTGTTAAGGGCAAGGTTCTTCAGTTGGGAGTGTGGCGGTGGCCTACAGTTAGGATTTCACTTGTCACTAAATAGAGTCCCTTGTCACTCTAAGCCACCACGCTGACCAGTGCTGCCCACTGGCTTTTTGCTGTGTGGGCATATTTTGTGTTTGTTCTGTCTGAGAGAGCAGCCATGGGCATACATGGCTCCTGGAGCAGTAGGATTGCGGTTAGTGAGGGTGACCAAGGATCTGGATTTTAAATTGTGTTTAATGTGAATGACTGTGGCCAGTGCCGCCATATTGGATCATAGAGACTCAGGCCAGCCGACTTTCCTTGTGGATAGCGGAGGCTGGAGGGTGGCTCAGCGGGTGAAATGGTTGGCCGTGCACACACGTGTCCTGAGTTCAGTCCTCAGAACCCACGTACAAAATGCACTGGGGATGCCACTGCTGGGGAGGCAGAGACAGGTGGACCCTTGGGGCGCGTGCGTGCATGCGTGTACACACACACACACACACACACACACACACCTGTTGTATACTCCTTCCTTTCCTTTTCCTCCTCCTCGTCTTCCTCCTCCTCTTTCCTCTTCAAGTCATGTGTAACCCAGGCTGGCGTTAAACTCACTCTCTAGCAAAGGTGGCCTTGAACTTCCGCCCCTCCCACCTCTGTCTCCCAAGTGCTGGTATTACAGGCGTGAGCCCCAACTCCCTTTTCTTAAGTGTCTGGTGCGTGAAAGAAGGTCACCCACATAAAACATCCAGTTCAGAGTGGGGCTCTTGATAACGCCCCGTGAACGGCTCAGGGCTTTGCAGGCATGAGCGTGACGTCTGGGCCTTGGGGCTCTTTTTAGGGACTTCTGAGGTCTCACTGTGATCTCCACGGTACAGGGAGAGAAACTGAGCTCAGAAAAGGGACTTGTCAGCAGTGAGTGGGGGGCTAGTGCACAGGCTAGGTGGACTCCAGGGCACCCTGTGGGAGTCTCTGAAGTCTGTTTATTTTCCCAAGGTGCAGAACTTGAGGTGCCCCTGCCTGTGGGAGCACAGGATTCCTTACTTCATGTACCACAAAGTGTCATTCTACTTAGGGTTGGTGGGTAAAAGAGCGACCTCCCTCAGTCTTGCTAGCTCTCCGCCTTGAGCTTTACCCCACCCCTGAGAATACCATCTACCATCCCCTCCATACAGTCCACACACACACACACACACACACACACACACTCACACACACACCTACCATCCCCTCCATACAGTCCACACACACACACACACACCACACACACACTCACACACACACACACCTACCATCCCCTCCATACAGTCCACACACACACACACACACACACACACACCCCACACACCCTCACACACACACACCTACCATCCCCTCCATACAGTCCACACACTCACACACACACACACCACACACACCACACATACACCACACACATATGCACACACACCACACACACTATACATACTACACATACATACCACACATACACCACACACATGCATCATACACACCATACGCACACCACACACACACATATCATACACACACACCACACACACACCACACACACACCACACACACATCATACACACTACACACACACCACTCACACAAACACACATACACACATATACACACCACACATACACACACAAACACACACACATACACACAAACACATACACACATATCATACACACCACACATACACACACACAAACACACACACATACACACACACACCACACACACCACACACACACATCATACACACCATACACATTATACACTCCACACACACATCATACACACCACACCCCCACACACACCATACACACCACACACACACCATACACACCACACACACTACACATACATACCACACACACACCACACACACATCATACACTCTACACACACACAAACACACATACACACACATATCATACACACCACACATACACACACCACATACACCACACACACATACACACACACAAACACACATACACACACACATACACACCACACACACCACACACACACTACACACACACCACACACACACTACACACACCACACACACATACACACACACCACACACACATACACACACATACACACATACACACACCACACACACACCACACACACACCACACACCACACACACACCACACACACACACACATACACACATACACACATACCACACACACATACACACATACACACACCACACACCACACACACACCACACACCACACACACACCACACACACCACACACACACACATACACACATACACACATACCACACACACACACACACACACACACACACACACACCTTTTAATCACAGGGTTAAATGCAGCTGGGACCTCCAGCGAGGAGAGGCTTTAATCACAGGGTTAAATGCAGCTGGGACCTCCAGCGAGGAGAGGCTTTAGCTTGTGCATCTGTCCTAGTTATCCCCAACTGTCAACTCCACGCAACCTAAAAACGCCCGAAAAAGAATCCTAATAGAACAATCATCTTTATCAGGATGGCCTGTGGCTGAATCTGTGAGCGAGGTCTTGCCTGCTAATCGATGCAGGAGGGCCAGCCTGCATGGGCGGTGCCATCCCTGGGCAGATGGCCGGGCTGTGTTGAGGAAGGGGCAAGCTGGAGAAGAGGCGGCACGCGCTGTTCCTCCATGTCGGCCCCAGGTTCCTGCTTCGCTTTCCTGTCCTGATTTTTACTGTGACCTGGGAATGTAAGCTGGGTAAACCCTTCCTCCTGAGTTGCTGTTGGTCAGAGTGTTTTCTCAGAGCATCCGGGATCACACTAGAACAGCATTGTTCTCTGAATGGTCAGCCTGCACGCCCAACCCTGGCATGTCCAGCTGAAGGTTTACCTGCCCTGTGTTCCTGTTTGCCTGTAGGTGACTCAGTTTCTTGTCTCCTGTCCCTGCCCTGACCTCACAGTCACTGTCTTTGGCTTTTTCCCTGTTGGTATTATTTTTTTTATTGTTGTTGAAAAATGGAATTTGTGACTCTGTATGTTATTGTAATGCATAGTCATGGCCACAAGAGGGCAGAAAGAGCCCACAATATTGCCCATAAATCACCATCCACAGATTTACAAGTCTTATCTAAATAATATACTATGCTGGTGTAAAACCCTTCATTACTGTTAGAAACTACGAATGTAGACTCTTATGTACCTAAAGCTCAAGGAACTTGTTGGAAATGTTGCAGACTTATTTCGAACATTGTTTAGGGAGGGGACTGTTTGCAGGGCAGGGAAAGGGCCACGTGTTCAACACATTGCAAACTGGGGATCCCACGTCGTCTTCCTCCAGCTCCTTTGTTCAGATAGACCCTTTACCCTGCTCTATACTGTTCCTCAGCCTTACAGCATAGCCTCGTGGTGCTCAGGAACGCTCAAGATTCGTTTCCAGCCTCAAGCTGCCCATGGGACTTGGGCTGCCTTCCTTTGGGCTCTTAAAGGAATATGACTCCTAGACTCTATGGGTGCATCAGAAAGGAAGATGTTGGGAGGTTTTGTGTCTAATAGGCTTGTTCTGAGCCCACCCTGGTCAAATTCAGCAGAGCCATCCTCTCACAGAAGTACGAAACAGAGACTGTCTCTGTGGGGTTCGGAAGCTGAACTGCGTGTGTGGACTGTTGATCATGTACTGAGTGTGCACCTACACTCAGCACATCCATTTTATAATAGACAAGAGCAAGGCCTAGAGAGGTTAAGTAACTTATCTGTCTAAGTGGCAAACGGGAGACTCAACCCCCAATTCAACCAACCGTTTGTATAGTGCACGGTCTCTCACTGGGTACCAGCAGAGGGCAGCGTGGAGGCATCATACTGTTTCCCTCTGCAGTTCTCCTGAGTGCCACAAGAGGGCGGTGTGGAAATGCCACACTATTCTGTTTGGCCCAGCACAGGTTCCAGGTCCAGCTGACTGCTTTTGTCCCCTCCTCTAGGAGATCTCCCCTGACCAGCTGAGCCTGGAGGACCTCCTAGAGATGACAGATGAGCAGGTGTGCGAGACGGTGGAGAAGTACGGAGCCAACCGGGAGGAGTGTGCCCGGCTCAACGCCTCCCTGTCTTGTCTCAGGAATGTACACACATCAGGTGAGCAGCCCAGGGCGTCAAGATTGCCCCCAACTCGCCAGCCACTGTCCTTCAAGCTTCCCGCGCAGGTCAGCACATAAGAGAGTGGACCCTGGAAAGCCAGCTCCAGAGTAGAGGTGGCTGTGAGGTTTGGAAGTAGGTGGGGTTTGATGCCACACTGCAGAGGTTGGCTCGCTATGGGTCCTGGATTATTAGGGTCCTGATGCGGGAACCTTGGGAGGCCAGAGTCTTTCCCACTCAACCACTGGGAAGTGGCCTTGCATTCTGAATAGCAGTTCTGCTTACTTCTGTGCAAAAACACTATGCATTCTATGTAACATTGTTGGCTTTACGGACGCTGTAACGATACGCGACACACACTTACAGAAAGTGAAACTAAGTATTTTATGTAGAAAATTACTCACAAGATGCCAAACCCCGAGAAGCCCAGCAGATCTCAGCTAGCGACTGGACCGGAAGCCGAACTCCAGGAAAAAAAGAGAGCGAGACTTCCTGTGCGCTGTCTTTTATGCCTTCCCCCGTAACGCCCCCTAGCCATGCCCAAAAGTGGGCTTGGCTAGTGACGTAGTTCCGCCTACGTATGTATACGTCTTTACGTCCAGCCGTATACGTCTTTAGTCCTGCCTAAAGTGGGTGTGGTTAGCGGTGTGGTAAACCGCCCTTTTATTACCTCATCTGTATGCGCCTCTAGTAAGTCACATGTTTAATGGCGGCATAGACTTAGTAAGTCACATGTTTAATGGCGGCATCAGACTTCCTCCTACAATTCCCCTTTTAGTCTAAAAAAGGACAACTAACTTGTGTCCATGAACAAAATGTATCAAACATCTATTCTATCTAAACCTAAACTTATCTTAAAGAAACACCCAAATATGAACACCTCTTTCCAATCCCAACTCTAAAATAATTGAAAACTAACACTAACAGGTGTAATCTTATAATATCAATAGTAGGGAGAGGGGGCGTGGAATTCTCAAAACTACTTCCTGCTGAGATGGGACGATGATAATCTCATGGGGACCTGTGAAAAGAAAATGTTAGTATAACAAAATCTGAGTAGATCAGACAGTCTCAGTATGGCAGGAGATGCTTGATTGAAGTTCCTGACTGGGGTTCTAGTGTTGATTGAAGCTCTGGTCAGATTGTAGAAGATGTGCTGTTTCAGTTTCTTGGTCCGGAGATGTGTAGAGTGATGTAGTTTCAAGCCAGTTTCAGGATAGTGCTTGTCAGGTGGAGTCAATGATGTGGGGCAGTTCAGATGCCTCCAGTCGAATCAGGTGAAGTCAAGGAAGTGGATCCTCATTCTCTTTCGGAAGCAGTTGAAGATTGCTGTCAGGAAATCCCTTGTTCTCTGGAAAACTCAAACATTAATGTTAACGAAGAAATATTTTAACTTTCATATGTATGCATACAAAAGAGGTGACAATAGGGAAGATGGAAAACCTGGAGGAAATTAGACTGTTCAGAAAAAGAAATCCACAGATAACAGTCCCTCATTTTATTTCTTCTGTCTTATATCAATGGCTCTTTGATATAATACAGAAATTCTGAATTGTATTTAAATAATATGCTTGGGTTTAGAGTAGGAGAGCCAATCCAACTCCAAAGCCAGCTTCAGTTAAATGAATGGGAATTGAGGTATGTGAAGAAATAAAGATAAAAGGGTACTATGAAAAAACAATATAGAGAGATTTAGACTTTGATACCACACAGTGTGTGTTTGATGGTCCTCAGGGTAGCTATTCATTCTTCTACAGGAATCCATATATCCAGTATTCTTTGCTGAGTTTACCTGTGAATACAAAAAACAAAACACTTCTCTTTCCTTTTAGGAGGTCCCTTTTCCCATGGTGGACTATGAATTTGTAGATGGGCTGTTATCTTCCTCCTCCTGAGATGTTTTCTGTTCTGATCGAATTTTAATTAATTTTGATGGAACCCAAATCTTTTCTTCTCCTGTGGAAACAAAAGCATAACCCCTTCCCCAACGTAACACATATCCTGGTTTCCAGACTGAGGTCATAACATCCTTAAAATACACCGGTTGGTTCAGTTCAGAAGTCTTCTCTGTAGTCCAGTGTCTTTCTGCTGCAGTTTGTCCTTTTTCATCAGCATTAAGAAAATTCAACGTTAGTAAAGCATTGTGTAACCTGTGTCTAGGTGTCTTTGTTTTCCCTGGCTGTTTATGAAGCATCTCTTTTAAGGTTCGGTTAGACCTTTCAATTATTGCTTGTCCTGTGGGATTGTAAGGTATACCAGTTACATGTTTTATATTATAATATTTGAAGAATTGTTCCAATTTGCTGGAGACATATGCTGGAGCATTGTCAGTTTTTATTTGGCAGGTATACCCATAACAGCCATTACCTCTAAGAGGTGTGTAATAACAGAGTCAGCTTTTTCAGAGCTGAGGGCAGTAGCCCATTGGAAGCCTGAGAACGTGTCTATAGTATGGTGTACATATTTCAAACTGCCAAATTCTGGGAAGTGAAATACATCCATTTGCAAAAGTTCATTTCTGTGAACACCTTTAGGATTACAACCTGCTGGTAATGGAGTTTGATTGTACAATGAGCAACTGGGACAATTTCTTACTATTTCTTTGGCTTGTTGCCAGGTGATAGAAAAATCCTTCTTTAAACCTTTGCTGTTAACATGGTGTTTCTTATGAAATTCTGAAGCTTCCAACACATTACCTACTAATAAACGATCAATTTCATCATTGCCTTGTGCCAGAGGACCTGGCAGACCTGTATGGGATCTGATGTGTGTTATATATATAGGATGAGTCCTGTTTCTGATGATTTCCTGCAATTGTAAAAACAATGAGGTTAATTCTGTATTATCAGGAACAAATTCTGTAGTCTCAATGTGCAGGACAACTCTTTCTGCATACTGAGAATCCGTGACTATATTGAGAGGCTCTGTAAAGTCTTTAAGTACCATCAGAATGGCATATAACTCTGCCTTTTGTACGGAGTTGTAAGGGCTTTGAACTACTTTACTTATTTTTCCTGATTTATACCCTGCCTTACCTGATTTGTTTGCATCCGTGTAGAAGGTAAGAACTCCAGAAATAGGTGTTTGCCTCACGATACGTGGAAGAATCCAAATTGTTTTCTTTATGAATTTGATTCTCTCTGTTTTGGGATAGTTATTACTAATACTTCCCAAAAAGTCACTGCAAGCTATTTGCCAATACTCATTATCCTTCCATAAGGAGGAAATTTCCTCATTCGTTAACGGTACAATAATTTCAGCTGGGTCTTTCCCAGTCAGTTGACGAAGCCTTAATTTACCTTTTAATATCAAATCAGATATCTTTTCTATATATGTTTTCAATTTTTTATTTTGTTTATGTGGCAGAAATACCCATTCTAGAATGATGTCGTCCCTCTGCATTAATATTCCTGAGGGTATTCTCTAGATGGTAAAATAACCAGAATACAGTCCAGATTTGGATCCACACGGTCCACATGTGCTTCTAATATTCTCTTTTCTACCCATTCTAATTCTTTTTCAGCCTCAGCTGATAGTACTCGTGGGCTGTTTAGGTCTTTATCTCCTTTTAAAGCCATTTTCAGGTGTTTTAAATCATGCCCTTCTACACCAATAATCGTCTGTAATTGAGAGATTTCTCCTAATAGTTTTTGAAGATCATTAAGAGTCCGGTAACGATCTCTTCTGATCTGTACTTTCTGTGGTCTAATTTTCTGAGCATCTATTTTATAACCTAAATAGTTAATAGAATCTCCTCTTTGTATTTTTTCTGGGGCAATTTGTAATCCCCAGCGAGGCAAAATTTCCTTTACTGCCTCAAACATCTTTTCCAAAGTATCCTTATTTGAATCAGACAATAATATGTCATCCATATAATGATATATTAACGAATGTGGAAATTTTTTACGAATTATTTCTAGAGGTTTATTCACAAAATATTGACACAAAGTTGGACTGTTTAACATACCTTGAGGTAGTACCTTCCACTGGAATCTCTGTACCGGACGGGAATTATTATAGGTAGGTACTGTGAAGGCAAACTTTTCTCTGTCGTTTTCTTGTAACGGTATGGTGAAGAAACAATCTTTTAAGTCTATAACTATAATTGGCCAATCCTTAGGAATTAGAGAAGGTAACGGCATCCCAGGTTGTAGAGACCCCATAGGCTGAATTACCTTGTTGATGGCTCTAAGATCAGTAACCATTCTCCACTTACCAGACTTCTTCTTGACAACAAAAACAGGCGAATTCCATGCACTAGTTGATTCCTCAATATGTCCAGCATCTAGCTGTTCCTGAACTAACTTCTCCAAAGCCTCTAACTTCTCAGATGTCATAGGCCATTGACCCACCCAGACGGGTTCATCTGTCAGCCATTTTAATGGTAGAGCTTTTGGTTGCTCTGTAGGTTTGGCACTAGCATCTTGCTTCTGCACAGCCTGTACATTTGGCATCTGTTTTCTGTACTGTCTTACTATATTCTTACTACCACTAAGAGCTTGTCTATAATTCCTAGCTGATACAGGAGGAATTTTAATCTGCGTATTCCATTGCTGGAGTAGATCACGACCCCAGAGGTTTATAGCAATATCTGCAACATATGGCTTTAACCTTCCTCTCTGTCCTTCTGGCCCAATAAAGTCAATCCATCTAACGCTCTGTTTAACTTCAGATAGGGTTCCGATCCCTAAGAATTGAACATTAACCTCTTTTAAAGCCCAGTTTTGTGGCCAGGACTGCTGATTAAGGATAGTGACGTCACTTCCGGTGTCCAGTAATCCGTAAATCACCCTATTATTTACCTTAACTGGAAGTTTGGGTCTATGATATTGTATAGAAGTTTGCCAAAATATATGTTTTGTATCTCCTCCTGATGTAATTGATTCATCCTCTGGAGCTAATGTATTATCCAGTGCCGTATTATTTACAATGGGCAGTGGATCTTCTAATTGTCCTGGGAGAGGCTGTCCTCCACTGTCACTGGGAATGACCGGATAATCTTCCGTTTCGGGGCTCCATTGAGCCCCGGAAGCCCGTTTCCCTGCTGTAAAGATCTACCTTGTCTGTCTATTGTGGAAAAGCATTCATCAGTCCAATGGCGCCCCTTCCCACACCTCCTGCACAGACCAGGAGGCTTAGGCCTTCTGTTTGATACATTCCTGGTAAAAGCATTATTTCTAGGAATGCGTTGTCTACAGTTCCTACTAAGATGTCCTATTCTACCACAGTTAAAGCATTTTGCATCTTTACGCCTATTTAAATTCTTTGAGATTGCCTTCCCTACCCATGCCTCTATATCATCACAGGTAGGGTATTTGGCATCCTGGTGCCTCCTCAAACCTGTAGAAATAGCTTCACCTACCCAAGCTCCTGTATCCTGACTTTTACATTCCAGGTTCGCTGTATGCAGGACCCATTCCTCCAATGGCGCTGATCTTATTTTCAATGGCCAAATTACCTGCCTGCATTGAGGATTCGCGTTCTCATACGCCAAAGATTCTATAAGAAGACGCCTGGATTCTGGGTTCGCTACCTGTACTTCTACTGCTCTGGATAATCTCTCTAAAAATTCAGTGAACCTTTCCCTTGGGCCCTGTAATACCTTGGTGTAGGGCTGCATTATCTCTCCTGTTTCACAAACCTTATCCAAGGCATTTAAAGCAGCTGTACGGCACAAAGACAACATGTGCTCGTCATATGCAGATTGAACCTGCGTGTCAGCGTAAGGACCCTCCCCAAGAATCTTGTCTTGGGGTACTTCATGACCCTTCTGCAATTCCTGAATCTCAATTGCTTTTGCTTCTTGCCTCCACAAAGCTCTCCATTGAATTTGGCAAGAATTTTCGAGCACTGCAGAGGCTAATTGGGCCCAGTCTTTTGGGGTTACTTTATTTACAGTCGCCCATGAGGTTAGGAGCTCCCTGACAAAGGGAGAATGAAGACCATACATGACAATGGCCTCCTTAATATGTTTTAGATCCTTCATCTGTATAGGCTCCCAGTGATAAGCAATGGGACCATTTGATTGTTTTTTCGTTGCTGGTTTTTCTGATACAGATACTGGAAAAACCATAGGGGAACGCATAGCAACCTTAGGGAAATCATTCCGGCATTTGAGAAGCTTTGGGAAACTCCTGTCCTGACCTGTTGCCTGTATTTCTGATTCTGAAGTATCAGATTGAGCGTCTTCTAAATCCTGCAGTCTATTCATCATTGTTTCTCTGAGCTCTTGAAGTTCTTGGGACAAATGATTTTCTAAGGATGTCATGGAATCTTTCATTTTTTTACATTCATCATTTACATGTGATTCCAAATTTCTAATATTCTCATCCTTAGCAAGTACCTCAATAGCATGTAAACTGCCTTCTACAAATGATATTCTATCAGTTAGTTTACTATTGCTCTCAGACATGGAACAATTCTTTTCTGCTAGCATTTCAATTTTATGTTCCAGTCTTTGTAATTTGCTAGTGAAATCATCAAACATGGAACCGTGTTTTTCGTTAAATGTTTCCACATTATGTTCCAATTTTTCAATTCTCTCTGTGGAACACATTTTTCCTGATAGTCATTCAATTTTGTGTTCCGTCTCTTTAAATCTGTTCGTCAGACCTACATTATCATTTTTAATATCCTGAATATTATCTACCAACCCTTTCTTACTCTCCTGCAATGAATTTTGCACTTCCTGAATCCTTTGTATTAAGATTTCAAAACTATCCTGCGATGACTGTATGACCTGTATAAGTTTATTCCTATTTTTGAGCCATTTCATTAACAAAATTATATTGATTATGAAGCTAATAATCACCATCATGGGTAGGAAGCACCTTTCAGGTAGGTCCTCAACCCTTTCTAAAATCCCATCCATACAAAAAACAAGAAAATTCTTAACATCCTGCATCATAGTGTTAGCTGTTGACATTGTATAAAGCAGTTACGTTTTTTACCAATGGAGTAATTCAGGCCGAAATCAACAGGCTGCCAGCAAAAGAGCACGTGGCCGGAGTCAGCTGGCCACCAGTAAAACAGCACGTGGCCGCAAGAGAAATCTTGGAATACCGCCTGACCTCACCGGCAGGTAGTAGGTGCTGGTTCCTGGCGGCAGGAATCGTGCCTTGCCGAGTGAAGTGGTGAGGAACTTAGCGAAAGGAGAGTCCACGTGTGCCTGGCCGGGCCAAGAGAAGCCGCTTTTCCGGGGTGCCTGGATCCGGATTTCAATCCCGCTCCCGACACCAAATTGTTGGCTTTACGGACGCTGTAACGATACGCGACACACACTTACAGAAAGTGAAACTAAGTATTTTATGTAGAAAATTACTCACAAGATGCCAAACCCCGAGAAGCCCAGCAGATCTCAGCTAGCGACTGGACCGGAAGCCGAACTCCAGGAAAAAAGAGAGCGAGACTTCCTGTGCGCTGTCTTTTATGCCTTCCCCCGTAACGCCCCTAGCCATGCCCGAAAGTGGGCTTGGCTAGTGACGTAGTTCCGCCTACGTATGTATACGTCTTTACGTCCAGCCGTATACGTCTTTAGTCCTGCCTAAAGTGGGTGTGGTTAGCGGTGTGGTAAACCGCCCTTTTATTACCTCATCTGTATGCGCCTCTAGTAAGTCACATGTTTAATGGCGGCATAGACTTAGTAAGTCACATGTTTAATGGCGGCATCAGACTTCCTCCTACATAACATAAATCAGGTTGTAATTGCCCCAGACTCTGGCTTCCAGGGATCTGCAGTTGTCATTTTACTATATTTTCTGGAGCAATCCTTCCATGCCAACCAATATATTCTCCTTCTCCTTTCATTCTCCTCTTCTTCCTCCTCCATCTCCCCTTCCTCCTCCCCCTCTTTCCATCTCTCATTTTTTTCCATAGCACTGGTAAGATTATTTAGACATATTTTAAAATTCTTTCCTCCTAAGAAAAATTCTGTGGCTTTGCTTTATCAATAATTTACAATCTAAATTTGTCATCGTTTTCCCCTGGGTTGTTCCAGTTAATCGCTCAAAACTGTAATGTTGAGCTGGGGACGTAGCTCAGTTAGTTGGTAGAGTGTTTGCAGAACACACACAAGGCTCTGGGTTTGATCCCCCAGCGCTCTGTAAGTGGAGTGTGGTGGCCCACGACTGGCATTTGGGAGGCGGAAAGCCAGAGGACCGGGAGTTCAAGATCATCCTTGACTACGCAGAGAGTTTGAAGTCAGTGTGGAATACGGAGACCCTGTTTCAAAAGAAAAAGTATGAAAACCCACAGAGGTTATTAGCCAAGCATTAACAGTAGGTGCCTGAAAACTTGCCTTCCCTCTGGGCTCCTGGGTTCCATTGCAAACACCAGCACTGCCGTTTCAGTTCCCACCACGAGGTGGCGCCGTCGACCACAGGTCTGGCCCAATCTGGTAGCCGTTACTTCTTAACTCTGGTTAGAAAACATGCAGCCAGCAATTAGAATTTACAGAGTGACTGTTAATATTCCAGGAGGGTGGAGGACCCTGCAGGGAGCCAGACAGAACAGGTTTCCAGTGTGCAGGCCCGAGGACCTCAGCGCCATCTTAAGAACCCATGTTAAAACATGAAAAGCGCCAGTTGTGGTGGCACAGGCTTGTCATCCATTGTCAGGGAGGCATAGGTAGGTGGATCCCTGAGGCTCGCGGGTCAGGCAGCCTCACCCACTCAGCCAGTTCCAGTTGAGTGAGAGACACAGTTTCAAACAACAGCAGCAACAACGAAACAAAAAACTGAGGTTGCTGGCCCCAAGGAGTTGGCTGAGGTCAACACTGGTTCCCCTGTTGCACCGATTCATGATGTGAGCCCAGGAATACCTTCCTTCTCTATGGCCGCGTTCTGACGCCCCTCTGTCCGCCCTGCCTCCTGTTATGAAGGCTTCACTTGTCTCCATCTTCCCCGGGTCCTAAGCGCTGCCGTCATTGGGTGCATCCGTATGTAGGGTGGGCTCACAGGCATGACATCCCGGGAGGAGACGCTCGCACTGGTGGGTGGGTGCTTTCTTCGCTCTCTGAGGGCCAGGTGGCCTCTCACCGGCTGTCTTGTGCGTGTGTTTGATCTAGTTGTGCAGACACAGATCCGGTTCATACTGTACCCTCACAGTCCCCCCATGCACCCCCCCCACAAATACACACATGTGCACATGTAAAATACATTCTGCACACAGCTGAGGTGTGTTTCCTGACACAGGACCCAGCCTGGAAGGCGTGGCGGTGAGGCAAACATGTCGGATTCGTTCCTATTGTATCTGTAGAGTCGCCCTTTGTATATGCGTGGTGCCGGCAACTGGACCCAGAGCCTTGGCCCTGCTAGGCAAGGGCTCCTCCACGGAGTTGCACCTAACTGTATTCCATACCTTATATCAAGTGCCGGCCATGGCCTGCCACTCACGCATGTCACTCAGAGGTTGTGAACCGTGGCCTGAAATGATAGCAATCTGTGCATGGGAGTGTGTGTCAAGAGTACTTAGTGCTCTTTCAGAGGACCCTGGTTTGAGTGTGAGCACCCACACGGTGACTTAAACTGCCTGGAACTCCAGCTCCAGGGGATTTGATGCCCTCTTCTGGCCTCTGCAGGTTACTTCAGATACGTAGCATATATATACAGACAGACAGACGCATGTGCATGTGTGCGCACGTGCACACACACACACACACACACACACTACACACTTTACATCTTCAATCCCAGCATGTGAGAGGATGAGGTGTGAGTTTGAGGTCAGCCTGGTCTACATAGCAAGTTCAGGGTAGCCAGGGCTACATAGTGAGACCCTGTCTCAAAACAAAACAAAACTAAACTAAACTAAACTAAACCAGCTGAGTGGCGGCGGCACACACCTTTGTTCCCAGCACTAGGGAGGGAGAGGCAGGTGGATCTCTGTGAATTCAAGGACAACCTGGTCTACAGAGCAGAGTTCCAGGACAGCCAGGGCTACACAGAGAAACTTTGACTCAGGAAAAACAAAATAAAACAAAACAGTCTCCAAACTAAACCAACCAAACAACAATATTATCTTTAAAAACAACAACAACAATAACAGCAAGCCACCCGTGTAGTTCATGCTGCTGGCTCCACCTCGGGTGTTTCTGACGTTCCCATGGCAACAGCGTGCTATGTCTGGCTTCTCGTGCTGGCTGATGAGTTGCGTTCTGGACAACTTTGGGCATGAGCTGTTCCGCCCAGCTCTTGTGGCATGCGGGGCCAAGGCTGGTGTCACTCGGACCTCTTGGGAAACAATGACCATTGGTCAGCTCTGAGTGTCCCAACCACCAGCTCTCCCTTCTGTGGTCCCCACAGGTAGTAGCTATGTCACTACGTCCTACGCTTTGCCTTCCTTGGGTGCCCCTCCTCCACTGGACCTCTGTTTGCTCTGCTCCCAGGGCGGAGGTTAATACCTGGTTCCCAGTAAGAGATGAACTGACCATCAGAGTGCCCCTTCCCTTTGCCTGGCCCCTGAAAACCCAGCAGTGGCCCAAAGCATGCGTCTCTCCAGGGACTGAGGACAGCTAAGGATTTGGCTTTTGTGTGGACTGCGTTCTCACGTTCCTTCTCAGCCCTAAAATGTTTATTTTAGGTGTATTTATTTGCGTGTATGTGAATGTACGGTATGCGCGTGTCAGTGTGTGTGTGTGGACGAGCACATCTGTGAGGTGTGTAGAGCTCAGAGGGGCGTGCCGAGTGAGCATACTCCCCCATCACTCTCCACTTAGTCCTTGAGGCAAGGTCTCTCTGAACCTGGGACTCACGTCTCTCCACTAGGAGGCGGCAAGTCCCAGCAGTACTCCTGTCTCCGCCCTCCTCAGGGCTGGGGTTCTAGGCATGTGCTGGTTTGCTACCTGTGATCTGGGACCTGAACTCCAGTTCTGAATGCACAGCACGTGTTCTGTGCCGAGACATCTCCGCAGACCCCCAGAGCCCGATGAGCCACTAACTCTGCAGCGCCCCAGAGCAAGTGTGGGTGTCTCCCCTCACACCTGCCCCTCTGCTCAGCGCTCCCTGCCCCTCCCCGTTCACATCCTCAGACCCACAGCCCGACCCCCCTCCAGGGGATCTTCCTGGACCCCACAAACTGAGCTGACCCCCGACCCTTGACACTTAAGAATGTCACATGCATTCATCGACTGTACCATAGAGCCCATCCCCCACCTCTTCTCACTCTCGTCTTGTCCTGGTGAACTTTATCCCAGCCGCAGTGGGCTCCGTAGTTTCCCCTTAGCGTGGCCGACTCGATTCTGCCTCGAGGCTCCTGCCCCTCAGTGAATGAATACATGCCCCTGCCATGCATGTTTCATGTTGACTGTTTTTTCATCTGCCTCCCTCATTGGAGCAGGACCCTTGGTCGTCAGCATCCTGACCAGGCTGAATTAATTCATCTATGAGGGGGAAACCGCAGCGGAGCGCCGCATGCTGTGCCTGCCCTAGACCTCCACCAGGGGGCAGCAGCGATCCGGCCTCCGTGGTTCCTTCCTGTTTTCAAGGCTCTTCTGCCTTCAGAAATTGTAGTTTCTTGAAGCTTCTATGTCTCCCCCACCAGACTCTTCCATCCCAGTGACTGCAAAGCTCTGGGGAGCAGTCTGGACCCCCTGTTCTCTTCTGCTGGGGGATCAGCCTGGACCTGAGACTGAAGGACAGTCACTCAACCATTCAACACACAAGGGGGCCCCAAGCCAGGGCAGCTTAGCACTGGCCGCTGCCGCCGTGTGTCTGGAGCTGTTTGCACTGTGGAGATGTGTGCTGAGGGCTTGGGAAGGGGCCATGCCGGTGATGTTTTGTGTGGGCGAGGACGGGGCAGGGGCCCTTAGGGTAGCAGCGTGCCCGGAGCACGGTGTGGCTGGATGGGGGTCGTGCGTGTAGGAAAAGGAGAGCCAGGGCGGCAGGGCCTTTGGGATGGGTGGTGATGGCTGTCCTGTGGACAGGGGGATACGGTGAGCCACCGGCCTCTTCGCTCTCCCTTTCTAACTTCTTGTTCCTTTTTTTTTTTTTTTAATTTTGCAATAGGGTCTTAAGTATCCCAGGCTGTCCTCAGACTTACTACGTAGCTCAGGCTGATCCTCCTGTCTCCATTTTCCAGGTGCTGAGATATATGTATATGTATATATATATCCACACCTGGCTTAGCCTGTTTGCTTTCTTTTGTCTATCTGTCTGTGTCTGTCTGTCTATCTGTATTTCTTTCTTGCGCTCCTGGGGACCCAACTCAGGCCCCGAGGACGCTGGACAAGAGCTGTAGCTGTAGCAGGAGCTCTGCCACTGGCGTCTCTGTCTCTGCCCTTGACCCTGTTCTGGGAGTGCAGAGTCTAGAATCTGACAGACTTGGCCTTGGATTCTGCCGTGGCTTTGGGCCTGGCCGCCGTGATCCTGAGATGAGTTATTCGGGTGCAGGAGACACGGTGGGCATTTCACACTGCGACATGCTGCTGCGGTGACAGTGATGGGAGGTGACGCAGGCAGAGCTCGGGGCTGCCCTGAGCCGGCACATGCTGCCCTAGCGAGTCCTTATTGCCAGCACAGCTTTGCCACCATCATCATCACCACCATCACCACCACCATCACCACCATCATCACCACCATCGTCACCATCACCATCACCACCATCACCATCATCACCACCATCACCACCACCACCATCACCACCATCATCACCACCATCATCGCCATCATCACCATCATCATCACCATCACCACCACCATCACCACCACCACCACCATCACCACCATCACCGCCATCATCATTACCATCATCACCATCATCACCACCATCATCACCATCACTAACATCACCACCATCATCATCACCACCATCACATCATCACCATCACCATCACCATCATCACCACCATCACCACCATCATCACCATCACCACCATCATCATCACCACCATCGTCCCCTGCCTCCAACTTACTTTCTCTACTTCTCCCCACACTCGTTTGTTTTTCCCCAGGGGCCTCAGTCTGTCCATCCTTTCGTCTAAAACAAAATGCCTTATGCTGGTGGTTTATAATGGACAGAAATATGTCACATGCCGCTCCAGAGACTGGGGCGTTCGCACTCAGAGCACTGCGGTGTGGAGAGGGCCGGCCCCCTCGTAGGTGACACCTCGTGTGTGCCGCCCGACAGGAGGGCCGGGCAGCGGTGAGGCCAGCTTCCCTGGGGTGTGCAGGGCGTGCTCACTCTGGCTTTTCCCTCCCTCCTTACACAGCCTGGGTGCTCGCTCTGTGTCCGTGTGACCCCGGGGACTGGGCTTCAGCAGAGACCTAGTGTGAATGGCTCTCCTGGCAGTTATGGGGACAGGTGGGCTCCTGTGGTGGGACGGGGCGGGGCGGGGGGGAACGCCAGGCGTGCTAACGATTGGTTTGGGTTACTGGGGTTAAGCGGTTGGTGCCCACCAGACAGAGGCCACTCTGAATGGTTGCCAGTCACATGACCTCTGACATGGTGGCTGTAGCATAGGGCAGTGGCTATGACACTGGACACCCTTCATGAAGCCTTCGTGCAGGGAGAGGGTCAGAGCAGGTCTGGTCCCCAGGTCTCGGCTGGTGTGTTTGGTCCCCGGGCCCCTCCTGAGTATCGATCGGGTGGGGAGAGAGCTGGCAGCCAGGAGCAGGAAGCAGAGAGGCCCTGAAATAGACCAGCCTCAGATGCTCCGTGGCTTCTTACCAGTTGGGCTTTGAATGGAGGCCCCAGAAGCCGCCTGCAGCGCCACTATTTCCCTCTGACTAGAACAAAGTGGGTCTTGATTGCTCTATTGTGGGGCTTGCTTCTGACTTGGAGAAATCTGGAGGAAGAACAGCTCCTTCCCCAGAGCGGCTCACAGGGACTAGCGTGTGCCAACGTGACGCCACGGCTCGCTCGCAGGGGTCCCTCCCATGCACGCAGCACCCCCCAGGACACATTCACGAGGTGGCAGAAGCCTGCCCCGGATGCACTTCTGTTCCGTGGCGTATCCACTCTCCTTGTAACCACACGACTCCCTCTGCTTCATCAGAGCTGGGGGCAGGGTCACAGTGATAGGGAAACGTTGTCCCTGGGGACAAGGGTTCCTAAACTGGCCAGTGATGCAGCCTCTAGGCTCCTCCATCAAGAGAAGTTTCAACTGGAAACTGTTTCTTCATTTCCATTGATCCATTGCCGCAGTGGCTAATGACTACCCCTTTTGGCCCAGTACATTTCTAGAGCTTTCCTTGCATTGAAGATACTTTGTGCTGGGCGGTGGTGACACACACCTTGAATCCCAGCACTCAGGAGGCAGAGGCAGGCAGATCTCTGTGAGTTCGAGGCCAGCCTGGTCTATGAGAGCTAGTTCCAGGACAGCCTCCAAAGCCACAGAGAAAAACCCTGTTTTTGAACCCCCCAAAAAAGATAGTTTGTGTGTGTGCATGTGTGCCTGTGTGTACATGCATAAGATCACCTCAAATGTCGTGCCTCAAGTGCCACCTGCCTTATTTGAGACAGGCTCTCTAGATGGACTGGGGTGTGACAGTTTGGTTGGGCTAGCTGACCAGTGAACCACAGACACTCAACTGTCTCTGGCTCTCAGCGCTGGTATTTCACATGTGGACTTAAAAATATTTATTTATTTTTCATGTGTTAATGGGTATTTTGCCTGCACAGGTCTGTCTGTGCACACTGTGAATGCAGTACCTGTGGAGGCCAGAGGAGGGCGACAGGTCCTGAACTGGAGTACAGACAGTTGTGAGCCACTGTATAGGTGCTGGGATTCGAACCCCGGTCCTCTGGAAGAGCAACCGGTGCTCAGTCCCTGAGCAATCCTGTAGCTTCATGTAAGGACTTTAACAAATTATTTTCTTTCTTTCTTTCTTTGTTTAGTTTTTTTGAGATAGGTTTCTCTGTGTAACCCTGGCTGTCCCAGAACTCACTGTGTAGCCCAGGTTGGTCTGGAACTCACAAAGATCCCCCCTGACTCTGCCTCCCAAGTGCTGGGATCAAAAGCATGCATCACTGTGGCTGACATGTTAAGACTTTTGCAAGTTGGTGCTGGGGAGGGAGTGCAAGTACTTGGGCTTGAGAGACAAGTACATTCCCAAATGGGTCATTGCCTTAGCTCCATTCTAGATCATTCCATCGGCCAGATGTTTGGGAGAAGCCACAAAAAAGGGCGTGGCTCAGTGGTGGAGCACTTTCAGGGCTTGCTCTAGGAAGACCCTGGGCCCTGTCCCTAGCTCTGCAAAGATAGGTACATTAAGCAATAACTGCAGCAGCTTGTGGCAGGGAGCCGGGCGTGGGGTGGGTGAGGTGGGGTGGGGCGGGGTGGGGGGGGGGAGTGGCACTGCTTTGGAATGCAGTATTTTGTACTCGCCTAGGCGTGTCCATACCTGGCTCCAGCTCCTCGAAGCTGAAGTCCTGCCTCAGGTGGCCTTGAACTTCATTCTGTTGCTTTCTAGATGACCGGTTTAAGGTCAGGTACAGAGAAATAAATGCCCAGGCTATTTGGGGAAGGAACAATGAAAACAATCTCAGCGTTGTGTGGGGTCTAATTTGCATATCCATTCACATGTAATGATTTATTTTTATTTCCCATGCATTTGTGTTTTTCCTGCATGTGTGCTTGTATAAGGGTGTCAGAGCCTCTGGAACTAGAGCTACAGCCAGTTGTGAACTGCCATGTGGGTTCTGGGAACTGCTGGAAGAGAAGCCGGCATTCCTAACCCCTGAGCTGGCCCTCCAGTCAGGAGAAAGACCTGGCTAGTTAGACTGTTCTGGGATTAGGGAAGTTGCTGTTTCCCTCCCGCTCATCTTCATTTTCTCTCTCTTGGGGCTACACCGAGAGGCCGTGTGGCTTCATGGAGGATTGAGGGAAGGAACCCTCCTCTTTTTGGTTTGTGGACTCAGTCCATACCTCTTGTGACATGTCCCTCCCGTACCCCCTGTGTGTACTCCTCCCTGGCCTGCATTCCCAGAAGCCAACTTTCCCAGGCCTGACAACACCTGATGATGCCTCAGCTACCTAGCAGCTCAAATGCCACCCCCAAGCTCCCTGCCACCCCCAGAAGCCTCCTGGAGGCACCTGCTCCAGCCCTCAAAGAGGCTGTCTTGTATGTGTTTGATACATAGATCTTCCACTTCAGACAGTAAGTCCAGACAGTAGGCCCATCCTGCAGCAGCACAAAACCAAACCAAACCTAACAAACGGTAACAATGTTGGAAGCATGTGTGTGGCGTGCTATCCCAAGGTAATTTTGTCCTGCTTTGTATTCTTTTTATGCATGAGAACCAAGGCACAGGGAGGTGGTGCACGCCACCCCGGGTCACTCAGCAACCCCTTCATCTTTCTACAATCTATCTAATGTAGGAACAACAACACTAATGAATTAGCAAAGCCAGAGAGCTGACCGATTCTACCGTGGCGCCTCCCCCCCCCCAGGAGGGGCAGGGGAAGGTGGGAGCCATTTGCATGCTTTTCCTGGGAGAGAAATGGGGAAAGAGCCTTACTGCCTGAGTGTTGGTGGCGGGAGAAAGGGTAGTGACGAGCAGGTGACGGCATTCTCCCCGCTGGCCCACCTCAGACCGCTGTTGGCCTTTTGAAATAAAGTTTTATTAGCACATTGCCACCCCTTAGTTGTCTGCATGTTGTCGAAGGTTAGCATTTTGTTTTTGTTTCAAGACAAGGTCTCTGTTGTAGCCCAGGCTGTTCTGTAGCTCTCAATCCCCCTGCCTCAGTCTCCTGAGTGCTGGCAGCACAGGCATGCACCCACAGGCCTGGCTGCTGTGTTTTAACACTTATCATGAGAAGTGTGTGGCATGGCAGAGACTGTACCCACAAAGTCCAAGGTGTTTACTATCTGCTACTTTTGAGGAAACATTTGTTAACCTTAAAAAAGACCCAGTATGTGAGGGAAAAAAGTGTTACATAAAACACATGGCTCTAAATCAGGAGAGGTTGGAGAACTTCCTTTAAGGCAGGGGCCTAGGGAGGTGTTGGTGGAAAGTACTCCGTGGGCCGTGGTGTGTAGATTGTTTATGCACACACGGTTCTTATGTGGGGCTGGCATTTTCGGGAGACTTAAGATGGTTAAATGCTCAAGGAAGGCGGAAATGGGAGGGCCACGCCCAGGGACACAGTCATCCTGCCTCAGTCAGGGTTACTATTGCTGTCATGAGACACCATGACCAAAAACAAGTAGGGGAGGAGAGGGTTTATTTGCTCACACTTTCACATGGTAGTCCATCACTGAAGGAAGTCAGGACAGGGACTCAAGCAGGGCAGGAACCTGGAGGCTGGAGCTGATGCAGAGGCCATGGAGGGTGCTGCTTACTGACTTGCTCCCCATGGCTTGCTCAGCCTGCTTTCTTATAGAACCCAGGACCAGCAGCCCAGGGATGGCCCCACCCACAATGGGCTGGGCCCTCCCCCATCAATCACTAAGTAAGAAAATGCCCCACAGACTTGTGTACCGCCGATCTGACGGAGACATTTTCTCAATTGAGGCTCCTCCTTCTTAGATGACTCTAGCTTGTGTCATGTTGACAGAAAACCAGCCAGCACACAGGTGACTCCATGAAGCAGTTGTCTGACCCTCGAGACAGATATAGTCCCAGCTCTGGAGTGTCAGGCACAGGATGCCATGTGAATAGAACTTTCTGAATGCCCTTCCTATTTAGGAGTCCCTGGTTCTCCCTGGGCAAATATGTGCTGTATCCCAAAGGGGTTTTTGAATATGGGTCACTTCACACCCCAAAGGAAGCCTGAAACTACCGCTTCCTCCCAACCCCAGAGAGAAGCTGTTGGGCTACGTTGGCATATGGGGATGGGGGTACCTCCTATGTCCACACCTATGCCCTTGAGAGCAGGGCTCAGTTTAGTGCTATCTTGTGATCCTTTCTTTCTTTCTTTCTTTCTTTCTTTCTTTCTTTCTTTCTTTCTTTCTTTCTTTCTTTTTTTTTTTTTTGGTTTTTCAAGACAGGGTTTCTATGTGTAGCTTTGGAGCCTATCCTGGCACTCGCTCTGTAGCCCAGGCTGGCCTCGAACTCACAGAGATCCACCTGCCTCTGCCTCCCAAGTGCTGGGACTAAAGGCGTGCACCACCACCACCCGACCCTTTCCTTTCTCTAAAGCTTTTGCTTCGCCCTGTCCTGTCTGTCACTTTGTGGAGAAGCAGTGAGGGGTTGCTTTGCTTTGTAGCTGGATTCCAGGCCAATCCATGAAGTGCCTGAGATTATCAGGCGTTGCCTATTAAGTGGAAACCTTCCAAAGACTTTATGCCCACATTGTCGTGATGAGCTGGAAAAGTGAGTGGCAGGACTGTATTTTTGAGTTAAGTCCTAGCAGGGTCAAATAGTTCCTTGCCATAGACTTTCTTCACTGTCCTCGCTTGGACATCCCACTGAGGTGCAGTACCACGTGTGGCCACCATGTGGCGCTGTCTAACAGTCTTCCTTTGGCCTGGATTTGGATTCCCTGGAAGAGAGGCAGCTGCTTAAGCAAACTGGAAACTGCGTTGAGTCTTCTGAAACTGTGGGAAACTGAGTCTTGGAGTGTGTGCTTGTGTGTGTGTGTGTGTGTGTGTGTGTGTGTGTGTGTGTGTCCACACACAGCAGGAAACTAGTGTGGGTGTAATTCACAGACAGCTTCCTGGCTGGCAGGCTGACACACAGAAGTGGGTTGTGTAATTTGGTCTCTTCCTGGCTGGCCTTGGTCTGCCGATGTCTGAGCAGGTTCATGGCTTCTGTCAGCTGTGGTTTCCTCAGAAGGGCCCTTGCTGTCACTCACCTCTTCTCAGCATCTTGCCATCCAGGCTCCTGAGTCTGTCTCCCTGCTCCGCTCAGTCAATTAAACAGTGAGAGAGAAGGACGCTCTCCCAGGAGGGGAAGCAGGCGGCAGGGAGGGGGGGATCCAAAATCTGGGTCGTGGCTTGTTTCTCCTGGGAGACATCTGCAAAGAGCCGAGGGTGGGATTTGGGGCTAGCTCCATCTGGGGAGAACTCCCCATCTCCCCCTCCCCCCTCCCCCTCGTCTGTCAGCAGAGCTATTAGGGAGAGAAGCGACAAGCCTTGGCTTCCATGCCCATCTGCATCTTAGCCTGTAACATGGGGCCTGGCATGTAGACTAAAACAAAAACCAAAAATAAGCAAAGGGAACAGATGCATGAGCACATGCAGATGTATGCTCAGACACCACAGGCCTGGTTTCGCAGAGGCAGGGAGCCTGGCACTTTCTTTCACCTACCCTGGCCAGCCAGTGGCTCTCTTGGGGTGTATGGGGGGTTGAGTTTTGAGCCTGGGATGTATAGTCCTGGCCTCCTGCTGGCGGTACTGGCGGTGGGGTTGGGGGGGGACCACAGACAGTCTTTGCAAGGAACACAATCCCTTGTAAACTGGAAGTATGGTCATGAGGGCTGCCCAGTCATCTGAGCAGGGCCTTTGCTGGGGTCTTCAGGCTGTAAATCACACCCCTGAAGGAAGTGGGCTGATAAATTTCTTCCCTGCGCCTTGTCACCCCAGGGTTGTGTCTGCACAACCTGTCTGTGGTGGGTTTCTAGAAGGCGGTTCTGTCCAGGGCTGGATCCTCCTGAGAATTGACTGAAGCTAGTTCCCTGTAGATGGAGAAGGCTTGCTTGAGCCCCGATAGTGTCTTAGAGCAGAAGAAAACGTCTGAGTCACCATCTTTCTGTAACATAGCTAAGCAGTGGAAGAAGCTGCCCATGGTCTGTCACAGAGACTGTGTTTATGTCCCCGCAGTGAATGTGTTTGTAGCCCAGGGAACTTGCAGGCTGGGGACTGTCAACTCATAACAGGGTCCTTCCTTATTATAAATTGTTATGGGGGCTGCGGGTGGGCATCGTTGTCAGGACTCAGTGCCTGGTTGACAAGCTAGCTGGGAGACCTTGGGTGGGAGGAGTCCTTAGCCCTTCTGATCAGCCTCGGAACTGTCTTGCTCATAGTGTCTCCCACTGCTGTCGTCTTGGGGGCCTGGGTAACTGGAGGGGGGATACGGTTGTGCACGTTTATGGCTTCCACCCACAAGGCATGGGTGGAGTCCTTCCCTCTCCACTTAGTCCTGCCAATCAAAAGTGCCTCCAAGTGTTCCATGATGAGTGGTGGGTCCATCAGGCTTGGGAGTCCTGGGTTCCATGCTCAGTGCCAGGAGATAAATGAAGGGATAAGTAAGCATCTCCCAGCATTGCCAGCACGTCTTGGTGAGTTCTCTGTGGCTGGGACCACGGACTGACTTCTCCTAAGAGCTGTGGGGATGGGGGTGATGTTGGCAACCAGGGAGATGACAGCTGAACTACTCTGAAGCCAGGAGATTCCGCAGGGGCGAGACTCTGTAGAAGGCAAGAAAGCTGTAATTGAGTTGGTGTGAGGCTTGGGATGGCCTGAGTCTGGTTTTCCCAGGGGACCAGAGTCAAATTAACAGGAAGCAGATGAAGGCTGGGAATTTTGATGCACCCCTCCCATGCATATGCCTGCACATGTCCGCAAGTGCATATGAGTATAGGTGTATACACCTGCACACAGATGATCAGACACAGCCGTGCGTGTACACACACACACATACACACAGAGGTTCTCAGACACAGATGAGCAGTCCTGTACCATCTTCCTCCCCTCCCTGGGGCCATGGTAAACCTTCAATTAGATTTGAAGATGAACAGCCCCTGGTGGCCCAGGAAAGGAGCCGGTGGTGGGGCCAGAGTGATGGGAGCCTGTCTCGGCCACTGGCTCCCTGGATTTGGTGTCTTGTGATACACCTGGATACAGGATGGATACCTTGAAACCCTGTGGCCACCTTGGATGACAATAAACACACCCCACCAGGGAGCGTGGCCTCCAGCTCTGCTCTGACCTGCCTCTGTCACTCACATGGAGGCCGGATCACTTCTTCACACTTTCTTTGGCTGCTTTGACTCCAGAAATGAATTTCTTTGGGCTACATCTCCGCCCCACTGGGCTCAGCTTGTTAAGGTGGCCATCGACCCAGTGATCATTAATATAATGAACAGTAACAAAACTGATCATTTATCAATACCACCATCAATCTCATTGACTGGGGAAGCCCAGGGCTTGGCGGAGCCCAGAACAGGGATCCTCCCAGGTCCTGTCAATTTTCATGTGTTTCCTGGATCCTGAGGGGAGGGAGACGTCCTGTTTGGCTTTCCTTACTGCTTCCCAACTTCACAGTTTCCTTTTATTCTTGCACCAGATGCCAAGTTACAAATGTGCTCAGCACTCTTCTTCTTGGCATCATCACAGCTTAGAAACATTTTTAACACCTTCTTGGACCATTTTGGGTTGTAAAAGCCTGTAGACTGAAGGATGGTTCAGTAGTTAAGAGCACTGATTTCTCTAACAGGAGACCAGGGTTCAGTTCCTAGTGCCCACATGGTGACTCACAACCTCCTGTAATTCCAGTGCGCCAGGAATCTGGCACCCTCTTCTGGCCTCAGCAGGCACTGCATACACATGGTGCACATACAACACTGCAAGCAAACACAAGATGAAAATAAATCTTTAAAAGCCTATAGACTTTTCAAGGCAGAGGTTGATGATGTCCCTGCTGGGAGAAACTGGGATTCAGGTGTCTATGATGTTTTGGGGGAAAGAGTGGTATAGTTCATCAGGTAGTGCCAGCATCCAACCCAGCTTTGACCATTGCCCTCTAAGCTTTGGGCCAAGGAATTATGGGTAGAAGAGGAGGTAATACACATTGGTAACTGTGGGTCCAGGGCTTATGCAGTGAGTCCTGCAGGTGTCTCTGTATGTGGCAATTCTAAGTCAGGACACTGTTTTTTGTTTGTTTGTTTGTTTGTTTGTTTGTTTTGCTAAGCTTGTAGGTCCCAGTATCAGTTGGACTAGGGGAATGTGACAGCCTTCTGAAGAAAGGCTTGGGGTCCTCAGGTCTTTCCTGAATGTTTCTGAATGTTGGAAGGACTTGAACTGTCCTGGTCTTGTATGACTCCACACCCAGGTGTTTGTCTTTCCAGGGTGATGAGTGAGGAGCAGGTTTGTGTCCACAGTGGGCTGGGCACACTGTGTGCATGGGGTCTTCTGTGAAGGACCCCAGAATAGCGCCTCCATCACACAGGTTACACGGCTTGGGAATCAGTGCTCCCCTGGGGGAGGTGGGGCGGGGCTCATGTCTGTGGCCGATATAGCAACCTTAGTCTCAAAGAGAGAAAACGTGGCTAAGGCCAACCGAGTGGACAGATTCAAATAGACTTAATTCCGAGAGGGCCATGAACCCTGAGTGGCAGGAATGATTATTTCAAGGCCAGTGTGCTAGCTATGTCGAGGAGATGCAGGCAGATGGTTGGTTTTCCTAGGAGGAGACGGGAGCAGGGCCGAGTTGGTAAGGAGGAAGAAAAGGTGACTCAGGAGAGCATAGGAATAAGGCTTTGGACACTGAAGGGGTGTCTTGTCCTCTGCGATGTTCTATAGGGCCAGCCCTGCTTCTGGCTTGGTCAGCCATGCCAGGCGGCTGCCGGCTGCCCTCTGTGAGCCTACTGGGAGTCTTGTCCACTCACTGCATTGTACCAGAGGAGCCGGGCATCGGCTGTGCACACAGAAGCCAGTCGTAGGTTGGTGAGATGACTTAGCAGGGTAAAGTGCTGGCTGACACGCTTCACGCCTTGAGACCCACATAGTAGAAGGGAGAGGACTGGCCCTGCCGGCTGTCCTCTGACCTCTACACATGCGCACACGTGAACACATAAAAATAAACAACATGTAAAAAGTCGTGTCTGTGGCCACTAGCGCGTCTGCCGGTAGTCTTGTTGAGAGACGGAGCACAAACTAGACAGGGGGAAAGGAGACACTCAGGCGCCTTTGCTGGTGTGTCCTTGAGGGCAGAAGTGGGCTCGCTGCCTGTAGAGGGGACCAGAATGACCAGGCCTTAGCACGTGGCTCACACACACATTTGGTGTGAGCAGCATTAATTGAATACCTGTTGTGTTCCTGGGACCCTGCAGGGTGCTTGCTCTGTGGCCTTTGGGCTCTGAAAACTTCCTGTTCCGAAAGTAAGGGTGGCCCTACCTCTTGGGGTCGTCTTGGGATACGTAAAGCTCAGTGGTACCTTGTTGCTACGAAGGCAGTAACTACTCTTGCTGTATAGTGTCTACGCCCACATGATCTTACTCAGTCCATCCCTGGCCTTTCAGCACAGTCTTCCTACTCCATTTTACTTTCCCCAGCTGCCTTCTTTGTGGATTAAGGACGTGTTTGTTTTCAAAAAGTATTATATTAATTTGCCCTCTCTCTCTTTTTTGATGTATTTATCTAATTATTCTTTATCAATAGAAAGTCGGGAGTCAGAACCTCGATGATCAGAGAAGGGACCTGTTTCTTCCTCTCCTCCATTCAAAAAGGCTGAGGTCATCTCTTAGCTCCGTCTTACTACTTCCTGTCTCTCTATTTGTCCTCAGTCCTCCAAAACCTCTATGATTCTGGTCGGATAGTGACTGACTCTGCCCTCTGATTCAAAGCAAGCTTTATTGTCAGAATGTGATCAAAACTCTCTCTCTCTCTCTCTCTCTCTCTCTCTCTCTCTCTCTCTCTCTCTCTCTCTCTCTCTCTCTGTGGGGGTATGTGTGCCACAATGTGAGTGAAGTAGAGGACTTGAAGTGTGATTCTCTCCTTCAACCACAAGGAGTGCAGGGATCAAACTCAGGTCTTCAGGCTGTGAGCATCTTTGTCTGCTGAGCCATCTCTCCAGCCCAAGATTGGGCTTGGCCCCAATTTCCAGATGAAGAGTGGCAGCAAGGCTCACAAAGGAGCAGAGAGGGATAGGCCCTGGCTGTCCCTTCCTGCTTCTAGTGAGAGACGGGCCAGATGGTGGGCTTTTTTGTCAGCGGGGAACACACACAACACAAAATTTCTTAAAGGAGAGAGGTTATGCAAGGCTGTTAGAGAGACCTTCGGCTAAAAAGTAAGCTATAAGGAGACACTCTGGGAAGAGACCAGGCTTTCTCTGCCAATGTGTTTATTGGTGAAGGAAGGGAGGGAGGGAGGGAGAGAGAGAGAGAGAGAGAGAGAGAGAGAGAGAGAGAGAGAGAGAGAGAGAGAGAGAGAGAGAGAGAGAGAGAGAGAGAAAGAGCTCCCTGTCTGTGGGTGAACATGATTGAACGTGGCAGGAGTGTATCATGGGGACATCAGAGAACTACTTGCTCTGGGGCAACTATTTTTCATTTCTCCACTCCGCAGCTTCTCCAGGAAACGGGGCATGCAGGAAGTTGGATTTGGGAACATGTCACATCTCCTTCCTCTTCTCGTGAAGAAATGTATTTGTTTAATTAAATTTCCATTGAGTGTGGCTCCCCCGCCCCTGCCCTGCAGCTAATTTTTGCTTCTGTTTTCTCTCTTTCTCTAGACATCAGTTAGGCCAGCATACATCAACTGAAATGGCGACATCAGTAACCAGAGTAATAGAAATGGCAATACCCAAGCAGTGTCCTGTCTTCTGGAATCTTCTGTGGGTGACCGAGTCCCCTTGTCTCTTTAGATGAATCTGTTGCTCACCCTTAGGTTAAATTTTGTTCTGCCCTTTGCTGGAAGGGTTTCTTCCCCCCCTCTTCCTCTCTCTCCCTCTCCCTCTCCCTCTCTCTTCTCTCTCCTCTCTCTCTGTCTCTCCACCCTCTCTGTCAGCTATGTCAGCTATTTCTACGGGAAAATAGAGGATGATTTGCTGAGAAGGAGGCTGTCTATTTCATGTCACTGTCACATGTACCAAATAGTCTAATTCAAGGTCTAGCAAGTGAAATCACGCCTGGCCCACCACTTGCATCTTTAAATAAAGTTTTATTAAAACATAGCCAAATACACTTATTTACATATTGTTTATCCCTGCTTTGTTCTATAATGGCAAGACTCAGTGATTGCCACAAAGTTAAAATATATTCTATCCTGACCTTTACAGAAAATATTTTCAGAATTCTCTTCTCTCCCCTGACTGTGTTTCTCTGCAGATTTTTTTTGTTTTGATTGATTCTGATTGTATGTTTTTGTAAACAGGTACGCTCAGTTGCTTATGTGTTCATGGACCATTCATTGTACCAAGCCCATGTTAGATCCAAGGGACTTACAGATGAGTGGGTCTGCTTCTTGTTTTTGGGGTTGATTGTGACATAGTAAGGTACAGACGAAATGTCAGTTGTGGAGGTGACCAGTCAGATAAAACTGGAAGAAGCATTTGGGGGGTCTGAATGCAGGAGGAAGTAGTAAGGCTTTGTAGAGCAGAGGGCATTAAAGATGGGTATGAACAGAATGGTACTCAATGGCTGATGGCTGGAGAAACCTGACCTCCTGGGTGCACAAGAAGCTGTCAGTGAGCTGTGGGGATGTGCCAAAGTGTGACTAGCCCAAGGAGCTGGGATTAGCCTGGACAAGGGTTTGAGGCAGGAGAGGAGGGGATGAGATTAGTGGAAAGGGGAGAGATGGGGTGAGGGGGTCATCTAAGGAAGAGAATGGTGACTTCTGTGTCTTCATTTTCAATGGTGACTTATTCCAAATGGTGACTTAGGAGCAGACTGTGGTTGACTTGGTTCATCAGCCTTGAGGGGACCCCAGGGTTACCCCATTTGCATGTGGCTTTAGAGTAGGTTAGCCTACAGCTCAGGCAAGGTTCCTTAGCCCCTAGAGCAGTGATTCTCAACCTTCCTAATACTGTGACCCTTTAATACAGTTCCTCATGTTGTGGTGACCCCCAACCATAAAAGTATTTTCATTGCTACTTCATAACTGTAATTTTGCTACTGTTATAAATCATAAATATTGGACATGGAGGATATCTGAAATGTGACCTCTGTGAAAGGGTTGTTTGGCCCCAAAGGGGTCTTGACCCACAGATGGCCTAAGTGAATGGCATTGTCCTTTTGGGGCTACCTGTGGCAATACCACAAGAACTCTCCCAGGCACAGTTCCTGTTCTACAGTGGGTGCCGAGAACAATTGGCAGAAGGACAGATAACTGGGTGTTTTCACAGGGACTTGCCAAGTTCCACAGGGGACAGCGAGGGGCTTTGGCTTCTGGGTTTTCTTTGGAAACTTGTGGTCAGAGCTGAGAGGGTTTTGGGGTGAGCATATTGAGATCAGCCGGAGGATACCCAGGATAGCCCGACCACAGGGTAGATGCATCATTTGTGTCTTGACTTTAATGGAAGCTCAGAGCCCTCGCTGCTTCATCCTTGAAGTAGGGAGAGGGACAGCACCTGCACTTTGCACCTGTCACAAGAATTCAAAGAGTGAATGGTGAGCAGTGGAGTCTCTGTGGTAGGTGTAGAGAGTGGTGATGAAGACAGCAGCCGAGACCCTGCTAAGTAGGTAGTTAAAGGGCTTAATGATTGAATTGCTGTCCAGATTGCATTTTCCCAAAGGATGTTGAAGGGCTTTACATAAAGATCAGTGTGATTTCCTACCCGCAAGCCTTCTGGAGGAGCTAGAAGCCACTCTGTGCTGGATTTTGTGTAACAGCAGGAGGCAGTTGAACTTGGCTGTGGGTCCCGTTTTCTCCGACTGTACGTTGAGCTAGGGAACTAGGAAGCAGAGTTTGCTGTCCAAGGAAGAATCTGGGGAGACACTTGCTCAGTGCTGCCCTGGGCCAGGCCCTGTAGACTGTACTGTGTGGAGGATGTGCACAGTAGAGATTCATGTAATCGATGTGGCGGTGACAAGAGCCTGTGGGTCCTCTGGCTGTCAGGGCTAGTCTGTATACTGTGACTAACGTGGCTTGAGCAGGGAGCACAGAGCTGAGGCAGGGGGTCACACTTAAGTCTAATGTAGAAGCTGCAGAATTGTTTTGTCACCAGCTGGGTCATCTTGGGGGAGTTACTTAACCTCTCTGGACCTCTGGTTCCTCTTCTGCTAACTCATAGCCTTTGAATGTACTTTGTTGGCAAGGATGACCCTGGACTTCCCATCCTTTCATCTCCACCTCCCAATGGCATGTGCTGCCACACCTGATTTACGTGGTGCTGGGAATCGCACACAGGGCTTCATGTGTGCTAGACAAACACTCTACCTGTGGAGCTACTTCCCAAAACCCCAGAGAAGTTTTTTGTTTGTTTTCTACTTGTTTTGTGTTTGTTTTTTTTAAGAGTCTCATTATGTAGCCCAAACGGGCTTCAAAACCATGCTGTAGCTCAGGCCAGCTTTACCGTTGAGATCCTCCTTCCTCAGCTTCTCAGGTGCTGGGATTATAAGTGTATTCTACCATGCCCAGGATTTTAATTTTACTTTTGCATGTGTATGAGTATGTGGTGTGCATTGTGTGTGTGTGTAAGTGTGCATATGCCTGTGGAGATCATGGGTCTTCTTCTGTCACCACCCCCATACTTAATCAGTCTGGATTTGAACCCAGAGCTGGCTGATTTGGCCTGTTCACCTAGCTGGTTTGCTCGCTCCAAGGATCTCTTGTCTCTGCCTCATGACAGCTGAACCTGTGACTGGGCTCCTGTGCTCCCACAATATCTACATGTGTGCTGGGGATCCGGACTCTGGTCCTCAGGCATGTGTGGCAAGCCCTGTCCTTGCAGAGCCGTCTCTCCAGCCTCACTCAAGGCTCTAAGAAAGGGTGCTGAGCAAGAAGGCAGGCGCATCCAGGAAGCCAAGTGCTCAGCTCTCTGCTTGGTTTGCTGGGTACTCCGTGTGAATGGCCCAACCTATTCCTTGAGATGACTTCACGTGGCTGTCATTATCATCATGTAGTAGACAAGGAGCTGGAGTCTGGGATCTGAGTTGCCATAGGCAATTGGTCAATATCAGAACCTGGTGCCCAGACTCTAGTGCCCGGACCTGCAACCCTGGATCTCTCCTGGTATAGACAATGATACTGGTGAGACTTGGCTTCCAGGTGCATATGCAGAAATGACCCAGCATTGCAAAGAGGATCTGCCTGCGATGGCCTGGTGCATGTGCACAAGGGATCCTGTGCCTGCGATGGCCTGGTGCAGCCTCTTCACTCCCAAGACTCCTGGGCACACCAGCAGGTCCCTGTTTACCTTTTAAAAGCTCAGCCTTCTGTCCCCTCCACCTTCTCTCTCAATGGCTTGTATAGTAGGAGGGAAGTCTAGGCCCCTGAGAACAGCTCTGCTACAGGCAGCTAGTCCAGGGAACATGGTGGCCTGGGCTTTGGGGGCTGTGTGACCACTCACTGTGTTTTGAACGAGCTCTTGCTGATGCTGATGTGCCTCTGTCAGCCTTCGCTTCTCAGAAGTCACCTTGTGGACTTTTTGTGTCTGTTGCTTGTCATTTTCTGAATATTTAGACAGCAGGGTCTTGATCCCCTCCCTAGGAAACAGTATATGTTAGAATCGGGCTTTTGTTGTTGTTGCTGTTGCCCACTGGAGTGTTTATTTTTTTTTCTTCTCTGGTTTTTAAAAATCTCCCATTCCCCTGCTTATCAGTGCCTGGCAGCCTGACCCTGCCCTGATTATCTAAGATGGTCTAATGGGCACGGCTGACATCAGCCCCCAGGGACAGACACTGCCTGGCTCTGGCTGAGATGCACGTAAGGGTTGCATGGGTTTTATAGATTCAAAGGCTTTGGGGGCTCCTGGAAGGTGTTGTGCCTTTCCCGCAGCCAGGGTGGCTTTATACAGCTGATTACCTAGCCATGTCCAGGAGCAGTTAGCCTGTATGCGGGTTAGAGAAAGTGGGGTGTATTCAACCGGTCATTCATTCTTCCTCTTCACTTCCCATGATCTTCCTCACCTTTTAGCTGTCTATCTGTTTTTCTGTCCATCTATTCATCTGCTTAACCATCTGTCAAATTTATCTACCTGTTCATCTCTGCGTCAATCCATCCATCCATCCACCCACCCACCCACCCATCCATCCATCCACTCACCTATCATTCTACCTACCCATCTTCTCACCCACTCATCTATCCAGCTACCCACCGCCCCATCTCCCACACATCTGTCTACGCAGCTATCTAACCTATAGATAGTCAGTACCATCTATACACCAAGTGCTCCACGGCATGCTGCAGTGCTCTGCTGTGGGCTACACCATTCAAGGAGGGAGACAGTTGATAAACTATTCCAGGAAGACAAAGGTGAGACTCTGATGGGCACCGTGAAGAAAGTGGTGAGAGAGAGCCACACAGCTGTGCAGTTGCAGGAGATGTGCCCAAGGAAGTGACATGCAATTACAGACAGCCAAAGGGGGGAGGGGTTGGTAGAAAACGTGCCCTAGACAGAGAATGGTGACATGAATGGATGAAGTATGTTCTTCTTGGGGAAATGAACTTGCCTTCTGGTATCTGCAGGCATGACAGCTGTAAACCCATCGGTCTGTGCACACATTCACCCACCAGTACACTCATCCACGCACCCCTTCATCCCACTGTGTGCCCATCATTTATGTACATCTATCCATCACCCGGCATGATCCATGCTCCCAACCTGTCCATCCATGTATCATCTACATGTGAACCCCTACCCATCTGTTAACCAGTCTACTTGATATCTATGTAACCCACTCTCCACCCCTCCCTCCATGTGCCCACTTGTACATCCATCTGCCCCTCCGCCTATCTATATGTGCACTCATGCATCCATATACCCCTCCATCTATCTGCGTGTCCCCCTCTCCGTTCCTGTATCCCTCCACCCATGTGTGTACCTGTTTTCTTGTCCATATGCCCATCCGCCAGCCACCTGTGCACCCTTCCATCTACCTGTGCATCTAACAAACATTTGTAGGTGGGCTTCTTCATGTCAGGCTCCTGGATATGGATGTGAACCCCCGACTTCCCTCACTCAGTCTCTTGGCAGCATATGTGGTCATAGTCTACTTCTTTTTGTGAGATGTCCCCTCCCTTGGCTTCTGAGAAAGTTCTCCCCTGGTGTCCTCTTTTCCTTTTGTCATGGAATGCATTACCTGCATCTTAAATTTCACTTGCCTAAGAATTAGTCCCTCATCTCTAAAATTGTCCCTCCCTTCCTAGTAAGTGGTCTTACCCACTCTTGGTACAGCTAGAGACCACCCCGGGGCCTTTGCACCTGCTATGCCCTGGAGCTTTCTAACTCTCCCCAAATGCTTCCTACTGAAATTCATATTCTGACTTGTGTGGTTTTCTTCAGAAGGGCCTCTTGTCCTCCGACCTCAAGTGGCACCACCGCTGTCCCTTGGAAGTCTAGGTTTTAAACACGCATTTATTTTATGTGTATTTCACATCTCTCTCTCATGCTACATCTGTAGATCCCTCTGTTCACCCCGTGCTCTGTCACCTCACCCAGAGTCTGGTTAGGATTTGTAGGAACAAAACATCTTTAGAAATCTTAGGCCTTGAGGGATTCTGTGTTTCCAACTAAAAATAAGGTAGATAAAAAGACATCAGAAAAACAAGTAAGAGGGTAGCACCTGATGTGGGTCTATACTCAGAGCCAGACCCTGTGTTAAGGGGTTATCATGTGTTATTTCTGTTAATTCTCCCAGCACCACCACAAACAGGGTGCTGTTCCTTCCCCATTATGCACTGAAGAGCCTGAGGTTGAAACATTATACCACAAGTTCAAGGTTTCCCAAGGACTAACAGGCAGAGAATCTGAGCCTAGACCTGGTCCTCAAGTTCATGTCCCCTCATCTTGACTCTGCAGGGCTCTGATGTAACAAAAACCTCAGTAACAGGATGTGGTTGTTCAGGCGTGCAGCTGGAGTGCTCGTGAGCTCTCTTGCTTTGAATTGGAGGTTGACCAGATGACCCTCACATGAACTTCTATTCCTGGTCTTCTGAAAGGTTCCCAGTGTTGGTGAGTCCTGGGTGTGTTGTTACAGATCTGAGGTCCTTCTGAGCTGAATCCATGGGTGGGTGAGGAAGGGTACTCCTTTCCCTTTGATATTGAGTGTTGATGCCTAGGCCTTGGCCCCAAGCCTTCCAGTTTCTTCCTGTTTCTGGTTCCCCAGGACCTGCAGCCAGAGCCTGGATTTTCAAATTGGCTTCAAAGATAACGATCTGATTTAGTGATTTATCTGATTAGGCTTAAATGTATTTATTACATGTTTAAACATATCCCATCGAGCTGGAGAAACGAACCACAGGACTGGCCTGGGATGAATTTCCGGGACCCGCTGGAGCAAGTTCAAGAAAAACCTAATCTACTTAGAGAAAACCAGAGCTAGGTCTAATCCAATCAGTGTGTTCTTGAGGCAGGACACCCCACCTTCTGCCCGTAACCCTGGTGCCCCCCGAACCTCCGTCCAGAGTTCAGAAGGGGTCGAGGGTTGAATTCTGGACACTCATGCCATGGGAGCTCAAACATTTCAGATTATTCCTCCTGACAGCGCCTGGGAGGAGTCTCTTTAGGGACTCTTTATATATTAAGATAATAGTCACTTCTCTTTATCATGCTAACATCATTTCTATCTATAAGAATTTTGGGAAATCAAGAAAAAAATATTAAAAACAACTAAATCACCAGTCTTAACTGCATTGACATCCTAAAGGGAAATCTTTCAAGTGCTGTAAAAATTACTTGAGGAAGCTCTGACTGTATTTTATTTATTTATCTATTTCCTAGTTTATTGGTGTGTGTGTGTGTGTGTGTGTGTGTGTGTGTGTGTGTGTGAGTGCATATGTTGAGGTCAGTGGGTCACTTTGTGGAGTTGGTTCTCTAACAATACCGTGGCTTCTGGGCATTGAACCTAAGTAATCAGACTTGTACGGCATTGAGTCATCTTTCTAGTCCCTGTATTGCATTTTAATTATAATATTCCGAACTTTCCCCCTATGCTTTCGGTGTTTTTGAGATAGTCTTACTACATAGCCCAGACTGGCCTTGAACTCAGGATCCTCCTGCCTCTGCCTCCCTAGTACTGAGATGATCGACTTCTGCCACCACACCTGGCTCTGACACCTCTGTCTCTAAAGACACTTGCCTCATGGAGCATCAGCTAGGGAATGTGTTCAGTAGGACCAAGGGCTAGGCTAGAAGTCACCCCAATAAAAATAAAGCCTCGGACATTAGCCAGTCACCGCTCAGGTGGCAGGTTCCAGTTCAGCACTTCTGAGTGTTCACTCCTTTCATTGTCCTGCAGGTGGTCCCCAGCAGGAAGGTCCCAGGTCATCCACACTGTGAAGTTGCTTCCTGTCTCAGTGGGTCCAATGCCATCGACATTTTAACTTTTTACAGTTTAAAGATGAGGATTTTAAGAGAGAGAGGGAAGAGAAGGGGGGAGGGAGAGAGCGAGAGTCCCTTCCTTAGTGGCCCCATGCACACCTCACATCTGTGTGTCAACACAGGTAAACACTACCCACAAAACATTGGGAACTAAGAGAATGGATGAACAGCCCCATCCTGACGGGGCTGGGACCTTGGCCACCCTACCCTGGCTCTCGGCATTCTCTTAATGTGTACACTGGGTGGGGATTACAAGTAGATCTCTAGGGTAGCACAGATGAAATCAAATCTCAACGTCTCCATTTGGCTGCACGATGACGACTTTTTTCCCCACTGTCGCAGCCTTGGTTCCCTCCCATGGGAGATGGCAGCCTTACAAAGCGGTTGTAATCAGTAGTGGTGAGGCCTGGGCAAGCATTCTAGCTCTCTCTCTCTCTCCCTCCCTCTCTCTCTCTCTCTCCCTCCCTCTCTCTCTCTCTCTCTCCCTCCCTCCCTCCCTCTCCCCCTCTCCCCCTCTCTCCTTCCTTCCCTCCCTCCCTCCCTCTCTCCTTCCTTCCCTCCCTCCCTCCCTCCCTCCCTCCCTCCCTCCCTCCCTCCCTCCCTCCCTCCCTCCTTTCTTTCTTTCTTCCTTCCTTCCTTTCTTTCTTTCCTTCTTTCTTTCTTTCTTTCTTCCTTTCTTTCCTTCTTTCCTTCTTTCTTTCTTTCTCCCAGGGTCTCAGCCTGTAAGTCTATAGCCCATGCTGGCCTTGAGCTCTTGATCTTCCTGCTTTATTCTCTGGAGCCCGTGCTGGGACCACACACCTGCATCTTCATGCCCATCTAAGGGACCTTTTATGACACTCTCTTTTATGAGTGTCAAGCTTGTCCCAGGCAGGTAACTGTGCACCCAGATGTGTACCAGTTCCAGTGAATGTCCTGCCACACCCCCACCCCCTTTCCTCTATTTATTGAGTCATTAATTAGAGGCATCTAATTTCCCACGCTGCTTCAATCTGGGAATGTGGGGAGGGTGATCAAGGGAGAGAATGAGCGAGAGGGATGAGATCATTATCCCCGTCACATTCCGAGCCTAATGAAGTTTTGCTAGAATGGTTTTGAAATTCAGAGGCAAAGAGACAGGAAGTCTTTAGGGACACCTCGTTGGCGAACTCTCTTTTCCAGGGGAGGAGAGCTGCTCTCAGAAAGTCTGTGAAGTCTTGAGGCGGCCTGTGGAAGCTCTCTCATCCAGGAGAGTTGAACTTGGTTCACAGTCGACTTCTGAGGTTCCCAGCAAGTTCAGAGAAAAGCGGTCGCTCCATAGTCCAGCCCCTGCAAGCAAGAATGCCCCAGACTAGATGCATCTGCTTCCGGTGGTTTCTCTGTGCTGTGTAGTGCATAGGTTCAGAACCTTCCCTTGTAGCTCTGGGCTGGGGTCTTTTGTTGTCACTGCTACATCATCAGCCACCCCATGTCACCCTCTCAGCCTCCCTTGTTTCTGTAGAGCCGAGTGAGGTGGGGTGGAAGATGAGAGTTATCCTAGTCTCTAAGCTCAGCAGTTGGCCTCCAGGTAACAGTCTGTAGTGGCAGTTTTTGCTCTCATCAGGCTCTGTGATAGGCACTGGATACCCACCGTGCATTTAAGTTGTTGGGGGAGATGCACAGGTAAACCAATACCCAAGATGAAGAGTGATCTGTGCCACGGCCATGGGGTGAGTGTAGAGGTCAGAGGACAACCTTCGGGTCAGTCCTGGCCTTCCGTCTTGTTTGAGACATCGCTCCTCTGTTGCTTAGTGCCATGCCATCCAGGTCCCGGGGCCTTTCCTGTTTCTGCCCGTCTCCTGGTAGGTGTGCATGGCTCACAAACGCTTGTGCTGCTCCCTGGATTTTCTGTGGGTTCTGAGGATTTGAACTTGGGTCATTAGGCTTGTATGTCAGGATCTTCATCCATCATCATCCATCAGCCGTCGTGCATGCTATTCCTGGAGCTCAGTTTCTGAAAGCTGTGTGTCTTGGTGCTATTCCACACCAACACATACCAACCTGTCTTGGTCTTTTTCCTGGCCTCCTACTATTTCACTGCATAAAGATCTTTATACTATTTGCCTGGGCTCCTGTGGGTGGGCATGGAGGTTGGCTGTAGTCTTCACTTTTTAAGGCATATTATTTTACAGATGTCACTTCACACAGTATCTTAGTCAGAGTTTCGGTTGCTGTGAAGAGACACCATGACCATATAAGGCAAACATTTAATTGGGGTGGCTCACTTACAGTTTCAGAGGTTCGGTCCATTATCATGGTGGGGGAGCACGACGGCTTGCAGGCAGAAATGATGTTGGCTACATCTTGATCAGAAGGCAGCAGGAAGCCAATTGGAAGAAAATTATATTGAGGGAAGCTTGAGCAAAAGAGACCTCAAAGACTGACCCCGCCCCCCACAGTAACTCACTTCCTCCAATAAAGCTACACCTACTTCAGCAAGGCCACACCTCCTAATGGCGTCACTCCCTTTGGGGACCTTTTTCTTTCAAACCACCACACAGCATGTGGACTTGTCATTGCTGATTCAGGAGACCCGTACATTTCATACTTACCTGCTATTTCCAGCCTGCCCACCATGGCTGTGTCTAAGCATGTCTGTTCCCACATTTTAAGGAAACTTTCTGTTCCTCTGAGCGAGATCAGTCATGCTTTCATGAAATTAAGAGCCATATGTAGTTCCCTGGCTGTGGATCCTGGGGTAATGTGCTTTGAACACTTTATCACTGGGCTGTTTTTTTATTGTTTTGGGAGAGCTCTTTACTTATGAAGAATTTAACCTTTAATTATGATACAGTAGCAACTATTTTTCCTCATAGATTTTTATTTAGTCGGTGGGGTCAATCATTAAACAGTGCAGCCAATGCCAGTGATCAAGAGCTTAGAAGTTGGGGTGGCTCATGTGCTGAGGGTTTGAGCCCTGCACTCTGAGGAGTCCTCCTGTGGTTGGCTCGAGACACCAAGGGGGAGTCCCTGTTCATGTCTCCAGTGTAGAAACTAAAGATCCAGTAAGAAAAAGAAGAGAAGGAAAAGGAAAAGTCACCTTTTCATTAGGTGGTAGGAATTCTGGAAGGGAAAAGTTCTTTGGCTCATGAGAGGAATAATTATTCCGCCCACCTCTTTAGCATGGCCTAATTCACCTTACTTTTTGACAGCATCTCTCACTGAACCTGAGTTCAGTTAGCCTGGTGGCCACTGAGCTGTACCCTCCTCAACACTAGGGTTACAGGCATGTGTCACTGCACCTGGGTTTCACACGGGCCCTTTATGCCGACACAGCAGACACTTTACCCAGTGACCTCTCTCCCAGCTCTTCAATTGTCAGTATATTGTATTCAACTCAGTGAATCTCGAGAGCCCTTAAGACTCTATTGCTGTGAAGAGACACTGTGACCACAGCAACTCTTATAAGGAAAAACACTTAATTGGGACCGGCTTACAGTTTCAGAGGTTTAGTTCATTATCGTCATGGCAGTGTGCAGGCAGGCATGGTGCTGGAGAAGGAGCTGGGAATCCTACATCTTGATCCACAGGTAGCAGAAGCAACTGTGTGTCAACTGGGTGCAGCTTGAGCATAGGAAACCTCAAAGTCCACCTTAGTGACAAACTTCTTCCAGCAAGGCCATACCTACTCCAACAAGGCCACTCCTCCTAATGTTCCACTCCCTATGGGCTAAGCATTCAGACACATGAGTCTGCAGAGGTCATATGTATCTAAACCATCACCAATGTCACAATTGTTATTCTCACTTTGGTGGTGCTGGGGATTGTACCCGGGGTCCTCTGCCCTGTGCTGAAGCTGCTTCCCTCCCATAAGGGTTGGTGGAAGGGCTGAAAATGGTGAGGGGCCATGCCATACGTATGCTGTTGTCGCCAATGATCAGGATGTTGATGGGAATGGCAGCAATGTAGGGAACAGAGCAGGGCCGGAGGGCAGAAGTTGCCTTGGACACGGCTTGGGTGCCGTTGAAGGAACAATGTTCTATCCACTGGGGCTGCCTCCATGTGGTGACTTTGATATGGGATTCACACACTGGTTAGAAGCAGGAAGATGCCTTCTTCCTTGTCTGATGTAGGCTCTTAGCATACCAGCTTTGATCTTGAAAAAACGTCCCAGCAAACCTCACTTACTGTTGTTCTCCCCACAGCCATTCCCATGAACCCTTGACCGTTAGCTTTGTTTGGTGAGTTCATTAGTCTCACTTATTTCTTTAATTCCGATCTTCTCTTTCTCCAAAGCAAGAGAAATAAAACCCCAAACAAAGCCTGTGACAGTCTGGGATGAGCAAGCAGTCGGGGCGGCTGTCATAGCTGAGAGCAGGAGTGACCGCTTTATTGGTAGTCACTTCTGTTTCCACTTTTGGTGAATGCGCTGTGTGCCAGTGAATGTTTGCTTTGCACAGCCTGCTTGGCTCCCAACACAGGCTCTCTAAAAGGAAAAAGGATTGAGCCGGGAGGATTAGAACTCAGAGGAGGACGTGTGTGTGTGTGTGTGTGTGTGTGTGTGTGTGTGTGTGTGTGTGTGTGTGTGTGTGTGTGTGTGTTCATGTGGGGGCCTGAGGTTGGTGTAGGGAATCGACCCCTCTTCTACATTATTTGTCGAAGCAGGGCCTTGGTCAAGCCAAGAGCTCTGGGCATGGCCTGTCTCCACCTCTGAGTCTAGAATTACAGATGGGCTGCCACACCAACCCAGCATTTCTGGGAACCCGGCTAAGGCCCTCCTGCTTGCACAAGCTCTTTAACCGCTGAGTCACCTCCCAGCCCTCAGTCCTCATTGTCACCTTTATGTAATTCAGCAGCCCCTGATGGAAATTCTGCAGAATGCTGTGACAGTTAATATCGAGGTGACTGATTAGTGATGCAGAGTCTGCACTGCAGAGATATAAGAAAACAGAACAGTTTCCCCCAGACCCAAAGAAACCCCAGACAGGCTAAGCCATATTGCTAGTTTCCACCTGCCAGTGGCTTCCTGGTGCCTGAACTTGGGGGCTGGTGGCCACAGTGAGGGCTCCTCCTGGATTCCTACTCCCCAGCCTGGAGATGCTGGGGTGGCCTCGAATGAACCTCACAGAAGTCCACGGCAGGCAGGATGCTTTGTTCTCTTCCCAGGGTACCAAATCATTGTCTCTTTCCCCAGTCACTCTGGTAATTGGAGGCAAGCGATGACATCTGTCCCCCAAGTTCTAATCCTCCTGTCTCAATCCTTTTCCCATATTTGGCGTCCAATTCCCCTCTCGTTCATCCGGCTAATAGCTAGGGAGCCTGTGCTGGGAGCCAGGCACTGGCTGTGCAGGAATGATAAAGCAGGGTGAACGAGGATGAACGAGGCCCCTGTTCTTTTGGGACTCTCCTTCAGCCGGGGAGGGAGCCAATAAATAAATAAATGATTCACCGTGCGATTCCTCTGAGTGCTGAGTTCTGGCAAGATGTGGATGAGGCAGGAGGATATCTGTTTGAAGGTGACATTGTACAGCTCAGTGAGTCCTGTGGGAGCTGTTTGACCTTTCTCCACCCGCCCCTGTGGACATTTGGCAACCTTGGAGGTACTTTGGGGTGTGACAAAGGGTCAGGTGGACTAATGGGCTTTAGTGTGTAGGGGCTTAGATTCTTCTAACATCCTCCCATCTCCCACTTGAGAGTACTTCAAAGCAGAGTTCAAGGATGCTGTGGGTGGAGACCCCTGAGTCCAGGCATGCTCAGTGGGAAGAAGCCAGCATCATGGCCACAGGAGCTCCAGAAGGACTGTGAGTTTGCGGCCCTGAGAGTGGGTGAGTGTAGCTCTTGTTGATCGTACTAGAAGGTGGACTTCAGGGTCCTAGAACATGGGAGCGCTCTCGATGGAGGTGTGGATGAGACTTCTGTTCCAAGAAGTCATTCATTCTGGAAGGCATAACTCAGGCTCCATCCTTATCACAATACAGATACAGGGTCTGGGGAGGTACAGCTATGTGCTCTGGCTCCTAAGTCATTATGATGCTCATGAGATCCAGCAGGCATTAGCTCCCACCTATATACAAAGCCCTGGGATAAACTTCCAAAGAGAATTGCCTTTAAAGTCAACCACTTAAAAGATTTCTAGTGTGGCTCCCATCTTAGAGATGGGGAACTGAGATTTAGGGAGGCTAGATGCTTTCTCGATAGCCACACAGCTAGGAAAGGGAGGCAAGGTTGGATAATATAGCCTGAATGTTCCCTGCTTTTTCTCTGTTGAAAACTTGCTCTAGTGTGGATTTCTGGTCCCCGAACTGCTACTTCAGTGGCAGTCTGAGTAAACAGAGTCATTAGTCTCCATCCCGAGTGGCTTAAAGACATGGCCTCTTTGAGCTTCCTGCATCAGAGGTCAGGAGTGGAGACATGCAGTCACTTCCTGTCTCCATGAGTTTGCAGAAGGGGTGAGGGAGCAAACAAGATGTCAGACTTGGGATGTCAGCCATGGCCCCATCACCCGCTATTAAGAAGGGCCAGTGAGTCACCCAGAAGCTACTGCATGTGTTGTTGGCTCCCTCTGGAATGGTGGCGACAGATTGCATCACTGGTGGAATCGTTGCTGGGGGATAGAAGTCTGGAGTGGTCTGAATGGACAGGGCTTGGAGGCAGGAACACAAAGAACACAGTTCAGACGGTAGATTTCCTCTCTCCCTTCCTCTCCTCTCCTCCCTCCCTTTCTCTCTCCTTCCTTCATCTTCCCAGTTTTCTCGTCCTCTTTTCCTCCCTTCCCTTTCCCTCTCCCTTATTCTTTTCAAATACTCCAGACTAGCCTAGAACCCCTGCCACTTCCGTGCCCTTCCCTTCCCACGGCTGGAATTACGAGCAACTTCACCTGACAAGTTATGCGTGGTTCCTTCTGAATTCCCTATGAATCCATCGTCTACTGACACCTACTAGAGGAAGTTGCATAGGTGCAGGGACTATTCAGGTCTCCACCACCACACCCCAACCCGTCCCTTGCTGTAAACACCGGCAGCGGCCTGTGCAGGACTCCCTAGATGCCTTTCGAAGTGAGGTCCCACCTCACCACACAAGGAGAGCTTTTCCAGGTCAGGGCTGTTAATTAAATGAGTAATTTTCTTTCCTACAGAACTTTCTCAGAGCCTTTGATTTGCAACATTACCCAGACCTCCCCAAAGGGGGAAGTGAGAGTCAGAGATACTCAAATGTACCAGCACACTGGGTCTCATTCCCAACAAACCCTTCTAGCACATTTCAGGCAGGATCATTCAGTGGAACCCAGTTTGGGATTGTTTTAATGGGGCAGTGGAATTTATGGGTCATTCCCCCCCCCGGTCTAGATCATGTTCTGTGGTTCTCAGGTAGAAAAGAAAGTCTTGGTGGTGAGTAGAGTCTTAATGTTTCTCTAAAATGTGCCCATTTCCCCAAGAAACCTGGGGTCTGCCTGCTTCATTGTGCCCTGCTTTGTCCCTGGAGTTGCGGGCGACAGTGACACTGTCTCTCTGGTCAGCTTCTTCCTTGACAGCCTTACCAGGGCTGCAACTGCCCTGTGACCCCGCAGATTCCCTGCTGTGAAAAGGAAGTGTCAGGGCTGCCCAGGCTGAGGCACATAGGACTGAGCTGCAGAGGCCAGCATGACTTTAAGTGAGTTGCTGCTTAATGGGTCCTGACAGAGGTTGGGGGACCCAGGGAGGCCTGTGACAGGTGTCAGGAGAGCTATGTTGTTCTCAAGGCTCAGTGAGCAGCTCTGGCCTCTCTTCTTCCTCCCCATCCCCCCACTTCTTGTGCCTGTGTATGTGTGGGGGTGCACGTGTGTGGTGGGCAGAGATTAGCATTGGGTATCTTCCTCCATCACTCACCATGTTATTTATTATGGTTTTTCAAGACAGGGTTTCTCTGTATGGCTTCGGAGCCTGTCCTGGAACTCACTCTGTAGACCAGGCTGGTCTCCAACTCACAGAGATCCGTCTGCCTCTGCCCTCTGAGTGCTGGGATTAAAGGTGTGCATCACCAACTTCTGGCTATTTTGAAAAAAAATTATTTATTTATATTTTATGTTTGTGAGCTCTACATGCCAGAGGAGATGTCAGAGATGGTTGTGAGCCACCGTGTGGTTGCTGGGAATTGGACTCAGGTCCTCTGGAAGAGCAGTCAGTGCTCTTAACCACTGAGCCATCTCTCCAGCCCCAGGCATGTGCATGTTCCTTGTTTGAGACTGGGTTGCTCACAGAGCCTGGAGCTGGCTTTCAAGGCAGGCAATGCAGTCCCAGGATCTGCAGCATGGGCACATGCTGACGGACTTAGCTTTTTAAGCACCTGCTGGGGATCTGAACTCAGGTCTTCATGCTTGTACAGCAAACACTGTACCCACTGAGCCATCTCCCCAGCCTCTAGGAGATGGTTCTAAAAAGTCCGTAGACAGACTCCTGTAATTCAGAGGGAGGACAAATGAGCAGCAGAAGGCTCTAGCAGCCTGTCTATTAGCCAGGTCACAGTTGCAGTTGGGAGTCACTGGAGAATACCTTTGAATTCTGCTTGTCAAGACTCCTCTCCAGAACAGGTCCAAGATTTGAGTCTAAGTACCAGGAGTTTAAAATTTGTTAATTCTTAAATTTTTATTCAGTTAAAAAGTTGTGACACAGGATAACTGTCCCATGTAGATGTACCATGATAAACATGTATGCAGTGTGCAAAGCTCAGGGCAGGGTGGCTGACACATCCATTGTCTCAGGTACTGGTCATTTCTTTGGGTTGGGCATATTAAAAATCCTATCTAGTAGCTATTTCAAAATGCACAATGAATTGTGAACCATTACCCCAAAATGCTGTAGAACCTTCTATGTTGTTCTTCCTCTCTGGCTACAACCCTGGCCCCCTCATCCAGCTTCTCTATCCCCTCCCATATCCAGTGGGCTCTTGTCACCACAGGTCTAGCCTTGGTCTCTGTGAGGACAGCTTTTTGCTTTGCTCGCAGGAGTGAGAACCTTTGGCATTTGGTTCTTTGTGGGCACCGGGACAGTGAACGGCCTTCTGGGTGATTCTTCTCTGTGTCTGGGGCTAAAAGCAGGGGACCTGAGTACAAGGCTCATGAGCAGCTGGAGTAAGCTGCTTGAGGAGGCCCTGTTTCTGGTTCATCACCTGCTGTCTTCCTTCGTACCCACACCCGCCAGCATCCCCACCTCCCAAAATTCCTAATGCTTAAAACAGCACTCAGGCTGGGAACATGCTCAACAGGTAGAGAACTTACTGAGCAACCACTGGGACTTGAGTTCAAATCCTCAGCACCTGTGTGAAAGCCAGTCGTGGCCAGGGTATCTGTTATCCTGGAAGTGGAGAGCAGAGACAGGCACATCCTGGGGGTCCTTGGGCAGGTGCAGAGAGAGACCCTGTCCCCAAAATCGAGCAATTGAGGAAGATACCCAACATCCTGCTCAGGGCTCCGCACTAATGTGTGCACATATTCTATATAGATAAATTAATCAACACATGTACACACACACACACACACACACACACACACACACACACACACACACGCACACTCTGGAGCTCTCACACTCACTGTACCCCTAAGTCTCTTGGGATCATGTCCCCATGGAGGTTCTAGCTTAGCAGTGTCAGGTCAGCCCGCGAATCTGCACCTCCACCCCAGCCCCCTATAATGCTGACCCCAGCTTGCCTTCAGCTGTCTTTTCTCTCTTCTGGAAATGCCATTTGTCTTGAGGGAGGTTGACCAGATCACCCTGGCTTAACATTCTTGGCTTCAGCATTGAGCGTTGAGTTGAGGATGGTGGCTCATGCCTATGATCCCAGAACTTGGTAGGTTGAGGCAGGAAGGTTATGAGTTCAAGGCCAACCTGTATAGCGTGGACTGTTTTCTAAGCTCTAGGATGTATTGTCCCTACTGAGGTCCCAGGAGTTTTTGTGACTTCTGAGGATGCTGACTGGCTGTGGGCGTCAGGGCCCAGCATGTGAGCATTCTCGCCCACGGCCTCGCTCAGGAAATAATAGCGACCTTTCCCAGCTGGCTGTCTTTAGACACTTGCTTTGTGACAGGAGAGACAGCGCATGTTTTCCAAAGAGCGTCTTGAAGGATATGGCTGTAGTTTCAATTCTCATTAGGAGCTTAGAAGCTTGGAAAGCGTTACAATATTATTAAATATGTTGAAGGGTCCTGATTTACTGCAGAAACAGACTTGTTATCTCAAAGCCTACTTCCTCAGCGGGGGTGTCTGGGAAGATTCCTTTGTCTCTCTCAGAAGGTGATGATGGTCAAAAATTAGCGTATTGAGAACAGCTGTGCTAACACAGCCGCAATAACCATCATTATTTTGGAGACCCTTTCCTGAGCATTTGGGGATGTTCCACTAGCCTGTGAACTTGCTGGCAATTGGCAGGGGCTGTTCTGAGGGGTTTTTTTTGTTTTGAGACAGGGTCTCTCACTTGCCTGAGGCTCACCAATTTGGCCAATCTGGCTGGGCAGTGAGCCCCAGGTATCTGCCAGTTTCTGCTTCCTCAGAGCTGGGGTTATAGATGTACAGCACTGCACCAGCTTCTTCATGGGTGTGCTGGGCATTGAACTCAGGTCCTCATGCTTGCTCAGTGAGCTAGCTAGTCAGTGGTTCCGGCTTTGAAGACTGCCTCATCTGCCTGAAACCAGCCATACAGAATATGCATGCGGAATGATGAACTCAATCTGGAAGTCCCAATATGTGTGAAATGGGCAAGTCTGTCGCACCTGCTGTGCGGCCTGCATCCGAGAATGTAGCGAGGTGGTCGGGATAGATGACACAGAGACCGGTCGGTTGCTTTAAGAAAACTTTATCTTTCCCAAGTCAGCTTAGGAGAGAGCTCTCAGAAGCAATCTTAGGAGAAGTCTCTCTAAGAAAAAGGAGCTTCCCTTTTTAAGGACTTTTGCCATCCATTTACATACCATTCTTTTTACTTCTCACCCTCCTGGCTGGTGGTTTAATCTCCGGCCCCAGAATCGGGGAGACACCACAGGGGGCAGGAAGAGGCATCTAGCCATAGGAGGTGTGGAAGGCATGGTATTTCAGTGAGCCAGCCCTATCTGAGCCCTATCAAGCTTTAAAGCACTGAATTGTTTTCAGTAAACAATACATAGATGCCTGCTCCCAGGCCAAAGGGGAAGTGGGTTTCTGCTCAAGGTCTGGTGTCCCCACAATTTACCCCTTTTTATTTTTAAATGAGGCACTCCTGTCTTAGGTCAAGTAGGGTCACCCTCCCTGGCCCGTCTTTGGGGGACCTTGAACCCCTGTTAGGTGGGAGTGGGTCTTCCCCACAAGTTGCCCGTCATTGAAGTAGCCCCACCTTAAAATCATTTGTAATAAGGCTTTATGGCTATCGGGATTGCCATGGGCTAAGGCACTTTAAACTCAGCATGAAGCCAGAGCGCCTACTGCCACTGTTACCATTCCTAGGACCCCCACTGACATAGCGCCTCTCTGTCACCTGTCCATCCCCCGATCTGGGCCTTAGCATTTTACCACCAGCCTTTCTTTGCTACAAGGGTGATTTATAGTTACAATTTGACGGTCAAAACAGTGATAAAGTTTACAATTATTTTAAGATCTACTTAGGAAAGCATTAGAGAGTGCACTTGCACAGATACATTAGGTACAATCATTGATGTTACACATGTAGCATTATAAAAAATATGAACAAGAGGCTTGTTGTACTATTTACAGGGTACCAATTTGTTCCTGTGGTGATGTAGTCTGTTGATTTAATGTCAGTAGTATCAGCCGAACATGCAACCCGAGTCAAAGTCTTTTTGTCGCACCAGGACAAACCACATTTCTCCAGAAAAACACACTGTGATTCCAGAAACAGGAACTACCGAGTCTGATATTTTAAGTGACCATGTCCTGTTTAAATACTGAAAAAAAGGCTTTTGCCATTCATCACAGTCCATACCAATGTCTAAATGTTAAATGGGTCCTTTTTCCCCCAAAGGGAAAAGCTGGCAAAATGAATTTTGTTGTTTTAAGGTGTATCAAAGGCTAGCTGCTAATCTTCCAGTTTTGTTGGCTTTGGGATGAAAACTCACGGGTCCAGGAGGTTGATGTAGCAAGCCTGATGAGAAACTGGAAATCTCAAACTGACTGTTTTATTTCTTTCTCGGGCTGTAGATTTGATGACATCAAGGGTCAGGAACACTGATTTAGGAGATCTCGAACTGGCTTGAGCAGGCTCCCACGGTCTCAGGTCCAGTTTTTTTTGCTCCATGCATCTCACCAGATGTTGTGACCGCTACTGAAGTTTTATTCTTTTCCTGTAAGAAAACACAAATATGCCCTCGACCCCAAATTAGGGTCTTCTCTACTGTCTAGTGTATGGATGTTTTCATTTGGCCTGAGTAATAGTTATTTAACTTTTATTATGTCAGAATCTGTCTGAAGCAGATTCCTCACTGGCATTTATATTTTATAAATATTTAAATGAGGAGTGGATTATTTAATGAATCATGTGGAGACTGGGGACATTACTCCCTTTTATTTTTAAATTTTGTTTGAACTGTTGAAGTTGGACCATAACAGTAGAAGGATTTGTCTACTCTCCTTAGTCAACTATCTAGGTGAATTGGGATCACTATTTAAAGTATAGTAGATGTCCTTTAAAAGGGACATAACCATTAAGTACCTTTGAGAATCATTTAAGGATTGTAAACTATACTATGTCCCAAATAGTCCTTTTTTTTTTTTTTTTTTTTTTTTTTTTTAACCTGTAGCTCTCACTAGCTGACAAGGCCTCATTTGCATCTGAACTGACAAGGCCTAATTTGCATCTACACAGACACCTTTGGGGGTGGGGGCCTGCCAAAGTGGCAGGACAGTTCCCTGAAAAAAACCTCTCTTTCTCTCTCTCTCTCTGACTGGTTCTGAGGGCTTAACTTGAATTTTTTTGTTAAAATATTAACCGACTGACTGGATGTTTCTTTTGGCTATATCTAAATCGATTTAGGTAGTTTTTAACTGTTTGAAGGGATTTAAGTATCCCTTTAATCATATCCAAGGCAATTAGAACAGTTGCTTTTGTCAACATTCACGCATTTACATTTCACACTTCATACATACTGACGTGGCCACGTCCATACACACAGACCATGCATACATATCTCTCCTTGCCTAGGTTATGATTAGTTTGTTGAACTGAAACTTCTTTAACAGAACAACTCCAGTCAATCTTTTAATTAAAACTAAAGGTTGAGAAAGTCCTGTATGTCCCTCGTCATTTCTTCATTAGAGAAGTTTTGAGCTACACTCAGGGGCTACAGCCATACCCACTCCTTGTAATTCTGTAGATGCAAAGTGGAAAGGCCAGGCTTTTGCCAAAAGTTTTTAGAGATGACTCACAAAATTCAATAACCTACCCTATATAAATGTAACCAAACATTTTTATTTTATATACCTTTGTCTTTTTCTTTACTGAATACTAATACCTCATTTATTAACTTTACCATTTTTTTTACCCATCTTTAATCTATCCTCCCATTGAGGATGATCCTCCAATCCACCCTCCAACTGAGGGCAACTTTTCATCTTAGGTTCCCTTGACCTTTGTTAGGTGAGGGCCTAGACATTTAATCTAATCCACCCTTCAACTGAGGGTTTAATCATGGAGATATCAAATATTTTTAATAAAGCAGAGATTCCCCTTTTAGGAGGGGGAAACTCAGACTCTCGTGTTGGCAGCAGCCACTCCCAATGTATTTGTTAGTGCTATAAAGGCGATGAATGGGGAGCTGCAGTGACTAACTGCCATCAAAACGGTGGGAGGGGTTTTCCTCACCAGTGTCCATACTTCCCTTACCTGAGTTTGGCAATGTTTGGATCATTTTTATCATGGCGAGCATTCCTAGTGTCGGGAGCAGAGTCGGGGTCAACATGCCTGATGCACCGTTCGGGGACCCAAATAGGCTTCTCACTTCCTGGAGGGAAAACACAAACAGCCCCTCGGGCCCTAGCTAGTAGGGGAGTGGGTGGCTGCCATTTTCCTGTAATCAAATCCTTCCATCTGACCCATCCCAAAGACTGGGAGGGTTTGTTTCAATGTCTCTCCATGGCAGACAAATTATTACTGTCTATGGTCAAAAAATTTAAAATATAAAGTATGGTGGATAACTGAATATTGGGGGAGGTAACATACTCCCCCTTTTTTATTTTCTTAAAATACTGTTTGAGAGTGGCATGGGTGCGCTCCACAATGGCCTGTCCGGTGGGGTTGTGAGGAATACCAAAAGAATGGACAATGTGATGTTCCCTGCAAAAGGCAGCAAAGCGATTGCTGGCATAGGCAGGGCCATTGTCCGTTTTTAGGGCATCTGGAACACCCATGTAGGCAAAGGCCTGCAGGCAATGAGAAATAACATCTTTAATCTTCTCTCCTGAGTGGAGAGAGGCAAAAATCAGTTTAGAATACGTATCCACCGAGACATGCATGTATTTTAATTTCCCTGCCTGTGGCAGGTGAGTGACATCCATTTGCCAGAGATGGTTGGCCCTGAGGCCCCGGGGATTTACCCCCTCATTGGGAGAATTATGATAAGGGGCACAATCAGGGCACTGAGAGGTAATCTGTGTAGCTATGGATAAGGGGCACCCAGTGTGAAATTTAATGGAGCGGGCATTTAGATGATACCGCTCATGGAGCTGGTGGGCCAGCTGCTCCTGAGTAAATAAGACCCTAGGGCGGGTCAAGGAGTCAGCAATTTCATTGCCCTGGGCAAGGGGTCCTGGAAGGTTAGTATGTGCACGAATAAATCCCACATAAGCAGGGTGGATGCGCTGCCAAATAAGATGTTGGAGCTGAACTAATAAGGAACGAACCTGGGAGGTTGGAAGAACATATGGAGAAGTTTCTAAAGGTCTAACAATGTTGGCAACATAAACACTATCAGTATATAAATTAAAGGGCTCTCCCTCAAACATTTGGAAAGCCATCAAGCATGCAAACAACTCGGCGGCTTGTGCTGACATCTGCCCTATGGGTACCCTCTTCTGCACCTGAGAAGAAACCACCACCGCGAAACCCTTGGAGGAGCCGTCTGTAAAGACTGAGCGAGCTCCAACTAGAGGGTTCTCCTTTAAAATCTTGGGAAAGATCACAGGGTGTTGTTTGAAAAAAGACATCAAGGGGCTGTTGGGATATTGGTTATCAAACTGTGCGCCTGTAGATGTAATAAACAGGGTCCACCCATCATGGAAGATCTGTAGATGTTCCACCTCCTCCTTACCATAAGGAAGGATAATTTTATCAGGACTCTTTTCAAAGGTTTGAATGCTAAACTTGTGCGCCTTCCACAACAATTGTAAAATGAGATCATAGTACGGGGTCACTACCTTCTTAGGGGAGGCTGACAAATGTACCCAATAAATAGGACCAGTCTGCCAAAACACGGCAGTGGGCGAAAAGCTAGATGAAAGTACAACCAGAACAAGGGGCTGCCCATAATCTATACGCCGAAGGTGGGCTTGCTCTATACTTCTTAACAACAATTGTAGGGCTTCCCTGGCCTCTGGGGTAATCTGTCTAGGGAAGTTGGAGCAGGATCCCCAGGAAGAATATCATAAAGCGCTTTAAGAGCCCCTGTTTTAATAGAAAGAGAAGGACGAAACCATTGCACCTCTCCCAAAAATCTTTGCCAATCATGAAGTGTTTTTAAATTTGAACAATTGATCTGGAGTCTTTGTGGCCGGAGGCCAGTTTGTTGAATTTGATGACCCAAATAAGTATAAGGGGGTCTCTTTTGGATCTTTTTAGGAGCCAAAATAAATCCTCGGGCCTCCAGAAGCTCCTGTAGCTCTGCAAAGGCTATGTAACATTGTCTTTCTTTGGCCGCGGCCAAAAGAATATCATCCATGTAATGGATAATGTAAAGGTCAGGGAACTTACGTCTGAGGGGATCTAAACAGGCAGCTACATAAATCTGGCATATAGTTGGACTATTAGCCATCCCTTGGGGGAGCACCACCCATTGGAAGCGAAGGGCAGGCTCCCTAAAGTTAATCGAGGGAAGGCTAAACGCAAACCGAGGACTATCTTGAGAATGTAAGGGAATAGAAAAGAAGCAATCCTTCAAATCAATGACAATCAAATGCCAGTTTTTAGGAATGGCCACAGGCACGGGCAAGCCAGGCTGTAGAGCCCCCATAGGCTGCATGGTCGCATTCACAGCCCTCAAGTCTTGTAGTAACCTCCATTTCCCTGAAGATTTTTTTATTACAAATATAGGGGTATTCCAAGGGGACGTGGAAGGAACCAAATGACCTGCCTCCAATTGTTCTTGAACTAGCTGGTGAGCCGCCCTTAGTTTCTCCGCTGGTAAGGGCCACTGTTCCACCCATACCGGATCATCTGATAGCCATGTGATGGGTATGGGGGCTGGCGGCACAACAGTGACCCTCATCAAAAATGGCCAAAACCCTTCCTATCCCCTGGGGCCCTGGTCTCCAAAGGGAGGGATGCCACAGGGCAAACCTCTCCCTGTTCTAATTTACCTAGTTCCTTCCCCGGGCTCCAGCCCCTCCCTTGCGTCATCTGGGGGCCCCTGCTTTTGGACTTGGGTGCCTGGGTGGTGAGGACCACTCCCATTTCTTGCATGAGGTCCCGTCCCCAGAGGTTAATAGGGAGGCCAGGCAAAACATATGGCTGGAAAAGCCCTGTGTGGCCCTCAGAGTCTTGCCACTTTAGGATTCTGAGGCTTTTTGGGGCACAGCCTGTCCTATTCCCTGGAGGGTCACTGTCCCTTCCTCTTTCGGCCAAGCGGGGGGCCAGAATTTATCTGAGAGGACAGAGAAATCTGCTCCAGAATCTAAAACGCCCCTAAAGAACTTGCCTTCTATCTTTAATGTAAGCTGGGGGCGGTTCTCCATAGTGGCTACCCAAAATGCTGTTGGGCCGGTACTTCCAAAACCTTGGTTGCCCCTTTTCTCTTTAATTTTTCTAGCCTCACAAGGAGCTGTAGGGAGAAGAAGTAACTGAGCAATCCGTTCTCCTGCAGGGATGGCAACAACCCCACTGCCCACTGATGTCATTATTTTAATCTCCCCCTCACTATCCTGGTCTATAACACCAGGGTGTACCTGGATGCCTCGAAGAATAGTACTGGACCGTCCCAAGAGTAGTCCGACCGTGCCTGGGGGCAATGGCCCATGCACCCCAGTAGGGAGGGCCTGGATCCCCATTTCCGGTGTTAGGATTGCCCGGGCGGAGGGAGCGAGGTCCAATCCTGTACTCCCTGAGGTGGCTCTAAGGAGGTCTGAGATCTGGGAATGCAGTGTGCTGAGACCTGGTGAGGTGGGGAGAGAACTTTGGAAGGGTGTGTTAGTTGGGGGCTGTGGATGTAGCTTTGCTACTACTGTCCAGCAACTGTGGTGTCTGACAGATGGGATCCTTGCTTCTCTGGTGGACTTACTGTAAAATGCTAATAAAGATCTCATGCACTGGCCAGGAGCACTAAACTCAAGCCCGTAGTCTTAAATTAACTGATTGCATTTATTTATTCACCCATCCATGCATCCATCCATGCATCCATCCATCCATCCATCCATCCATCCATCCATCCATCCATCATTTTTTTGAGCAAGCATGCCATAGTGTTAAGTACAGACATCAGAGGACCCCTTGAGGGTATCGATTATCTCCTTCCACCACATAGATTGAACTCAGGCTCCCTGGCAAGTTTCTTCACTGGCTGAGCCATCTCACTGGTCCTTGACCCTTAGTTAACTTATGAGACAGGTTTTTTTTTTAATTTTGGCTGTGTAGCTCAAGTTAGGTTTGGACTCACGAACTTCCTGACTCTACCTCCCGAGTGCTGGGTATCTATTCTTTCTTCACGTGAGGGCTGAGAACATAGGGGATGAGCTGACGCCTTGTCTGATGGTCACAGTGTGCTATTGGAACTCTGATCTCTCTGGCTTTGAACTCCACTTTCCACAGGGGGCTCCTTGCTCTGATTGGAATGCAGATCCTTCCCCCAGGTGCAGCTAATGAAGGGAAGGAACCCTTCTCCCTCTGGCTTTCATGCCCAATAAATCACTCTGACAAGGGCTTGTTATTGCTTAACTCCCTACATTGTTTGGCAGTCCCTGGAGGGAGGAGGGCATCATTTTTTTTTGCCTGCAATTGCTTCAGGAATGGAAATACTGTTGTGTGGGAATTAATAATCATCAAATAGGTCAGGTAAACATCCCATAATTAGGAGGTGTGGGCAATTTGTCAGTTCAGGCTTCTGAGTGCAATTATCAGTCCAATGACTCCGAGACCCAGCAACAGAGCTGTCCCCAAAGGTCCCATTTCTCTCGGATCAGGGGTGGGGTGGGGGTAGGAATCTATTTTTCACTTTTATGTGGACAACAATGCCCCCTTGTCAGAGCTGGGGTGAGAGCTAATATCTCACCCTCTCCAGAGCTTCAAACTTGGACCTGAACTGTGGACAACCTGCATCCCAAAGACATCAGACTGGCGTGGGTAAATTGTGGAAGTGAGGGAAGAGAAGTCAATGACAGACCAAAGAAACACTTCATCTTTCCGCCAGTGAACCAGTGAGGTCACCGAGGTTCCTTACAGGAGTCTGGGAAGGGTCTGTTCATTGACAGGGGAAAAGCCCACCGCAGCCTGGACAATGGCTGTGTCCCTGGAACCCACTGAACAGCCTGCAGGAAGCTCCACCGAAGAGTCTCCTTGTACCCCAGTCATGGATTATGATTCATAGAATCCAAGGAAGGGCCCTGAGTCATGTCCAGTTTCCAGAGCCTTCCCCCTCCCTCCAGGAGGCATGTTTTAGTCTGGAGTAAAGAGCCACAGTGTCACCTTCCAGTCAACTGGAAGCTGGTGTTGAGTCATCACCCCCATTTTACAGATGAGAAATTGAGGCAAAGAGCACTTCCTAGCTGTGATAGGGAGACTCCCTTCCCCCAAAACAACACACACAGAGGGCACAGGATGACTTTTAGAGCCAGTTCTCTTCTTCCACCACATGGGGCCCGGGAATCGAACTCAGGTCAGGCTAAGTGGAGTGCTCTACCCATGGAACTGTTTTGCCAGCCCGCATCTCCTGGCTCACATTTCTTTACAGAGCAGAGACTTTACCGTTGTAATTAATGAAGGGTCTTGGGAGAGGGGGAGTGCATGGGCCCTAGGAGGCTTGAAAGATGCTGGTCTGAGATGAGGGAGAGGAAGAGCCAGAACCAAGGCGATGGATGTCTTTTAATGCTGGACAGGGCAAGGAGACAACCTCCCCCTCAGAACTTCTAGAAGGCACAGCACCTTGGTGCTTTTAATAATAACAGCTCTGTGTCACAGCGATATTGGAGGCAGAGAGAAACCAACTATGCCAGGGTTGCTGGTTGCATGGCAGCTGGGGTGGAATACACTTGCCTTTGGTCCCTGGCAGGGGAATGGCTCATGTTTTCTTCAGCAGGCGTATCCCAGGCTCACTCTCTCCCTTCCTACTCACTATTTCTCAGTATCTCGAGAGAGGGTCTGGCTGTGAAACCCAGACTGGCCTCTAATGTGTGATCCTACTGCTCAGTGTCCTCAGCACTGAGTCACTGGTGGCCCCACCATGCCCAGATCTCTTGCCTTGTCTTCAGAGGCCAGTTTCCATGATGAGATACCCTGGTGTTCATGGGAAACACATTGAAGAAATGCCGTAAGAGGCATCAAAATGTACCAATGCCGCGTTAAGTAATGAGGTGCTTTATCAAGAGCTGGCCTTAAACTCCCGCTATAGCTCAGGAGGATCTTGAACATGTCATCCTCCTGCCTCAGCATCCCAAGTAGCTGGAGTGATGGGCCTGGACCACCAGGCCATGTTCATTTTATCCTTAAACACAGCAGATCTCACTTAGCTGGTGGTAAATGGGAGGTACATTAGCACTTTTTTTTTTCTGTTACTGTACTTACTTGCTGAACTGCTGACTGTGCCCACCAGGGGTCACTGCAGGGGCTGGATGTCCCTCCTCTCCTCTCTGGATGCCTTTCCTTGATTTTGCCCATTTGACCGCACCCCCCCCCCCCCATCTACCTCTGTAACAAACATAATAGGAAAGAGCTCTGGGTTTAAATTTTTACTTTTTCATCTGGGTTGGTCCTGAGTCCTTACTGAGCATGCATGAGGCCAGAGAGTCAATTCCTAGCAACCCCAGCCTCCTCAAGAAAACACTTGTCTCCCAGTTCTGAAGGCTGGGACATCCAAGAGATGCCACCTGCATCTGTGAGCCTCTGGCAAAGGCTCCTGTGTTACACCACGGAGAGATGGATCACACATGTAAGCTTGGGTTTCAGCCCTACCCTTTAGCCTACCTCCCAACCCATTCTATAACACAGGTCTTTTGGGAAGGGAGACATTTAATGTCCAAGTTATAGCCCTTCCAAATGATTCCAGTATTTGGATTTTCGGGGGTGCACATACCGTGCTCTGATGGGCCCAAGTGTGGTATCGTAACTCTCACATCGGGCCACTCTTCAGGCTAGTCACTCAGGACGGAATTATGTGGACCGTGACATTTGCGTTACTGAATTCTACACACGTCGGTTCTGCCCCACTCTGTGATTTTTATCAGTTAAAGAGGTTTAATTATTTGTGAGCCCAGAGGGGTACTTTTAAAGACACATTTGTTCTTTATCTCTGGGCTCTGGGGCACGGAGTTCTAAGAATAGCCTTGGAAGCTCAGTGCATGGGAAGCTGGGGCCTCAGTGGCAGGTGGGGAACTTGGAGGGGTGGATGTTGGGAACTTGCTTGCATAGAGCTCCTCCGGGTCGAGTTAGTGACAACTTTGCTCCTGACAGAGACGTTAGGAATAGACAGGAAGTTCCAGGATGTGACCTTCGACCTCTAGGGGTTGGAGGTCTGATTGCAGGTGTGATAGATTTGCCACTCAGAGACAAGAAGGTGTGAGTTATTTAGGGTGGTCATTGGGACTGTGAGACTTCATGTGGCACCCTGTTTGGCATAAATCCTCATCACGGTGGCCTGTGTGTCCCCTGGATTCAGTCCCTCAGCTCATCCCACTGTCTGCACTCCGGCCCGCAGGCTCCCAGGTTTATCTCCAGCCTGTCACGTCCTTGGACATGTTGGTTCTGGCTTGGACTCTTGTTCTTCCTTCTTCGCCTAATTAGCTGTCAGTCATCCTCCAGTCTTAGCTCCCGGGGGGCTTCCCAGGGAGACGGTCCGGCCTCTCCTTCCGCTCAGTGACATTGTGACTAACTAATTAATGTGGGATTTCCCACTTTCTGTTACCTCTTCTGGGTCTGCCCTAGACAGCCTGTGTTCAGCGGGGAAAGATCACAACTCTACTTATGTCATTTTAGATGTTTTAGTGGTTATGTTAAAAAAAATCTAACTGACAAGTATTCCTATGGTCCTACATCATCATGAAACGTGTCATTTTAACCATTCTGAGTGAACTCAGCAGCACAAAGTGCAGCCATATTGAAGCCTCCATGTAAATTTTCCATCGTCCAAAACTTTAATCTCCTCTATGGGTTTTCTTGTAGCCCAGGCTAGCCTCCAACTTACCATGTAACTGAGAAGAGCCGTGAACCCTTGATCCTCCTGCCTCTGCAGCCTATGCCTTGGGACTCCAGGCACATGTCACCACACCCAGCACAAACCCAGCCCCTGCCCCAGTCCCTGCCCCAGCCCTAGCCCTGCTCCTAGGCAGAACAAAGTCCGTTTTATACATTTGACTGTCCCAGATGCTTTGTGCAAGCAAGGATATGGAATATGTGTCTGCAGCTTCATTCTTTCCTAAATGTGTCCTTTTTGTTTAAAAAGAAATTATAGTTATCATTTTGGTGGTGGTGTGGGGGGCACATATGCCATGACTTGTATGGAGTTGGTGCTCTCCTCCCAACTTTATATTGGTTCCAGGAATTGAAATTGAACTTAGTTCACTAGGCTTTTGCAGCAAGCACCTTTACCCCCTCCCCCAGCCATTTTGCTGGCCCAACATGCTGTTTTCTGGACTCATCTGTGTTGTGATGGGTGCCAGAATTTTCTTCCTTCTGGTGTGTGTGTGTGTGTGTGTGTGTGGTGTGTAAAGAGACCAGAGGTCAACCTCTGGGATTCAAACTCAGATCTCTGACTCTGTTTGGCTCTGTGTTCCCATAAGACCTTATCTAGGTAGGGGCTGAATTTAGATGTCCTCGGAAAAAGTCCCCGGTGGCCACCAGGGGTCTGCTGTAAATGAAAAGGGTTAAACAGGTTAGTCAAAGCTTATCCAACACCTTCCCCCTGGAGTCGCCTACATCCGTTTCGGGCTCTGGGTGGAGACTGTGTGGATAAGCTTGGACACACTGAACTCCCAGCACATTGGGCTGGGGACACATTGCTGGGGCTGTCTGTGGAGGGAAACTGAGCCACCAGAGCAGGTGGCGTCCCTGATGAAGCTGCATGGCAGTGAGCTAGAAGACAAAGGGAGCCTCTCACTGTCACTCATCTAGAGATAAAAATAGCGACCCTTGAGGCACCAAGGCCGTCTAATGTCGCCTTCAGCTCTCTGGAATCTGCAGGCATGAGCAGTTGGAGAACTAATATAGAATGTGTCACTCAAGGGAGGCAGAGTATTAGAGTGACGGGGTGTTCTGGAATTAACCTTGTCTCTGAGGTCAGCCTTTTCCAGTCTGGCTCCTTCAGCCGTGAGTTTCCTTCTGTGGTTCTCCTGGGTGTTGTGCTGGCCAGGACCCCCTTGCTTCTGCCCTCACATCCCTTCTGACAGTGTGGCAGCCTGTCTGGGAGTACTGGGCGTGGAGAGAGGCACAGCTGTCTTTAGGATGTAGATCAAAGGAGGCAGAATCGAAATAGAGACACCATTCTACCATCTCTAGCCCCCCCCCCCGCGCCCTGGGTTGTAGTGATACCTTTCTTGCACAAATAAAGCCTATGTAGGGGTCAGAGAATGAAACTTGCCACTAGCTAACCATAGAGGTCTGGAGGTCTGTACAGACAGACTGGAAGTGACGTAGCTTGGCAGAAGCAGGATACAAGGGGGACAAACAGGAAATCATTTTCTTCTCTGCTCAGATGCTAAGGAGGTAAGGTGCGCTGTGCCTTGCTCCTTCTCTCTGATCTCTCAGCATTTCCCTCTATATCTGACTCTGACCTTTTATTATCTAGACCGATTAAGAACTCCTTTTACACCAGGCCTCCATGTCTCAAGGCTAGCCACCTGTTGAGGGTCTGCCTTGAGTGGGATTCTGTCTATGGTAAGGCCTTCTCACCCTGCTTTCTTCCTAAATTAAACAGTGGGGGGCACAGGTGTCCCCCACCTTCAGTTCTGTGTTCTGCAGTTTCAGTGACTCACTGACAGAAATGTTGAATGGAAAAAGCCTCAAAGCGTGCACGTGTTTCAGATTGCACACTGTTCTGACTAGCACGGGAAAGCTTTGAGCCATCCTGCTCTGCCTGTCTGGGATGAGGACCATTCCTCTGTGTGATGGGCCCATGTTGCCTATGCTACCCTCCTTGTAGTTGTTAGATGCTCTCTTGATTGTCTGACCAATTCTTGGGGTGTCTATGCTGCACACACTACCCTCCTGTTAGTCACTTAGAAGGCCTATTACTTTACCTATCCTCTGTTGGAGTGTCCACAATGTGTGTGCCTACCCTCCCGTTAGTCACTTAGCCCTATTAATTTGCTGGCCCTCTATTGAAGTGGTCACACTGTATTATTTGGATGCTCTCTTGGTTATCCAATCGGCTGTGGGAGGGTTGCAGTGCTTTTATCCAAGTAACTTTCAGTACTGAATGAGATTACCCCGAAGCATAAGTGTGGTGATGAACTCACCAACTTTCTGAAATATAGTTATCATCCCAAGTCAAGTGTTGTACCAAGTGGCAGAACACACCAGTATTTTGATGCACATGTTCCCAGTTGGGATGGAGCAAGGTCAGACTCTACTACTACATGTTGTATCTTTTAGAATGTGTGTCATGTTTCATACTGACCATCCACCTGACAGGAGCTTGAGTAACCTAGGAGATGAACCTCTGGAGATGCCTGGGTAAAATTACCTAGATTATGTTAACTGAAGTGAGAGTACCCCTCCCCCCAGCATGGACTACATTGTCTCACTGGCTGGGGGGTCCTGGACTGAACAGAAAGAAAAAAGCAAAGTGAACCCCAGAATTCACCTCTCTCTACTTCCTGATTGCGGATGTGAGTGGTTAGTGCACTTTTTTGCCACCGTGCCTTCCCCGTAGGTGAGGGTGAGTGGGATGATGGGAACAGGTGAGGATGGGTGAGCGTGGGTGGGAATGGATGAGGATGATGGTGATAGATGGGGATGGGTGAGGAAGATGAGGACGGGTGGAAATAGGTGGGAATAAGTGGGGATGGATGAGGATGGATGGACCAAGCCTTTTCTAGATGCCGGGGGATGGGTGGGGGGATTTGTTGGATATGGTTGGCGGCCACTACATCATGAGGAACTGTATTAAAGGGCCACAGCACTGGGAAGGTTGAGAACCACTGTCTTAGAGCCTCAGTTTTCCTATCTGATGACACACATCTTAGATCTCCAACGTCAGATCCAAATATCCAGCAATGGAAACACACTAAAGCCAGCTGAAAGTAGGTTTCCAATTTTGGATACATAATCCCAGGGGCTGAGAGGATTGACTCTGACATGGTGGATATTGTGTCACCACCAAGAAACAGGCTCTGCCATCAGACCCCTGGAGCTGAGTGGGATCTCAGCCTCAGACAAGTGGCTCAGCTTTTCACAGAGATTTAATTTCCTCACCAATCTCACAAGATTGTAACGATGATGTAATGAAGTATGGCCAGAGTGGGAGAGGGGGCAGGGAGGAGCCTGGACCAGAGTCAACACCTAGGGTCTGCTGCTGTGCCCACCAATAAACATGGTTTGCTATACACCTATTAGGATGGAGATGATGCTGATGGTAGTGATGATGGTGGAGATGATGCTGATGGTGATGATGATGCTGGTGGTGATGCCACTGAAATGTGGTGGAGATGATGGTGATGATGCTGAAATGTGATGATGATGGTGATGATGCTGGTGGTGATGATGCTGATGATGGTGGAGATGATGACAATGATTCTGCTGGTGGTGGTGATGATGGTGACGATTATGCACATGATGGCAGTGATGGTGTTGATGATGGTAGAGATGATGCTTATAATGGTGCTGATGATGGTGAGGATGGTGGTGATGATGCTGATGATAAGAACAGTAGTAAAAGAATGGGGGAAACAACGAGAACCCCTAAATGAGGCTGGTAGGAATGAAGAATGGCACAGCCAATCAGGAAAATAGCATAGTGGTTTCTAGGGTGGTTGAAGAGAATTACCACCTGGCCCAATGTATGCTCAATGCATTGGAAACAGATAGCCACACAAATATTGGCTCACACATGTTCCTCACAACACTGTGAAAATCAACTCAGTGTGCTGTGTCCATCGGTTGTTGAGTATGGAAACAAACAGTGATACAAATGTTGACAAGGAAGCACTGGGCCTTGCTGCAGTATAAATAAATGGTGCAGAGTAAATCAGCCCCTAATCACCACGCATGGCACGATCTGTTGATAGGAAAGGTCCCGAGAGGGCAAATCCACAGAGGTGGGAAGCAGTGTCCGAGGGCAGGAGAAAAGGGGACCAGAGAATGACTACTGATGGGGACACTGCTTGCTTCTGGGTATGGAGTTCATCTTGAGCCTGGTGGAGGTAGCCATGACACAACACTGTGGACATCCTAAATGCTGTGGCATCACACTTTAAAGCAATCCCGTGGGGGCTGAGGAGATGATTCAGTGGGTAAATTACCTGCTGTGCAAGCATGAGGGTGTGATGACAGTAGGTGGGGCGGAACCCCTCACCTCATGGCAGAGGAGCAGGGGACAAGACAGCTAGGAAGGAGGGACAGGAAGATGATGAGGCGCATCATTCAGGGCAACTCCTAGTAACCCTCTTCCTCCAATGAGGCCCCAGCTTCCACAGCTCCATGGGTATCATAGACTATTCTGATTTAGGATCCAACAGTGGTTGAAGTCAGCCATTGGGACAAAGCCCTCAGATCTGATCATACCTGGAAAAGCAAGACAGACTTAACCAGAGGCATGATGCGGAAATTTCCTGAGCAGTTCTTATTTAATGAACTTGGCTGTCAGGGCTATGATTGCAGTATATGTCCAGCAAATGGTAACTGCTACCAGTATTATTAGCAGCTAATAATAATAGGAGCTAATAAGACACACACGCACAAACACACACACACACACCCTCTCTCTCTCTTTATCTCTCTCTCTTTCTCTCTTTCTCTCTCTCTCTCATGCATACACATCTACAGGTATAGAGCCTGTGGTTGGCCAACATCAGGTGTCTCTTTTTTTTCTTGTGAGGTTTTTAACAATTATTTTAATTTTAAATAGCTTGCTTCATGGGTCAATCCCAGTTCCCTCTCCCTCCCCTTATCAGGTGTCTCTTGCTGTCATTCTTTATTTTATGTACTTGGGCAGTCTCTTGTTGACTCTACAGCCTGCTGTTTAGTTGAGTCTGGCTCACCAGTTTGGTCAGGGAATCCCAAGTCTCGGCCTCCCCAGCGTGGGCTGCCACACCCAGTCGACTTTTAGGTGGATTCTGCAATCAGATCCTGAGGTGGTTAGTTTAGTCAAATTGACACAAACTAGAGTCACCTGGGGAGAGAAATCACCTCCATTATATTGAGAATGTGAGCATGTCTGTGGGGGCATTTTTACTTAATGATAGATGTGTTAGGGTCCAGGTCACTGTGCTATCCCTGGGCAGTCATCTTAGGTCAGTGATTCTCAACCTTCCTAATGCTGCGACCCTTCAATACAGTTCCTCATGTTGTGGTAGCCTCCAACAATGACATTTTTTTTTTGCTACTCCATAACCATAATTTTGCTACTGTTACGAATTGTAATGTAAATATCTGATATGTGACCCCCCCCAAAAGGGGTCAAAACCCACAGGTTGAGAATCACTGTCCTAGGTGGTTTAAGAAAGCAGGATGAACCAGCCATGGGGATCAAGCCAGTAAGGAGCACCCCTCCATGGTCTCAGAAGATGGAGACCAATGCCTTCACCTTCCCCACTTACTACACAGTATCCTGCTGCTGGCTGGGGACCCAATGTTTCTCATGACCCACTGTTGCTCCAAAGACAGACAGACACTCCACTGAGTTCAGGGGGTCACCCCCTTGAAGTATCTCTTCAAAGTTGAAAAGATAAGAGGGAAGAAAGCCCACCACCCCCACCACAGCCCTTTCCCAGGCAAACCTGCTTCCTCTCCACACCTGGAATCTCAAAATCAGAAGTCCGGGGACTCGAGAAATGCACAGTCTCCTTTCATTACCGGAACTGTTCATCCAGCAGCGTCGGCTCCAAAGCACGGAGGCTTCGGTGATGGGCTGTGTGCTATCAGCAGACCCCCTTTTGATCCTCTTTTTAATAAAGTCTAAGGGGAAAAACGGTAATTTTTCATTTTAAATAGGGAAGGTGTGGTAGCGCGGGCTCCAGGGTTATTAATCGTCACCCTTGCCTCCTGTCATTCGTTTCTGGAGAAATCGTTTTATTTCAAGTCTTGAGATGGGCGGGGAGAAGGGAATAGATTTTTAAAAAATGAAAGGTCTGAGGACTGATTAAAGGCATTGCAAGGCATAGGGTGTTTTTTTTCCTTTCTTTTGACATTCTCTGATAAGGGACTGGGAGAAATAAAAGTCATTTGAGAGGGAGAAAATGATTTCCGAAAGTCTAGGCAAGTGTCTGACTTCATTGTCCCTTCCCATTGAAACCATATAAACAGGCAAATGCGTGGCTGTGGAGTCATCCAGATTTCAGAGCCAGCGTCACACATGCCTCAGCCCAGCAGCCGGGGAAGGGGTGGCACCCCCCCCCATTCCAGGGTTGCCAACTGGGGCTCGGAAGCTCCCTGTATATTTCAAAGTACTTGCTGTTTAAATCTCTAGACGGCTTGGAATATTTTTCCAAAGTTAAAGAACAAAACTGACAGGTCCTATGATTATGAGTTAAGCAGCCCTGATCCAAAAATCTTAAAAGCTCCAAATTCCAAAACAATTCCGGCGCTACCGCGAAGCACCAAGTGGAAAATTCCATGGCTGATCCCTTGTGGCCATCTACAGTGCAGACATGGACATGGGCACACTACAAAACTGTGTAAAATGATTCTCTGGGGTCGCGGAGATAAGTCAGGGGTAGAGTGCTTCCCCACAAACACCAGGCCCTGCCCTCACTCGCTCACTTTTAGTTGCCGTGAACACAGCCCACCTGGGGAGGAAAGGGTTTGTTTGGGCCACCTGTCCCCATCACGGTCCATCACTGAAGGAAGTCAGGACAAGAACTCAAGGCAGGAGCCTGGAGGCAGGTGACCTGGAATTTGCTGTGTAGACCAAGCTGACCTTGAACTTGTGGTCTTCCTGCCTCAGCCTCTGGCCACCAAACTTGTCTCCTTTCCTCTTGATTCAGTAGGGATGGCCTTATTCAGGGTGGACTCAGCTCACTTCCAGCCGCAGGGACTTTATTTGCAAATAGGGTGTTGAGGTAAAGACGCCAACCGGTGGCATTGCTGGGCCCTTTGGCTCACAGCTCTGTCCTGAGGTTGAAGCGAGGCCATGTTGTCACTCCCCGAGGGACTGTGTCTTCCCATCTGCTCTGTATTGTGCTGTCCACACAGCAAGCGAGGTGGAAAGGTCAGTCCATGTGTGGATCTTTATATTGGATCAATGCAGCTTTTATCTGAGACTCCGACTCGCGTTCATTACTGTGGGTTGCCTTCCAGACTGGCTCGGTTCTTTTCAACAGACTTCTGGAAAATTCGAAAACTAGCCAGCACAACAACAAACAAGCCCTTCTTGCTCCCGAATCTCTTTCTCCACTGCTCCCTCAGCCTGGGGTACTGTTCGTCACTGTTAGCATGGTGACCCTTCTTGTTCTAACCTCCTCGGGGGCATTGTAATCGGACTGTTTCCGTTGGGACCATCAGCTCCTCAACAATGACATGGAGACTCATTGTTAATTATGAAAGCTCGGCTGATAGCTTAGATTTCCTTCCTTCCTTCCCTCCCCTCCCTTCTCTCTTCTCCCACCCTCCCTCCCTCCCTCCCTCCCTCCCTCCCTCCCTCCCTCCCTCCCTCCCTCCCTCCCTCCCTCCCTTCCTTCCTAATACCTGAAGATATTTTTCTTTTTTCCTTTTTTTTAAGAAAAAAGATTTATTATGTATACAGTGTTATGCCTCCAGGCCAGAAAAGGGCACCAGATCTCATTACAGATGGTTGTGAGCCACCATGTGGGTGCTGGGAATTGACCCCATGTCCTCTGGAAGAGTAGCCAGTGCTCTTAACCTCTGAGCCATCTCTCCAGCCCCTTAGGCTTGTTTCTAACTAGTTCTTATAACTTAAATTAACCCATACCTTTTAATCTACGTTGTTTTACGTGGCTTAGCCACCTTTAATCTGAATTGCCCATGCTGCCTGCTCTGCATCTCCTGGCGTCTCCACACGTCTGCTTCCCAGCATTCCCTGTGCCTGGAAATCCTGCCTAACTATTGGCCGTTCAGCTTTTTCATTAAACAATCGGAGTGACACATCTTTACATGGTGTACAAGAAGATTATTCCCCATTCACACCCTGGGGAAGCCTCCTCTGTTCCCTTCTCTCCTCTGACTCACTCCTTCCTTCCTTCCTTCCTTCCTTCCTTCCTTCCTTCCTTCCTTCCTTCCTTCCTTCCTTCCTTCCATCCCCCTTCCTGTTTCTGTGGTGCTGGGATCAAACCCTGGGCCTCAAACATCCTAGGCAAGAGCACTACACCTTCTCTCGTCCCAAACCCTCCAGTTTCTTAACTGAGCTGTTTGCTTTGGATTTGGTGAACTGGGACAGGGACTGGTGTGTCACTGGGGCTAACTGAAGATTTTTCCTTGGGGGTACTTGTGGATCCACGTCTAGTTGTAAGAAAAGATCACAGGGGGTGCCTGGAAGACTTCACTTGGCTTCTGTTAACGGTCATCTCTCACTAGATGACAGAATCACAACCAGAATACAGTCCAGTGATCTCGCCCAGATACGCCCAGCATTTTGTGCACACGTGACGCGTGTTTGCGGGTGCCTGTGAGAGTGCACTGGGTTCTGTACAATGTCCCACGGGTGGGCTCACATGTCATACATCTTTTGTGTTGCTGTATTATAGCCATATTCACTTCCTCCCATTCCCTCACCCCCCCTGCCCCCAACATCTGCCAACTGTGTCTAAAGAGTTGTTCTCAATGAGGCTGTGGAGACAAGGCAGAGAGTGAGCCTTTGACATCACTTGCATTCCCTGGAGTCCCGCTGGAGCTCTGCGCGTGGATACTCGGCTCCTTCATGCAACAGTGTTGCATCCACACTTTGTGTGGACCCTCTGTTGAGCCGCTCACCATCACTGAGCACCACACACTCTGTCTCCCTCCCTGTAGCCCGGTGAAAGCCTCCAGGAACTCATCTGCTAGTCCATCAAGTCTGTGTCTGTGTCGGAGTCAGGTATTAAGCTGCTCCATAGGCGTGGTAGTTTGAATGTAATCACAGGGAGTGGCGACATTAGGAGGTGTGACTTGGTTGAAGTAGGTGTGGCCTGGCTGGAGAAAGTACGTCACTGTGGGGGCGGGCTCAGAGGTCTTCTGTGCTCAAGCTATACCTAGTTCTGTTAGTGTTGCCTCATAAGATGTGGAACTCTCAGCTACCTCTCCAGCACCATGTCTGCCTGCTCTCCGCCATGTCCCACCATGATGATAATGGGCAAAACCTTTGAAACTGGAAGCCACCCAGTTAAATGTTTTCCTTTTCTGAAAGTTGCTGTGGTCATGGTGTCTCTTCACAGCAACAGAAGACACCTGACTAAGACAATAGGCAAGCATGATGTGGAACGTGATGCAAGCATTACCCTTGGCAATCTCTTAAAGCGCCCTGATACGGTCGGATGTTGGGACTCACAAAAGGCGTGGCCTCGCTGCCTTGCTTTGCAAACTCTGCAGGGCGTGGGCTTTGGAGCCACAAAGCAGTGGCAGGCAAGGCTGCTAAGTGGGGAGAAAGCAGGGAGGCAAACAGGGAGATTCCACTTTTGTTTGTGAGGGCCAAGTGGTGTGACCAGATGTTATAAATGTGCCTGCATTGTAGCGTACACGTGTACTAATGTGCCTGTGGTATAATGAGCACACGGTACTGTGCATATGACATAGTGAGCATGAGTGAGTTCTAATGTGCATCTGATGGAACATGCCTGTGCTGGAAAGTGCTTATGGGCAGTGCATGTATGGAGTAAGGTGACAGGATGTGGCATGTGTATTACTTTAATGTGGTATGGTCTGACGTGTATATGATGTGGAGCGTGATGCTGCATGTTGTGTGTGAGGTCCCTATGATGATACATGCATACGATATGAGGTGTGTGCATACGACGTGAGGGATGTGTATGTGTGATGCATGGCATACACAGCATGAAGTATGTATGAACACACAATGTGAACTACATGCAAGATGATTAACACGGTGTGAGGTATATCAAGGTGATATATACATGGCATGAGGTATGCAGGAAATGCATGCAACCTGAGGTTGCAGCATGTGTGTCATTTACTTAATGCGCAGGTTCCATAGCATGCACATGGTGTAGGATGCCCATTGTTGGAAGGTGCATTTGATGTAACAGGGACACCATATCCATGAGGGGACCTGTGTGTGCTGCAAGGCACATGTAACGGGACCTGTACACCACATAGGGTGCAGATGATGAGTGCCGCATACTGCATTGTGTGTATACAGTGTAACCTGCGTGTGCGGTCAGGTGTGTGCTGTGGCATGGCGTGTGAGAGGACGTGCAGACTGTGTAAGGTGCACATGATACACCGTGCTGAGTGTGACCTGCTGTGATGTCAGATGTACGGGGTGCGACACACATGCGGGGAAGGCGAGGATGGCGATCTCTGCCCATTTGAGCTGCCTCCTGACGTCTGGTTTACTCGCATCTCTCTGTGTGATGTGAGGACTCATCTTCTGCGATGTGAAATATGCTGATGTGGCACATGCGTGGTCAAGAGTGGGTGGTGGATTTCTGCCCACAGCAAGCGCACCCCTACCCCCCTTCCTTACCGGCGTTTCTCTGTTCCTTTGCTCCTACTTAGGAGGGAATCTCTCCAAACAAGACTGGATCATCCAGTGGCCCACCACGGAGCCAGGGCAGGACAGCAACCCCGTGTGCCCCCCGGAGTCCAGTCCGTGGATCCGCACCCACCTCTCCCAGAGCCCCAGGGTCCAGTCCAAATGTGTCCAGCCCTTGTGTCACACCAGCCCCACGCCCGGGGCCCCTGTGTACACCCACGTGGACAGACTCACCGTGGATGCCTACCAGAGCTTGTGTCCGCCGCCGCCCCTGGAGTCAGGCCACCGCTCCCTGCCCCCATCACCCCGGCAGCGGCACGCGGTCCGCACCCCACCTCGCACCCCAAATATCGTCACCACCGTGACCCCTCCTGGCACACCACCCATGAGGAGAAAAAACAAGCTGAAGCCTCCGGGGACGCCGCCCCCCTCCTCTCGGAAACTTATCCATCTGATCCCTGGCTTCACGGCACTGCACAGGAGCAAATCCCATGAGTTCCAGCTCGGGAACCGTGTAGACGAGGCCAACACACCCAAGTGAGTAGCGTCAGTGGGTGCTCTGGGGTGGCCAGACCCCAGGAGCTGCTCGTCTGGGGACGCCGGAAGCAAACAGTCTGTGTCTGTGGGTCTAAGGGAAGCTGGCTTTGCACTGTGTATTCTGAGAAAGTAGGTTGGCTGGAATTTTCTGGAGCTGGCAATCAGTCTTTACATGATGGCCTCTAACATTTCTGAGTGTTGGTAGCGCATATCACCGCTTGGGGCTAAATTTAAGTTGTGTCACGTTTTCGTAGCTAAGACTCACTGGGACAGAGCCAACCCAACCGTTTACTGTTGTCTGTGAGTACTTTGGGGGGGGGCAATGGCAGGATTGGGTATGGCTCGCCGAGTCAGAAATACTAATCCTTTGGGTGGAGGCAGGAGAAGTTTGCTGGCCCCTGTGGGGCTGGCCCTAGAAATAGGTAAAAGTTACACGGTAGTCTTGAAGTATATTAAAATGAACTAAAAAAAATAAGCTATATGACCTGATCAAAAATAATTATCATTCCAACATAGCATCTCTGTAAAATGTGGTTGTTAAGATATTCTTTGTACTTTATGAGGCCTTTCTTTGACATCGAGGCTCCGTTTGGATGAGGGTGGGAGGGAACCGAGGGGAGTGGGCAGAAAGTCCCTGGTGGATATGGGAGCTGGACACATGACAGAGAGGACACCAAAGAATTAGGCAGGGAGCGATGTCACTCATGACCTCTAAAAGGGCAGAGACCACCTGAGTGTCCCTCAGCAGGTGTGTGAGGGAGTGAGGCTGCCCCTCCCCATATAGGGGAATAGTAATCAGCAGCCAGGGGGAGGCCCCTCTGACTTCTGCTGCGACACAATGGAGTTGAGTCTGTAGACAGGAAATGGAATGGTGGTCTGCTGGAGTTAGCAAGAGGGCAATGGGAGCCATTATTTAACGGGTACAGAATTTGGGATGAGAAAATTCTCCGGTGATGGTGGTGGTGTCATTTACACATCCTGTGACGCTATTTCACACCTTTGAGGCTACATTAAAAACTACTTCAAGCCGGGCGGTGGTGGCTCACGCCTTTAATTCTAGCACTTGGGAGGCAGAGGCAGGCCGATCTTTGTGAGCTTGAGTGCCAGGACAGGCTCCAAAGCTACACAGAGAAACCCTGTCTGGAAAAACCAAAAGACAACCAACCAAACAAAAATCCCCCAAACCAAAACTGCTTCAAATAGTTAATTTTGATGTTAAGTTCACTCTGCCACAAACAAGAGAGTCTGGGTGCTGTTGTCCGAGAGTTCACGAACTGTGGAGGGCCAGACAGCAAACAGCGTAAACGCTTTTGGCTGCGCCAGCTATGTGTGTTGTCGTTGTCCAACCACCAAAACAGCTTGTCCGCGGCAGGTAAGCAAATGTGCGTGGCCATGCTCCAATAAAACTTCATCTATAAAAGCAGCTTCCAGCTGCCCTTGGCTATAGTTCATCTCCCTTCTGAGGTGCTGTGGAGGGGAGGGTGAGATTGGATGAAGGCTGTTCCAGCAGTTGGGATCCTACCCTGGAGACAACATCTCTCCGTCCCTCAGATGTTGAAGCAAATAAAAGAGGATTTTCTGATAAGAATTAGATTTGATGGTCATAGTTTCATGAGATCCACAGAGACTGGGGCCTGGAGACCTGAGGTGAGGTGGTGGGAGAGACTCCCAGGAAGGCTGTTGGTGAAATTGCCAAGAAGGAAGGTGGCAAGAGGCCTGGGGTCTGCCTCTCACTGTCCCTGTGTGAACCTTGAAGTGACTTCCACTCACCAGCCCTCAGAGTTTCTCCACCTATGGCGGTTTTGAAGAAATATCTTTTAGATTTTGAAATAAAAATAAAATAACAGCATTTTCTCCCCCCAACTCTCTGACGCACCCCTCCTCCCCTTGCTCTGTCTTAAGTTCATGGCACACACACACACACACACACACACAAATATAGCCTGCAGAGTCCATACAGTGTTACCCGTATGCATGAGTTTTCAGAGGTGAGCGTCTGCCATTGGGTAACCTATTGGTGTGCTCTTCCTTGGGGAAGGCTATTTCTTCTGCTCTCAGCACTCCTCAGTTATCTGTAGGTCTTTGTCTAGGAGTAGGGACCCCAGGAGACTTATGACATTAAACAAAAGGATTTATTTAACTTATGTATATATGAGTGCTCTTTCTGCATGTATGCCAGAAGAGGGCATTGGATCCCATTATAGATAGTTGTGAGCTGCCATGTGGGTGTTGGGAATTGAACTCAGAACCTCTGGAAGAGCAAGCAGCCAGTGCTCTTAACCACTGAGCCATCTTTCCAGGCCCAGCCTATGGCATTTTATCTGCATGTGAGAGGCTATCCTTTGTGTTTTCGAGGCTAGCTTGACTTTGTCTCGACACACACACCAAGCCACCCCTTCCTCAAGGACTTAGCCACCTTCAGTGGTGCTGGGATTCCACACACAGCAGAATCTAGCAGGGCTAAGCTTTGCCCATGGTGATCTTCTGGGTCAGTGAGATCGGTACTTCTTTAAGGAAACAGATCCCTGCTCACATCCAGGGACCCCAAGAGTTACCTCAGGAAAGCATGAAGAAAGGGATTGTGGTCACTGAGTTCTGACAATGAGACAGGTTGGATAACAGCAGCCTACACTTAGCAAGTTCCAAGATGGTCTTGACTTCCACCAGGAAGTAGCCTTGGGATCCTGGCTTTGACCCTGGGGAGGCTCAGCTCTCCTGTTGGTTGACCAAAGAGCTTGGAATATGTCCATGCTTTTAAGTCTGAGGTTATGAGCCATTAGTAGATGATGATACCAATTTAATGGGCTGTGACCAGCATTGGAAAGAAGAAATTGATGGACTTAGAGGAGAATATATTGGGAAATGTGGTGTGGTGAAAGAATCAGGGTTGCTTTTGTGGGATTGTTTCACATCCAGGAATACATACATATATACAAATGAACACACACACACATACACACATAGACAAGTGAATGCACACACATATACTCACATATACAAATGAACGCACGCACACATACTCACATATACAAATGAATGCACACACATATACTCACATATACAAATGAATGCACACACATATACTCACATATACAAATGAATGCACGCACATATACTCACATATACAAATGAATGCACACATATACACACACATATACAAATGAACACACACACATATATAGACACATACACACACATATATACCCACATACACAAATGTACACCTATACAGTACATCTATACACATATGCACAAACACATGTACACATATATGCACACATACATACACACAAATACATATATATGAAGCACAACTATACTTTTTCTGTTTTGTTTTCCCACTGAGAGCTCTTAATATGCAGGACGGCTTTGATTCTAGACTGATCCCGACAGGAAGTAGGTGAGAGGGCATACATCTTCCCTCTGCGACTGACTCTGCCTTTCATCCCCACTGGGCATGGTCTCCATGGGAACTTGGCAGCCTCTCACCTACCTTTATTCTTTATTTCTTTTCATTGGTGGTGGGGCAGAGTAATGGAGGTCACGGGTCTTTCTGAAGAGAAGGTAGACTTCCAAAACTGCCGACTCCTGTGACTTTTCAAGTATGCCCCTTGGGAGGCTTCAGATCAGATCAAAGCCTGTTTGGGTCTTTCAACCTTGGCATGTGGCGCTCAGGTAGTGTGTTTCTGGTGGTCTGGGTGGGTCTAAGTCCTGCCTCCTGGAAGCCTCTCTCTGGTCGTTTCAGGACAAACAGGGTCAGAAGCAAGGAAGCAGGTTGGGGTGGGACTCCACCGGTACAACCTTCCTAACGTGCAGGAAGCCCTGGCTGGCTCGAGCTGTGTAAGCCGGGTGTAGTGACACACGCCCGTCACCCCAGCCTCAGGAGGCAGGCAGAGGAGCAGGCGTTCAGTACAAGCCGTCCTTGGCTACATAGTGAGCTTGAGGCCAGCATGGAGCACAGGAGATCTTGTAAAAAACCAAGACAGGAAAACAGCGAACAAAAGAGGGCTCTTTAGTGAGCTGGAGCCTCCCTGTGTGGTGGGCTGGGGCTCGTCAGGGGTGTCAGCTGGCCTTTGTCATACTTCTCTGTCTGCATTCTCAGGAGAACACTGCCTCCTCCTCCTCCTCCTACCCCCTTCTCCTCCTCCCCCCTCCCTTTACCTTGTTGCCATTACCAAAGACACATGAAGTTATGAAAAGGAGGCTCTGTTCAACGAAAGGAAGAAACTTCAAAAGTCCAGGAAGTATTTAAACGAGGACAGGGCATGGAAGATGTCCTGTGGCCTTTCCTTAAAAATTTACACTAATTAATTAGTGTGTGTGTGTGTGTGTGTGTGCACTGTGCCTATTCCAAGACTGTGTATGGATGTACACACACCACAGCATATGGAGGTTAGGAGACAGCTTTCTTTTGGGAATTGGTCTTTCCTTCCACCACACCCATCCTGGGAATCACACACAGACATGGGCATGCACACACGTACTCACACACACACACCTCTTCACACACATATTCACACACTTGCACACTTGCACATGGGCACACACATACACACAGAGACACGTGCACACATACGCATACACATGCACTCTCACTCACACATGGACACACATGCATACATTACATACATACACACACACATGTACACTCACACAAACACATGAACACACACAGGAATTCTATTATGACTTTTTGTTTTCAAAACCCTTTTTAAGATAATTTCCAACTATAGTTTTAATTAGAGAGGTTATTCCTAGCTACAACCTTATTTGGAAGCTATAGCTGTATAAAACACAAGCAATGAAAGAATACCCCCCCACCCCCACCCCTGGTCATAGGAAATGGACCTGCGCTCTCCCCCACTAATGGGACCCACTGTACATGTCTTGCATGAATATGAATAGTCCATGATCTCAAAGTTTACTCTCCCCTCTCTCTCTCTCTCTCTCTGGTATATGTATGTGACGCATGTGTGCTACGTGTGCACGTGTGTGTGTGTGTGTGTGTGTGTGTGTGAGTACATGCACCCATGTGTGCACACAGAGGCCAGAAGAGGAGATCGGGTGGCCTGCTCTACCACTCTCTGCCATACGCTTTGAGACAGGGTCTGTCATTTGACCTGGATCCAGATCACAGCAAGCAGGCCTTAGAGATCTCCCTGTCTACACTGACTGCCTCCTCTCAGTGCTGGGGTACAGTCCCATGGCCAGCCGCTCCTGACCTCTTTCCCCTGCCCTCCTAGTGCTGGGGTACAGTCACATGACCACTTCTGACCTCTTCCTCCCCCCCACTCCTACCCAGTGCCAGGAGCCAGTTTTTACTGGCCTGAGGGGGGAAGAACCAGACTGGGTAGGATCCAAAAGTACCTATCTGTTTTGCCTGTGTTTGAACCCCGGACTCTTCTATCCAGCTAATTCCGATTTTGTGCTGAGCCTGGGCGGTGTCGTTTGTAGTTTGGAAGAGAACAGGCCTGGCTGAACAGATTCATTATGTAAATTAGATTTCAGGAGAGATCTTTTTGTCTATTTTAGAAAACTAATTATGTGCAAGTATTTAAACTCATCGACACACACCTACGGATGACTGTGCTAATTATGACGGGGTGGGCTGAGGTAAGGAGAGGGCAGATTGGGGCGGTGAGCCAGCGGGCAACAGAGTAGCCATTCAAGTGGGAAGGCAGCCCTGCCTTCCCGTTTCCAGCGTTTTCTTTCAAGTTTGTCTTAGGTACACTTGGTCCCAGAGTGACCCAGGAAGTCCAGGGCCACTGCAGGTGTTGCTCCTGTGATGAGACTCATGTTACTGTCAAGGGATACTGGCTTTGTGACTCCCACGGTCCCAGGGATGTGGAGCTTTTTTGGGTGTTTAAAATTCAACTTGATTCATTCTGTAGGCTGCTGTTTTGTCTTGCTGACCGTGTCCTTTGCCTTACAGAAGCTTCTCAGTTTCAGGAGGTCCCATTTATTAGTTGTCGATCTCAGTGTCTGTGCTACTGGTGTTACGTTCATGGAGTGGTCTCCTGCACCAATGCATTTAAAGCTACTGCCCACTTTCAGTGGGGCTGGATTTATATTGAGGTCTTTGATCCGCTTGGACTTGAGTTTTGTGCATAGGGATAGATATGGATCTATTTGCATTCTTCCTTACCCTCTCCGAGGAGTGGATGCTGGGGGTGGGGAAGGAGGTGGGGAGAGTGGGAGGAGGGGAAGGAGCGGGAACTGGGATTGGTATGTAAAACGAGAAAAGATTGTTTTAAAATATAAAAAATAACGAATGGAAGAAATCAATAAACCCCTTGAAGAAAAAACATTCAACTTGAGAATTCTCAGTTCCCTTACACCTATCAGAGGCTGTCCTGCTCTGTGCTGGGTGGCTCACAGGAATGTGGCCTCCTTAGCAGGTGACCAGAGGGCAGTTCAGGGGCCAAATTCTCACTGGGAAGGGAGGGCCTGGGCTCATTCTACCTGAGGCTTCTATTGAAAATCTTGTCCTGTAGACTTGCTGCTAAATTCCTGCCAACATTTCCTTCCTCCCTCCCTCCCTCCGTCCCTCCGTCCCTCCCTCTCTTACTCCCTCCCTCCCTCTCTTACTCCCTCCCTCCCTCTCTCCATCCATCCCTCCCTCCCTCCCTCTCTTCCTCCCTCCCTCCCTCCCTTCCTCTCTCCATCCCTCCCTCTCTTACTCCCTCCCTCCCTCCCTTCCTCCCTTCCTCTCTCCATCCCTCCCTCCTTCCCTCCCTTCCTCCCTTCCTCTCTCCATCCCTCCCTCCCTCCCTCTTGTCCTCCTTCATCTCTCCTTCCCTCCTGTCCCCCTCTATCCCTCTTTTCCCCTTCCCTCCATTCATTCTTCGTTCTCCTTTTCTTTTTCCCTCTATCTTCCTTTCTTCCTCTCGTTTCTTCACCCCCAAAGTGTTGGGGATCAAACCCAGGGCGTGGCAGACAAACACGGCGTCACAGAGTTTCTTAGTTTCTGTCAATGGTGTCTTTCACAAAGGCGTATGTTTCAGAGATTCGGAACATACATCTCATGTAGTCGTCACTTCCTAGAAGGCTTTTGGGGAGACTTTTGCTAAGCCTTGCTATCTATCGCTTTGCATAGGAAGTCCCACGACCTCGACTTCTCCTTCACTATTGCTAAAGGCTCCTTTCTCAATCCCAGACCCCGGATCTGACTCTGAGAAAACAAGACATGCTATTCAGGCATGAAATTAACACTGTCAGGTGAATCAATATGAAAATCAGATTTGGAAGTAGAGAGACAAATCTGTGGCTGTCTGGTTTTGGACCGAGGAGGCGTGTGCAGACAGGGTGGCCATGGATGGCCATGTAGCTATGCTTTTTTGCCTCTTGATGCTACGATTTGGACCCAGGGACTTGGCCATGCCAGGCAAGCATTCTAGTACAACCCCTACTGTCTGGGTGCAGATTGCCACCCTTCAGTTTGATTAGAAAGTCACAGGAGGTTCAGTGTGAGGTTGAAGTCATGGGGAAGCTCATGCCTGGCTCCAGCTGGCTGTGACTTTTGTCCCCTTCGATAGGTAGGATGTGCTGAGTGGTTGATGACACCCACCAGCCTTGTGTGTAACCAGGCATAGCAGTGCTGAGTCTTGTACCTGGAACATGTGAATATAGGGACACGTGTCACTGAGTTCAACCTAACAGTTGCTGAGTGTGTGGTGTGCCTGACACTCTGCATGTTGTAGCAGATAGATTCTCACAGCCAACAGGAGAGCCAGTCAGCATGAGTTGAATGTCCTGCATCTGGGATGCTTGGGTCTGGGGAGGTTTCAGACTTTGGACTCTTCGTATTTTTCATGTGCACAGTGCCCCATGAGATCCCTCAGACAACCCACATCTAAAAATCAAATTATTCCATATTTCATATGCATCTTAAACTCACAGCTTGAAGGTAACCTTATACCTCATGTATTTATTTTATTTAATTGTGTGAATGTATGTGTGTGTGTGTGTGTGTGTGTGTGTGTGTGTGTGTGTGTATGGGATAGACAATCTTGGTATCGTTCCTCAGATGTCATCTACCTTTTTTGAGATAGGGTCTCACTGGGCGTTGGTGGCGCACCCCTTTAGACCCAGCACTTGGGAGGCAAAGGCAGGCAGATCTCTGTGAGTTCAAGGCCTACCTGGTCTACAAAGCTACACAGAGAAACCCTGTATTGAAAAACAAACAAACAAACAAAAAAGGAGACAGGGTCTCTTACTGTCCTGGAAGTCACCAAATCAGTCTCTGGTCAGTGAGCCTCAGGGCTCCACCTGCCTCTGCCCCCTCCACCCTCCTACCCCAGCTATCAGCCTGAAGCACCATGCCTGGTTGTGTTTCTTTTCTTTTTTACATAGCTTCTGGGCTTTGAACTCGGGTCCTCATGCTTACAAAGCAAGTACTTTATGGACTTAGTCATCATCCTAGCCCTTTATACTACATTTTAAATAAGTTTGCAAATGAAACCAAGTTTGCATGCCCCGAAGGATTTGTCATACTCATGCTGTCATGAGAAATGCTCAAAGAGTCTTAGACTTGGGGCAATCCAACATCCCGGATGCTCAGTTACTTGTAAAACCTCATTGCACTTACATAGAATTCCCAGACATGAGATTATCTTGAGGTTAGTTACAAAACCTACTAGATTGTGAGCGGTTACTGTACTGGGTTGTTCAATAACACCTTCAGGAAGGAGGTCAGTGTGCTTAGTGCAGGGCTCTTTCAAAGAGAAGTTTTGTTCTGTGCTTGATGGATGCCAATGGTGCAGACCCTGTAGTTTCTACGGGCAGGGTAACACCAGCACGCCGCACTCAGGAGACCAGTGCCTGGCCTCGACCACGCCCTCCACCCCCCTCCATTACACATTTGTTGCCTTACACTGCAGGGCCTGAACAACTATGGGAGGATTTAAGAGCCAAGTGAGATAATTAAATGCTTAAAATTATTTAATATTTTCACATTATCCGTAAAAAACAAGGCTGACATCTAGGATCCAGAATCGTCAGGTGACATTTGATACTTACAATGAAGTGTTTTTTTTTAAAGCCACTTGAAAGAAGCTAGTGAGACAGCTCAGCTGATAAAGGTGTCTGTTGCCAAGGCTGATGATCTGAGTTCAATCCCTGGTGACCCACATGGTGGAAGGAGAGAACCAACGCCAGCAGGTTGTCCTCTGACTTCCACATGCATGCAGGCTCCCCCTCCAAATAAATAAATAATAAATGTATTTAAAGCTAAAAAGAAACAGTCATGATACAATGTACTGGTATCACTGCGTCTGTTACAGTGAACACACACAACAGAAATGAGAAATAGAAACTCAACCAAGGAGAAACTATTAGACCTGGAGAAGATGTTGGAGTTGTCCGTGTGTGTGTGTGTGTGTGTGTGTGTGTGTGTGTGTGTGTGTGTGTGTGCGTGACACATTGTGTTAGCCACAGATAAGCAGAGAGAGAGAGAGAGATGAATGCGGGCTTCAGCTTGCTTTCTCCTTATGCAATCCAGAATGGTATCCCAGAGATTGGTGGCACCCATATTTAGGTCTGACAGCCTCCATTAACCTAACCTAGAGCACCCCTCACCAGGCTGTGCAGAGGCTCCTGCTCCAGATGAGTCCAGGCTTGGCTAAGTTGACAATCTTTATTTAGCCATCTCAACCTCGAGGCTTTAATTCTGTCGGAAGTGATGGTTATCCCTTCCTTGGCTTTAGAATGTGAAGCTCAGGTGGGTTAGAAAGAACTGGGGAGCAGGCAGGAACTAAACTCTTTGGGTGTATTTATTGATGGGTGTGTTGGTGCACACCTACGATCTTGGCATTCAGAAAGTGCTGAGGCAGAAGGATTGCTCTTAGCTGGAGGACATCTGTGTTACACAGTGAGCTCAAGGTCAGCCTGAGCTACAAAGCAAGACCCGGTTTCAAAAAACCAAAGCCAGAACTGAGGAGATGGGTCAGTGGGTTTGGACTTGCTGCAGAGGCAGGAGGCTCGAGATCTGTCCCTGGCACCCAAATAAATGTGGGGCATGGTTGCTGTGCCTGGAACCCCAGAGCGATGGGAGATGGAGATAGCAGATGGCTAGGGCTTGTTGGCTGGCTACTAGCCTAGCTCTGGGATCAGTAAGAGACCTGTATCATAGGAGTAAGGCCAATAGTGGCAGCGTGAGACACTTAGCATCACTTACCAACACTTATCAGCACACACATACACACACACACTCACACATTCATACATGCACACACATACATATGCATGCACACACATATACACATATGTACTCGTGCACACATACACGCATGTACACAATACACATGGATATACTATACACACTCCTACACATTCATACATGCACACATATGCGCACATACACAGAAACACTCATAATCACATGCATACACATGTACACACTCACACACTTGCACATACACATGTACACACACATGCACACACATACACACATTCACACATGTACTCATGCACACATACATACATACATGTACACACATACACACAGACACTCACACACATTCGAGCACTCCTCCACTTAAGTCTTAGCGTGAGGGTACCCTGTGTGATTATGGTGCTGGGATTTCCTCAGCTCTCCCATGCATTGATCCTATGGTCTTGGTCCTGCTGTTTACGTGAACCTAGGGTTGCAGAGCCACTGGTGGAGCTTGAGAATGAGTCTTAGGACTAAGGCTCTGAGAGATAGCAGTTCAACGTTGTACAAGAAAGTGGAGGTTGCCCTGAGGGCTTAGTTTGTTGGTAGGATTTATGACTTCCCTTTCTCTTGTTCTGTGGTAATCAGGTTGAGTTTTTCTTCTTCTTTCCCCTCTGTGTTTGGCCAGTGGTGCCAGCCTTCTGGGAGGAAATGTCACTTGCTTGCCAAATTAAAAGCCCCAAATCTGTTCCCTCTGGAGCATGAAGGCATTGCTGGGAAAGAGGCTGTGCTCCCTGTCTGGCTCTTCGACCTATTTAATAGGCTTTGAAATGAACCTTTTAGTATAATAGATGGGAGACGTCAGAATTCCTTTGAGGCCAGCTTCGCTGTTGTGCCTGCCTCCCAGATGGCACCCTGAGTTGCAGAGGGCAGCTGCCTGGGACTTTGATTTAAGATAGTGGGTGACTGATAGTAGATTAGGGTGGAACAGTCACATTGAGGCAGATGGAACTGGATCTAGGGACAGCTGAGGTCCCCAAAACATATGCAGAAACTGGAGGCCACGGTGGTGAAGCTACCCTGCATCAAGGGTGTGGCCTCAGCTCCTAGATACAAGGCAGTCGTAAAACAGTGAATAGCAGCCTCATGAAGGGTACTCAGATGTACGTCCTGGACCAGAGGACAGTTCTGAGTCTGCCTTGAGACAAGCACTTCTGCGCCCCAGACGGAAGCTGTACTGCTTTTCTTCCTGTCACTGTGACAAGATACCTGATGGGGGCACCTAAAGGAAGGAGGGAGTTGGTTCGGTCCACAGTTTGAAAAGGCACAGTCCATCACCAGTTATATAATTCAGTGGAGAAGGGCCGATGTAGGAGAAGAAGGCTGCAGAACAAGCCCAGATGATATTCATTTAAGATGTAATAGCCTCCTAAAGAACTGTCCTCTAACACAGGGGCCAATAAGCAGTTCTGTAAGGAGCCAGGGTGTAAATGCATCAGCTTTCTGTGTCCCCCTGGTCTCTGCTGGGCTCATTCCAATCCAGTCAATGGAATTCCCATTCCACTGGGAGCAAGAGAGTAGTCGTGGACAGTATGCCAATGATGGGGGTGGGCATGTTCCAGTAAAGTTTTATTCATAAGAACTAGTGGTTGTGGGCCAGAAATTTGTCTATGTCTAATCTGAGAGGAGAGTAGATCAAGTCAAGAGAAGAGGGCATACCCTGGCAGAAAAGTGGGAGGCGCCAGTACCTGGAGGTAGTGACACAGAGATGGAGACGGAGAGGGAGAGGGAGAGGGAGAGGCAGAGGGAGAGGGAGAGGGAGAGGGAGAGAGAGAGGGAGAAGGAGAGGGAGAGGGAGAGGGAGGGAGAGAGGGAGAGAGGGAGATAGAGATAGAGAGATGGAGAGGGAGAGGCAGAGGGAGAAGTAGAGGGAGAGGGAGATAGAGATAGAGAGATGGAGAGGGAGAAGGAGAGGGAGAAGAGGGAGAGGGAGAGGGAGAGGCGACCAGACGGTTAAGTAACAGCCCAGGTTTATTCTGCGGCTGCCAGAAGAGACCCTCCCTGGAGGGCTGTCTGTAAGCAGGGCTATCATGGATCAGGCATGCTATTAGCTGTACTACATTTTGACCTCAAAGGCTTTGGTCTGGCTCTGTGAATGCTTCCCTTCCTCTTTGTCATTAGTTAATTCTTGCAGGTGTGCCCCGAGCTTCCCAGGACACCATACAGTGCGTGGTTCTGGTGGCGAGGGTGAGCAGAAGTCTGTGGGAGGCGCTGCTGTCTGCTTCTGGTGGCTGTTGGCAGGGAACAGAGCCTCACATCCTCTCCTAGCACCAGACACCGTCCCACCCGCGTCACCTCCAATGGCCGGGTGACAGCTCCTGATGGGCAGCTTAGGCCTGTGTCATTTAAACTGAATGTGGCTGGAAACCTTCTGGTTGCTAGTGATGAGCCCTGCCCCCTCTCCTGTTCCCCGTAGGCTGGAGGTATTTATTAACTTAAATTAATAGAGGAAGAAGAAGAAAACCCTTACCAGCCCTCTGGACCTCCTCCAGACAGGCCCTGCTCTGCCATTGCCAGGCTCCCGGAAGGTTTTTCTACAGGGCTGGCCAATCAATGACTTTCAGGAAGCAGATGCTAAGCTGTTCCTTCCAGACCTGGCTTTGCCTTGGGACCATCTTCTGCACATCGGGAAGGCGGCCTGTGTGTGTGGCTGTGGTTTCCCTTACAGGAGGCCAACCCTACCCCTTTCTGTCCACACCTTCTAGCATCAGAGAACAAATACTTGGCATCAGAAGTGGCTAGTGTTTACGGCAACTCACCTATGTGTTCTAGCATTACCCTGCAACCCCCAGGTGAGGAAACCACCTCTTTTTTAAGTGAAGGTCCTCATTTCCTTGCACAGATATTCAAATCCTTCAGTATAGCTTGGAGACCATAAATAATGACTCAGAAAGTGTTTAATGGATTAGTGAGTGAGCGAATGCTTTCTCCCAGCATAGAATAATTAAGAAAAACCTCAATGCAGGGTCATCCCTGTCAATGGCATCTGTCAGTTCCTTCCTAGTCTAGATACTGCAGGATGGGGAAATGTGGGAGCCAGTGACTGGAAACATTCTTCATTGTTTTCTTCTAGCTTCATTTCTGTGACTGTAACACCCCAGCAAAAAACAACGTAGGGAAGGGAAACGTTTATTTGGCTTACAATGTCAGGTCCCAGTCGTCATAGGAAGCAAGTCAAGGCAGGAACTCAGGCAGTGGGTCACATCACACACAGTCAAGAGCACAGAAAGGGGGCACACCCATGCTGCCTGCTTGATTGCTTCTTTGTGTAGTTTAAGATCGCCTGGCTAGGGAATGGTGTTGCCAACAGTGGGCTGGGCTGGGTCCTCCCTCATCCATTGACAATTAAGACATTCCCTCACAGACATTCCTGCAGACCAACATGATTTAGATAATTCTTGAGCTGACACATTTCCTTGTCAGAGGATTCTTTTTTGTGGCAAGTTAGCATTTTAAACTAACCATCACCACATTCCTTTCAACAAATCTAGGGCTGTTTTGTTTGCTTGTTTGATGTTTTCTTGTTTTCAGTTGGGAATGAGAACACTTCTAACACAGGTGTTGTAGGCAACCTCTGTTCTAGTAAAACCAATGTGCCTTTCTCTACAGATGCGACAACATAAGTATGGGTAAGATGAGCTTGCAGTCAGTCAGTGGATTCTGCAGGAGGTTGGGCTGTGAATACCAGAAAGGTTGTATTTGCTGTTTTTTTAAAATGATGTATTATTTATTTCTTTTTGTATGTGAAGAATCCTTCCATCCTCATTACAGACCCCCCCAGCAACACGTTGTAGTGGGGCTGCTGGTTGCATGTCACTAAAGGAAGCTAGCGTGTCCCACACAGGGTACCTATTCCTAACGTGTGTGCTGTCTCCGTTTCTTCCATGAGATAGTTACCGCACCAAGAGCCCAGACTGAGGAGCAGTTTGTGGTTCTGCCTGCACTGCACACTTGCTGTAGGTGCTCACCACAGCTGGGCTGTGGGGGTAGGGGAGACGTAAGGCTGCCACTGCCCTGCTGGGCCCTTGTGTGGCTGTAACTTGCTCAGGCCCCAGCCAGGAGCATCTTATAAAATATGAGCTGAATATAGATGGAGCTCCAAGGGTCTCCAAAGCCATTATCCATGCTTGGCGGATCTCGGAGGATGCTCATGCCAGAGCCCTGCTCTGACTTAGGTTTCCAAGATTCTTCCTGATGGTCGAGGAAGCTAGGGACTCTACGAACCGCAGGGGCCTCTCAGAAGTTAATGTCCCGTTCCAGGTTGTGATGGACCGCAGCTGGGTATCTGCCTGGGGCCAATTTATTGTGAGCAGCCCGGCAAATTTGGCCTCCAGTGAAGAGTTTTCGAGTTTACTTAACCATGGCAAGGGCCATGTGTTAAAATGGCAAAACTCTCTGGTGGTTTTTGGTGGTGGGGCCAAGTGGCAGGTGCCTTTGCCTGTTACCCCTTTCTCTCCGGTGGGAGTTCTTATGGAAGAGGGACACATGTCCCCATTTTCCCTTCTCTTCAGCTTCTTTATTCACAGTTTGGAAAGGTGAGGTCCCATTTGCATACAAAAGCTAAGCAAAACAAACAAACCATAGGGTCGGTGAGACGTCTCAGTGAGTAAGGGTGATTGCCCATCCCTGATGAGCCTGATGAGTCTTGGGAGACTTGTATGATGGGAGGAGAGAAGTGGTTCCTACGGGTTATCTTCTGAAGCTCACCCTGACCTGTGCCCCTCCTGACACACAATAGGTAAGTAAATAAATGCAACAAGCCCTACAAATCACTCTTTTCAGAAGCCACAGATTTTAAGTTTAACAAGTTCGTGCTTGCAGAACACACACGAGTGTGTAGGTACACAGCTGTGTGTGCATGCATGGAAGCCACAGCATGTTCTGAGTGACTTCCTTTGTCACTCTCTGATCCCTCTGTCTCCACCCTGGTGTTGGAGTTCCAGGCACATACACTCATGCCGGGCTGCGTATGTGGGGGCAGAGGATTTGAACTCGGGGCCTTATTCTTACACGCCAGGCTCTCTTTCCCTCCAAGCATCTCAGACCTAGGTTAAATGAGTTTTGATAAACTTATTTTCCCTGGCACCCATCACCCTCCAAAAGATGAGCATGTCTTACCTACACTGGAAAGTTCTTTCAAGCCTCTCTCAAAGCGTCACACCCAACCCGAAAGCAACAACTGTTCTGATTCATATCACAGGGCTTAGATGTCTTCTAGGACTCTATAAATGGAGTCCTGAGGTACACGTGCTTTGGCGTCTCACTTCTTTCATGAGACATCTTTCCCTCAGCATGCTCCCCCTGGGACTCACCTCTGTGTGGCACCGGGTCTTTGTACGAGCAGCCAACAGTTCATTGCTGAGCAAACAGCAATTTACCGGTTCTCAGCATGTCTGTTTCCTAGGTCACAGCAAAGAAAAAAAAAAGAAAATAAAAAGCCTCACAGACAGTAGCAGTTTGTTGACTTACAGGGCTCCAGGCTAGAAAGCCAAAATCAAAGTGTCAGCCGAGCTGTGAGCCCCTGAAGCTTTGAGACAGAACCCTTTCTTGTCTCTTTGTGATTTTGGTGGCTTCAGGCCATGCTTGGTGTTGGCTGGTGCAGAGCCATACTGTTCAAAGCCAGCTCCTTTCTTCATGAAGTCACTAGACTCTCCCATCATAAAGATTCCAGCGGAGAGGCCAGGCTTACTCTGATTCAGCCTGGCCTCATCTTTTTTTTTTTTTTTTTTTTTTTTTTTTTTGCTTTTCGAGACAGGGTTTCTCTGTGTAGTTTTGGAGCCTATCCTGGCACTCACTCTGTAGACCAGGCTGGCCTCGAACTCACAGAGATCTGCCTGCCTCCGCCTCCTGAGTGCTGGGATTAAAGGCGTGGGCCACCAATGCCTGGCACCTGACCTCATCTTAACAGTGTCCCACATTTACACATACCTGAGCTCGCCAAATAAGGTCACATTCATGGGTACTGGGAGTTAAAATGCCCGTCTCCCCCATCCCACCGTGTGTGTGTGTGTGTGTGTGTGTGTGTGTGTGTGTGCGCGCATGCGTATGGAGGCCAGAGGTTGATGATGCGTATCCTCTGCAGTCACTCTCCACTAGTGTTTTTTGAGGCATGGTCTCAGTAGGACATCATGCTCACTAATTGGGCTAAGCTGCTTAGCTAGAAAGCCCCAGGGCTCCCCCTGTCTCTCCCTCCTCAGGAGGTTTTTTCGTATGTTCCAGGAATCAAATTCAGGTCCTCATGTTTGTAGGGCAAGCACTTTACCCACTGAGGCATCCCCTCAGCTCCTTGGACACAGTTTCACCGGCTCTGTTCCCATCAACGAACCTTTGTTTAGTGTGTTTACAGGTCAGGGGTTCTACGAACGCACCTGAGTGCACCACCAATATTCTCATATGAGTTTTCTTGTGTGGACAATGTCTTGGTGTCTCTTGCTTAAACCCCTGTGAGAGGTACTCTAAAGTCCTCCTGGATGTGTGTATTTAGCTTTATGTGTAAATCCCAAGCTGGTCTCCAAGCAACTTGTACATTGGACAGCCTCACCAGCAGATGAAGGAAGCCAGGAGCTTTCCATTGTGATTCCTCTCAGTGTGGGACAGTTTTGTCCCTCGAGGGCACCTGGGAAGGCTGGAGGACAGTTCTGCTTTTACAGGTGGAGCTGGGGAGGCTGACTGACTTGTTATGTCTGGGTGCTGAACAAAGAAGCCAGCTAGAGCATCATACAGTGTGGAGATGGTCCCGGGGAAAGCTGAGAAGGGGAGCCCTGTGTCCTACCTCTTGGTTCTGTGGTACTTTGGTCCTCATTTCTTCATCCCCACAGGTGGGAAGTGAGACTCGCTGTGTTCCAGGCTGGGAAATGGTTAAAACTGCCAGGTATCTTTCCACGAATCCCCCTGCCTCTGAGTGTGCATGTGTGTGTGCATGATTTGTGTGTGTGTGTGCATGTGTGTGTGTGTACATATATGTGCACACCTGCCATAGCACTCCTGTGAAGGTCAGAGGACAACTTATTTATTTGTAGGGTTTGGGGCAGGGGACAGTTGCCACAGTGTGCATGTGGAGGTCAGAGGACAACTTACAGGATTTGGTTCTTTCCTTCCACCACGTGGGGCCTGGGGATGGGATTGAACTCCAGGTGTTAGGCTTGGTGGCAAGCCCTCTTTCCCCCACAGAGGCAGATGTCTGTCCTCACTATTACTTAGCATCACATTTCTCTTTTTCTAAGAATGCCCCGGCTGAGTGATGGGCTCAGCCTCATTCTCCCCTTTGCCTGTGACTCCAAAGACAACCCCCTAGTCTTCTTGGAGTCAACAGGAGAAGGTCATGATTCTTCTTGGCTCATGAATGCTCATCAAGCCAGCACTGAACACTCACAAACAGCCATCCATCAGAAGGAACAAAACCCACCCTTCTGTCTCCTGATGTCTGATGTCCATTCTTGGCATGCTCTTGAGCATCTGGCTGGTAATGCCTGCCCTCTCCCTGCTTCACGGATCACCAGTCTGTTTGACATAGGCCATGGGAGCATCCAGTAGCCCAGAGTCAGTAGGATGGAGGTAAGGATTAGCAAGGCTATTTTTTTGCCCTGAAACAAGAGAGATGCTTGATATGAGCTACCAGCCACAAAGCCAAGCTAAAGCCTCCTGGTGTTTCAGAACTAAAAGAGATGTTACAGATGATTTGCAGCAGGCCTGGCTTATACACTCGCATGGGAAATGGGTGCTGTTCTGATATCTCTAATTTTCCTGTTCCTAAGGAATTACTACTTATTTCTCATGGTTAGCTTCAGCTGCCAACTTGACACAGCCCAGGATTATCTGCGGGAGTCTTCAGTTGGGGAACTGCCTCAATCTATTGGTGCATGGACAGGATGGTGGCCATCTTCTTGGTTGCTAGTTGATGTAGGAACTCTGGGTGGTGCCATCCATGGACAGGTGGTTCTGGGCTGTAGATGAAAGCAGCTGGAAGTCAGCCTGGGAGTGAACCAGTAAGTAGCCTTTGTCTATGGTCTCTGCTTCAAGATTGTGCCTTGAATTCCTGCCCTGATTTCTCTCAGTGATGCACTGTGACCCGGAAGTGCGAGATGAATAAGCCCTGTCCTCCACAAGCTGCTTTAGTTCATGGCCCTTGTCACAGCAACAGAAAGCTAACAAAGACAGGTTTGGCAGACATGAAACTCTAGTCTCCCTGCCCCTCCCCATGAATTATGCTATAGAAGTTGGAACGAAATAGATAATAATGGGTTTAAAAAGCATCAAGAATCTTAATTCCTTCCTGCATCAGACTTGGTGTTCTCTAGGTATTTCTTCAAGTCCTTATCCTACAGTGTGGGGAGGACACAAGGAAAGTCGTTTCTCACAATCTCAAAGAACCTCTATCAGGATTCAGTAACTTTCATCTTGAGACAGGGCCTCGTGGTGTAGCTCAGGGTGGCTCCTCCTGCCTCAGCCTCTCCAGGTCTGGGAGTCCAAGAGGGTGCTGCCACACTTGCTTCCTGCTAGTGTTTTGTTTCTTTATTTGGGTGGTCTGTCTATGTTTTGGGACAGGGTCTCTATGTAGCCTCAGCCAACCTGGAACTCACTATGTAGGTAGACCAAGCTGGCCTAGAACCCACAGAGAACTTTCAAGTGCTGGGATGACAAGTGGCATCATGCCTGGCTGCTTTTTTACAATTGGCTTTTATTGTGAAATGCTTTAAACTTCATAAAATGTCATAGCAGAGAATTTCCTTTGTTACTGTCATCTAGGTTCCCCAAACCCACCCACCCCCCCAAAAGGTCTTACCTCATAGTACATTGTAAAAACCAGGGCATTTGAAACATATTAATGCAGGTACAGGTCGTATTTGACTCTAACTAAATTTTACATTTTACATGCATTGAAGATTTTATTGTTCAGAAGGTGACATGCACCTTTTTTAAGGAAAAGCTTCGATGGGAGAAAGATCTGGGTTCGATTCCCAGCTGTGCCACCTGTCTGCTGGACTGTGGGCTGCTTACTTTACCTTTATGACCCCCAGTCTCTTCATCTGCAAAGATAATATTTGCCCACAGTCCTATGGTGAGTCTGTCTATCTGTCTGCCTGTCTGTCTATCTATCATCTTCTACCTGTCTCTGTGTGTAGAGCTGTATAATAATTGCATGTGTGCATGGGAGGACTCAAGAGGACAACCAAAGGTGATGTTCCTCAGGAACCATCAGAAGATCTTTTTGGAGACAGGCTGTCTGATTATTTTGGGACTCACCAAGTAGGATCTACAAGCTCTGAGACCCTCCTGTCCTTGCCTCCTCAGTCTTGAGGTCACAGATGGCTACCCATTGCCAGAGTTTGTATGTGGATTCTTGGGGTTGAATTTAGGCTTTGAGCACTGTCAATATTGGGCCACCTTGACATCCCCAGTCCCCTTCCTTGAGACTCCAGTAACATATGGAGGTATCCACTGCTTGGGCATCTGCCTGGTGTGAGAAGACAATGATAGCTCGCATTTAGGTTCAGAGCAATGAGTCACATTAGGGAATGGTGAGCAGTGGGGTATACTGGAGTGACCTCAAGTCGGGGGCCCTCTACCTCTATGGTTGGTTGCTGGCATATTAGGGTGGACCTGGAATTGTCCCATTACAGTTTATCAAGAAGTTACAAATGTGGACATTTTTCCATGTGTGAATTTTCTGTTTATGAAAATGGTTGCCCACAAATCCGGATTAAGGTCATGCACCATCCAGACTATTTCCCTAGAGTTCTGATGTTAACCGAAGGTTGTGAGTCTTGCAGAGCAAATCTAGAATTTTCCAACCCTTTCATGCCTAACCCCCCCCCTTGAAGTCTACCCTAACAGAGAGACCACTGGGTCCACTCTCAGGCTACAACCGGGAAATCTCAAGCCCCTCTCCCCCTTCCCTTCCCCCCTCTCCCCCCCATCTGCCAGCCTGATCTGCCCAGTCACTTGGTGGAGGCTTTCCGCTCAGGTGTCTCCAGGCTGTATCAGGCTGACAAAGCTAACCAGGAAAGCACAGAAGGAATAAAGTACCGAGAGCCACGTTGATTGACAGGCCCAGGGACTAATTCTAGACCACCCCACCTGAAGGGACTGGCTTATCTGAACTTCAGCTTTGCTGAGCAGTCTTGATCCTTGTCTCCACAGTGGCCAAGTGGGGTTTGCTAAAATGGCTGTCCGAGAAGGTGCCTTTCCCACAATCCTCTGCGGTGATTTTAGAAGAGATCATCTGCATTTAATCTATAACCTAGTTAGCGAGCTTTTCATGAGCTCCTCTGCACCTCTAGACGCTACACCATTAATCCTCATGGAGTTAGTATTTTAATGAAAGTTGGAAAAACAAATTCCTTGTAGGCTGCACTTGTCATTGACCCCTTTTCTTGATGAAACCACGAGTTGCTCTGGCTTCTTCCACAAAGTACATTTGCTGTCAAGTTCCCTGGGATGGTGACTTCAGGATCTACATACTGTAAAGTCTGAGAAACTCAATGTGTGTCGGCCTTTTGCTCAGTGACGGCACTGCGTTCTCATTGTGGCTTCTTTCTTTCCCAAGCCTGCTTTATGAGTAGTTCTAAACTGCCGCCCTCTCAGAGGTTCTCATGAAAGTCTTGATCCTGTGTTATCTTGGGCCCTGTGCACGACTTTGGAAGCTTCCCTGTATCCAGGGGAGTGAAAGAAGTTTGTCGGGCCAGGTGTTCAAACATCTGCCTGTTCCACATGGTAGCATGTAGGTGAGCTCTAGGTAGACAAAACTGACACATGTCATCTGTATCTTTGTTTTAAATGTTACTTTATGTGTATGTGTGTTTTGCCTGCAAATATGTCTATATCACGTGCATGTCTGGTGCCCATAGAGGCCAGTAGAGGACATCAGTTCCCCTGGGCTTTAGTTATAGATGGTTATGAGCTGCTATGTGGGTTCTGGGATTTAAACTGAAGTCCTCTGGAAGAGTATCCAAAAGCAACAGGTGGCTCTAACCTCTGAGCCATCTCTCTAGCTCCCCTGTCATCTACATCTTAAATAAAACATGGATGTTTGGTCAGCCTGCATCATGTAGACAGAGCTGCCTCGAGGTGCAGGTGGCATGTGTGGCTCCAATATACAGGAGGTTGTAGGAGTGAGTGACCCTGTTTGCTTTGGCACCATCTTCAAGGTTACCAAGACATTAAAGACCATCCCTGAAGTTTAGCTGGACAGTGGCTCACACACCCTCTCAGGTGACCTCGAAGGATCTGGAAATGGACTTGCCTTGCTCCAGCTCTGGCTTTGAAAGTGGCAGTTCGCTGCCAAGACTGTCAGAAATAGATGGTGGGGGGGCAGAGGCTGGGAAAGCTGGGCAGTGCCTCCAGGAGCCAGCAAGGGAGGGAAAACCCCCGAGGGGCCCAAGAAAGTCAGAACAGCTCATTTTTAAGAATTCTAGCAATAGTTTAAAAGGAAACCAGACCCGATTGGTTGCTTACTGCGTCTCACTGCTTTTGGTGGTGTTTGCCACTTCGGCCCCTTCCTGGACTGAGCAGTTGGATTTGGAGCTTGCTCTCACAGCTTCTGCCCATTGCCCTGGAACCCTCATAACTGTTTAACCTAGCTATGGCCCCAGATCTCTCCGGACGTCCTACAAACAAAATTCTCCTCTCCACCTTGGAAAGATTCAGAAGGCCCACAGCCAGAAATGTTGGCAAAGGACTTGTGAAAGCTGGCCCTCGACCCTAGTCCCGAGCTTCCTTCAGAAAGTCTGCACCAGGCCCAGGACAGGCATGAGAATTCTGGGGGAGGTTAAATGTCAGGAGGCTATTACTGTCGCTGCAGAGGGACCCCTATAGTGAAGTTAGAGGTACTCAGTTTGAAAGACAACTGAGAAGTATGGGTATATAATGGAGATGAGGATGAAGAAGGGTGTGTGCCATTCAGATGCCCCCAAGCTTGTTGCCCCTATCACTCGTAGACCTTCTGAGAATGCTAAACTAGGGCAAAGGACAGAGTTGATTTAGACTAAGTTTTACAGGGTCCCTTATTGCTCATGATGCTGTGTAGCAGGCATGAGAGCAGTAATGTTGAATACTTGGTGTGTGAGTTCTCTTCATTTCCCTTTTGTTTTTGTTTTTTGTTTGTTTGGTTTTGCTTTTTTTTTTTTTTTGTTCTGGGACTGGAGGGTTGGGGGGCTGTGGGGGTAATCCCTTCCAAAATTGTCATTAGGAATCTAGAAGGAATGTGTGCAGCTTGAATGCATGCGAATGAAGTCATTATATCATTCTGTCTTGACTTGACCCTAAGAGCCAGTGAGTCTCAAGTACTCCCAGTGCTTTAGAGGCCTTGAGTGTGAACTGAAACACAATAACCCCAAAGAATGTAAACAGAATTTGCCGTACATTGGTTAGAAGGTAATAATTAGAGTAGATTGTTGTTATTTGAATTTTTAGTAATCAGCATGTAGGACACACACACACACACACACACAAACACACATGCGCGCGTGTGCGCACACACACACACACAGCACACTGTGATTGGTGTGGGTTTCACCTCAAGCTACCTGCACACCTATTATCTCATCTAGCTAAATCACTGCCCTGAGAGGTTGGCTGGTTAGAAATATTCAGATTAACTTGTTGCACAGAGAGGCGGAGCTCGGAGGCTCATTGAGGTTAATTGACTGGGCCAAGGTCAAAGAGTTAATTAGGAGGAAGTCAGGGGAGTAGAGCAGCTTCGTTCAGGATGCAGGAAAGGTGAACCAGGCATGCCATTCAGAACTACAAAGAAGCCAACGGAACTGGTTTTAATTCTCTATTTCAACTCACTGAAGATCCTCAAATATTATGACAACATGTAGTCAGTTTAGAAAGGTACAGGAGGGGCTGGAGCGGTGACTCAGCAGTGAAGAGCACTTGCTGTTCTTGTAGAGAGCACAAGTTTAGTTCCCAGCAATCACCTACTCACAACCACCTGCAACTCTAGATTCAGGGGCTCTTCTGGCTTCCATGGGCACCGCGCGCGCGCCGCCCACACCCACACACACACACACACACACACGATATTTTTGGTCAAAAGTTAAGGTATCTATCTGGCAGCATTTACCCTGATTGAAAACGCTCAGAACTTGGAGTGTAATAGTAAAACCCACAGCTCATCTTGTTTGAGCATCATTACCTTTAAGGGGCTCGCTGACCACGCCTGACTGCAGGATGCTGTATTGGATGGCACAGTCTAAGCTGTTCATAGCAGAGGCCATCCATCCTTTGGGACTAACTCTTCTAGGGGGGCTGTTCTGCTTCATCCATTCCCTTCAGAAGATACGTCTTAAGCATCCATTACTTGTGGAGTGCTGAGGCTGTGGTGCAAATGAGGAAGATTGTTATCTTTGCATGGAAAGTGCACAAAATTTACAGCATGAAGAGTAAAAGTGGTTTCAGTGTCAGAAAGTGCTGCAACAGACTTCCTAGGACATTGACCGCAACAGACATGGGTGCAACAGACTTCTTAGGACATTGACCGCAATAGACATGGGTGCAACAGACTTCCTAGGGCGTTGACTGCAATAGACCAGGGTATTGAGATGGATAACAGTAGAGAGGTTCAGGGCAGTACAGTTGAGCTGAGGCTCGGAACAGAGGAATGCTCATGGGAAGAGCAGGTGTGTAACAGGCATGGGGAAGATGTCTCAGGGAGAGAATGTATGTACAAAGACCCTGGGACAGGGCAGCGCTCCCACGAAGACGGTATTGAAAGAGACTTGATTGCCTTGGTATCCCAAATGCTAGATATATTGAAGGTTGCCATCGAGTGTCGGTTGCATGGATGGATGATGGATTTCTGGGTGTATGGAAAGATTTGGGATGGATGGGTGGATCGATGAATGAATGGAAGGATAGACAATGTCTTAGTTTACTTTCTATTTCTGTGATAAACACCAAGTCAACTTGGGGAGGAAAGGGTTTACTTGACTTATAGGTTAGAGTCCTCTCTGAAGGAAGTCAGGATAGGAACTCAAACAGGGCAGGAACCTGATGGCAGGAGCTGATGCAGAGGCCATGGAGGGGAGCTGCTCACTGGTTTGCTCCTCATGGCTTGCTCAGCCTGCTTTCTTACGGAACCCAGGACCACCAGCCCAGGGATGGCCCCACCTGCAGTGGACTGGGCCTTCCACATCAATCATTAATGAAAAAGTTATCCCCACAAACATTCCCACAGGCCAATCTGATGGAGGCAATTCTTCAATTGAGGTTCTCTCTTCCAGACTCTAATTTGTGTCAAGTTGCTTCTTTTACACAATTCTGGGGTGCCGTGAGAGTTCACTGCCTTTATCTGCTACAGTGATTTACTCATGGCATAGCATTCTGCTGAAGTGAATTTGGGCCATGTACTAAGGCCCACAGCTTTCTCTGGGCTTCATAACCTGCTCCTGTGAGACTTGTTCTGGGGCATTGTAAAGAGAAGCCTTTTCCTTGCCAGCAGCTTTGGTTTATCCCCCGCCAGTCTCCTGGGCTCTGCCGTGTTGTAGTCCCCAAATAACACACAAGATGCCGTATTAATTATGAAGCTGTTGGCCTTGCTTGTTTCTTACTGGCTAGCTCTGACTTAAGTATTTACCCCATAATTGTTAATCTAAGTATTTCTCTTACCGGAGAAGTTTCCGGGCTTCTTATCCCTATGGCAGTTACATCTTGACTTTGTGTGTTTCTCCTACCCAGAGTCCTCCTGGACTCCTAGTCCCACCTATCTTGCTTCCCTATTGGCCAACAGTGCTTTATTGACATATACACAGGTCTTCCCCAACAGGGCATCAAGAAAGGGGGCAGTATATAGAGTGTTTCTTTGTGGGGGGGTGGGGGGTGCTTAGAGGTAGAGAGAATGGTCCAAAGTATGGAGGCTGGTGCCAGCATGGGGGCCAGCTTTGGGGTTTCATTACTGTTAATTACAGCCGCACCTCACTGTGAGGGAGCACGGGTTCTTATTGCTCTCAGTGGAGAGAAGTTTCAACCGTGCCCTTAATGAGGATGCTGTCTCTGGCTGGCATGAAACCAGGATGTGAGCATGAATTTAGATGAGGTTTTTAAATCGGGGGAGCGACCCAGAGAGGCAGTTTTCCAAATACTTGCTTGCTCCCAGGTGAGTTTCACCAGGGTGCTGGGAAGAAAAGCAAAACCCAAGGTTATAACTTTCTAGACCTTGCAGGGCAGTGGTGAGACTGGGAAATCTTTGTGGGATGTGGCTTCTGGGTGCTGTGGACATCAGCCTGGATGACTCTGTGGTGGATCCTGGATGTTTCTCAGTCTTTGCCAACTAGACGTCAAGCAGCAACCCTAGTCTTGGCTATAACAACCAATAGCACTTCTGGACATTGCCCAATATTCCCCTGGGGCAAATTTGTCCCGATGGAGAGTTGCTATGACACAGGAACATAGGGTGCTAATGACTGTGTGACTCAAAGGCTGGGACCTCATAGCTGCAGGGTGACTCAAAGCCACGTGTTTGAACTGTGCTCTACTTGCTGTGTGACCTCAGACAAGTGGCTAACCCTCTCAGAGGAAGACTCTTATTTCAGGGGGGTTAGTCAGGATGAAATGAGATGACGTCAGTGAGGTGCCAGATGCAGTGTGGTCCTCTATAGCATTCCTTCCTCTGGGACTCTGAGCATCTTTCCCTATCTTTGCAAGTCACCAAGTGCCAAGGGGCATGGGTGGAGGGTGTTGCTGGAGTTTTCTTTTCAGCCTGGTCCCACTGCTGCTTCTGCCCCAAATGAACACACAGATGTCATATTAATTATTAAACTGTTGGCTGATGGCTAGGGCTTCTTATTGGCTAGCTCTGCCTTAATTATTAACCCATAACTACTATTCTATGTATTTCTATATGGCCTTATCTTACCAGAGAATGCCTAGTACATCCTAACCTCCTGGTCTCTACATGGTATCTCTCTGCGGCACCTCTCCACCTACCTTTCCCAGAATTCTCCTCATCTCCTGGTCCCACCTATCTTCCTGCCTCATTGGCCAAACAGTGTTTTATTCATCAACCAATAAGAGAAACATATACAGAAGGACATCTCCCATCAGGAGGGATGGATAGATCGTAGGATAGAAAGATGGAGGGATAGAAGGATAGGGGGATGGGGAATGGAGGAAGGGAGGGAGGTATGTATGAGGGATAGACAGATGGGGTGAGGGATGAGAGAATGGAGTGAGTGGGTAGGTGAGTACTGGGGATCTGACACCTGGCCCCTGAGGTCTCAGACCCTCTCTATAATGCTCCTTCCATTCTTGTGGGGAGTCAACATAGGAAAGAGGGACGATGACTAACGACCTAAAGTTCTCTTCAGAGAATGGCAGGGGCTTATATTTTGCCACCATTGTGTATCTCTTCTACCCACTGCTCCAAAAAGAATAACAGATCAGTGAGATCCAAACGCTGAACTCACCCTTGCCCTGAGGGACTAGTTAATGGGCCCCACTTCAGGGCCAGCTGGCTCTGACTCCCCGTCAGGGAACCCGCCTCACACTCCCCACTCCCACCAGGCTTCCTCAGATGAGCCCGGTGAGAAGAGAATAAAATGGGGGTGGATCTCTGGCCCTTCTCTACCGCCCACAGCCCAAGTGGGATGAGCTGGTTTGTTTATTACTGTTCCTGACATAGAAGAGTCAAGGGCTGAATAGCTGGAAAGCAGGTGGCCGGGAGACCAAAAGCTCAAACGCCCAAGACTACCAGGAGAAGGGGAGTGTTTCATGTAAATCACAACTAGAAGCTGAAATTGTAAGATAAAAGGAACCCCTTTGCCACAGGTTTGTTTGTTTGTTTGGCAAGTGTTTATTACATCAAGAGAAATGAAAGTAGAGCAGAGGCCAGGGCTTGGATGCCTCCCACCCTAGCTGTCCCCTGCACACAGCTGTCCGGCAAGACACAGGGTAAGAAGAAAGGGATACAGAAATAGAGAAAGGTAAAGGCCCAGAGGCAAAAGGTAGATAGGATCATCTAAGTTAAGGAAAGAAGACTAGAAACAAGCAAAGCAAAGGTTGGACATTTATAAGAAAGAATAAGTCTCAGCCGGGTGGTGGTGGCGGCGGCAGCGCATGCCTTTAATCTCAGCACTCGGGAGGCTGAAGCAGGCGGATCGCTGTGAGTTCACAGGCCGGGCTGGACCGACAGCCTCCAAAACAATACAGAGAAACCCTGTCTCATAAAAAAAAAGAATAAGTCTCCATGCGTGCATTTGTTTGGTAGCTGGGTGACGGGCCCCCCAAAGAGCAAAGAGCAAGAGCCAAAAAATTAAAAACAAAACAACCCACGGGGAACAGCACAGGTGGGTGTGGTAGCATGTGATTGTAATTCCAGCACTGGGGAGGTGGAGACAGACAATCACCAGGGCTCAATAGCCAGCATAGCCTAATAGCTTCAGGTCCCAGTGAGAGATCTTGTCTTGGAAAACAGGGGCAGGGGAGATGGCTCCGTTGGTAAAGGCACTTGCCACCAGTCTTTATGACCCGAGTTTAGACCCTGGGACTCACGGGGTAGGAGAGACTGACTTCTGCAAGTTGTCTTCTGACCTCCACATGTATGATGTGACGTGTACCCCTCCTCCCACCCACACATATTAATACACATTTCAAAGAAGGTTAAATGTCAAGGTGCATGGCTTCTGAGGACAACACTGGCATTGGTCTCTGACCTTGTCTTAGTCTGAGTTTCTATTGCTGCTATGCAACCATGCCCGAAACAAGTTAGGGTGAAAGGGGTTAATTCAGCTCACACTTACACATCATAGTTCATCAGAAGTCAGGACAGGAGCTCAAGCAGGGCAGGATCCTGGAGGCAGGAGCTGATGCAGAGGCCATGGAGGGTGCTGCTCACTGACTTGCTCTCCATGGCTTGCTCAGCCTGCTTTCTTATAGAACCCAGGACCAGCAGCCCAGGGATGGCCCCACGCACTGTGGGCTGGGCCCCTCCCCCATCAGTCATCAATCAAGAAAATGCCCTACAAACTTATGTACAGTCCAATCTAATGGAGGCGTTTTCTTTATTGCGGCTCCCTCCTCTCTGATGACTCTAGCTTGTCATACAATTAGCCAGCATAGATCTTTACTCACACGTGCACACACCTGCACATATGTGAGCACCCCCTCAAACAGACATACACAAACACACATGCACAAGTACTCGAGCATGCACACACAGACTCAGACACAGACACACAGACACAGACACACACACACACATACACACACACACACACACACACACACACACACACACACACACACCTCTTTCCCCCAGCACCATGGTGATGAAGACTTATCCAGCCCTACTCAGTATTTCCCACTGAGCTAAAAGCTTTATATTTTTTTTCTTCAATTCTCATAATCCCTGGGCATGGTCAATCACCAGAGTAGAGATGATGAAAGTGAATTTCCTAAAGGCTCAAATCCTCACCTTACAGCCCAGCCGAGTTAGATTCCAGCCCAGCTCTCCAAACCTTTAACACCATAGATCCCTAGCTTCTGTACTATGCCCCAAGGTCAAATCCCTCTGCCTCAGAGTCCAAGGGCACCCAGTTCCCATTACCCACCCAGGAGAGCCTTCTGCCCAGCCCGGCTTCAGGATCCCCTTCACAGAATACATTCCACCGCTCCCACCACCCCCGCAACTGCTCAGAAACTCTGTTTCCTTGTTAAATAAAAGATGAGAGGCAGATAATAAAATCCAGATGCCCTCAAGGCCTTCCATGTCACCTGCCAATTTTTCTGTTGGTCATTTTTTCCCCCTTTAAACAAAACAGAAATGATGATTTGATGGCTGGGAGCAAGAGGCCATATTCAAATCGTCTCATTACCTGTCAGGCCCTGCTGTATTTTCTTCTCTTGTCTCTCTCCTTAGAGTCTGGTCTGCAATTCAGTATGTCAGCACCCTGGTCAATGTCTGTCTCCATCTGCCCCCTCCAGCGCTGGCTACAACCTTTCTTCTTCAGATGAGAACTGGGTGTGGAGACTCTCTGATCAAGTGCTCTTAGCATCCATGTCTCTGAGTCCAGGGTTCTTTAGCCCCTTCACAGGGGACACTTGACAGGTCTGCAGTCCATTTTGGTGTTCACATTTTGGGGAGTGGATAGAGACCAGAGATGTTTCCCAGAATCTTAGGATGCACAGCGCAGCTCCCCATTCTTCAGTAAGGAATCAGCGTCCTGACATACCGTCAGTGTAAAGTTGGAAAAGCTGAATCCAATCGTGACTTCCCCAGCTGTCACTGGATCATGATTCCCAAGTAGGATAGTGGGTTCTGATTCTGACAGGTTGGCTGGAGTGTCGTGATGTCTGTTCCGTGTGGTTGGGTTATTGTGCACTGACCCCTCTGTTTCCTTGTCTACCTTCTGTCTGGATGTCATAGCCACATTGAGACTTAGGTTTTGAAGTTTCCTGCTGGTGATGGACATGCCTGTTACCCCCTGCCATCCTGTTAGGGTTTATGGCATAAATTTTGAGCTGGATGATAGGGTTCAAAGGACAGGCCGGGGTTGCCCTGGGGATGAGCGCTAATGAGAGAGATGGCAGGTGTGTCATGGGACAGGGAGGGAGAGAGAAGCCACCCCTGGAGATGCCCACATCCTGGGACTTTGCTGATAGAATTGAATTCAGGGTCAACTCATGAGGTAGATGATAGGGAGCAGGGTCTTCCAGGAGGGCCAATCAGAATGCAGAAAGCTGATCCAGTGTGTTAGCAAATGTGTAATGACTGGAGCTAGGCAGCGCAGGTGACCTGCCGAGACCATGTAGGCCAGGCAGCTCTGCCAGCGTCTTGGTTGAGTGGGTTGATTGAGATGCAGTTTCTGGGCCTCACAGTTCACCAGTGAGCATACAATGCATTAGGTTTTGGTTTATCCAGAGTTGTGCAACATCTCTGCCCTTAATCTGAGAAACATTTCATTACTACACGAGAGACAAGATAGCCATTACTTCCAATTCTCCCTGATTCTACTTCCCAGCCACCTCCCAGGCCCTGGAGATCTCTATTTTCTTTTTATGGATTTTCTTAGAAATGGAATCATCCAGAGGATGGTGTTTGTATCTGACTTTTTTCACTTCACATTATGTTTCTAGGCTATAGCATGCACCAGTGCTTTAGTCCTTTATACAGCTGTATAGTATTCCACTTCATGTGATTATATGTCAGCATGCTTGTGTATGTGCCAAGCTGTTTTGTTAATCTGTGATGGTATACACTATAAAAGTCAACCACTTGGAATCCTTGTGATGGTGCACACATATTATTTCAGCACCTGGGAGGCTGAGGCAGGAGGATCATGAGCTTAAGTTCTGTCTGAGTTGTATAGTGAGACTGTCTCAAAGAGCCAAGGGCAGGGACTGGAGGGATGGCCCAGCAGCTAGGAGGACTTGCAGCTCTTCCTGATGACCTAGGTTTGGTTCCCAGCACCAACATAGTGTCTCACAACTGTTGCCCTCTTCTGGCTTCTTTGGACTCCTACACTCACATGGTGCACATAAACTCAGGAAGGCACACATACAGACACATAGAAATAATAAATAAATATCTTGTATAAAAAAGAAAGTTAAGGGCTGTGGTATACACACACACACACACACACTAAGTATAATTTAATGTACTGCATGAAGTTTGCAAAATAGTCACATAGTTCTAGAAAGTTCTGCCCCTCCTGTGTGCAATTAGTGTCCCTTGGGTCCCCACCCTAGGTGGAAATAGACCTACTTTCTGTTCTTTTACCTTTGTGACAGGGCCACCTTTAGATCTCTCTCCTAGCAAGATGGTTTGTTCTGAGCAGAGGTAACTGATTGCTATACAGGTCTAGTCTCCAAGCCAAACAGCTGCTCTCTCAGAGGCTCATCTGTGCCCACTTGCAAACGATCATCCCAGCTGGACTTGAAGGCCATCTGCACCCCCCCAGACAAGCCTGGGGAAACCCTACCTGAGTACCCAGCCTCTCCCTACCATGGCTTGTATGCAACTCTGTCCTGAGTGCTATAGCTCTAAGCCTCAGTGAGTCACGGTGGCCTGTCAGTGTGGGAACGCTAGATGGTCATACCTGCCTTGCTCAGAGATCTGGATGGCTAGAATTGGAGGTTCACTTGGAGACCCCGAGGACTCCCCATGTTTCCTATCATGTGGCCTTAGCCCTATGTCCCCATGAGATGGGTCCTACCAGTGAGCCAGCCAAGGGCTAGAGAATCTGGGTAAGTACTGTTAGCGGGTGTAGACCAGGCATGTGGACCAGACAGTCCCAATCTTCATGTACGATCTTCACCACTCTTGGCCTTTCAGGGATTTCTAGACTCTTTCATGGCCTTCTTTTCCTGGATGGTGGTATGTAAGTGATGGCTTTGTTGCTCAACAGTTGAAGACTATAGAAGTCCAAGCTGAGACCAGTGACTTTGGGTTCTCTTGGCTTTTCCTGCTTCCCCACTAGGCTGGAGATGGTGGTGGATGGGACCTGTGATCTGGGCAGAGGCTGCAGCTGTTAGGGAAATTGGGGTTCCTTACCTGAAGCTGGTTGGCATGCCACACCTGTTAGGGCACCTGTGTTTCAGGAGCCATTAGCTTCACAGTGTGAACAGGAATGTCCCCACCCATATGAATGGGTGTCTTTGAATTCTTGTCCTCTTGGTGATGGGACTTCCACAGAGGGTGGGCATAGTCTTAGGTGTGGCTTAGAACTTACCCAGGAATTACCCAAATGCCTTCTGATGTAACCACATCCGGATGAGGGGTGGGTCCTCTGCCTGTTTTTTGTGTGTTTGGATTCCACTTTTTTCCCAAAAGAGAGAGATGTGTTGCTTTGGGCTCAGTTTTATTTTTACTGCTCACATTGGGGACTTTAAAAACATTTATTTATTTATTTATTTATTTATTTATTTAGTGCACAGTATTGTGTCTGCACGTATCCCTGCAGGCTAGAAGAGGGCACCAGATCTCATTACGGATGGTTGTGAGCCACCATGTGGGTGCTGGGAATTGAACTCAGGACCTCTGGAAGAGCAGCCAGTACACTGAACCTCTGAGTCATCTCTCCAGCCCCTGTTGGGGACTTTTTAAAGGCTGCCTACAACCTTATGTGGTTGGAGTTCTCAGTCTTTGATTGTGAGCAGGCAGCCCATTGAGCAGGCCTGGGAAAGATTTATGCTAATAGACCCGTGGGTGACTGTCCTCAGGCTTCTGGTCCTTCACTTGGGGAAGATGGCGGTAGCTGTCTCTCTTTGATGAGTCTGGCCTGGCTTGGATGCTGGAGTGGTTTATCACTAGGCAGTAGAATTGAACTTTCAAGAAAACTAAGATACTATGTGTCTTTGCTGTTTCTGCCGTGGCTGGGGCTCTGTATCATAAAGCGTAGGTGAGGTTTTCCACATTTAGCTTGGAGCAGAATGGATTTGATGCTGTTTCGTGGATGCTACTGTTAAGGCCAGGGCCAGGGCGGCTCAGGGAGGGAGGAGAAGGGGCCACACTGGGAGAAATGGGTTCCTAGGGCAGGTCCTATTGGGGGATAATATCCCTAGTCACTTTCTGCCTTGCTCCCTGTTTACTGGTGGCCATGTCATCAAGGAAGTGGACCTTCCACAATAGTCCAAGCCCAGTAAAACCGGGAGCCATCAGAAATCTCCCCTGTCCATTATTCCATCAGCTCTGTGTCACAGCTCTGAACGCCCAATACAAGTTCCAGTGAGCATGAACTTCCCTTTCATGGACTAGGTTCCTTCCCCTTACCCCAGCCCTGCCTGATACACAGTGTTTGTCATGTGGACAGATTTCTTCGTTTTATGCTTGAGGTGGCATTCCCCGAGGTCAGTTCGCCTAAGATCAGGCACAGAGCAGCTATACCATGCATGGTTAGAACACAGCTCTGACTCCAGGGCCAGCTGCCCCTCCCTCTGGCTGCCTCTCTGCCCTTACTCCCCTTTCTTTCCAACCACAGCTTCATCTCCATCCTGAACCCCCATATTCCTGGTGAGCTTTTCCTAAGTTTGAGTTTATAGAGAAGGAAGGATGTGGGTCTGTGGCTGGGAAACTGCCCTTTTCTAATTCTCCCCCAGGGTCAACTGTCTGGATGGGGATAGAGGAAAATTGCCCCCCCCCAGATATAATGTAGCCAGAGGAGAGCATTCAGGGGGTCCCAGTGTGGGGGTTACCTTCCCCTTCTTGCCCCAGGGTATCTGTCATCTCGCAAGTGCTTGGTAGCTGGCTATGACCATCCTAGTCTTCTTTTTGCTGCTGTGATAAAATGCTGGCCAAAAGCAACTTGGGGAGGAGTGGAGTGGTTTATTTTAGCCTACAGCTTACAGTCAGTCACCAAGGGAAACCGAGGCAGGAACCTGGGGGCAGGAACTGAAGCAGAGGCCACGGAGGATGCTGCTCATTGGCTTGCTCCCTTCTGCTCAGGTAACTTTCTCCTGAAGTCCAGGATCACCTGCCTCAAGGTGGCTCTCCCATCAGTGAGCTGGACCTTCCTACATCAATCAGCAATAAAAAAATAAAAGGCCCCACAGGCGTGGCCACAGGTCAATTTGGCCAGAGTATTTCTTCATTTGAGGCTCCCTCTCTTCCCAAGTGACTCTGGGTTGTGGAGTTGACAGCTCAAGCCAACTATGACAGTGCCCCATTTTAATGGGGGGGGGGACGAGGAAGTTCACTGTAAGATTAGATGTGTAATACAGAAGGGAAGCTGGCTCTGTTAGTACAGTAGAGTTGGGAAGTCAGGAAGCCCTGATTTGACACTACCCATCAGCTCAGGAAATCACTTTGATGTGGTTAATGGGACCATGAGTCAGGCTAAATTGCCTGCCCACCCCAGGGACCTTTTCATTGCTTCTTTTCCTTTTTCAGTTGGATGGGTCTATTTGACGTCCGATCATAGATTCTATTTTTGAGTTGCAATAAATGACACTTCCTCTCCCCACCTCCACACAGCCATTGAAATATCTGGGTGTTTTATTATGTGGTAGGCAACACTGATTAGTTCTGGGCATAGGAGTGAAGAAGACAAGCATAGCCTACTCTTCTGGAGCAGTTCTGATGGGGGAGACCATAGACTTCCACAGCTTTGCTATGGGGATCTGTGGGGGCCACCAGAAAGAGATGCTTGATGTTGGGGAGGCCTGTAGTAGAGGGAATCACGGTTGCCCTGTGACATCCACGAAAGCTTACAGAGGGGACTAGAGATAGAATTGAAGTCGAGGTTTAAGCAGCATGTGCAAAGGTCCTGGAAAGAGCAGGAGAGCACGCTGTACTTGACTGATAAAGAACAGGGTGATAAGAGAGAGAGAGGAGCACCTGCAGACTGTATGAGCTCCGCATTGCTGCTGTAACAAAAGTCCTCATACTTGGGTGTCTTCAAGCAATAGGCTTTTCTCTTCCTTGGATCATTCTGGAGACTGAAAGTCTAAGCAAGGTGTCTAAATGCTCCAGGGAGGGCTAGCGCTGGTCTTAAATAATACCAGGACAACTTAGGGTGGTGCTGGACTAGGCATTCCTCTGCTCTGGTGGCACCATCTTAAGTCCATCTATCCGCATTGTCTGTGCATGGCTTCCACCGACTACCATCTCCACCTTTTCTGGTTACGTCAGATCTCTCCCATCCTTTTCGTACAAGGACATATGTCCTTGGTTTAGGCAACAAATGGATTAATTAAGGTTGTGTTTACCTCAAGGTCCTTAACTGAGTTGTACAAGCTGCAGCTCTCTGTTTCTTCAGAGAAAGTCATCACAGGTTTGGGTGTTTGTGGCTCTGGTCTGGGTATGGAATGCATTACTCCCTCAAGACAGTGGTGAAAAAAGTGATCTTGATTAAGTGTGAGTGAACCCACTGACACTTTCAAAAATTTCCATTACATCATCTATCCTTCTGTCTACCTATTGTGTGTGCACGTGTGAATACCATGGCATACATGTAGGACAACCTGCCGGAGTTGGTTCTCTCCATTATGTAGGCTGTGGGGATCAAACTCAGGTTATCAGGCAAGGTGGCAAGCTCCGTTACAGACTGAGTCATCTCTAGTACCCCACCCCGGCAATTTTAGATGGTTTGTCTTCTGTGGAGCAGGTAGAAGATGGTGTGTGTTCAGGTCCATCAGAGATGAGACACTGGACCCTGTGACTGGGAGTGAGGAGTGGAGAGGATGAGAAGCAGATGGAATCAGAAGGGCTAAGGGAGTTCCTGGTGTGTGTGTGTGTGTGTGTGTGTGTGTGTGTGTGTGCATGTACATGGTGTGCTAATGTACTAGTGTGTGTGTGTGTACATGGTATGAGTATGTGTGTGCCCACATTTTTGTGTACATATGCATGGTGTATGCATGTGTTTTTGTGTGTGTGTGCACGCAAAAGTGTGTCTAGTTACATGTGCACATGTATGGAAGCCAGAGGTCCACATTGGGTGTTGTTCCTCAGGCAATGTCTGCCTTGGTTTTTGAGACAAGGTCTCTCAGTTGGCTCGGAAGCCATCAACAGGCTAAGAAGGCTGGCCAGCCCTGGCACCTTCCTGTCTCCTCTCATGCTCCTGTGTTGAGGATGCAAATATATGACATCCTGCCTGCCCTTTCTTTGTGGATTCTGGGGACTGAACTGGGGTCTTCATGCTTGCAAGGCAGGCGCTCTATCGACTGAGCTATCTTCCCACCCTGGGAACTCTTTCTTTTTTTCACTGTTAGCTGGAATAACTTACTCAGATTGTTTCCTATGGTAGCCTCGATGTTGAGAACTGTGCCAAACCCAGTCCCAGTATGTTTATGAAGTCAGAATGAGCCGCTCTCCCTCATCTGAGAGACAAGGCATTCGCTCAGTGGATGCTTCCCTTATTACTCAGCTTTCTTGGGAATAAATATTTTCTTTAGTGCAGTTAATAGCACCCTCACCTAGCTAAGTGCATGCGGTGCAAGGCAGGCAATTACAGCCCGGGCCGGCTTGATCTGTCTCCGGCTCATTGACGAAGCATCATTATTTTTCAGTAACATTATTATTTTTTCTATAACAACCAGGCTTGTTCTGCACAGGAAAAATAAATAAAAAAGGCAACTTGGTGCGCACTGAGAGTTGTGTTTAATTTGCATTTAATTTGCATGTCATTAGGGACCTCCTCTTGCCATGAGCCGAGGTCAGGGTCTGGTTAGGTACGTGAAGGGGCAGGTGTTTGCTGCCCATCACTTTCCCCTGGGATGCCTTAAAGGGGAGGGAGGCCAAGGGTCAGCATCGTGGACTCTGGGGTCTGATGTCTTGTGTTCACATCCAGCTATGTGTGTCTGTAGTCATATTTTGGTATCCTCTGGGTACATCCTCACTAAAGCTCCATGGCCTTGGGGAAGGCACCCCAGCCACAGGTGAGAATATCTGCACAGTCCACAAGTTGTTTGGTTGAATTAAATGAGATAATGTGTTGATAAGACTAAGCAGGTGGGCAGGGAGGGCACCAGGGATTTGCTGCACAGATGCCAGCCTGTCAGATGGTCCACAGGGACTCACAAATGCCTAGCTTACAGGTGTTCTTGGCTTGTTACCTGCTGCCAAAACCACAAACGTCTTGTCCTCATGGGGCTGGGAGTCTAAGTCTTCAGTCAGTCACTCCATGGTGACCCTATTTCAGGGAGGCCTACATTCTGCAGTAATTATATGCCTTCAACATATTTGGGGATGGTACAACAGATCCCTGGAGGACTCCCCAGGCACCTCTAACTCTCAACACAGAAAGATGCAAGCGCGCCAGAGGGTGGCTCTTCCAGGGTTCGTGAGTGCAGGTGCCCAAGGAGGTCAGAGACATCTGAAACCCTGGAACTAGAGTCATAGATGACTATGAGTTGCCTGATGTGGGTTCTGGGAATCAAACCCAGGCCCTTTGCAAGATCAGCCAGTGCTCTTAACCACTGAGCCATCTCTCCAGCTCCAAGGCTGTTTTCTTCTTCTTCTTCTTCTTCTTCTTCTTCTTCTTCTTCTTCTTCTTCTTCTTCTTCTTCTTCTTCTTCTTCTTCTTCTTCTTCTTCTTCTTCTTCTTCTTCTTCTTCTTCTTCTTCTTCTTCTTCTTCTTCTTCTTCTTCTTCTCTTCTCCTTCTCCTTCTCCTCCTCCTCCTCCTCCTCCTCCTCCTCCTCCTCCTCCTTCTTCTTCTCCTCCTCCTCCTCCTCCTTCTTCTCCTTCTCCTCCTCCTCCTTCTTCTTTTTTGTACTGGGATTAAAGATATGTACTTCTACACCTGACCTAAATAAATTTGGAGCTCTTTGGGATGATTTCTGGGCTCTTGTTTCAAGAGGATAATATCTAGACCTGGCAAGAGGATGTGCTGGACATTCTCAGTGCCTGAGGGTCTGTGTTGGTTGACAATGTGCTCCCAGGGAGCAGCTGAGAGGGCCCTATAGAGGCTGATTCCAGCTGACCAGTCCAGGCCTTTCTCAAAAGAGTCCACTGTGTCGATGGCTGAGTTGTACCCATGCCCCTTCCCAAACTCTGACTCCCTACTACTCTCACAGCCTTGGGGGTCTGCCACCCCCATGGTGGGGGATGGAGACCAACTTCTCTTGCAAAAGATAGGCCCAAGGAGAGGAAAAGTGGGTTCTTGGTCTGTCTGCCTTCACACCCCTGATTTCCTTGGCTCCCAGGACTGCTTGAGTCGCCCGAGGACAATCACCACCATGATTACTTAGGAAAAATGTGTGTCCACTGTGCACCTCCTCTGCAATGAACCCCACTTCTCTGGAGGTTCATCATCCACTGGTTTCCTTATGATCCAGGTAATGTGTTGATCATGAGTGGAGTGAGGCCTCCCCTAAACCCAGGCTGGACATGGCAGCCTCCACAGGGTGGCAGGTGGCAGGTGGCCCCATGCTATACTTCAATGACCTGAGCTTTTATGGCTCCTCTGCTCACAGTTTATAAACATGGCATTTGCTTTTGAGTCTTGGGGGAGCCTTGAACTTCTAATTAAATTGGCTCCAAGCAGGTGGAAAGCAGGCAGCTAGGGGAACAGCTGTGGAGAAGGTGGAGGGGGTCTGCTTCCTCTCAGCTTGTGGACAGCCCCTCACACAATATGGCTTCCTTTTTCCTGAGGGGCAGCCCCCCCTAACATTGCTTGCCCCAGTGGTTGTCCTAAAGAAGAGTAGTCATTCTTCTAGTGTCTTTTTTACTGTGGTTTTCAAAGGCCTTTCTTCCCTCTTCCATCCCCACTCTCCATCATTCAAGGGTGGGTATCATCTATTTGCCAACACGACAATTTTTTTTAGCAAAAAATGTTCTAAATTAATCAAAATACGAAATTTGTTATATGTAAGTACACAGTTGTCCATCCGTCTCCAGAACTTTTTTCCCCTTCCCAATGGAAATTCTGCAGCAAAAAAGCAACCCCCTATCTGCCCCTGGAAGCCATTAATATAAGTCCTTTAGGCCCTTCATGTGTGGGAACACGATGACCTCCTTTTACAAGACTGAGTTATGGTCCAGTACTGGGCTGTATGATAATTCTATATTTAATGCTTGGAGGGGCCACAAACACTTCCATTGCACTGGTGCCTCTTCCCAACCCTTCCGGTGCTGAGTGAGGGGCCTGTTTCTCCACATCCTCACCACGCCCACTCTTCATAAGTACCGCCACCTCGATGCCCGTGGAGAGGAGTGTCTTGGTGACTTTACACCATACTTTCCAGTGTGTTGTAATGTTGACCTCCTTCATGTGCACACTGACTGCCGTCTGAGCATCCATCTTCTTTGGAGAAATTTCTTAAGTCTTTTCTCTATTTTTTCATTATTCCCTCCCTACCCCATCCCTCTTTTTCTTCCTCCTTCTTTCTCTCCCTCCCTCTCCCTTCCTCCATCCTCCCTCCCTCCCTCCCTCTCTCCCTCCCTCCCTCCCTCTGGATGGACCCCAGGGCCTTGGCAAGTGTTCTGTCACTGAGCTTCCCCTCAGCCCTCTACTCTCCTTTGAACTGCATCTGTGGTGTCTCTCTCCTCGAGCCTCCAGCTACTTGGTAGTAGCAGAGTCAGAGCAGAGGTTGAGCAGGGTGCCACCTCCATCGGTGTCAGGCCAGCGGCCTCCATCCTCTGTTCTCTCATTTCCCATCAGCGAACTTCCTGCTTGGCTCAGAAGTTGGAGGAAATGTACGGAAGGGTTGCCTAGGGCAGCCCCATCACACCAAGACTTCCTGTGAGTGTGGCCTTATTCCTAGCTCCGCAGCAGACTTCATTTGCAGCTGCAGCCTGGCTTGTACCTGCCGCCACCGCCGGATGCTGGAGCGTCCCCGAGAATTCTGAGATGGACACTGTCAACAGAGCCCAAGGCAGCCACACCAGCTGGGAGTGTGTGGCTGGAGGGGCCTTTAGGACACGGTGTGCCAGTGCCAGCAGCAGCCAGTGTGGCCTTCGGTGGGCAGCTGCCTGTCTGCCAGCCTGCCAAAGCTTACTGATACACAGTTCATCTTGGTGAGGGAGATACGACTTGGAAGTGACCCTGAAGGCTGCAGAGCCAGAGGCTAGGTGTATTTGCATATGTGGGAGGGAAGGGGGGTTGTCTAGAACAGTCCCCCAGGAGCCTGAATTGGAACCCAGTGTCTGCAGTGTGAGCTCTCCCCCCAGCAGTAAGACTTGAGGTTGTGCCAGCTCCAAGGTTGAGTGTTGGATTGGTTTTAGGCCCTCCGCTGTCCACCTGCCCAGGGCCCTCCTTCCCAGGATACCATGGAGCAAAGTGTGCCTGCGTGTAGCAACTTCCTGGATATTTTAAAACCCACTAATGTTCTCTGCTTCCCTCTCTCACCCCTAACCCCTAAATATAGTATTGATTCCTTTCAGTCACTCCTCAGAGCTGTCAAGAGACAGTGGGTCTCTCACTCAGAGCAGGTGCGCAGATTCTCATCTGAATCTGTGTCTGTTTGCCTGAGGTTGCAAAGGCTCCCTGCCGCCCTTAGAGGTGCGGTTTCCCTGGAGATGGCAACATCAGATCTGGGGACCTGCCTGACCGTGGACCGGATTTTATTCCTGGCAAGAACTGGGAAACGGACGGGTCTCTAGACAGAGCCAAAGCCATCAGCCGCCATCAGGGCTTTCATTTTGAAGCCAGCGAAGTGCCACAGAGCGAGGACCCCCTTTGATGTGAAAATGAGAATTGATTAAAAAAAAAGATCACTGCCATTTAATTAACCTGTGTGCTGGCAGCGATCGGCTGCAGACATTTAAATGAGTAACACACAGCCGACTCTCTCCATGCGTGCATGTGTCAAGGGCTCAGGGTAAGGGTTGAAGTCTTAGTTCTGTACTTAACAGGATGGGACTGCGCTTTCTTCAGGACCTCAGTGGGCAAGGTCTTAGCCCTTCTGTGTGTTAGGGTCTTTGGGGACAGGGAATGCAGCAGTGATCCCACTTCAAGAGGCTAACGCGTGATGGCCTGGCAGTCAGAACAGCACAGCCCATGAGCCGTCCTGGCCCGCGGCTGGACCTGTAAAGGTTGTAAAGGGTTACTGGGATGTTTCCTCCCATCTTTTCTTCCTTCCCTTCTTTCTCACTTTCCTTCTGCCTCTCTCTGCTCTCCTCCATCTATTTCCCTCCTCCTTTCTCTCACTCTTCCTTCCAGTTTCTTTCCTTTTTGTTTCTTTCTTTCCAAATTACACACGTGTCACAGGCAGCGAGGCTTTTCACTGCAGAAGATAAAGCATTCACTGCAAAGGTTGGAAGCTCTCCCATCCTCCCCATTCTCCCGCAAACACATCGAACAGATACACAGGGAATGTGTAAGCATTGATAGTCATGTATTTATACACATTTATGTTGAAATACTGTTTGTGTATGAAAGCTCATACTATGTATGTTGTCTGGTGATTTTTGTTCTCTGTAAGTCAGTATGCTTGGGCTTTTAAGCAACTGTTTGTTTTATTGGGAGCTGTAAAACCTGCAGAAACTCACTCACACCCAAGGAAGTGGAGCAGGAACCAGGGAAGAGGCTGCTTGCTGCCTGTCAAGAAGGCTTATGCTCAGCTAGCCTTCATACACAGTTCAGGACCAAGGCCTAGGGAATGGTGCACCCCAGCTGAACCCTCATCCACCAACTTATAATCAAGACCCCCCCCAGACATGTCCAATCTGGCCCAGGCAATTCTTCAGTTGAGAGTCCCTCCCCCCACCTAATAGTTCTAGGTGTCAAGTTGACAATTGCAGTTAACCAAGACACCATAAAACTTTATGGGCCCCAATAAAACTTGATTGACTAAACAGACTTGGACCAGATTTAGTTTATGCACTAGAGAGGGAACTGACCCCCTAGCCCTTGAAGTGTATAACTGTGATGGTCTCGTAGCTGTGTGGCTGTGTTCTTGAGACTGTTTCAGAGGTGTGCTTGATTTCCATTTCTTCTTTCCTTCTGGAATGGTCCAGCCAGGTCAGCCTCAGTGGCTGAGCTCCCAGGTCCTGAAGTCTTGGTTCCTGGGGAATCTGAGCAGATGCTGTCCTCTGCACAGAACTTTGTTCTAGGACACCAGCTCCTTCTACCCTGTTGGCAATGATGGCATAGATGAGCGTCACACTGTGCAGTGCCCTGGAGAGAACATCTCTAAGACATGGGGAGTGGCCAGGGGGCTTGTTGGAATGCAGATATCTGGGACTCACCCCAGAGGTGTAAGGAGCTGTGTTTGCTCCATGGAGTCTAGCTTTAGTGAAACTTGGAGCCCATAGGGCTGGGGGCGAGACTCATCAGCAGGGCACTTGCCTAGTGTAAGGTTTTGGCTTCTTTCCCAAAACTAAAGGGATTGCGGTGAGAATTAGAGGCTGATTTGATTGGAAGAAAGAACAAACCAAAGGGTGGGGGGGGGGAAGGAAGCTCACACAACATTGCATGGTGATGGCTGAGGGATGGATGAGGGGGTCTTGCTGTAGATGGCAGACAGCAGCTGTCTAAGCAGAACATGAACCTGTTTGGACACTTGTAGGCCAGTTCCCAGGATGGTTAAGAAAGCTGTAACCCTGTCTCACAGAGGATAGTCACCAGGCTATCTTAGGGGCTTCATGTAGCCAGAATGACCTATTAGGTTCTGTTGACAAGCCACCGCCAGACCAAATGAACTTCAAACATTTATTCCTCCTGCCATTGAGTCACCACTCAAAATCTATTTCCCCCAGTGAGATCTGATTGGCACTTGGTGTCTCAAGGAGGCCATTGTCCTCTAGGTTGGCATCTCCAACTGACCTGGGCAGCAGAGAAACAGTCCCTAAATGGGGAGGGACAGATGCCAGGTGTCTTTAAGTCAGACATCTCCTGCAGGGCAGTGGCACACAGACCATGGCTGAGCAGGGAGACTTCTGTAGATAAAGGGGTTCAGTTGCCCTCAGCGATAGGCACACTCTGTGTCCTAATTCATCCCAAATGATCAAGTTTTGTGGCAAGCTTTCTGGCTGCATGCATTGAGCATATGCCAAAGGTCTCTCTCAATAGGCCCCGATTCATTAAACTTACAAGGAAAAAGAGCCGAAAGTCTTCTTGGAGTCCCTGCAAGCCAGCCCTGAGTGACCATGCTCACCCAGACCTTGCTGTGATCCTCCATGCAGACTCATCTGCCCCTCACAAACAAGGGGCAGCTGGGGAGCTAGAGAGGTGACTCCACCATGTAAATAAGAAATCTTTTTTTTTAAGACAGGGTTTCCCTGTGTAACTTTGAAGGCTGTCCTGGAACTAGTTCTTGTAGACCAGGCTGACCTAGAACTCCCAGAGATCTGCCTGCCTCTGCCTCCTGAGTACTGGGACCAAAGGCATGCATCACCAATGCCCACTCAAAGCTGCAAGGATCCTGATTTGACCAAGGTCACCGTGCTAAGAATGGAGGAGAGCGAGCTGCCTCACAGACTGAGAGAGCTTGGGTGTGAGGAACTCTTGAGACAATGTGCGCTGAACCCTGTAATTTACAGGCGGGAAGTTGAGTCTAGCGGATGTTAAGTGACTGGCTCTGAGGAGTCCAGCCCACAACCCTGCTTGGGCTGAGTGCCTCCAACCCCCAGTCCCCAGGAGAAGCTGCTGTCTGCCTTGTCAGCTCTGAGGGATAGAACCCACGGAGCCACCACCTAAACCCACTGGTCTAGACACAGTGGGTATGCCTACTCAGCTTCTTTGGATGCATTTGTGTGTGCGTGTGTGCATGCATGCATGCATGCAGGCAAGGCAGGCGCAAAAGTGCAAGCATGTGTTGAGGCCCAAGGACAACCTTCAGCGTCATCTCAGGAGACAGTCACCTTTATTGTTTTGAGACCATGTCTCTCATTGGTTTGCAGCTCACTAACTTATCTAGATTGGCTGGCCAGTAAACGCCAGGGTTGCTTCTATCCCTGACTCTCCCATATTGGGATTACAAGCACATGCCATCATGCCTGATTTTTTTTTTAAACATGGGGTGGTGGTTCATAACAGGTTTTTGTTTGTTTTTTTCCTGTGTAGCTCTGACTGTCCTCAAACTCATTCTGTAGACCAGGCTGGCCTTGAACTCAGAGATCTGCCTGGCTTCTGCCCACTGAGTGCTGGGATTAAAGGTGTGTGCCACCACTGCCCAATTGCCCAATTCATGCCTGTCTTTTTTTTTTTAACCTGGGTGCTGGGGATTCGAACTCAGATCCTCATGTTTGCATAGCATGTACTTTACTGACTGAGTAATCTCCCCAGCCACTAGATTAATTTTCTTCCTGAGGAGAAAGGCTTGGAAATGGTACACAGGGGGTGAAATATTCACTCAACTCGGGTAAGTTTTTCCAGTTGGCATCTGGCTTGGGTGGGGACGGGTCTTTGCTGGCTCACACCTCAGCAAAGGTTAGTGCTGCCTTGCCTAGGGTGCTGACCCTGGGTGCTGGCATAGAGCAGTATCCTAGCATGGCTGTGATACATGGTAGAACAAAGTGCTTCAGAGCTTGGCCGAACCCGGTTCAAATCCTGCCTCCACCTCTTCTGTACTGTGTGACCTTGGTAGAGTTGCATAGCCTCTCTGTTCATCTTGAAGATGAAGAAATGACCTAATGCCTGTATGTATGCATGTGCATATGTATGTATGCATGTATGTATGTACGTATGTGTGCATGTACTGGCACTAAAGCAGGGGCCTGGAAGCCACGCTCATTGCTCTTCCCAGCCCTTTTCTCAGCCACCTTCTTTCCAGTTTCTGATATTAGTAAGTTGATTCTCTCTCTGCTCCACTTTCTGACCCCAAGGTGAGGCCAGGAGGAGAGGGCAGAAGCTAGCCTGATCATTTCTCTAGGGAGACTATCATTTATTGGGTTGACAGAAGCCTGGCCTCGTCCCATGGGCCCTAGGGAGGCAGTGAGCAGAGACCTCTGAACCAATTTATCTTGGAAATGGTCTTTTTCTTCAGGCAGAGGGAGGGAGGAGGAACTTGGAAGAAAGCATCTAGCCAGATGCCCTGCGAAATCTGCCCCAAATCAACCATCCTTTTTAATAACGAAGATTGTCATGAGCCCCGGTTCAATCGGAAATGACAGGCTGTGTAAATATTTGCTCTGTAACTGATTTATGGGGTAGGGAACAACAAAAAAATAAGATTAGTCACTAATCATGGGGCTACAGGAAGATCAGGAAGCCTGGATGCCAGGGCCCAACTGCCTGGAAGGCCCAGGCTCTAACCCAGGTCAGCGTACACTCTGAGGATAGTGGGAGAGACGGGGTGCTGTGTAGGGGTCATCACCTGGGATTGTGAATTTGCGAATCATTCTGTAGGGGAGGCTCCAGGCAGTTTTGAGACCAGCCTCTAGCCAAGGGCTCAGATATGAGTCCAGGATGGGCTTTTCCTTGAATCTGACAGCTGGCGAACTTCCTGCCGGGATGAGTGCCATTGAGAAATAGGAGTGAGTGTGTGTGACTGTCATTTATGGTGAGTTGACAGACTTGAGTCTTCCTGAGTATATGAACTGTGGTGAAGACCAATATGGCTGGTGCCATTCCTTCTGTGAATGAATTATGTCCCTAGCACAGCAGCCAGCCCCTGCCATCATGGAGATGGCATGGCATTCCTGGGTGTGGTGGCCCACTCCTGTGTCCTGAACTTACCTCAGGTTCAACGCCACACAGCCACTCAAAGCCAACACCCCCTGTCACAGCTCTACCCTCAGGATGGACACTGGGTCTCGCCTACCCATAGCATCTAGATAAAGTAGAATCCTGGATGAGCTGATCCATCCAGATTTATTGACCCCCTCCTGAGTCGCCAATGTGGGGCATCCGTGAGCACCCATGGCCTTCATCCATATATAAATACTGGAACTATTGGAGGTGGGGAGATGGCTTAGTAGGTAAATTTGCCTTGTAAGCAAGAGTGAGGACTTGAGTTCAATCTCCATCACCCATGTAAAAATCTGGGTATGGTGTTGTGTGCTTGCAATTCTAGGGCTGGTGGAGCAGGGTTAGAGGCAGATTATAGGACAGGTTAGCCAGGCAGATTAGCTGGATCAGTGAGCCCTAGTGAGAGACACTGTTTCAAAAGACAAATTAGACCCAAACAAAACCAAAGAACATGGAAAGCACATGAGGAATGAAACCCAACCTTCTTGGCCTTCATGGGCATGTGTACATGCATGTACATGCATGCATGCATACACACACACACCTGTGCATACACATACACAGTCCCCACAAACATGACACACACAGAAAATGTCTTTACTACTCTCATATAATATTCAGGCATTTTGGTAGCCCTGAGGTCCATAAAGAACTGGTCAGACATGACCCTTGCCCTCCTTGGGCTTCCAAACAGGAAGGTGACCTCAGTGTTCATGAGGTGATTGGTAAAGCAACCATGTGCTTCCAAACTGGGGTCCAAGCTGTGGAAAGCCAAGGCTGCTAGTGTTGGGGCTCAGCTGTCCCTGGAGGAGGAGAGGGAGACTGGCTGGAATGTGGGTATCAGGCACACACACGATCCATCGAGCCAGGCAGTGGGAAGTGAGATTCAGGGGCAGCTGTGAGTGGCTCCTTGGATTTTCCTACTTTAAGAAGGTGTATTAGGACTCGTGTGTGTGTGTGTGTGTGTGTGTGTGTGTGTGTGTGTGTGTGTGTGTGTTAGGGGGCAGTGGGATTCTTTGTCTACTTTTGCAAAGACGCTTAGGATGTGGCCCTGATAACTCAGGGGTAGAGGGTCTCTTGCTGATGGTCTCCACAAATGCACAGGTGAGTATGACACAGATGTTCCTAATGCTTCAAGTCCTTGCAGAAAACCTTCTGGCCCTGCACTCCTTGTCTCTTCCCACCCTCCTCCTGTGCCTTCACTCTGACACAAAGCTATGATTAATGGGCAAGAAACAGCAGCTTCCCAAATCTTCCTCAAATCTGGCCTTTGACCTATCACATGCTTTTCAAGTGTGTGTGTTTACACTACATATGTTTTAATTTCTAGGTTTTTTTTTGACACAGGGTCTCATGTAGCCCAGGCTGGCCTTCAACTCACGATGTTGCCAAAGATGATGACCCCGAACTTTTGATCCTCCTGCCTCCGTCTCCAGAATTCAGGGATTACAAGTGTGCTATTACCAATCCTGGTTTTCATGGTGCCGGGGAGCAAACCAAGGACTTGATGCATGCTAGACACACACTCTACATCCCCAGCTATTTTCTAGGAGCTGATAGAGAAACATGTCTCTTAGTATGCCAACTGAATCCATGACGCCAGTTACTAGTGAACTCAGAGCATCTATTTGGGAAGCAGAACTCCACCTCAAGTTTGATCTTGAACTTGGAATGTCTTGAAGAAAAGACATGTATCACACTGGACGCCATCCCAGTGGACTGTATCCCGCTATATCTGTCACTTGGCTGCCTGGGGCATTATTTTTCTTTCTTTGAATAAAATATAGAGACAAGCAGTTGCATATGCCACTTAAATTATGTCTTATTATTTAAAAGCGGTACTCCTGTTACTAAATTGAAACAGTGGAGATGAGTCTAAAAGTAATGAGGTGTCTGTCTCTAAAACCCTCAACTCTGCCCCGCCAACAAGCCTGCCAACTGCCTCCTCGTGTGGATCCTTCTAGAAAATGTAGATACAGATGTCCCTGCCTCCGGATGGCTCTGCTCGCAATTTTCCTAGTTTACAGTGGCGTGAAAGCAATTTGCCTTCAGCAGAAACTGCTCGGGGGCTGGATTTTCATCTATCCGTGGGCTGGCAGGATTCGGTGCGATGTCTCCACGATGGGCAGCAGCAGTGAGCCGTGGTTCCCGTCTGTCACATGTTCAGAGGGGGACAGCTGCATTTCTTTACTGGGCTGGGTTGCTGAGTCTCAAGGCTTGGTCGGGTGGGTGTGTCTGATACATTTTAAGCCCGTGGTATCTTCACTTGACAGTGAGCCGATCGGACTGGAACCACACTGGAAATTGAGGAGCGTCTGTGCTCCTGTGTGTGTGCCCTGCTTACCCATACGACACAAGCTGAGGCAGCAGCCCCGACCTCCCTACATCCCCCTTAATCAACCAGCTTGCCCTAGAGAGCTGGGTCCCCATGGTCTACCCTCCGTCTCCATGGTCCCACCTTGGCCCAAGCTATTATTCTCTTGCCTGGGTGACCCCACAGCCTTTTCCCCAATGACATATTTTTTCTGGTGATAGAGACAGAACCCAAGACCTCATCCATGCCTGTCAAGTGCTGTGCCACTGAGTCATGCCTTCAGCCCCTCACTGGGGAATCTAGACAGATGCTCTGCAATGGGGCCACACCTCACCCCAGTGTGTGTGTGTGTGTGTGTGTGTGTGTGTGTGTGTACACATGCATGCATGTGTGTGTTAGTATGGGGACTTGCACATACCACAGTGCATGTAGAGGTCAGAGGGTCAATCTTTGGGAGTTGGTTCTCTCCTTCTACCATGGGTTCAGGGATCAGATTCAGATCATCAGACCATCTCTCCCACCCACTTTCTATTCTTGCCTCTTCAGACTCCATCCTGCACTTTAAGTGGAGAGATCGTTTTAAAACACAGTTGCTATCATTCTGTTCCAGCGCCCTGGGGCTGTTGAAGTAGGATTCAACCCTTTTACTGGCAGTGGCAGTCAGGATCTGCAGAGGTCTGACCCACTGCCCCCAGCCCATGTTCTGAGTTCCCTGCCCTGAACTTACTTCTTTTTCATGCCCTCCCGGCAGCACCCCTGCCTCCCTTCTGACCCCAGACCTTCCCAAGACTCACTCCTCCCTGACATTCAGGGCTCCATAGAATGCAGTGTCTGTCCCCTCCCCAGTTGGGGCAATGCTGTTGGATCCTTACTTCCCCAGACAGGTTCGGAGGACACCTCAGAATGAACGCACATCTTTTAAAAGATACAATGACACAGGGAACCATACCACACACATCTTCATCCTTCTACTCCATAGCCAATGTCAGTAACCCCTCCATCCTGACTCTTTCCAACCTGCAGCACTCCATTGGATGGAATGGCTGTAACTTAATTGACTACTCCACTCTGAAGCACAATGAAGATGCTCTCAGTCTGTGGCCAGGCCAAGCTAATTTTGCTACTACAGCGAGATAGAAATCTGACAAGAGAAAGGAGAGGAGGGGGCAAGGAGAGGGAGGGAGGGAGAGAGGGAGAGAGAGAGGGAGGGAGAGAGGGAGGGAGAGAGGGAGAGAGGAGGAGAGAAGTGAGAGAGGAAGGAGGGGGGATATGACCAGAGGAAGAGGGAAGAAGGGAGTTGGCCTTCAGAGGGCTCCACTTGCCAGGCATGCTTCTAGACTTAGGAGACATGATTGGAGAGACAGAATTGGAGGCCAGTGAGATGGTTCAGCAGGAAAAGATGCTCGCCACCAAGTCTGATCACCTGAGCTTGATTTCTGGGACCCAGAGGGGGACAGAACTGATTCCTACAAGCTGTTCTTTACCTTGCACATGTGTCCTGCAGGACACACACACACAAACACATACATTACACACTCAGACACACACATTACACACACAGACATACATACATTACACACAGACACACACATGCACATATATGCACACAGACACATATATGCACACATGCACACACAGACACACTCAGACACAGACTCAGACACACACACACAAGATCTCATTTTCTCAGTATAGAACTCAAGAGCAAATGCAGTGTTCAAATAGAAGAGAGATTTGAGGAGGGGACTAAGGTGGGACCAGTTTACAGAGAGGCACCCGGTGACGATCCCATGAAAGACAGCAGGTCGGAAGGACCCCCTTGAGATGATCGCAGGACCATAAGCCTGGCAGCTGAATAACAGGGGCTCTTCCTTATTCTGCAGGGAGGGGCATCAAGATCAAGAACTCAGCAAGTCAGTTTCTCATGAGGCCTCCCTCCTTGGTTTACAGATGACCCCCTGCTCACTGTGACCTCATGCACCCTTTCTCTGTGTATACATGTCCTTCTTGGAAGGACCCTAACTGGGTTAGGGTCCCCTCTCATGACTTCATCTAACCTTCACTGCTTTCCTCCCTCCCTCCCTCCCTCCCTCCCTCCCTCCCTCCCTCCCTCCCTCCCTCCCTCCCTCCCTCCCTTCCTTCCCTCCTCAACAGCGTCTTTGTGTATCCCAAGTTGGCCTTGAACTTGCTGTGTAACCAAAGATGACCTTGAATTCCTGATCCCCCCCACTCCCTACTTCTGCTGTGCTGGGTTTATGAGATATTTGGGATCGAACCCAGAGCTGTGTTAGCACCAGGCCAGAGCTCTACCCACTGAGCTACATTCCTAGCTCCTGTAACCAGATCTCTCAAGACCCAGGCTCCCATTACACTTGCATTCTGAAATCTGGGAGGGGAAAGATCTCAACATATGGATTTGAGGGGCAGGAAAGGGATAATTCATTCCATGCCTGGTTGGGGGGGGGAGCTTTTGAGGGACAGGAATTCACTTTGAGTGTCTTGTTGAAGACACTTCCCACCCTCCTCATACAGGAAGTTATTCTCTTCCCTGTCATCATGGCTCTCAGACCTTTGTGTGTCCCGAGTCAAGTGTCCAGGGCAAAAGGAAGTCTTTAGTCTTCTTCATGGATGTGTGTCTATCTTCATTCAGTTTTGAGTGCTGATCTGCCTCCCCAGAGGAAGGACTGTGTCCCCAATCTAGAAGCAAAAGTACTCCTTGACCAAGGACAAAGGGAAAAAGAACCTCAGTAGCCTCTTCTGGATTCACCACCAGGCAGTTGGAACAACCCCATCCAGCCCAATGACTCCTTAAAGCAACCTTGGGAGAAGTTATTTGTACCTTGTACCAGCAAAGACCTCAGGGCTCAGAGAGGTTAAGCACTAGATAAAGGTCACACATCTACTCAAGGGGTAAATACATAGCACAAGCAGCATTAGAATGGGTTCTCTAATTGAATAAATGACTGTGATGCCACATTGGTCATTTTAACCCTTTAAAGGCCACTCTTCAGTGTCATTTAGCACACTCAAGGCTCAGCAGTTACCACTTCTGCCCATTTCCAGGGCCCTTCGTGACCCCAAGGCAAAGAGCAAAACAGTACCTCCACGTGCACTTGGACCCCCTCGCCTTCCTGTCCTCCAGTCCTGGCAGCCGCCAGCCTGCTGTCCATCTCTGTGGACGTGCGTCTAGCTTTCTTCCTGAGGCATGACAGCTCTGAGGTTCACTCGGTTTGGGCTATGAGTCGGAACATCATAAGATTGCAGCGCATTTGATTATCCAGGCAGATCGCATTTGTCTTCTGCTGCTCAGTGATGTGCATTTGGGTTTTTATTTCCTACCCTTTGGTGGTTGTCAGTGTTCACGTGTCAATGTGTCAAGTGTCAATGTCCATGAACAATTTTTGTTTGAGGATTTATTTTCCATTCTTTTGGGTACAAAGTTAGGTAATAGAACTGTTGGGTTGTATAAAACTTTAGTTTTATATGGTCAAAGCCTGACCAAAGTATTTTCTGTAGTGGCCATGCATCTTCACGTTCTCGTCAGTGATGCCCATGGCTTCCCACTCCATGTCCTCATCAGCACGTGATGAGTGTGGCCATCCAGGAAGACTGGGGTTGTAGCTTATTGTCATTTTGATTTGTGTCTCCCACCACGAACTTTCCAGCATCTCTGTGTGTGCTTGTTGGGTTTTCATACATCTTGAGGAAAAAAGTCTTTTTTAAACCCCTTGCTCACTCTTAATTCATGTTTATCTTTTTAATTATTGTCTGAAAACCCCATTTTCTAAGCTATAACTTTCATGTGGAAATACAAACTCATCCATTCATCCACCCATCCATCTATCCACCCACCCACCCGCCAACTGACCCACCCACCCATCCATCCATCCACCATCCATCCATCCATCCATCCATCTATCCATCCACCATCCATCCACCCACCCACCCATCCACCATCCATCCATCCATCCATCCACCATCCATCCATCCACCCACCCACCCATCCACCATCCATCCATCCATCCATCTATCCATCCACCATCCATCATCCACCATCCATCCAACCATCCACCCATCCATCCATCCATCCACCCACCCATCCATCCACCATCCATCCATCCATCCATCTATTCATCCACCATCCATCCATCCATCCACCCATCCATCCATCCATCCATCCATCCACCCACTCACCCATCCATCCATCCATCCATCCACCATCCATCCACCATCCATCCACCATCCACCATCCATCCATCTATCCATCCATCCATCCACCCACCCATCCATCCATCCATCATCCACCCACCCATCCATCCATCCATCCATCCATCCACCATCCATCCATCCATCCATCCACCATCCATCCATCCATCCATCCATCCATCCATCCACCATCCATCCATCCATCATCCACCATCCATCCACCCACCCACCCATCCACCATCCATCCAACCATCCACCCATCCATCCATCCATCCACCCACCCATCCATCCATCCACCATCCATCCATCCATCCATCCATCTATTCATCCACCATCCATCCATCCATCCACCCATCCATCCATCCATCCATCCATCCACCCACTCACCCATCCATCCATCCATCCACCATCCATCCACCATCCATCCACCATCCACCATCCATCCATCTATCCATCCATCCATCCACCCACCCATCCATCCATCCATCATCCACCCACCCATCCATCCATCCATCCATCCATCCATCCACCATCCATCCATCCATCATCCACCATCCATCCATCCATCCATCCATCCACCCACCCACCCATCCACTCATCTACCCATCACCTGCTCATCTATCTACCCACCTGTTCTCCTTCCCTCTTCCCCTTTCTTTCCGTTATTCCTTCATCTCCTCTCTTTTTCTTCTTTCTTCCTTCTTTTCTCATCTTCCCTCCTCTTCCATTCATTTATCATCGTCTTTCCCCTTCCATCCTTCCTTCATTGAATCTTCCTTCCTTCTCCTCTCTCCCCCTCCTTTCTCCCATCTGTCTGACAGTTATCGGCTCTCATGACTATGGGTTGGTAACCACATCACTTTTGACATCTCTGAGCTGCTGGATTGGGCGTGGTACACTCCAGTCTTGCTCTGATTTGCATGACCTCATTGTCAGTGCCCCAGGCTCCCGTAGGTGTTGATGGGGGGATGAGCATAGCTTTATGCTCAGTGGTTTGTCCATGTCCCCTGCCCTTGCCAAAGCTGGTGAAGGGTGTTCTGCAAATTTCAGGGAAAGCCCAGTCTGGCTTCAGTTCTCAGTTTCTTTCTAGGCTTCCTGCATGGCTGTTTGGCCATTGGATGCAACCAGAGTACATCCACGCTCATGAAAACAGCATGCAGCCTTGCTACCTTATAGAACTTCATGGTCTCACAATGCTTTCTGGGAAGGGGACCAGAGTTCTCTCCACTGTCCAGGTGGGAAACTGAAGCACAAAGAGGACATCTCATTCCTGATGACTCAAGTTCTGTCTCTCTCTCCCTAAAAGCTGTGTGCTGGCCTTGGTGCATATGCCTCTTTAAGTTCCCACTGCTTGCCAGTTTGAGGCAAAAGAGACTCACTGGCTCCAGCTTCCTCACAGCTCATTTTTTCCAAGGATGAGTTTCCAGATGTGAGCCAGTATAAGGGGGAGCACCTATCCGAGCCTTGTAGCAGGCCCCTGAGGGATCAGCAGGATCGACTGCTTCCCCTGGGGTGCTGAGAGGGGTGGCGGGACAGGCAGGTGGAGCGTGGCTTTTTTTTTTTTAAGTGGTACCCAAAGGAGGCCTAGAGCCCTCCAGGACTGACAGTTGGCCAGCAGGTTCTGCAGCAGCCACCAGAGGGCACTCGGCTCCGTGCTGGGCAGATGGAAGTTTGGAGAAGTGGGTGGGAAGGTGTTGAGAGATGTAGTCTCACACCAGTGTGTGAGGCCTGTTTTATGCCATAGGTGCCAAGCCAGGGGCTGAGAGATGCAGGCGTGCGTTTTTCATGGGTGCCAAGCCAGGGGCTGAGAGATGCAGGCGTGCATTCTTCATGGTTCCTGTCCTTGGGGAGTCAGCAGGCTGGGGGTGGAGGGTAGAGAATGAGAATGTAGTGTGATATTCCATACCCTAGGCCACAGCCGTCACTCAGAACGCCCACTTAAGCAGCACCTACTGTGTGCCAGGCAATTCACCCACTGTGTGCCTGGTGCCAAGCCAGTTGCCAAGGATGGAACAATGAAAAATCCAGTGCCCTCAAGATCCATGTTCTGCCAGGGAGATTACAAGTGTGGGGAAAATGGGAAAAATATGACCATACAGATATCAATCAAACAAGCAAACAAAGACACACAAAGAGAAACTGCTAGCTCAGTTCAGGGGGAAAGAGGGTTATCAGGGAGGGCTTCCTGGAGGAGGACCACCTGTCCCTGCTGGGAGGAACTGGACTTACCAGGGAGGTTCTGGAAGGAGTCATGCCAGAGCTGAGTTATCAAGACAGAGGTCAACGATGCTGAGCAGAGGAGGGCCTCCCATTTGGTCAAGTGCGAGGTTTTAGAAACTGGGTTTTGCGCTCATGCTCTGAGAGCCGCCTTCGCTTAGCTCCCACCAGAGATCAATCAGCACCTGGCTGGAGTCCTCTGTCTTTAGAGCTTCCTTCTCATCTCCGTCCCAGTGTGAGGAATCTCACTGGAAATTGACTAGCTTTACCTCCCAGTGACTGCTTACAAGGAAGATGTCCAGGGGAAAAAAGGAATAAAAAATATCTCTGAGACCTACTTTTTCCTTTTCTTTTGTTCATTCAGGGCAGAGCTTTGCTCTGTAGTTCAAGCTGGCCTCAAAGTCAGCATCCTCCTGCCTCAGCCTCCTGAGTGCTTGGAGTATGGTAATGCGTCACATTAGCCTAGTCTTGAATCAGCACTCAGCCACCTAAAATTGCTAATCCCCTCACCTTATTTTTTTTTACGTTAAAAAGCATACATTTTATAGCTGTCTTAGGGTTTTTCTTGCTGTGTTGAAACCCCAGGACCAAAAGCAACTTGGGAAGGAAGGGTTTGTCTCAGTTCATACTTCCACACCACACTCTGTCACTGAGGGAAGGCCAGGCAGGGACTTGGAGGCAGGAGCTGATGCAGAGGCCATGGAGGGAGCTGCTCACTGGCTTGTTCCCCATGGCTTGCTCAGCCTGCTTTCTTACAGAACCCAGGACCAGCAGCCCGGGGATGGCTCCACCCACATGGAGGGTTGGGCCCTCCCCCATCAATTGTCAATCAAGCAAATGCACCACAGGCTTGCTCACAGGCTTATCTTGTTGGAGCTGTTTTCTCAGTTGAGGTTCTCTATCCAAATGTGTAGCTGCTGTCAAGTTGATAAAAAACAAAACAAACAAAACCCCAAAACTCAACCAGCCAACACGCAACACGATGGTGCCTATAAAATATTATTCGAAAGATAGTTTATGTTATTCTTAAGTTAAATGTCAAATGATCAGGTGTTGGGACACCCCTCACTGGCAGGGATGTTCTAGAAGACTTAGAGATGCCCAGTTAACATTCCAGCGGACTTGGTCTCGGCTGGTATAGGTTGTGCTTATGTTTCACGGTGCCCAGCCAAGCCAGGTGGGCAGTGTTAATATTGATTGTGTAGCCAGCACAGACAGACTCACCTTGTCTCCTTGTTCTGTTTCCTTCTCAGAGCCAAGAAGAAGAGCAAACCCTTGAACCTCAAGATCCACAGTGGCGTGGGCAGCTGTGAGAACATCCCCGCCCAGCAGCGCTCCCCACTCCTGTCCGAGCGCTCCCTGCGGTCCTTCTTCGTGGGCCACGCACCCTTTCTGCCCTCCACCCCACCCGTCCACACTGAGGCCAGTTTCTCTGCGAGTAAGTCCCTGCTGGCCCCCAGGCTGCACTGACTGGGGTCAGCAGACGCCCGCCTGCACTGTCGGCCACTTTCCCTGCCTGCAGGGTGCCTGCGTTCTGTGTTCCCCTCCCTGCTTCTGGATCTCACGGGTCAGGGCACATCCAGAGCTTGCCACCTCCCTCCCACGTGTGCAGCTCCTGGGTCGTTAGATGGTTTTGGAGGGGGCGTGATTGGCACTTGGAGGTGACTGGCTGTCAGGCATCCTCAGTATCTGCTCTTTGGCTTGCCCGTGTGATAGAATGTTGAAACCAAAGCGGGGGGGGTGTAGGGAGGTGGGAGGGGTGTTGGGGGACATGAGAGGGAACATTTATCTTTTCTCTCCCTGCGCCCCACCACCTTTCAACTGCTTGTCTTAGGGGTTCTCTGTCCATGTGGGGTCTGTGGTGAGATCATGCACATTTTATTGCCTGGGGTCAACATGTATAACTTTTGCATCTCAATGACATATTGGGGTTCAAACCAGGTTAAGTGTGGCCTGGGATTTACAGTCCGCAATCACAGACTGCTGCCAGAGACACTGTGCTTTGGATTGGAGCACAGATGGAAGTCACTGGCGGCAGAGGGCTGAGTTTCCAGAAAGTTCTGATCTTACCCAGAGACACTATCTGCTAGAAGGTGGAGATGTGGGCAGAGGGGAACCCACTGAAGTGAGCCTTGCCGCTCCTCCAGCAAAAAAGCTTGTTGACGACTGATGGGACCATTTGGGGGATGGGGGATGCTTGCTTCCAGAAGCACTGGCCATTGTGCCCTAGAGCTGCCACAGGCTACTGTGCTGTCCTGTTGATCTGCTGGGTGCTAAAGGGGTTTATTGACCACCAGGCTAATTGATGCCCTCAGTACCTCATTCTGTTTTTGCAACTGTCCATTGCACATATAGATTATTTCCATGGTATAAATGGGGAAACTGAGGCCCAGGGATGGCAGAGATCTCCCTCAGAGTCACATAGCAACCTAGTAGTTGGGCCAAGATTTCAGTCTTGTTCTTCCGTTCCTTTCTTCCTTCCGTCTTCCTCATCCTCCTTTTCCGCCTCCCCACCCCACCCTCACCCCTGGCATGGAACCCAGGCCCTTACCCTTGTTAGCCAAGCACTCTGAGACAGTGTCTCACTGAACTGCTTAGCCCTGTCTTCAAGGCAGCCTACAGCCTCTGATGCTTTTGAACTTAACTCTTCCTGCCTTAGCCTCCCCAGTAGCTAGGGCCCCAAGCCTGTGTGCCAGGTCCCTCCGAGACCCAGGCAGAATGACGTTGCCTTCTCTAAATGGGGTGGGTGTCATTTATTACCCACGCAGTCTTTACTTTCTAGGGAGCCGGTGGGCCCTCTCCAGTGAGGAAATCTGCAACCCCTGTCCCTGGGAAAGGCCCAGGAATAGCTGACACACAAAATTGTGTGTAGGCAGGGCCTCAATACTGAACTTGGATTGGTCCGCAAACATTCACAAGCATGCATTGCAGGGGGTCTCCACCAGAAGGACCCATGAAGATATTAATAGGAGAACATGGTGCATGACTTATCCCAGTGCCTGGGACGCTGGGGCCCTACCTTACTCAAATTAAAACAGCCCCAGGACAGACACATCAGCAGCAGGAGGCCAATTTACTAATTCATCAAGAGAAATCGCTGTTCAAGAAGCCAGAGATTGTATGTGTGGTGGGCCTACATGGTAGTCAGAGAGTCGCTTGGTGAGCAGTGACAAGGAAAGGGGACAGTGACCTACAGATCAAACAATTGGGGCAGTAGGGGGAGGCAAACCATGAACTTTTGGCCCTTTGTCTGATTGTCTCTGATCCCAGCTGCTGTAGATGAGGCTGTGTCTAAATACCTTTAAAGAATCTGTTTCTGAGTGAGTGTGTTCCCCCACAGGGATGTAGGGGGGATAGGACGGGGGCTGGCGCTTAGCGCTCCGTGACTCAGTAAAGGGGGTTTGGGGAGCTATTGGTGAGTGTTATGTGATGGAGTGATTTGAAACAGTGATGGAGACGAGAGTACCAATAGCTGTCGGTACCAACAACCACCGGCACGCACTGTGTGGTGACAGTGTCACAGGCCTTGTCCAAAGCCCTCTCCCTCACTTAATTGCTACATTACTAATGATATAGAGAAACCACCCTCTATCATGTTGAGACGTTTGCCATCCTCTCTTAAGAGATGAAGACATGGAGGCTGAGGTTAAGGACCTGGTCATAGGCCACAAAGTCAGGAAAGCAGCGAAGGAGCGAATCGTTCATTCTGCAAGGCTTCCTTCATTGGCTCTTGCTTCTTGACTGCCTTCTGCTTTCTTCCTGGCTTGGAGAACCGTGCGGTGGTTTTGTGGAGGATGCTTCTTGGTTAGCATGCCACATTCACATGTGTTAGCCCCACCCCCACCCCAGGGCTCTGCTGTTAATGTTCACTGCATCAGTGGATCCAGGTGGTGGCCGTCCCTGGGGGCTGGACAGGCAGCTGCAGAGAGTGGCTGAAAAGCTAGCTCCTGGAAGCTTCTGCAACTCATTCATCCTGAGTATCTTCCGTTGAAGCTGAGGAATGACCTAGTCTTCCCAAAGAGCTCTGGAAGTTTCTGTGTTAGTTGCCTGTGGCCCTCCAGCCCTTCAGGGCAGCAGCCATGAATGGAAAAAATGTCTCTAACTCTGTGTCCTGCTTATCACAGTCATCATGGTAGCAGCTAGAATCATATCCCAGGGCTAAGGAAATAGTCTCCTTTAGCTGATACCTTGGAAGATGCTGTACCCTCTCTGGGGCTGTCCCTCCAGCTCCTTTAGGCATCACTTTGGTAAGCAATTCCTGTCCCTTGTCCTGGAAACAAGGGGAGGAGTTGACCACCAGCTAAGCCCCTGACCTTGTGTGTACCTGGAGGCTGAGTCAGATCCTGGTATGACGGCGGCAGTGGCAGCAGGTGGCAGTAAAGGGTGGTGAAGCTGAACGGCCATGTTCCCACAAAGGCAACTGCTGGGGTTATAAAGATGCCCGGGATGGGGCTGATTATATAATGGGGTTTAATGAGGCTTGAAGCCAAGGCTCATTACCCCTGGAAGAGGGGGAGGAGAGGCGCACATCTCCACAGAGCTTAGCAGCTCGAACCACAGGCCCGTCTCACAGTCAGGACTGACCAGAGAACTGTGGGGAGAGCTGGCTCAAGGGTGGTGACTCCAGTAAGAAATATAGATCCCACAGGGCTGTCCACCAGGTGCCACCGTTGTTTCCTGGGTCCTGTCCCTGCGCTAACCCATCAGATCCGGGAGCTGCTTGGCATCTAACCCTCTGGAAGGTCTCGGTGGGGCACATTGCTTGCTACGTTCTACACGACCCTGGAATGTCCTTTTGGCAGGCATGAAAAGTTATCCACTTGGAGATAAAATGATATACAGGTGTCTCTCCCACGAAGCCCTGGTCCCTGTGGCTGCCACTTGCTCCAGCCAGTCTCCAGGAAGCCACTTAAAAAACGCTGTGTCCCTCACAACCTCTCCCTGCCTCTGTCTGGATCATTCTCTCGGCAGTCAGTTTAACCTCAAAGATGTCAGGCATGAAAAGTTCCTGTACCCTGGTATCGGGTTTCTCCACTGATGCAATACATCAGATTAAGCCAAATTAATAAATCCATGTTTAATCTGAGCAAAGCATTCACGGTGGTCCCAGGGTAAGAAGAGAAACCATGAGGGGAAATCTGTGGGCCAAACCTTAAATACCCTCTGGGTTTCAAAGTGTGTTTCAGATCAGCAAGAGTCACACATAAACATACAGTAGATATAGAGACATAAATGGTGCGGTGGTGGCATACACCTGTTGCTCCAGGCTGAGAGTTTGAGGGTAGCCTGAGCTACTTAGTCAGCCTCTCCCCACAGCAAACAAATAAATGCAAATTCTTCCTGTTGTCCCCATTGAATGAAGGAAGAGGAAGACAGGAAAGGGGGTTTTCCAATCAGAGCTTTCACAAACCCAGCCCCCACCCATCAGGTTTAGCAAATTAGAATCCCTTGACTCTAGGACTATTTTACCTTAACATTTTGAAACATTGCCCTCTCTGTGTATCAATATCTGAGGGGCAAGCCTGTAAATTCAATTAAGGCTAAAAGGTATTTAAAGTGATTGATAAATTCATCTTACGGACTAGTCACAGACTTGGTTATTTACTCAACAGTACCTCATGACACAGACTCTTTACACACTTGGACCTGTAGCTCTGTAGCCAGAGCTAATGGAATGTCTATAGGGGGTGTTCAGGGACTCTGGGCAAGCATTATGCTACCCAAGCATCTGGCAGTTTTGGTATCCACAGATTTTGATTTCCTGGAACAATACTCCGTGGATATGAAGGGAGTTGAGCTTTAAGCACACAAAGTTGGCGGGGTGATGTAGAGAACTTCTGAGCCCAATCAGATGTTTCCATCTTTATCATTTTCTTGTATTTGGTCCCCCCTTTCATTTTGCAGAGTGTTGGAGTCTAGGCAGCACATTTTCTTGCTTCCTCATATACCTTTGACCCTGGACCAGTGTTTTTCCCCAACTGTGCTCCATCCTCAGCTGTTGCCCCAATGGTGGCCTCCTTCATTATGTTTCCTGCTGGTGTAGGGTCCAATCCAGGGTGGCCCTATTGAGCTGTTGAGTTGACCTAGATATCTCTCACCTTTCTTTACTGTTTATGACCCTGCTGTCTCTGCAGAGGGACACAGTGGCTCTTCAGAATGTCCCTCATGGGGACAGTGTGATGGGTTTCCGCTATCTGCAGGATGGAAGCATACCCAAAAACGTGGTATTGTCCCTTGTTTATGGCATTGTAGATCTCTGTAGGAATCCCCATAGGGCCATGCTAGTCTGATGACCCAGGTTAAATCCCTAGAACCCACAACTTGCAAGAGAACTGCCTACCATAGGTTGTCCTCTTAACTTCCAACAGTGCAGCATGGCATATGCATGTCCAAACCCCTGGACATCCCTCCCCCAAAGTAAACAAAATGTAATAGAAAAAATTAAAATCCCAGCCAGGATCAGCAAGATGGCTCGGTGGGTAAGAACCACTTGCCACACAAGCCTGATGACCCAAGTTCAATCCCTGGAGCCCACACTGAAAACCGGATGTGATGGCGTCCATCTGCAATCCCAGCATTCCTTTATTAAGATGGGAAGTTGAGACATGAGAATTGCCTGGAAGTTCATGGGCTCGCTGGCCTGGAGTACACTGTGGCAGAAACAAGAGAACCTGCCCCCAAAAGGTGGAAAGAGAGTTGACTTCTTAAAGCTGTCCCCTGACCATGTATAGATCACAGCTTGGGTACCTGTGCCCAATCATCCTCCACTCTCCCTCCCTGACCTGTTCAAAACAAGTAAATATCGCAGCCACTGATGATAAAGTTATATACACCCAGTGTGTGCTGGTCCGTCATAGATACAGGTCTACAAGCAGTACTTGACTTCGGCCTCTCATTATTTTTTTTAAACCTATGTTCAGGTATCACCCATATCAGAGCTCAGAAATCACCAGGTTTGGTTCTCAGATGAGGAAACTAAGGGCAGAGCATAGAAAGGACTAGCCCAGGACTATGGGACTAAGGTTGGAGCATGGCATTTCTCATGCCTATTTGTGAGTATTCATCCAAGAAGGTTAACAATATCTTGTGTCTTCCATCACTCAAAATGTTTATCAGGGAGGCAAGAGAAAGTCACAGGAGACCATTCCTCTGCTAAGTGCTGTGTTCAGGACTGCTGATGTGTGTGTGTGTGTGTGTGTGTGTGTGTGTGTGTGTGTGTACACGTGCATGCACACATCACCTGCAAGGCCACTTCCTGGTTCTTATTAACTCCTTTCCTATTACCTCGTCTGCCCACAAACTTTGCAGTCCTTGCCTCCACACAGGAGCTCAGCGTGCAACTGACATCCTCAGACCTTTTGTTATGATTGCTCCCACCAGGAACCGTAGCAACCAAAATTGGTTGGTAAGTGGTTGGTGCTAGGAGCCAAGGGTGCCGTTTGAGACTATTGGATAAGTCCATCCTGGATCTGGTTCAAGTGTAGGCTGTCAGAGTGGACAATCCCTGCCCCTGTTATCAGGGCCCAGGGTCTGAATGTTACCGCCTTCGTCTCAGTAACTCCCCAGGTGAAGGGTTCTCAGACATGACCCATTTTATAAGAGGAAGTTACACAGATCCAGGACTCTGTGGTGTACATCAGGCATCTGTATGCCTTCTCCCTGCCCCATTCTGAGAGTGATGAGACAGACTCCAGGAGAGGAGGTTTATGGCTATTTGGTATATGACACAGCAGAGTCAAGACTGGAACCTAAAGTGCCTTTAAGCTCCAAGTTTTGTGGGCTTTCTGTAGTTTGAACAGTGTAGAAACTGGTGTCCTATGAGAAGAAGAGACGTTAGGGCTTGGGGGATGGCTCCATGGGTAATGTGCTCTTAAGTCTGAGCAGCCGAGTTTGGATCCCTGAAGCCAGGTACAGCCGTGCATCTCTGTAATTGTGGTGCTCCTACAGCAAGGTGTCCCGAGGCAGACAGGATTCCCCAGCATTCATGGGCACCTAGCCTGCATACACTGTGGCAGGAGCTTTATCTCAAACAAGGTGGAGGATGAGTACTGGTACAGACGTGCCACATATACAGACTTACTTACACACACCCATATATACACTCACATACACACACTCACATACACACACAAACACACTGCTACACACATGTACACACTCACATATATACATACACACACAAACACATATATGCACACACATTCACATATACACATACATACACACTCACATATTCACACACACACTCACATATACACTCACATATACTCTCACTCATATAAACACACACTTGCATATATACACACTCACAACACACATACTCACACACACACCCTATGCCCCTCTCTCTGTGTCTCTGTCTCTCGCATACACACACACATTCACACACACACAGAGCTTTTTAATTTCTTTTGTGGTGAAACAGGATCTCATTATGCAGCCCTGGCTGTCCTGGAACTTCCTGTATAGATCAGGTCTGGAGCTCACAGAGATCTGCCTGCTTCTGCCTCTCAAGAGCTGGGGTTAAAGGTGTGTGCCACCAGACCTACATAAGTTTTGCTTTGTTTTTAAAAAGAGAGGAACTTGAGCATAGAAAAACCCAAGAAGCATGTCATATAACTACAGAGGTCCTTGATAACACCTAGTCACCTCTGGTCTCCATCAGAAGCCAGAAGGAGCGCCAGATACTGTATTCAAGGTCTCAGCAGGGCACCTTCTCTTGACACCAAGAAGGAACAGAACAGTCTGTCCTCCAAATACCCCAGAAGATGTGATTCCATTGCTTCCAGCATCCAGTTTGTGGCATGGCCTGTGGCAGCCCCTGGAGACTGTACAAACCGCTGCTTTGGTCCCAGTGACGTGAGTACCAGGCTAACGAGCCAGCGCTCCAGAGCCTGTGTATTCGGCTGGGGAGCCAGAGTGGCACCTTTGGGGGAAGTGGCACAGCTCTCCTCAGCTGTGAAATTGATCATCAGTCATTGAGTTCCAGTGGTCGCCTCACAGATGGTCCCCTAGTGACCGTAAAGAGTTAAATGCAGCTTCTCCAAATGCCCCTTAGCTCTCTGGGCAGCAGTTTGCTGGGGAAGGCTGGGAGGGCTCCTGGCAGATGAGGGGGTGGAAGCCAGTTAGTCCTGGGCACATAGGTCTCTGGTGCCTGCCCTACCAAGGGAACAGACTCTTGGATTCAGTGATTTTCCTAGTTAAAAGGCTCTCAGTAAGGCCAGGGACATAGCTCAGTTGGTACAGCACCTACCTAGCACCCCATGAATGGGTATGGGGTGCACAACCATAATCCCAATACTAGGGGATTAGGAATAGGAGGGTCAGAAGCTCAGGGTCATCCTCAGTTACATAGAGAGTTTGAGGCTAACCTGGGCTACACAAACACTATAAAAAAGGGGGGGTTCACTAGAATCCCTTTGGCTTTGTCTTGCCAGCCCATTTTCTGAATTAGTAATAAACTCAGTGACTTTTTATTTGAAAAGGCTACCCAGAGAGCCTAAGATAGTGTGTGAGTGTTAAATGCATTCAACCCCCTCCCCCAGCATGCTCTAGATTCTACAGTCCCATGTGGTGTGACATGATGTGACATTGGGTGGGCTAGGCAATCTCCCTGAGACTCAGAGGCCCTCATTTTTAATTAGGGTCTTTGTACTTCCATATACAGTTGAGCCACAAGGCTGACCTCAACAGTAGTTGACAGAGAGTATGAGTTTCCCGTTGGAGGCTGTTGGGGAAGGGTCCCAACCAGGCTCGTAGAGTCTGGGGAGGCACCCACCCTCCATGTGGGGTTTTCAGTGGCGTGCAGATGCTGGCTGAGGCCAGAGGTGTCAGATGTCTGGAGCTGGAGCCGCAGGCAGGTTTAAGGGTCCCCTTGGGAGCCAGCTCTCTCCTTCTGCCCTGTGGGTCCTGGGAATAGAACTTAGGTGTTCAGGCTTGGCTGCAAGTGCCTTTACCCCCTGAGTCATCTCACTGGTACATATAAAAGCATTTAAATAAAATACTTCCACCCATTTGGTGGGCAAAGTCCGTGGGCCAGTCACCTATTTGGGTGAATGGAGTTTTATTTGAAGCAGGTTTGGGCTTTAAGAGTGGTAGGTGAGCAGGCCACAAGTGCAGGATTGAATCCTGCCGTCTGAGACCTGGTTCTATGTGGATTCTGTTTATTTAGACCTCTAACCCCTGGTTATACAAGATTCAGTATTAGGGGAATCTGGGGGTGGGTGTTAGAGAACTATGGAGTATCTTTTTTACATTTCTATATGCCTAAAAAAGGTTCCAATGTTTTAAAAATGGATTAAACTTTTTTCATTTCATCTTTACCCCAAATTTTATATTTTTTCTCTTAATTTTGTGTCTCAATCCTTAAACCAATTCCTTTCACCTTCTTAATTTGCCACTTCTTGGGGTCAAATCATTCACCCATTCATCTTTTTGAATTCTCGTCTGCCTCCATCCCTTACATGTTGGCTTTATTGGTTGGCAGTCTCCACGGCCTTAAAAAAAACTCTTCCTTCTTTTATCTTACCATTGAGAAGATAATGAATTCATGGGTTTTGCTTATTGAAGTTTGAAACGATATTTAAGTTTTAGGTTGTGCGTCTTTTAGATTGCTCACAGTTTTAATCACTTTGTAACCAGCTGTCTCCCCTCATTATACACTGAGCTTTGTAGCTGTGGCCTCCAGGGCACATGTGTTAAAGGCGTCATCCTCCAGGTGGCGCTGTTGGGAGTTAGTGGAACCTGGGGAGGCAGAGCCCAGTGGGGAGGATTTGAGGAGTGGGTGGGGGGGTGGAGTGGGGAAATGGGGATACCCCTTGAGGGAACCTCAGGCTCTCCTTTCATTTTCAGTCGTCTTAAGGCATCTGGGTTGTGACACTTTCCTTGTCAATAAATCCTTCACTAATGGATCCCTCATCCAGGAGCCGCTGAGCAGGGCAGGGCTACTCTTCTCATTGCTGTGACAAAATGCCTGACGCGGAAGGCTGTACTCTGGCTCACAGTTTGAAGACACACACTCCCTTGCGGTGGAGAAGCCCCCCGTGGTGAAAGTGTGAGGCGGCTGCCTTGTGGCGTCCGTCCACAGTCAGGAAGCAGGAAGGCTGGTGTTTTCCAAGCATCCGTGCTCTCAGCCTATAGTGTCGCCCTGTGCATGCTTAGGGTGACTCTTCCTGCTTTAATGTCCTCGTCTAGAAACTGAGGAGACAGGGCCGGTGATTTGAAACCCCTTTTTAATTGACTGTCCAGAAGGCTAGGCGGAGCCGGAAGTGGGAAGAGCCAAGCGCCTGAAGTGGGAAGCGAGACGGGAGGAGTGTCGTGGGACTCGGAGGCAAGAAAGGGCACAGTACCCCGTTCTGTGGAGAGTTTGCTGTGCCACAGGGACAGCGGGAGCTGAGGGAGAGGGTCTCTCTGTTAATCTAGCCACCGTTTCCAGTAGCCGGGAAACAAGGGCAGGTTTTTGGTCAGCAAAATAAACTCAAATGGTGTTGGGACTCTTGGGACAGTGGGGCAGAAGCTGTCCGACGACTGAAGACAAGGGGATGAGCCTTCTCTTCAGGAGGTTTTGTCAGCTGCGTCTTACAGGCTCCATAGGAATCCAAGGCAACTGAAGAACTCTCTTGATAGATAGCTGGCCCCTCTCTAATTGGAGCCAAAAGTCAGAGGCTACTGAACAGTTGAAAATAATTCTTTCTTAGTTCTGGCAGACATCTGGCCCTTTCGCGACTTGCTTTTCATTAATAATCTTTCATGCTGAATATGCCAGTGAGCCTCGCCATAACTGTGACGATATACAGGAGAGGGATTACCTGGGAGAGAAAAAGGTTATTTTGGCTCATGGTTTCAGAGGTTTTAGTTAGTGGCTAGCTGTCCCTGCTGTTTCCCGGCTGTAATGAGGCAAAGCATCATGGGAGGTGGGAGGGGCAGGGCAGAGAACTCACCTCACGTGTGTGTGTGTGTGAGTAACCGTCTCATCTCTGTAACAAAACATCTGACCAAAGCAACTTCAGGCAGGAAGGGTTTATTTGGCTCACAGATTGAGGGGACAGCATAGTGGAGAAGAGCACGGGGGGGGGGGGGTGTCACAGCTGAGGTGCCTGATCATGCTATAGTCACAGTCAGAAACCAGAGAGAAGTGAACGGTGACGCTCGGCTCACTTTCTCTCCCCCTCCCCCCCACTTTTATTAAGTCTGGGACCGTAACCCGTGGGATGGTACCATCCACATCCAGGGTTCATCTTCCTTTCCCAGTTAAGTCTCTCTGCAAACAGCCTCCTAGACATGCCCAGAGGTGTGTCTCCTAGGTGATTTCAAACCCAGTCAAGTTGGCAATGAGGATGAAGATTCGTCACAACAGCCAGGAATCAGAGAGATAAGGTGTGTGTCTGAGTCGGTCACCTTTCTCTTTTCTTTCTATTGTACCCAGACTGCAGGCTGGTACTAGAGCATTTTCCCTTGCAGCTAATCTTCTCTGGGAATGTCCTCCCAGACACATGTTTTATTTATCTCTGGGGGTGCTTCTCGATGAAGCCAAGTTGATAGCGATATTAGCAACACTCTGTATCCATCCATGGGGTTCCAGCCGCGTATTTACCACTAGTTTATTGCTGCAGGCACACCAAGAAACTGCTCCTACCCCTCAAAACAAATATTTTTATGGATTTTTTCTACCGTAAATGATAATAACAGTTCGGATCTTGAATATTGCCTCTGGGTTAAACGTGTTTTTTTTTCCCTTATATTATATCATTTGATAAGTAATGATAATTGCCTCCATCCCGATGAAAACGGTCTGGTTCTTGTGGATGAGTCGCTGGGGCTTCATTCAGGTCCCAGTTGTTAATGAGCACTTAGCATGCTTGAGGAGGGATGGCCTGAAGATTATCTCATCGTATTATCATAATGTTTAGCATATTGGAAGAGATGAAGAGAAATAATTAGGCGTGGCCAATGTAGATGGAAGAAGCTAGGTTCTTTGTTCCTGATGGGGAATAAAAGACTCAGATTAATGGTAATCACACAAAGCAATCATGAAGTTGATTTCTGGCCATCACAGAGGAATCTTCAGTATTTTTCAATTCTACAAATAGAGACCAAACCGTCTTTGAGGCTGTATGGCATTTAAAATGGAATCTTAGGTTGGAGAGATGTCTCAGTCAATTAATGTCCAGTGGCCCCAATGATACTATCTTATGTAACCACGGGACATTACTTGAACCAGGAAAATGATATTTCTACAACACTATGAACTGAACCAGAGAAGGTCTGTGTCCTTTGTATGTTCAAGTGTGTGGGTGCTATGGACCAACCCCCTATTGTGTTTTATTTCCTTGTACAGTCTTCATGGTAGCAACTCTCCTTATTCCCATTGTGTAGATGGGGAGACTGAGGCACAAGAAAATTCCAGTGCCCAACTCAAGAATATGCAGATGGTAGGTGGTAGAGTTCTGATAGAAACCCAGAATTGACTCCAGATTTGAGGCACTTAGCTCCCTTGTATACAGCCCCCAAATTTGGACACAACTGCCTCTCCTACCCTTCTCCCCCCAGCAGAGACTGGGACTCCCCATTACAATCTGCTGGTGCTGGGGTGGTATCATCAAACAGTTCAGGTTGTGTCTATGGACTGAACACATAAGGAGGGTTAATGGGGGTAACAGATTGAGTTGGGCTGAGCTGGACTGGACTGAGCTGGGTTGGGTTTTTTCTCCTTGCTGTCCAAAACTTGCTCTGAAGCCCACCATTTTGGCTCTTGCTGCTGACTGTAGAGCCAGGGGAAACTGAACCCATCTTTCTCAGGAGCTCAGGAGAGTGTCAACATCTACAATGGCTGACCCACATACCTTTGTGAATTTCTTCACCATTTTTCCCCTTTGGTCAGCCATAATCCAAAGGCATAGCTCATGAGCAAATATCAATTAATAGTGGGTAGTAGGTCATTCTTAATGGTGCCTGTAGATGGGGAGCAATGTGGGATGAATGAGTTAAAAAATAATCTTTGGGCAGAAGGGGACAGGGTCCCATGTAGTCTAGAATAACCTCAAATGCCGTGATCAAGGATGACCTTGAACTTGTGATCCTACTACCTCCATGTCCCAAGTTCTAGTAAACATGTGCACCAAACACCTAGTTTAAGTGTGCCAGGGACCAAACCCAGGGCTTTGTTCATGCTAAGCAAGCACTCTACCAACAGAGCTACTTCCCAGCCCTCCAAAAATAATTGTTGTTCACCTGTGATAGCACCCAGGGTTTAGGTTTCCCAGAGCCTGACTGGCTCTCGGGAAGCACACAGGATGGGGATGGTATAGGAGACTGTTTAATAGAGAAGAAAAGTCTTTGGATATGGGCTCAAATCTTGGTGCCCCTTTCATTGGCCGCCTAATTCACATCAAGTGAGTCTCTTAACCTCTCTGAGCCTCTGTTTTCTCATCTCTGGAGTGAGGATAATAATCCCCACCACGTTACAGATCCATTGTGATAAATAAAAGAAGACAGACCTAAATGACTACAGACTGGATGATTCCGCTCGCATGAGATGCTCAGAAAAGACAAATAGGGAAAGATGAGCGGAGAAGGGTTGCTGTGGGCTGAGAGCAGCGAGTGACTTGTGTGGGGCATCTTCCTGGGGTGATGGAATATTCTAGAATTGCCATGGGATGGCGACCTCAATTCTGTCCATTTTCTAAAAGTCCTGGGATTGTGCACATGAAATGTGTAGATTTCAGGATATGGTGATTATACCTCAATAAAGCTTTTAAAAGAATAAACAGTAAAAATAAAGTGATCTGCTCCAAGGCTCAGGTGAGATGATGTTATCTCTCGACAGGCCTGTGTACCAAGCAAATGCACATTGTCAGGGTTTTCAAAAATGGCAGTTAGGGCAGTGAGATGGCCCAGTGTGTTAGAGTGCCCACTGCACTAGTCTGATGACCCAACGTCAATACACGGATCTCAAGATGGAAGGAAAGAACTAACTCCCCAGAGTTGTCCCCTAACTTCTCCATGTGCACAGTGGCATGTGCCACCCCACCCTGAAATAGTAAATAACTTAAAAGATGGAAGTTGGTCACAACTGAGGCATGCATATGATACCCACTTCTGCCCAGAGAGCATCAAGCAAGAAGGGAAAGAAAGACTGTAAGAGGCTAAGCTGGATAGGATGGCTTTGAAATAGTGTCTTCTAGGTGAGACAGGGCTGTTATTCTCATGGTTTCACAACAGCTGTGGTTACCTGCGCAAGATCAACTGATGGACCAGCTTGACTCCATCTTCACACTGGAAACCATCTCCTTACAAGGTCAAGATCTATTTACCAAAAAGCTCAGGTTTGACCTGACTTTAACGTCTTCCTGGAATTAGACATGTTCCACATTTTCTGAAATCTGACCACATCCTCAATTCTGTCCTGGTAAGACAAGGTGCTCTGCTGAAAAATCTTGAGGTGTTCAGCCAAGATGATCTGTCAAATAATCTTATTTACCATCAGCTTCTGTAATTTGCCCGACCAACCCTCATGTTACCAAATTCCTCTGAAAATCCCCAGGCTGCACCCTTTTCTCCTATAAGAGGGGGCCTGAAAAATTCACCCATGCTGCTCTCTCAAATCCCACTCTGGAGAGTCACCTTTATGCATAGTAAATAAATCTTGCTTAATTGTCCTTAATTTCAGGGGCAATCTTCAGTCTTTCTTGGTGGGCATCAACACAAGCCAGTCAATGCTCCAGCATGGATAGGGGAGGGCTTACCACGCCCCACCCCTATCTGAGAGCTATTGGCACTTAATGGTTGTTGGAGGAAAATCTGTTTTCTTCTGTGATATGGCCCATGGTAGGTTACCCATTCTCCAGGGGATGGCATCCTATATCCGTGCACATATAGGGAGCACTAATTCAACTTGGTAAGTTATAAAAATGGAAGAGGAAGAGATGAGGAGAGGGGAGGAAGAGATGAAGTTGTGACGGTGAGGTTCAGGAGTTGAATGTGGTGGATATGATCTTACCTTGTATTCACGTGTAGATTACTAAATGGTATCTGTTGCTATATGAGAGGTGCTGGCTTGGAAGCCTAGCATATGGTACTCTAGTCTTTCTCAAACACTCAGCAGAAGTTTCTTGAAGGGAGGCCTTGGTGTTAGGTCCGAGTCTCCCTAGCATACCACAGAAATGTCTGCTTCTAGCCATTTGGGTTGTATTGCTGCCAGAAAGAACTTGGGAACTGGTACCTTACAACTTGTTGGAAGGTATTAGCAAGGTACCAAGTTCAAACTTGAGTAACCATGGTCTCAGAAAAAAAAACAGAGGTGCAAAGACAAGTTCAATGTTGCTTTCATCCTGAGGCCTTTGATAATTCAAAATGGCCCCAGAAGTCTATGCTAGTATCAAAAGGGCCCCCAGAAGTCTATGCTAATTCCAAAATGATCCCCTGAGGTCTTTGCTATTTCCAAAATGGCCTACAGAAGTCTATACTAATTCCAAAATGGCAGCCAAGAGTTTAGGAAGCTGAACAGAACTTCCTGTCCTGTCCCTTCTGTGGCTAAAGAGGAATAATAGATCTCAAATAAGAAGGAGGCCCTTGTAAATACTGATTTGTGCAACAGGGATGGGCAGGGGGGGTTACACTGCATAAAAGGCTGAAGTAGGAATAAATCACTGCTTATAAAAAACAAAGCCTTGCATCAGATCTGCCCCATGCCTGACTGGATTAATGTGACCAACCTTCCAGATGCCTGCCAGAAGAGAAAATTAAGTTCTCCCTAGAGAGAAGTGACATCACCCAACAACTCCAATTATCTCCTCTAATTTTAGGAATTCAATCAAAATTTACCAGACGTATTAGGAGACAAAATCATATGACTGAAAACCAGGAGAGGAAAAATAAAAACCAGACCCTGAGGAGAGTCAGATATTTAATTTATCAAATACAGACTTTATCCCTTGACTCTACAGTGATTTAATCCATTCTGAATTTTTGTGTTCTGGGATTTGCCAGAATTAGGAGCTGTCTCCCACTGGGTTCAATTTAGATAAAAAAATTTAAGTCTAATGTTTTGAGATAAAATGGATGCAACTATTAAAAGTAAACTGGATGGATAGGTCTAAGTAGCTAGTAACCTATGTAAACGCCACCACAATGGACATACAGTACAAACTCATTGACCCCCCCTGCGGGTACACCCCCCCCTGCTTCCCGCAAAGTTCTTGTTCCTTCCACCATCAGTCCCTTTATCTTCCTGAAATCATGAACTATCTGGCTTCCTTCTAGAATCTCATAGAAACAGATAATTGAAGTCATGCTTTCTCTGGTGTCTGGCTTCCATCACTTGGTCATGTTGAAACGTATGCCATGGCACTTATCGGTGGACTCTCATTTTAGCTGTTTCCAGTTCATTGTGAGACAGGCTTTAAATAGCCATGAGTAAACAAGACATTTCACAAGAAGATGGAGAGTTTCAGAAGAGTCCAGGGACCCACACGAAACAAGAATGGACTTTCTAGCAATCACAACTGCAATAACCGAAGCTGGCAATAACCCACGGGTTTAATTACGAAACAGAGACAGAGTAAAGGGTAGGTTAGCTAGAAGAGGGAGCGGAAAAATATCCAGGTTGAAGTAGAGAATGGAAAGCCATGGAAAACACTTCACAGTCTTTTTGAGGTGCTTGGAGCCGGTTGAGAGGGTGTGATAGACTTGTGTCTGAGATTCCAGAGGTAGAGAGAAATAAGAAGGCAAAGCAAAATCTGAAGAGATAATTATGACCGAGTACTCCTGAGCATGGGTTTCATGTTCCAGCTTCAATAAGTGTGTGAAGGCCTGAGTTCAGATCTTCAGCACCCATGTAAATGCCAGGTGTTGTGTGTCTGCAATGCCAGGTGCCCAGGCAGGTTGGTTAACTAACTAGAGTAGGTAAATAGGTGAGCTCTGGGTTCTTGTGGAAAAACCCAACTCAATAAATACAAGGTAGAGAGTAGTTGAGGAAAAACACCTGATGTCAACCTCTGCCTTCCATATACATATATACATACATACATATATATATGCATGCTTACCCACGCATGTGTCACACACACAAAACAGAAAGGACACACCTTGAACCTCAAGATGAACACAAGACTACCACATGGAGAGAGGCGATTCTTAGGAAGGCTAGTAAGGCTTCTGGCCTACAAACGTACTGCCCCTGGCCTGTATTCATTGTATGTATGTTTGAATGAGTGAATGAGGAATGAATGACCAAAGCAAGGAGGGGAAAGAGGAAGGTGGCTGAACTGGAAGGGGCTTGACACCGGCAGCTCATTAGGGAGCTCTTGGGGTTGCAGTTGAGGGAGTAAAGAAAACCAGGCAGACAGAAGAACTTGGACTGACATACAATTTTCCCAAAGAGTTCATTCAACCTTCCAGTGCCAGGGAACTGGGCTGGCAGTACTGTTGTTCTGACTTGGGACAGTGGCCTTCTCCAGCCAGTTTTTAATACACGGGTGTCCTGGGAGTAGGATCCTGTAATTTTGGGTGAAGTTCACTTCTTTAGCCAGGGGCAGGATCTTAAAGGGGATATCCTGGTGAGATTGTTACACTGTTAGTTCTCTGATAGTACCCTCGTGTCCTGCAGTATCCAGATTCAGTAACCTAAACTGTTATGCCACAGGAATGAAAGTTTTCTATAGAAAGTGAAGGTTGGAAGTTCCCACACCCTGTTCTCATTTCATTTTATTATGTGTATATATGTTCATGCGTGCGTGCGTGCGTGTGTGTGTGTGTGTGTGTGTGTGTGTGTGTGTGTGTGTGGTCTGTGTATGCGTGAGAAGGGAGGGGAGACCACCTTGGGGTTCATCTTCACCTTCCGTCTTGTTTGAGGCAGGGTTCTTGCTGTTCACCGCTGGGTAGACCAGTTGGCTAGGGATGCTCTTATCTCTCCCCCACCTGCTCCTGCACTGAGGCCTGAACCTAGAGTCTTGTGCTTGCTGGGCTAAATCCCTAACCCCTCCCCCTTGAATCTCTATGGGAGTGCTGGAATTACAGATGTGTGCTACTGTTTCTGGCTTTACAGGGGTTCTGGGAATCTGAATTTAGGTCTTCCTATCTACATAACAACTGCTTTACCCATTAGACTATCTCCCCTACTCCTATTCTCATTTTAGCTGACTTTTTTTTCCAAATTCATCTATTTATTGAGTCACCATTTAAAAACACTTAGTGAATATTTTAATTGACTCTACTGGGTACTGCAAGTTCCTTCTCTTTAAATCCAGTCTGTGTTACCCGCTGTGCTAAAAATTACGGTCACACATTGTTTGATGGTGACAGGGATATGTTCTGAGAGATGTGGCATTAAGCAATTGTGTTGTTGCTGGAACACCACTGAGTATATGTGCCCAAACTAAGTGTCTGAGGTGTCAGTAAGTGATGTCATTATGAGACAATTGTCATATATCCATTGTTAACCAAAACGTCATTAAACAACACATGATTATACTTTGAAATTTAGTGACTTTAAACAGCAAGGAAGAACTGAGAATATATATAGCCTAGGGTAGAAGACTTGCCTAGCATGTGTGGAGCCCTAGACTCAATCCCCAGTACAGATAGGAAACAAAACCAAAAACACGTGTGAACATTTGTTACCCCACAATATATATGGGTTATGAATTTGTTACCCCACAATGTATGGTATGTTTGGATGTGGATCTCTCATGGAGGTGTTGTCTGGATGTGTGCTGGGACTGTGCTCTTATCCAAAAGCTTGACCGACACGGAAGGATGCACTTCCAAGATGTCCTCCCATGGCTGGCAATCAGTGCTGCTGCCCGACCTCAGTCTTACTGCTCACAGGTCTTCCTGAGGAGTTACTTGTGTTTCCTTGTGACACACAAGCCCCAATGGCAGAGGAACAAGTCTCTGCCTCTCCATATTGCTTTAGTTTTCTCCAGTCAGTCTTGTCCCAAAATGCATAGCGCCTAATTAGCTAACTGAGGACAAGATGTGGGAATCTGTGGGCACTGGGTGCTAGATGGAAAGTACAAGAAGGCACATAACACTTTGGATCGGGTACCATTCCTTCTCAGGCCCCGGGATCATTAGCAGGATTGAACCCCTGTATCCGAGTTGCTTCCTATCAAAGCAAACAAGTCCTTGTAAGTCATTGGTTCTCAACTTTCCCAATGCTGTGACCCTTTGATACAGTTCCTTTGTGTGTGGTGACCCCCAACCATGAAATTATTTTGGCTGCTACTTCAAAACTGTACTTTCGCTACTGTCATGAGTCATAATGTAAATATCTGATATGCAGGATACATGATATGCAACCCCATGAAAGCCTCATTCAACCTTTAAGGGGTCTCAACCCATAGGTTGAGAACCACTGTTCTGGAGGAAGGGCTGACAATGTCTGAGTGTGTAAATGGAAGGAGCGACACACCTTCTCAGCTCTGCTGTACACCTCACTAGAGAAAACTGGGAGAGGTCACCCTACCATTACCCATAGCAGGTGAGAACACTCCCCGGGGCTGAGGAGACTGAGGACCCCCCTGCCCACAGCATGAAAGATGAAAGTCAGGTTTCTGGAAGGTAGAAAATGCCAAAAATTTCTCTTAAGGGAAATGTTGTCTTAAAGGTGTATGCATCTTGCAATTACAAGTATCAAATTCAAGCCAGGTCTTGGCTCATCAAGAAAAGATGTCAAGGCAGCAGATGAGGGAGGAGGGCTCTTTCCTCACTCACATATTAATGGAAAGATAATGCTTCGAGAATATCGAAGTAAATTTCAGGGCACCGCTGACATTTCCAGAATAAACATTAGTTAAACACGTAGGATTGAGCGTCAAAATTATTTCACGGGTGTAAATTAAAAGGCAGCCCTCTGATGTTGCTTCTATTTGCTCTCCCCAAGTTTCTACTGTTGAATGCACGAAAGTACGCTGGGAAAATATTAAGGGACCTCTCTCCACATGGAGATGTCAACAGCCCAGCTTTTATCTTCCAGTAGAATGCTTTTTCAACCAGATCAATCATTTACTCTTAATGGCGATATTAAATTCACATTTTATTAGGTAATGAGCTAGAATTCTGTGCAGCCCGCCCAGGGAGAGAGCAGCAGAGGTCCAAGCATCTCTCCTTGAACCCAGACCGACACAGTAGGTTCTTAATCATTCCTCGGCGTGCTTTCTCGGCTCTTGTCCTTACAGAGTTTTCAGAATTTCCTTTTTAAATTACAAAATGTAATGTATGATCAGGCCTGGTGGCACTGGCCCAACATCCTGGCTATACAGGAGGATCACAAATTCAAGGCATCTCTGGGGTGTAGAGCATTCATGGCGAGCCTGGGCGGCTTGCTCAGGCCATGTTTAAAAACAAAAATTAAAAAGAGAGCTGGGCGTGGTGGCATACACCTTTAATCCTAGCACTAGGGAAGCAAGGGCAGTGGGATCTCTGTGAGTTCAAGGCCAGTCTGGTTTACAAAGTGGGTTCCAGGACAGCCAGGGCTGTTACATAGAGAAACCCTGTCTCAAAAAAACAAATAACAAACAAACAAGCAAGCAAAGTAAAAAGAGGGGAGTTGAAAAGGGCTCAGGGATTAAGAGTATTTGCTGGTCTACTGGGGACTCAAGTTTGGTTCCTGGCACCAAGGTTGGTGGCTCATAACTGCTCGTAGATCCGGCTCCAGGAGATCACATAGCCTCTTTCTTCTGCACTCAAATCTGTACACGCACACATGCATGCGCGCACTTATAAATGAAAGAAACTGTTTTGAAAATAGGGTTGGTGGTAGAGCTCCTGCTTAGTATATATGAAGTCTTGGGATCAAATTACCAGCATTTAGGTTTGTTTGATTTTGTTTTTCAAAACAAGGTTTCTCTCTGTAGGCCTGGCTGTCCTAAACTCCCTCTGTAGACCAGGCTGGCCTCAAACTTACAGAGATCCACTTGCCTCTGCCTCCCAAGTGCATGTGCTATTATGCCTGGCTTAGTTATTTTTTTAATTAAAATAGAATTAATCATTTCTCTCTTCCCCTTCCTCCCTTTAACCCCTGTCATCCTCCACCCTGTTCCCTCTCAGATTTAAAACCTCTTTTTCTATTATCACTGTGTGTGTGTGTGTGTGTGTGTGTGTGTGTGTGTGTGTGTGTGTGTGTGTGTAGCTACCGACTGATGAGTCTGTTTAGTGTTGCTCATATGCATGTGATAACCAAGTCAGGGGCTCATTCCTGTTCTCAGCATTCCCTAGCTCTTTGTCTAGGGGTGGAGTCCGATGAGATAGCCCCCTTGCATGTTAGCCTGTCTATTGGCATTGTCCCTGTTAGGTCTTGTTTAGGTGACCATATTATTGCAGTATTGTGGGTGAAGCTTCCCTGCTGTTTCTAGGAGACACGATCTCACAGCTGATTCACTGGTCCTGATTCTTCCCGTCTTTCTGCCCCTCCTCCCTGATGCTTTCTAAACCTTTCCTAAACATTGTTTAGATTGAGTCTGTCGGTGTGGGAAGAACCACCCTGAGTTGGGTGACCCCATCCCATGGGCTAGGCTTCCTTCCTTGAGGGAACAAAACAGGAGAAGTGAGCTGAGCACCAGCGTCCATCTCTCTCTGCTTCCTGACTGTAGGTGCCATGGGACCAGCTGCCTTGTGCACCTGCTGCCACGACCTCCTCATTGTGACAAAACCCAAATAAACCTTTCCTTCCTCCCCTAGCTTGCTTCTGCCGGGTGCTTTGTCACAGCAACAAGACAAGTGGACACGCCATGGTGGCAGTGTCTGCTGCTCAGTTTTCCCCTGCCGTTGCCTCGAGGTCTTGTGTATACAGACTGCCCTTAGCCTACAATGGTTTGACTCATGGGTTCTTGCCGTAGGGTGCCACACGAGTGATCTACACTCACTCAAAACCACACCGTGGATGCTTGAATAACAGTGTTTTCCTAGACTAGTGAGCGATGGTATCATAATGCTGTGTTGAGACGTTGGCCCTTGGCAGGGAGTTGAAGCTCCTGGGCAGCGCACAACCACACAGGCTAACAACTGACACTGTACAGTAGCTGTATTCAGGGGGCTGAATGGCTGAAGATGGGCTTATTGGGGCCGAACTCTTTGTAAGCCATGGGGGTTCTGGATGTCTAACTTAACGCCAGTTGTCCCGTCTTACGCTAGAAGACAGCGAGGGACAGGGATGAAGTGCTAGTGTGTGGTTTCTGTGGTTTGGGAGGGCAGTCCTGGGACAGTGCGTATGAAGGAGAAGGGAGAAAGAGAAAGTGGGGGAAGGCAGTCTGAGTCTGCAACTCAGTCCCCACTGCATCCGGGTGAGCCACACAGACATAACGGAGTTCATTTGCTCGGCTGCAGGCAGTACAGGAAGGTGTTCCTCAGGAATGGCGCATTAAAGAGGGAAGGAGTCTTACTTAGGGTTTTTATTGCTGTGAAGAGACACCGTGACCACTGCAGCTCTTATAAGGAAAACATTTAATTGGGGTGGCTTGCTCACAGTTTCAGAGGTTCAGTCCTTTATCATCATGGCAAGGAGTATGGTGGTGTGCAGGCAGACATGGTACTGGAGAGGTAGCTGAGAGTCCTATGTCTCGAAGGCAACAGGAAGTCAGCTGAGACACTGGGCATTATCTTGAGCATAGGAAACCTCAAAGTCCACCCCTGCCATAGTGACACATTTCCTCCCACTCCAACAAAGCCACAACTCCTAATATTGCCATTCCCTGTGAGATTATGGGGGCCAATTACATTCGAGCTACCACAGGAGGAAAGGGAGAATCTGCTCAGCTCTTTCTTGATTCCTGGTCTCCGGAGGTCAAGTCCACCACAACAGGAGCATCACTTGGTAGCTGTATCACCTAGCCGATGGAACAGCTGCTCACAGAGAGCAGACCCCGAGCCCCATAGCTGAGGGTTTCACCTCGGTCCAGTGTCCCAGAGTCTTGATGAGATATTGCTGATCTCCCCTGGCACCAGAGCCCCAAGAACCAGGTGGAGTTGTTTGACAGCTGAAGGACAATGGGTGGCTTGCACAGCAATACTCAGACGGAAGACCAGTGAGGAATGTGCTGGGTGAAGCATCTCTTTGATGCATTCCTAGATGCAGGCTGGGGTCTGAGGGTGTGTGCACACATAGTTGTGATAGATTCCTAGGAACTGCTTTCCAGGAATGTTATTCTGATCTGAAGCCTGTGGCACAGAGCCAGGCATCATTTCTGCACCTTCACCGGCTACACACTCTCAGTCTTGCCTGAACTTTGCCAGCTCAGTGGGTGAAGCTTCTTTGCCCTAATCTGCCATAGTGTTTTAGTGAGGCAGCGCACTGTAGCACACAAGTACTTTAGCTGAGTTTCTCACTTCGTGTCTAAGAGTTGGCTATGGTTTCTGCTTCATAGCCAGCCTCTGGCCCGCTCTTTCATGCTGTTTGGAGTATTTTAGCATCATCCTGAACGAAAGACAACTCTTGCTAAAAAGATGCAGTGTTCCTTCCATGCCCAAACCTGTGGGGTGTGTGTGTGTGTGTGTGTGTTTCAATCACCTCTCTTATTCAAAATATACATATATAGGGGAGAGAGAATGAATGTAGAATGCTGTGTGAGTGGGTGTGAGTGTGTATGTCTTCCCAATGGAGTCATTTTTAAGGGCTGTATAGTATCTCATAATACATCCTGCGTGTGAGTCACCCCTCTTCCCACTCTATGCCGTTCTGGCTGCTTTCTAATTCTGGGACATTCTAAACAGATCTGTAATTGTGAAAGCGATCAGCACAGTTCCCGAGCTTTGTGAGCATCTGTGACTATTTCCTTAGGTGGCACTTTTTCGGAAGAATCATTTCTGTGTCACGGAGTGTGCATATTTAGAAGGAGATTGAATTATTTTGCCAAATTGCCCTGTGAAAGTCATACTGATTTATTCTCCCTGGAAGCTAAAAGTCTTCTTACCCGGGAGGTTGAGTAATGTCGTAGCAAGAACACTCAGGGAAAAAAATATGGTCTGAAACAACTATAGAAGCAGCTCTCTTGCCGCCAGGACCCAGCTTGGGGGATCTGGGCAAGTCATGCCCTCCAGGGCCTTGGATTTCCCATCTGCACAAAAGGCACATTGGATTAGCTCAGAATTTGGCAAGTTTTGTCAGTAACAGGCTATATAACAAATATTTTGGGTTTTGTGGGCCCCGTGGCATTAGTTTTCAACTGGGAACAAATTTCTACTCCCAGTAGTCAGGAACATTTGAGGTTGCCACTATTTGGGATGGAACGCTGCAGCAAAATGGTGGCAAGAGCCCAGCTGCTGTTCAGCATCCTCCAATGAGGAGTAGAGCCTATCACACAGATGTCTTCAGCCCCCAGCATCAGCCCTGGTTCAGTGGAGAAGTCTGGCTATGCGGTCCAACGCAGTTACACTGCCTTGGCCCATGCCTGCAATCCCTGCACTCATGATGTAGAGACAGGAGGACCTGCTAGCTCAGGGTCATCCTTGGCTATATAGTTAGTTGTAAGCTAGCCTGGGCTACATGAAGCCTTGCCCCTGCCAAAACAAACCCACAAAAGAGAGTCAATTACACAGCTACACAGAAGAACCCCAGTTAGTACAGAAGAGAGCTGGAGCAGTGGGGTGCCAGGAAGAACTTGCTTTGGGATCGGGGGGCACAGCTCAGGGGGCAGAGCAGCACATAAGCAGGATATGGACTGCACCCCTGGGAGGTAGAAATGGGAGGCTCATGAATTCAAGATCACCCTCAGCTCCATAGAGAGTTTGAAGCTAGCCTGGGCTACATGGTTAAGTTTGAGGCCAGGCTGAGCTACGTGAGACCCTGTCTCTTCAACAGCAAATCAAACAAGAAAAAAAAAGTGATGATTTGTGAACATGAAATGTTGAATTTCATGTATTTTTTATATTGCAAAATAGTTTTCTTTTCAAATGCTCTATCCTGATCATTTGCTTCTAATTTGCTTCTGCAGCCCTGGGTGGCAGCTAGTAGTTTAGTTCCATTTTACAGATGCATACACTGAAGTCCTGAAAGGCCAGATACCCATTTGTAGTTTATAAGCCAGACATCAGTTCACCTATGGCTACCACAGCGATTCCACACTCATCACATGCTGGCATGGTTCCCATGCATGGGTGATGTTGAGCTTATCCCACGGAGAGCCAGCTCTTTGCGGGCCAGGCCTCTGACTGAGGATTTAGCAGGTGGTTGAACACTGAGGCAAAGCTGTCACTCACACATCAGTAGCCACATGGACAGCCTCTCTGGCTGTGTGTCCGGATGTGCCCTTCTCTCTCAGAAGGGCATCAGCCGCATCAGAAGCCCCGTAGCCTCCTGTCACATCTGTCTGTCAGACTGGGAGTCACAAAAACTCTGGCCTAATCTCCTGTCAATGAAACAGCCTCGGGGTCACCCACTGCCCATCAAGCCACCTCTCCCTGCAGGTCTCCTCCCCTGTGGATACCAGCTGGGGATTGGAGCTCTGGTCCAGACAGTACTCAGCTTGACCCACATCTCTCTTTGGAGGGCTTCCACTAAGGAGCAAGCTGAGACTCAGGGTCCCAGTCTGGGGCCAGCAGGGCGTGCTGGCCCACAGGATCAGGAATAGTCATACTTCACTCTCCAGGCTCCCTGTCCAGGGCTTGTTTTGCTTGCCCATTGTCTAGTCTGGCTTCCCAGAAAACCCCAGGGATCCTCCTGTGTCTGCCTCTCCAGTGCTGGCTTTATGGACCACAGTGCCTAGCTAATGTGGTGCTAGGGATTGGAACTCAGGCCTTTATGTTTGCCTGGCCAGTACTTTGAGCCATCTCTCCAGTTCCAATATGTCTTATGTTGTTTATAAAATATATGTATACACAAAGAGAGTCTTTAATTTTCCTTCATCCACATCTCTATAAAAGTCAGGAAAACCAGTTAGACCAGGGCAAGCCTTCCCGTTTCCCCTTTCTCCCTGCTGGCTTTGTTCCCTTCGTGTGTAGGCCCTGGGATTTCTCATGAACTTTCTAGCTCAGGGCTTAGCATTCTATCCCTGCCAGTCAGATCCTGTCCAGGGAAGGCAAACTGTTACAGCCAGTTTCTAGGGAGTACGGTTCAGCTAAGACTCCCAAACACAGAATTAGTGCATGTCCAGCAATGTGCTCTTGGGTGTGTGTCCCCAAAACCTTTGAAACAGGTCTTCAAGCTTGTGAATGTCGAGTATGGCTAAGGCAGACATGACCTACTCATTCATCAATGGATGAAAGGGTCCATGGGTGTTGTGTGTGTGTGTGTGTGTGTGTGTGTGTGTGTGTGCAGTGTCTACACATGAATGATGTAATTATATGTGTTCCAACATTCATGAGTCTCAAAAGCATGATGTTAGCAGACTGGAGGGATGAAGTTTGGTTCCCAGCATCCACATGTCCACTCACAATCATCTGTAGCTCCAGTTCTGGGGATGTGATGCTCTCTTCTGGCCTCTGCAGGCACCACGCATGTATGTGGTGTACAGACATACATGCAACAGAACACTCATGCACATAAAAGAATTAAAATTTTTTAATTAAAAAAATTAACTGAAAGAAGCTAAACACAAATGTCCACATATGTATGAGTCCATTTGAAGGGAATAGCAAGCATGCTCAAACCTGAGTGTTGACATCCATGGATGTTGCCAGGGGATGACTGAAGGAAGGGGAGAGTATTAAATAGAAACCCTTCTCCATAAGAGCAATGAAAATGGCTGGGGACTGCATAGAGGGTGTGCTCTTCCTGCATGTCCAGGGGCCTCATCATCTGTCCTCATCTTTTGGTTCTGTGGGGGCCACAGCAGCCCTGGACCAACCACCTTAGCATGAAGCTGCTCATTTCTACCCCTCCCTCCCGTGCCTTAACACCTGCTCCCCCACCCAGCCCCCAACACCTGTCTTGGTCCTTTTTATTACTGAGGCCATTAGTGTAAAGCCACACAAACCTACTATGACCTTCTTGTAAAGACCCTGTTTCCAAATATGGTCACATTTGGAGGCTATAAGTATGAGCTTGCATGGGGTGGGGGCACCGTTCATCCCATGCATTAGACCCCAACGTGGACTTTTATTCTGGAGGAGTGAGCGTGGCAAGAGTATAGTGGTGTATGCCTGCAGTCCCCGTTACTCAGGAAGCCAGGTTCAAAGCTATCCTGTGCTACAGTGTGAGTTGGGGGCTACCCTGGGCTACAAGTTTGGGGTCAGCCTGGGTCACTTATCGAGACAGTCTCAAACTAAGGAGAGGGCTGAGGATGCAGCTCTGTGGTAGAAAACTTGCCTAGCATGTGCAGAGCCTTGGGTTCAGTCTCCAGCAACACACACGGATGCACATGAATTTCTCAGTCAAGCCGCCCCTTCCTAATCTAGTTCATTTACGGTCTGAGTTTGGTGGCTGCCAGATGGCTAAGTGGGTAAAGGTGCTTTTGCTCAGGACCTGAGTTCAATACCCGAGACCCGCAGGATGGAGAGAGACGACTGACTGCTGCCAACTGGCCTCTGACCTCTACAAATGCACTCACAAAAGCAGACAGGCAAATGCAATACAAAGTTTTAAAAAAATATTAATGAAGCATCCCCTGGGTGTCCACTAACACTATAAGCACACAGTTGCTCCAATGAGGAAGGAGGAGTTAGGTGAAGCCCAGAGATGCTAAACAAGCACTTGCCCAAAGTTTATAAAGCTCCAAGTTACAGAATCAAGTGCCTGACTTCAGAGTCTTCCTGTTCAAATCCTTATACAGCAGATAAGAAAGTCAACAGACACAGAGAGACCTAGCCAGAGGCCCGGCTGCTGCAACACAGGAGTCCCCACCCTCTGCCCCCACCCTGAACAGTTTTCTTCATAGGAAAGAGGTGAAAACAGTAGCAGGTGCAGAAACAGCCCCTGGGCCTTGGAGTTGGGCTGAACTGGCCTCCTTCATTCAGTCGTGAAAACCCCCATTTCAGCCTTCCAGAATCAAGGTCCTATTGACAGTGGGCCAAGACGCTGCCATGTGCTCGGAGGCTGGGCTGCCTGCAAGGTGAGGGGCGTAGATCAGTCTTGAGACTGCGTTTTTTCCTCCACTTTCACATAAGTGACTGCGATCATAGGGACAGGCAGGTAATGGCAGAGGGGGTGTGGCTGGGGGCACATTCATAGCCAAACTCCATAGAAAATCAAGGCAGGTGTCATGGCACGGGGGACTCTGAAAACCTTCTGATTGCATCCACGCCCCTCTATCAGGCCCCGTTCCCACAGCCCTTCCTTTCTTTCCCCAGCCATCAGCCATGTGGCTTTTGAAAACCTGGGGCAATTATAACCTTGCCATTGGGTTTGCTGAGTCTGAGGAACCTGGAGGCTGCTGCTCCTCTGTAACTGTCATCAGATGGCTTTTGAGCACCTGCCCCGGGTGCCTTTGCCAGCCCACACCTCTCTTCCGCAATTAGCTAAGGTTGCCTATTTGTACCCCCAGTTACAGGGCTGAGCCATGACACCTGGGAAAGGTAGTTTCTCTGAGACCTTGGGGGGAACTTTAAGAAGACAAGCCACTTAGCTGGTAAGACCTGAAGCTGCTTGACCACACTGGGTAGAGCCCTGTGAATGGCAGGCTTGGCATTGTGGTACTCAGGATCTCTGCAGGCAGGAACAAATGCAGGTGGCCTTCTTGTGACATGTCCTCAGTCCCCACTGCCTTCCAGGTATCTCTCTTCATTGTACCCATTCTTGCTTACTCCCAGGTACCAGACTGACAGCTCTGGCATGGGGGAGGTCTGTGTAGTGTTTTATTTATTCTTCCTGTGCAATAGTCCTCAGAGGAGAAAGATTGGCCACCCCAAGGACCTGCAACAGTGTTTGGAGGTGTTTTAGTTTGTCACGGCTTGCAGGGTGGGACTGCTGCTGGCTGCTCATGGGTAGACATGTCAACTGCTCAACGTTCTACAGTGTACAGGATGGTCCCGCCCTGAATGTCACTAGTGCCATGGCAGAGAAACTGATGTGGAGTAGTGAATCTTTTTGGTGGGTCCCAAGGACAGCTACATGAAGTCATGCCAAACTTGTTAGGAAATTGTATTTTTGGTCCTCACCATAGCCTGTTCCAGGCTTTCTTTTGGGCTGTCAGCCAGCTCCCAAATCTTGACATGGAGACTTCTATGAATTCTTGGTCTTATCTTACACTTGTCCCACTAGTTCTTATAACTTAACCAGTTTCTTTTCATCTACTTTTGCCTCAGGGCCTTTTACCTTTTTTGTCTTCTATATATCTTACTTTCTCTGCTTCTCATGTCTGGCTGGCAGCAGCCTGGCTCCTGGCCCTGGCTGTGTCACCCTCTTTCTCCCTTGCTCCCCCCTCCTCCCTCTCCTGTTTGCCTAGAGTTTTCCTCCTACTTAATCTCTCTGCCTGCCAGCCCCGCCTATCCCTCTCCTGCCTAGCTATTGGCCATCCAGCTTTTTATTAGACCAATCAGGTGCCTTAGGCAGGCAAGTTGAAACAAATGTAACACATATTTATATAGTTAAACAAATGCAGCACAAACAAATGTAACACATCCTTGAATCATTAACAAAGGCAGCAGAAACAAATGTAGCACATATTTACACAGTTAAAATAATATCCCACAGCTTAACCAAACGTAATACACATTTGCCCAGTTAAAACAATATTCCACAGCACAACCCACAGAAGAGGCCCTTCTGGGGGAAGGGTGCGTCAAGGGATGGTGTATGAGTGATGTGGAGAGGATTGAGGGTGGGTGCAGTCCATGTGTGCATGGCATAGAAGTCAGGGGATAACCTTGGGTGTTGCTCCTTGTTTCCCAGCCTCTGAGACAGGGTTTCTCATTGATCACATCATGGTCCAGTAGGCTACAAAGGGCAACAGGAAGTAGCCAAGGATAAGTCACCCTTAAGGACCCCCCCATCCCCAGTCCTTTAGGTCAGTCTGACCTGCTAAAGTTTTCAGTCTCCCAAAATCGTGCCACTCGCTAGGACCGGAGCTGTGAGTCTGTGGAGGACACTTCCTGTTCAACCCACCACAATCTGTCCAAGTGTTGAATTGAAGAACATGGTTCCCCTCCGGGCACCTAGACAGAGATTTCTAAACACCCACTCTGACCACATATGGCAGGGCAACTTTTCATGGGGGGCCGTTATGTTCACTTGTAAGATGTTAATCAGTGTCCTTTGGTCTTTGCCCACCATTATCCTTCCCCTTGGAGTTGTGACAACCCCAAAACGCCTCTACTAGTGGCCGTCCCCGAGGGTGACCTTCAGTGATGAGAAGCTTAGATACTGTTTCTAAGTCCTCTTACCCGTTAGGCTGAGCGCATTTACTCTAACAGGGCCAGCTTCCTTTTTATCTCTGAGCTTTTGGGGGACTGGGGCTCCACCTCCCTGTGCAGTCGATGCCTTTTGATGCTGAACGCACCCTGTTGGAGCAGATCTCCAGCCCCAGTGACCTCACTTGCAGAGCCTGTCACAGCACCATCATCTCAACAGACATCCTAGCTGCCTCTTAGTGATGCTTAAGAAAGACTTGCTTTGGAATATGAACACCCTGCCTTGACCTTGGAATGTGACCCATCAGTAAGCTGTCTCTACGGCGGCCACAAAATATAGATGGCATGACACCTCTCTGGACAGTGCTTTGATTCTCAGGCTAAGGGAGACACCAATGGCCTGAAGCTTAGACCTGGTGGTGCCTAGCTGGGGGGGTCTCTGATTGCCGGGGTCATCTGCTCTGTCCCCGTGGAGCCCACTAAGGCAGTAAATTCCACGGGATGAGCCTGTGTGGGGAACGTCTCAGTGGCCCTTTTGTCCCATGGACGATTAACTTCCACCAAACGTTAAGTCGAAGGTGGCTGCATAATTTAAAACATCACATTTCCAACTGGGAGAGAATTTTCAGCTCAGACAACTCCAAATGGGTCTGATTTAAGTTCCATAAACTCAGTTCAAGGCAATAAATGTGTGAGTAATTGATGATGTAGCATGTGGGGAACTCGGGCCCCATCCATCACTCCAGGAGAGCCAGGGCTGTGGACACGCTCCGAGGACAGGCTGATAGGAGGGGGATAAATGGCTGGAGACTCAGACAGCTCTGTCCTCCCCATAACTCACAGATGCATCCCCCTCGCCACAGCCTCCTTCCTCAAGAACCTCCTCCTGTGTCTTGTCACCTCCAGCTAGGGAGAGGGGCTGTTCAGAAAAGCTGGTAATAGATACCTCTGTTGTGGCTGTTTATTTTTGTTGTTGTACACCTACTGTGTGCTGGTAGGTTGTTTCATAGCATAGTATCCAGCCTGTGGGGACACTGAGATGGTTACCCTTGCCTGTGTTTTATAAAGTGTTCCAAAAGAGGGCAGACCTCAGATGACAGGGTCAGACAACGTGGAGCCAGCCTTAAGCCCTGCTCCACGCTGCAAACCAACCCCACGCTGCCTCCGAGGACAAAGGGGGGCTCTGGGCAGTTGTCAGTGGGGAACTTTTGATCATTTCTGAATCTAAACACCCCGTCTGATTTGCACATCCCCGCCTGGGGTTCTGGGTCTCCCCCTCCCTCCTTACCACCCCCCAACCTACCGTCTCTGTTGTCACCATTGCTGCTAGTTGGTTTCAGCGTGCAACCATTTACAATTGAAATTAATGGGGATGCGAGGCTGGCTGCGCCCATCCCTTCATAGGTACATTTGAGATCATGGCCACTCGGGCTTCTGTCTGTCAACTCTTGTTTTGTCCTCATTTAAGCCTGAGCCAGGCAGAGCAAGCCAGCTTCTTCCCATTTGTCATCATCAGTCACCAAGCTGAGGAAACAGTTCAGAGGTGGCTTTGTGCCACCAGCCCTGCCCCCGTGTTTCTCAGATCTCCAGATCGCCTCCCTACTTCTGCTCCTCTCCCGGGACCCCTGGTTCTCAACCCAGTTGTGGGTCTCTTCTAGAAGATCTAATAGGACAATAGAGCAGTGTCCAGTCATGGAGCTGTGCATCAGGGAGGTTTGGATTCACGTCAGTGTCAGAATGTCATTGTCCTTGAGTGATCCCCAAATGTCAGTTTTCCTATTTGCAAAATGTGTGGCAAGTATAATGTGTCAGGCAAAAGCCTGGAGATTTAAATGAAAGACAAGACGTCCGGCCATTTGTGCGAAGAGAATGTGTGCATGCACACTCGTGTGTGTGTGTGTGTGTGTGTGTGTGTGTGTGTGTGTGTGTGTTGCAAGGAGGGAGCAGCCTTACAGCACGGTGGAAAAAAACTTCAGGTGTAAGAGTTCATGTTTCCATAAATAGAGGTTGATGCCAGTGGGGCAAGGCTGGGGCTGTAAGCCAGGACTGGAAAACAGGATACACCTGTGGTTATTGGCTGACAAGCAACTCACAGAGACCCCGTGTGGGCTGGGGCCCAACAAAAATGAAACCATCATCATTTATTCATTCATCTCATAGATATATAAGATGCTGCTGCCCTGGGCCCATCATGGCCACACTCGTCTTTTGAGAATGGGGGCAGGGGAGTGATGCCACCCCGACTGTTGGAAGCCTTCACCAGGCAAACTAATGTAGACCACAAAGAGGTCAACATGTTAGAGCTGCTAGTGTTAAGGTTGGAATCTGAAACGTCCCCCACCATGATGACACTATGCGGGGACACTATTGGAACCACGAGGAAGTGGAGTCTTGGTGGGGAAAGTATGCCCGTGGGTCAGGATCTACACTCATGGCTGCCACTCCAGTGCCATGCCGGCCTGCATGCAGCCACAGTCCCTGCCATAATAATGGACTGAAACCTCTGAAACTGTAAGTAAGCGGCCAATTAAATGTTTTCCTTTTCAAGAGTTGCCTAGGTCACGGTGTCTCTTCATAGCAACAGAAACGCTAACTGAGACAGTAAGCAAATGGGTATAACCCTTAGCAAGTTTAAAAGCCAGATGTGGTGTGCATTTGAAATCCCAGCACTGGGGAGGCAGAGATAGGTAGATCTCTGAGGCTTGCTGGCCAGCCAGTCTAGCCTGCTGGATGAAACTACAAGCCAATGAGAGGTCCTGTCAAGAAAAAAGAAAAATGAGGTAAATGGCATCTGAGAAATGGTAGCCAAGGTTGTGGTCTTAGTCAAGGTTCCTATTGCTGATGAAGCACCATGACTAAAAATCAAGTTGGGGAGGAAAGGGTTTATTTGGCTTACACTTCAGCATTGCTGTTCATCAGTGAAGGAAGTCAGGACAGGAACTCAAGCAGGACAGGAACCTGGAGGCAGGAGCTGATGCAGAGGCCATGGAGGATGCTGCTTACTGGCTTGTTCCTCATGGCTTGCTCAGCCTGCTTTCTTATAGAACCCAGGACCCCCAGCAGAGGGATGGCCCCACCCACAATGGACTAGGCCCGCCCCACTGATAACTAAATGAGAAAATCCTTACAGCTGGATCTCACTGAGACATTTCCTCAGCTGAGGCTCCTTCCTCTGATGACTCTTTAGCTTGGGTCAAGGTGAGACACACACACACACACACACACACACACACACACACCTGTGACGTCATAAATACACACAGTAGCTTCCTGCCATGATGAGAACATACTCCAGAGAATCCTGGGCAAAGGCTAGGATAGTGACAATGACAGCCCTCATTTACTTGTGTAGCATACCTGGGGAGGGACTGCCTATTTTCCCAGCCACTGACTTACCTACCCACTGTAATGGAGATTTTGTGATAATGACCTTGGATTGTCCCAAATTCCAAGGTTACACAAATGATTGCCATCAGCTATTTGCTACTTAAGGAAGACCCCGCCCCCAGGGTCCTAGGTGAGTGGTCCCTCCGTAGCCCATGAATTCCCTGCAGACAATTAATTGATCTCACAAGTGCTCCCCCGGAACAGATTGAGGCAGGGATGTTACCCTCAGGATTTCTCTAGATTTCTAGATGTTAACATCAGACTTCAGTTTCTGTTTGTGACTGTGTCATCTCATTACACTGAATGAGTTTGACATCTCAGCGTGTCCCCTTCTTCTTTTCAAAGCATAGCAGTAAAACCACGAGGAGAGGAGAGTGGATGAAAGACAGGGTTCCAGAATGTCTTGGATCCCACGGAAGAGAGCTCTCTCTCTCTCTCTGCACCTTGCATCCTTGGAGCGGCCCCTAAGGACCCTCACATTTCTTACCACTCCTCCTGGCTGCTGGCCACCACTGTCCCCAGCCTCCACCACCTTCCCACATGACCATGCACATCTTAGAATCTCTGTCCATCATTTTCACAATGGAGTGATGCTGTCTCTGTCCACAGGTTTGACTTATGGTGGATTAAGCAGAAGGGCAATTACCTGTCAGGATTCAGAGGCCAGGTGGCAACAGGGAGACGATACCAGAATAAATGTGGTCACAGTTTCCTGCTAGGTCTCAAAGGTGTCTTTCATTTGCCCCACCTTGTTTTTCTTAATTTTAATCTAATTGCTTTTTGAAAATGTCATGTGTGAGTACCCTTTTTACATCATTCTACCCCCTAACCTGTCCAGTTTTTCATGTGTCCTCTCAAATTTACTCTTTCAACTATCATTGTGTGTGTACATGTATACAACCTACCAAGTTTGCTTAGTGTTGCTTATATATATGTGTGTTTAGGGATGACCATTTAGAATTGGATAATCTGGGGGGCTCATCCCTGGGGGGAGAAATTTTTTCCCTCTCTCCACAGTCATTGATTTCCTATAGCTATTCATCTACGTGGGGAAGCCTTAAGAGAGATCTCCCTCATCCTCACTGGCATGTCAAATGGTGGTGTCACTGCATAGATCTTGTTTAAGTGACCACATTGCTAGGATCACTCGGGGGCAGCTGCTTGTCATACCGAGAAGACACAATCTCCCGGCAGGTGTCTCGTCTTCTGGTTTTTAGTCTTCCCATCCCCTCTTCCATGCCGTCCCCAGAGCTTTAGTGCTGGGGGTGACGGTAGACTATCCGTTTGGGTTGGGCACCACCTGGTGAGTTGTCTCTGAGTTTTGACCAGTTGTGGGATTTCTGTAGTAGTCTCCATCTACTGCAAAAGGAAACTTGGTGTGGGGTGAGGGTAGAATTTATACGTGAGTAAAAGGAGGAGTATTTAGACTTCAGTTAGCAATTATTTTGACTTAGGCAAGTGGCAGCAGTAGGGCCTATAACCTTAACCAGCATTGGGGTCAAAGGGGAGGGTGATGCAGGACTTAGATAGGGACCCTCCCATGATGCCTCCTTGCTACACCCTCTTCACTTTCCTGCTTCTCCCCCCCAACACTGCCCTCCCCCATCTTTCACCTACCATTTCCTCATCCTCAGTGTGCCCCCCCCCTTACTCACCTGCCTTTCCAGGGTAGTTTTCCACCTGCATACACTCCCTGGAGGCATCTCCTTCATCCTATCTCTGCATACCCGCCACCCGCCTCCGCTGGCTCACATACCCTCAAGGTCTTTTCTCTGCTTTGATAAAGTAACAGCTAGAAAAATCTCATTAATGAAGCCAGACAGCGGCGGTGGGAGTTAATTTCCCTGTTTTCTCTGCTCTGTGAGTTGACATGACTTCAGCAGTGACCTGTCATCAGAAGCCTTGTTGTCTCAAGGAGGATTCTATCAGCAGACAGCAGGGGATAGGAAGCACACAAGCGGAGCTGGGCATGCCGGTGCAGGCCTGTAATCCCAGCACTCAGCAGGTGGAGGCAGGAGGATCAGGAGTTCAAGTCCATCCATGAGACTGTCTCAGAAAAGGAAAAAAAATAGTAAAGAAAGAGGGGGGAGGAGAAAAAAAGAAATGATGGGAGACACAGGACAGGGTTAGCATCTGTGTTCCTGTGGTATATGTGTGTATGAGTTCATGTGTGTGCAAGTACATATGTACTCATATGGAGAGGCCAGAGGTTGAGTCTTCCTCAGTCACGCTCCATCCTAGTTTTGGAGACAGGGTTTCTCATTAAACTTGGAGCTTGCCTATTTGGGTAGGTTGGCTGGCCAGTAAGCCTTGGGGGATTCCCCCATCTCTGCCTCCCAACCCCAATGAAACAATTACAGATGCATACCACTACACTCAGTTTTTTACGTGGGTGATCCGAACTCAGGTCCTCATGCTTGTGCAGAAAACACTTTACCAGCCGAGCCTGCTCTTTAGTCCCTGGAGTTAACATTTTGGCTAAGATTCTTGTGAATCTCCCTGTGCCCAGTCACTGCTAGGTTAAGCAAACAGAGGATACCAAGGACTCGTATATTTTGGCTCGGTCATTGGTCAAAGAGTTTCCACCAGCAAGTAGTAGAAGTGGGTCTTGAACCAAGGTCTCATGACGCCAAGGCAGGGGTGGGGGTCAGGGTGGGGAAGGACGAAATCTAATTGGCTAAGGAAATGAGTTTCTCAGGGACCGATGAATTTTTTTTAAGAGTCCAGTTGATGACTATTTTTGGCTTTGTGAGTTATGCTGTCTCCGTCATCGCCTCTCAGTTCTGCCGTGAGGCAAGCGGCAGCCACAAACAACACGTCAGTGTCGGAACGTGGCTGTGTGCCAATCAAAGTGTATTTACAGAACCCGACAACAGGCTTCATTAGGCTCAAGGGTCAAGCTTACCGACCTCTGCCCTAAATCACAGCTTTGCTACCTCCAGTCAGCCTGTGAATTCTAAAGGAAGAATAATGATGTTGATGACCAGGCCAGTAACAACAATGTATCAGGCATTATGCGGAATGACTGCTAGTCACAATCCCCCCCCCAACAACCCCATAAGGAGGATCTATGATTTCCTTTTATGCAAGAGACCAAACCGAGAGTCTTGGAAGTAAGGGTACCCGAGGTCCCTTGGTTTATCTGTGATGTTGGTCACACATCTGCCTATTGGAAAATTCCCTGTTCTTCCCCCCATATTGCACTGGGTGAATCGATGCCTTGTTAGTGCTCTTCACTCAGAAATACTGGATGTTTCTCTGTCTCCTTAGGAGTCTCATGCTCAAGGTCAGGTCTCCATCTTAAGCCACACAAATGTAGCCATTGGTTTGACCTTGGCACCTCCATTTACTTAATGTTTGGGTATGCAATGTCCTCTACAAGCTCACATGATTGGTTATTCCAGCCTCAGTTGGTGGCACTGTTTTGGAAGGTTGTGTGGTCTTTAGGAGGTGTGGTCTGCCTGGAGGAAGTGCGTCTCTGGGGAGGTGGGTGTTGATACTGATAGTACAGCTTTCAATTCCTGTCCCAGCTGTGCCTCTTGGTTCTCCCGGATATGAGCAAGCCTCACCAACTGACTGATGGCCCTTCATGATGAGAACCAGTGTCAACTCTTCCTCCCGTGTTGATTCTTGTCGGTGACTTAGTCACGGCAATGAGACAGTTAACTAATAAACCCCTGTCCCTAGATAGGGGCATCACTGTTGCTCCTTACTTGGCCTCAGTGCCACAGGGAATTCCCAGGAGCCACCCACCCCAATCCTTGTAAGAAGTTACATCCTAAGGGCTACCTGCATCCGAGGATCACTGTCAACCCCTTCTGTCACAGCTTTCCCTCATGACATGTTATCAAAGTCCACCTCACTGTGGACAAGAACCCGACCCAAGTAACTTAAGGAAAGAAAGGGTTTCCTGTGGCTCATGGTTTGAGGCTATATAGCCCATCATGGTAGGAAGGCATGGTGACAGGGTGTGAGGCGGCTGTCACATGGCCTCTGTAGTCGGGGAGCAGACAGAGAGGAATCCCACTTTTGCTTTTGTCCCTTTTTATCCAATTTGGAATTACAGCCCACACTCAGGGTGGGTCTTCCCTCCACAGTTAGACCTCCTTGGAAGGACCAACATGGATATGCTCACAGCAAGTAAGTTTCCTAAGTGATTCCAAACCCAGTCAAATTGACCATGCGTCTTTTACAATTACAGTACTTGTGTGTGTGTGTGTGTGTGTGAGAGAGAGAGAGAGAGAGAGAGAGAGAGAGAGAGAGAGAGAGAGAGAGAGAGAGTACATGAGTTTCTTTCCTACCTTGTAGGGATTAAACTTAGGTTCTCAGGCTTGGTGGCAAGCACCTTTCCTTTTCAACCAACTCCTGACTTTCTCTTATTACAATTCAGGTTGAGTACTGGGGGTTGGTACACATGCCACAGCATGTACATAGCAGTCAGAGGAGAACGTGTAGGGAGTCTATTCTCTCCTACCATGCAGGTCCCAGGGATAGCACTTGGTCAGGCTTAGGGCTGCAAGAACCTTTACCCACCAAGCCAAGCCATCAGCCTGTCAGGGAAGTTTAGTCACTATACCCACCTTCTTCAGTGTACTGGCTGGTGTTGGTGTGTGGCCCCATGTAAAGTTGTCAGGAGACATCCAGGATGATGTTTGATACTCAAGAAGTGGTCTGTATTTGTCTCGGGAGAAAGCTGAGTCTAAGTCCGTGGATAAACTCCACTCAGCCCCAAAGCATCACGGAGCTGCAACCTTTGGAGACAGCATATAATTAAAATGCTTTTAGATCTGATATATATTATATTTGAATTGGATATTAAAGCTAATAGACTCCTCGTCTGCTGTGTGAATGGTATGGGCAGCTTTAGTCAACCCTAGATAAATCAGTGGGACTGGGGCTGGCACCTAGCCCATGGCCTCAAAAAGGAAAGTTTAATGGTTTAAGTTTTATGAGTTACAAATGCCTTTGGGCCCAAAGAATTTTCTAGTCAATTTGAATGTGGCTAAGTTGTCACTCAATCCGCCTCGTCCGTGAAGTGAAAGCTTAAGGATAGTTTGAAACTTCTATTTCATTTATGATTTTTCCAAATCGGCTCTCTGGCTCTTGACTGCCCTAGCTCAGAACTCACCTTCCCCACCTGAAATGCAAACCTGGGATTAAATGGAATCCTGATTTTAAATCACATAACCTGGGTCCCGCCATGCAGTTGGTACTCAATACATGCTGGCTGTTCGTATTAACATGTGCTCCCTCGGGTCTTTATCTCCATGGAAATGGTAAGGGATTAGGAATGCCTCATCACTGCAGGGGCTTTAGAGACTTCCATGGGCTCTAGGAAGGCATGGTGCTTAAAATGATTGTCACATTTGCCTCAGAAGGGGAAACGGTGATAGATGGAACTGACTTTAGAAGTCTGCTCAGCTGCAGGACTCTGGACAAGTGGGCTGTGCTTTGTAAACTGTATACACAGCCTCCCAGGGGTGTGCTTATTCCCAGGGTGGGGGTGCTGTCTAGGAAGGCTGTGGGTTTACCTGGCAGAAGCAAGTCAGTAGGAGCAGCGCTGAAAGTCATAGCCCAGCCCCTGTTTCTTTCTGCCTTCTGGTCAACCACAAGGGAAGACAACTTTCCCTTCCACGTACTCTACCATGATGGAAACTGGAAACTGGGAGGTGAAATAAAATCTTTTCTCCCTGAGTCTTCCTGTCCGGCACTCTGCCTCAACAATGTAGAAGGAGCAGCTACAGGCTGAGGGAGGCCTGCTGTCATCTGGGACATCCACAGTGATTAAGATACTCCATCAAGACCAAGTCTGGTAATCAAAGCCCCGTGCTCATCACTGCCTGTAGCCTTCTAATTGTCCTGTGAAGCAGCTGTGGTGACTTTGATGCTCAGGGACTGTTAGTAGCCCAAGGACTCACCACAGGTCACATTCTAGATCTGCCCCAAGTTGGCATCTGAGAAATGAAGCCGGTGTTAGAATCTTTCCCGTTGTACCAAGGATTCCTTTACTTTTTCCATTTGTGTTGAAGCTGATGTTGGAAGTCAGCTTTGATCATTCTTTGGCCTCAGTGCAACCCAGAGCTCACACACATGGCTGTTCTCTAGCCAGCTTGTTTTAGGGATATCCTGCTCTCACCTCAGAAAGCTGAAATAACAGGCAGGATCTACTCCCCTTGGCCACCAGGGAGCTCATAGGTTTCTGATGCCAGGCACTCCCTACAACTTGTTCTAGTGCTTGAGCCCGAGTTCCCATTGCCTTAAAACCCCGAAGTCTGGCCCGTTTTATTTTCCAAAAGGGCTCTCTCTTGTTTGGCCATTTGCTTTCTATTTTCCCAGGAGATGTACACGTAGAAAGCCTGACCACACTGTTTGTCATATCCCTGATTCTTGAAGCCACACCTGGCACAAGTCAGGATCCGTGTGGACTTTGTACCATTGCTGTAACAGACAGTCACAAATCCAGTGGCTTAAAAACCTTATAGCTCAGAAAGCCAGAAGTCAGAAATCGGTCTCATGGGGTCAAAACCAAAGTACAGGTTCTGACCTGGAGGGACGGATGCATTCTTTCCCTTCCAGTTTCTGCAGACTGAGCTGAAAATGGGTTGGAATTCATCCTGTCTCCTGCTCATCTCAGATAAAAGTAGGAGGCATTGACAGGCGAAGCCTCAATGTTCCCATCAGAAAAATGGGCTTTTGTTTGTCGAGCTCTAGCTGCGTGACTCAGTTTGAACTTTATTTGCCCTTGGGCCAATGGGATGACTTCTTGGTGTCTTGCTAATGGACGGAGGGGGAGCAAACGATAGGCCGCCAACTTCTGTACTCGCTGTTGTACCTGGTTCCAGTGGTGTAGTGCATGTGGTGTGTGGACTCACTTAGGAAAAGTGAGGACTTTGGATGACAATGGTGTTGGGCATTCAAGGATCTTCATCAAAAAGATCTGACTATTTCTGTCCCTTAACTCCCTTCTCCCCTCCTCTCCCCTCCTCTCCCCTGCCCTCCCCCTCCCTTATCTTCATGTTTCTTTGTTACAAGTGAAGCACCCAGGACCTCAAACTCACCAAGAAAGCACCCATGACTGAATCTCCAGCTCCTCTTTTCCATTTCACTTACTGAGAAAAGGTCTGCCTAAGTGACCAAGGCTGGCCTTGAGCTGACTCCTTAGCCCAGGCTGGCCTTGAGCTGACTCCTTAGCTCAGGCTGCCTTGAGCTTACTCCTTAGCCCAGGCTGGCCTTGAGCTCACTCCTTAACCCAGGCTGGCTTTGAGTTCACTCTTAAGCCCAGGCTGGCCTTGAGCTCACTCCTTAACCCAGGCTGGCCTTGAGCTTACTCCTTAGCCCAGGCTGGCCTTGAGCTTGTGAGCCTGTGACCCCACCTTCCCCAGTAGCTAGGATCTCAGGCCTGTGCCACCACACCCAGCTTATTATTTTTTTATTCTAATTTTCTTCTTATTTCTTCTCCTTTTCCTTCTCCACTTCCTCTGCTTTTTCATCTTCCAGATTTGTTTGACATTTTTGTGTACCTCTTATGTACACACACACACACACACACACACACACACACACACACACACAAACAAACACACACCCCAGAGTTCAGATTCTCCAGCTCAGAGCTTGAGGTTTTATAACAAACTTATGTATCATGAAAGCCAGGCACAGTGGTACCTGCCTATGATCCCAGCCCTTGGGTGGTAGAAGCAGGTGGATTATGAATTCAAGGCCAGCCTGGGCTATACAGCAAGTTTGAAACCAGCCTGGGCTACCTGAGACCATCTCAAAAAACCTGACTAAACCAAGGCAAATAAAACATCCATAAAACCTGGACACTTTATTAACATGGTTGCAAATAGTTTACTGACTGAGCCATTTCTGCAGCCCCAATTTCTACTTCCTGTCATCTTATGGGGGACCTGGATGTCCATCTTGCAAGCCCAGCTTTACAAGAAGAGAGTGTTGCCCATTGTTGGTTCAGTGTCATCGGTCCTGTTGTGAGGCCATGTCCAAGGTGGTCTCAAAGGCTGTGGCTCCTAAGTCGCACCCTCGTTCTGTTTGGGGGTGTTTCCTAAAAGGCTTTCTACACCCAGACCTAGGCACAAGGGACAGTGTCCTCCCAACTTTTTCTCTTTCCATGTGCTGATAATGGAAATATCTTGAGAGAGGCATCTGTTTTCCTTCCCCCGAGATGAAGGCAGCCGTGCTGTGCAGTACTCGGCCTTGTTATCAGAAAATTAGGGTGGGGAAGAGGCTTCCACGCAGCTATGGAGACATCTTAATAGACGCTTTGGTTGTTAAGCAGAAGTTTCTAGATCGGTTTAATTGCCGTAAATGTTATTTGCCTTCCCTGTTATGATAAGGCCTCTGTTCTCCGCTATCTTCCCCCCCACCCCCTCCCTGTTCCCTTTCAACAGTTTCCTTTTGCTCCCAGGCTCGCACTGGCAAGTTTAATGAAACCCAAACAAAGGAAGCAGAGAGGCTCTTGGAGTTCGAGTCTCACGCCCACAGACAGAGCCAAGCCTGGGGAGCGAGGGCTCCAGACTAATGAGGCTTCTCAGGTTAATGCAGTTGACAGGATGTACCCCTCCAGCCAAGCCTGGAACGTGAAAGCCAGCCCCGGGGCTTAATTGCGTCTGCCCTGAACAAAGGGGCCGGATGAGGACTAAGTGCGACACAGAGCTAATGGGAGATGCTCATAGCCTGAGATGACTTGTTCTGTGCCCGATGGAGCCCGGGGCAGTTGTCTAAGATGCTTTATTTTTCGGGGGCAGGCAGTTATAGAAACTTCCAGATCATGAGTGTCAGCGTTGATGCAATTGATACTCGGGATGCTTTAACTTGTCCAGTGTACAGGGAGAGCTCTCTCTTGTGTATTATGGGATGTTAAGCAGAGCTTCTGCCTTCACCCCACTAGCTGCCAGTAACAAACTCCCAAACGCAGTGTGACACCCCCAGAATGTCTTCAGAAATCTCCAGACATCCCAAAGGTTTGCACGGGAGCTGAGGAACTGAACTCGGGTCCTCAAGCTTGCACAGCAGGCCCTTTTACCCTCAAGCGGTCTCTCCAGTCCCTTTAGGGAGCTGCATTTACATTTGCTTCCACTGGTGCCTGGCCATGCGGCCTTGAGTGGGTCTGTGCACCTCCTTGAGCTCCCTTGCTTTCCTTTATGCTCGGGGAATAGCTGTGGAGCTAGATGCCAGGCTCTTAAGTACACAGAGGATTTCTTGGCGCATACTAAGTGTTCAATAAACTGTTTCTGAGATAAGAGTCTTGGGTTTATCAAACGTGTGTGAGGAACACATTCAGCCCCAGGCACTATGCTCCGAGGTGAATGCCAAGATGAAGATTTGGTTCTTGCTTTTGTAGAGGAGGTAAATGTATACAAGATGTGTGAGGACTACCTCCTTCCTCACACATGGCAGACATTACTAATCAGTCTCAAGGCTTGTTAGGAGTACCGCCTTCCTCACTTATGGCAGACATTAGTAATCAATCTCGTGGCTCTTGCTTTCAGTCCTCCTCAACTCAGCTCTAGTCAGGTATTACTAATGGCCTGTGAGTGGACTGTCATTCAGTACTTTCTGTTTTGTAGATGGCTCGCAGGAGGTTCATCTTCCTTTCCTCTTCAGCCTTCTAGAGTCAATGGGTACTGTCTTTCATCCCATGTCTTATGTTAGTCTGAAAGAGGGTTTGACATGGAAATAATATATGTATGTATGTATATAATTATATACATATATGTATATATACATACATATATATATCACATAAATGATATATATATCTTAGACACACACATACATACACACATACATACATATATATACATATATATATGTATATATATATATAGTGGTTTTTCGATACAGGGTTTCTCTGTGAAATAGTCTGACTGTCTTGGAACTCACTCTGTAGACCAGGTTGACCTTACACTCACAGAGATCCACCTGTCTCTGCCTCCTGAGTACTGGTATTAAAAGCGTGTGCCACCAACACCTGGCTCAGGAAAATGTTTTTAAAGAGCATCATTTTTTTATTTGAATCTCCCTCAGAAAGTGGACAAAGTAGTAAAATGGCCTTGTTAGTTAAGCATTCTGCAGGCTGTGGTTCTCATGGCTCTGTCATGCCACCTCTTCAGTTTTCTTCAGCTTTGGGGACTTGGAAAACCATCAGCTCCTGCAAAGCAAGGATCTCAGCTTTGCAAGGGCAGCATAGAGCTTTCCAAAAACAGCTTTCTGATGACTGCCGCCATTGCTAGATAGACGAGAGAGCCCACTGGGGTCAAAGGCTCTCCCACGTGTTCTGACAGGCCCAGCTCTCCAGTGAGAGCGACACTCCATAACAATGTCTGTGAAAAATGAGGTGCGCATCTGCAGCCCTGGAACCCCCGGTAAGCTCCATCCATCTGGCTGAGAAGCGGGCGCGGCCACTGGCCTCTCTCCCAGTCTGTCTAAGGCAGCACTAGTTCGCCCAGCCGCTGTTTAGTCTGCAGCCTGCAAGGTCTTCTAGGAGGCTGGTGAGGGCAGGGCAGGTGCCGGGGGAGGGTGGGGCTTGTGCTTAAAGTCTCAGAGGACGTGGAACTCGGTCGTTTGTGGCTATATGGTTTGTTCATATTTGGTCCCAAGCATGAAAAGAAATGAAAGAGAAGGAAAAGCAGAGCCAGGCATCCAGTCTGAAGTCTGTGCGTTTTGTTGTTTCTTTGCCATTATTATTTATCCATCCGTCCGTCCGTCCACCCATCCATCCATCCGCCCAGTATTATCCGTCCATACATGTATCCATCCACCCATCCTCCGTCACACGCCCTCCTTCATCCATCTACGTACTCTCCTTCTCATCCATTATCCATCCACATGTCCTCCTCCATCCCATTCATCCAGTCAGCCTTGCGCTAACTCGCTCATTCGTTCATCCAGTTTACCCTAGTATGAGTTGAGATTGCACACAGCTGGACGTTCTGTGTTTGTTATATGCAGCTCAGGCCAGCCTCAAGCTCACCATCATCCTCCTGCCTCAGTCCTTCACGGCCACCAAGTGCTGGGATTACAAATATGTACCACCTTGCCAGACTTAGAGTCTGCTTTTGAAATAAATGTTTGAACAACCGAACGCAGGATCGAACATAACATGTTAAGTAAGCGATCATGTGGCCGGCCGTAAGGGAGGTGTTGTAGAGAAGGGGAGCCTGGGAGTAGGGGGGAGGGATCTGGAATCCACTGCCTTATGACTTCATGAGTGGGGACACAGGCTTGGGGTCCCTCATGCCAGGATTCCCAGCCACTGTGCAGAGTATAAGGTGCAGTGACTCCCCTTCTCAGAACCTTAGTTTCCCCATGCGTTTAGCTCGGGGGCTGGCATGGGAGTCCCTCAGCCCACGGTTGGCATATGCTGAGAGCCGTAAAGCCGAGGTCATGCTCCGTTGTATTCTTTCCACAGTGCCCACTCCGCTTTCTCGCTCTCTTCTATTTTTAGATTACAAAATGTAACTTTTAATTAATTCATTGTGTGTGTATGTGGGCACATGTGCGGTCAGAGACCAACTTACAGAGTCAGTTCTCGCCTTCCTCCATGTGGTACCCATGCATCGAACTCAGGTCTTTAGGCTTGGCTGCAAGACCCTTTATCCAGTCACTGAGGCGCCCCATCAAATCTCATGTGCAGCTAGCTTCTTTCTGCCTTTCTTTTTTCTTTTATTCTTTTATTTTATTTTTTTGGAGACAGACTATTACTATGCAGCACAGGATGGCCTTGAACTCATAATCCTCCTGTCTCAGCCTAACTGCTGCAGTGACTAGTGGGATTCCCCGAGCCTGACCTCAGCTGACATATTTGAAGGCATCTGCTGCCTGCCCTGCCTGGGGAGACTCCTGTGAGCTGAGCCCTTGACCTAAACTGGAGCTCCACCTGGCATGGCTCCCTAGGCCAAAGCAACCAGCACCCTGCCTGAGGCCAGTGGGTGGGGTTCCTTTTATACTCCCATGGCCCAGGCAGAGCTGGCTCAGCCCATGACCTTGCTGTCTGTTCTTCTCTCCACAGACACTCTGTCTGTACCGAGGTGGTCACCGCAGATCCCACGCAGAGACCTTGGCAACTCCATCAAGCACAGGTAGGTAGGCGGCTGTGCCTGTGTATGTGGGGGTGGGGTGAGGATGTGCTGAAGCCTATGGGTGCCAGTAATGTACCCAGCCCCAGCTCCCACAACACCACACCCGTCTGTCTTTTGCTGGACCAAGGTACCTGCATTATAGTCTTGCCCCTAAAAAGTCTACATGGGACAGTTAAAAGCAAGAGGCCTTATGCTCATACGGACCTGAGTTCCAATCCCCCCAGTAAAGCTTTGCAGCCATCAGAATTGGGTAACCTCTCTGGACTCCATTTTTTTCCCCTTAAAATGTCGTTTTTATTTTTTAAAAAATCACAAAACGTACAATGAGAGAAATAAAGGGAGACCCTGGTATATTACAATCAAGACCTTTCAAGACATAACATTAGACTGTACATCCACAAAACAAATCTAGCAGGCTACAGAGAATGCATTCTCCCTACAAATGAGATGATATATTAAGGACTGTGCACACGCCTCACTGATAGTATAAAGTGCTTCAAGCTTCCTCTGCATGAGGGCTCTTCACTCAGGAAACTCAAGTTGGATGGTCAGCTAAACTCATTGCTAGAGGTTACTCCAGAGCAGTGGGCCACAGGAGGCCTTCCCTAGCATCTTCCATGGCCTGGAATTTGTTCCCAACAACTCCTTGACCCTCCCAAATTCAGTTTTCTATATGTTGCCGCAGGCTCCTTCCGTGGGCAGGGGTGGGGTGTGGGGGTGTGGGTGGAGAGTGGTGGTGGGGTAGTCAGGCTGGGATGGTGAAACTCACTGACAGATGAGGGCTCTGAGGTCCTGGTGGATGAGGGAGAGGACTGAAGGCTGATTATGCCCAGTCCTTGTGATGTGAGATGCCCCGGTGGCTTTCCGTGCCCAGGGAGCCTGCTGTTCGCTTTGTTTGCCTTCCCTCCAGCTGGCAGAGAGCTGGTGTCAGCGCTGTGTCCCTGGGGAGATGCCCAGTTAGCGAGGGTCTGCCGACAGTCCCCAGAGGTCTGTCATGGGGCTGAGGTGAGAAACCCCAGGCACCTACACAAACGCGGCCTCAGCCCGGGGCCGGCTGCATTCTCCCCATGACAGCTCATCACTGGTTCTTAAGGAAAAAAATATCACAACTGGAAACGGGCAGACCTCGGTGGAAGCTGTGAGAAATAGTGACGGACAGGTCAGTCAGCGACCAGAGACTGAGCTGTGGAGTGAAGACAACTCAAGATGAGGGCCTTTGAAAATGGTTACGGGCTCAGCTCCATCCCTGGGTTGGCCACTGCCCCTCATTCAACCCTGGGTTCAGTGCCCGGCCGGTCACCTCCCCCCCAGTTTGGTGACACTTGTGGGTCAGCCATACCCCTGGGTTGGCTATACTCTTGCTTTAGCCTCACCTGGCTGGCTCCACCCCTGGGCTTTCACTGGAAGCTGGTGGTGTCCCAGTTTCAGATTCTGATATCTAGGGGAGTCAAGCAGGCTGACCATCTTGGGCCCCAGAGCTGGCTTCCTAGTGAGGGGAGGACCCCTTGATGGGTGTTACTTTTTCAGCCTCAACCACCCTGCATCCATCCATCTATCCATTCATTCCCCCCTCTAGATGTCAGGAAGGAGAGACTCCCAGCCTTGTAAAGAAATCAACACACCTTCCCTGTGTTGTCAGGTGTAGTGGTACACACTCCCAGCACCAGGAGGATAAGGCAGAGAGTCAAGAGATCAAGGATAGCCTGAGCACCATAATAAAATCCTATCTCACAAAAAACACCACCAGCAACAGCAGATCTCGCTCTTTGTCATTGGAATTATTGCCGCAAGAGATAGGCAACAGAGAACACCCACCCAGGGGGACAGGCCAAAGCTGAAGAGGAGAGAAAACTGCCAGCGGACCCTCCCACCTGCCCCCTGCCCCCTGCCCCGTTCCTGTGTTGCTGCCGATGGGTCTTTTGTCATCCTCCCCCAGCTGTCCCAGCTTGCAGAATAGACCTGCTAAGCCCTGCTAAGACCCAAAGGGGCTTAACCAAGCCCAAGTCCAAAGATGGAGAGGGAGCATCAGCAAGCCAGCGTCTCCGTTGTAAATATTGCTATTTGCTTAGCTGTGGCAGATCCGGGCTGCTGCTGGCTCGCTGTGTTTGAAGGGCTGACCCAGATCCCACAAGAGGGGACGGCAGAGGGAAGCAGCCTTTCTCCCCAAAGTTATCCGTCTCTGAGTTATGTAACCACATCCGTGTTTCCCCTTTGACACTCGGAGGAGGCAGTGCAGATTAGAGACAACTACTGCCCACGGTGGCACAAATTGAAAATTAAAATTAACTGTGACCTGGGAACCTTCAATACTTGTGCTGGATCCAGCCCCATCTCTGTCTCCTATCTCAAGGCAGAAAGCATGGCACAGCACAGGAGGGCCGGTCTGCGAGTTAATCTGGTGACTTCCGGTCAGCATTGGCGACCGTGATGTGTGGGGACTTCCACACTGTATTTGCAGCAGGTGGCAGTGACTGGGGGAAGATAAACTGATGGTGTCTGAAAAGGCTTCCATTTGTCAGGGGGATTTCTCCTCTGCTACCGGATTTGGAGGTCCAGTGCTCTCTTATAGCATTGAATTCGCCATTGGTAGACCACCTCCAGTGTTCGTCGAGTAAACAAATGACTATAATGAACATTCAAGGTAATAACTGTCACCGCCCAATTTATTGAGCATTGCCTGTGTGTCAGATGCTATGACACCTTCAGCATGCCTGACCCAGTAACCTCTGAGGTCAGCATCAAGATTACTCCCACTTTACAGGCAAGAAAACTGAAGCTTCATGGTTTAAGCAACTAGATTGAACCTACTTATTACCTGTTTTGGAACAAGCAGAGCTGGAATCCAGGGTTTATAGACTTCCCATTCTAGGGGTACATCCTGCTGGAGATGGACCCATGACCACTGCCTTACCTGAACATTTCCTGTTTCTTTCTCACAGGTTTTCCACCAAGTACTGGATGTCTCAGACGTGCACTGTCTGCGGGAAAGGGATGCTTTTTGGCCTCAAGTGTAAAAACTGCAAGTGAGTGATTTCCCTTTAAGGGGCTTTTTTGTTGTTCCCCAGCAGCCAGTGCTGGGCTGGGCTTTGGCACACTCCAGGGAGGTGTGAGTTCTTGACTCTGGGGAGAGACATTTGCTTTGTGTTTCAGGAAGGGTCCCAGGTGGAGCTGTGTGTTTGGGTAGGGTATCAAGGAGAATGGTTCTGAGTAAAGCCAGAGCTGAGAGGGGACCATGGATGGTTAACATAACATCATGTGCTGGGACCAGTGGGGCCTCTCATGCTCAGAGCCTCTATCGTGGTTGTGAATGTAAAGTGTTTCCCACAATCTCACGCGATGTTTTGTATCCTTTTGGACGTAGGGTGGGGGTCTGGCTGGCATTGGATTACAGGAATAGGGGTTAACTGTTGTAGACCGGCTCCCCTTCTGCTTTCTCACTGCCTCTGCCATGGGACCTCATGCTCCAACCGCCAGGTTTGCCCACCATGGTGGTCTGTGCCCCCTGATTTACAGTTGCTCCATGTATTCTGCCGCAGAAACAGCAGCTGACACAGCTCGAGGGTTAGGAGGGTTAGTCGTCAGCAAACGTTTCTTCTAGTTGCCCTGTAGTAAACACTTTAAGCTCCATGGGCCTCAGGAGCATTGGTGTTTCCCTTGCAGCTGTTCAGAGTTGACTGTGTATTTTGAAAGAAGCCACAGACAATTCAGAAATAGTTACGGCCATGAATTTGGTCCATTAAAACTTTATTTATAAAGACAGTTGACAACATGGCTCCAGCCCTGTGGTTCGATGATGCCTTTGATAACTTGCAAAGTCCTTTCTCCTCTGTTCTTTCTTGTCATGTACTGTCCTGACAGTATGTTATGATTTCCCCATTCTGTGTCTGTAAAAGTTGTCTCTCAACAGCTAAAAAGTAGGAGTGAGGACTTGAACTCTGCCCCCTTAACTGTTGTTCTGTTTCTTTCTATGGCATCATGGTGGATGCTAATTCTGGTTGGAAGGTGGCACATCCATGCCTTACCCCTTCCTTATACACATTCTCTGTCATGTCTGACAGAAGGCTAGGAAGGAGGTAAGAGAAAACACTGACACCAGCCATGGGCTCTGGAAACAGATTAAACCAGGTTCAAATCCTGTCCCTGCCACTTAGTAGTTGTGTGATCATGGGTATGTCACCTCACATTTCTGTCCTTATGTGTCTCTCTGTATATATCTGCACACATGTATTAACTACTTACTCAGGTCCAGCAATTACAAAACAGATACATTTGGTTGTATGAAAAAGATAGGGGTGGACATGTATCTGATTGATAGGAGACATTCGGTAAGTCCCCCTCCCTCCTTCTCTCCCTCCCTTCCTGCCTCCCTCCTTCCCTTCCTCCCTCTCCCCTCCCCCCCCTCTCCTGGACCTGTTCAGGCATCTTGCAAAATGCCTGTCTGGTGGCCTTACCTGAGCAAGTCTGCCACACTGAACTCCCTGCTAGCCTGGGCTGTGGGGAGGATTAATTATTTCCAGCCCCTGGGGATCCTTTAGCTCCATGGTCTAAGGGTGGTTGGGACAGTAATTGGTGTATATTAGCATTCTGAGCTGCAGTCCTCTGTGGTTCCTGGCTCTCTGGTGACCCCTCAGCTTTCTGAGTCTGAGTTGCACAAGGGCAGGTGCTTAGGTCTGGCTCAGAAGCTGCCTGATCTCCCCAGTACACCTGCTGCCTTGGAGATCCATCTTGATTGTATCAAGTCATGCTGTGTTCTGTAGGGGAAATGGCTCTCACATCCTCACACCTGCTGCGTGGAGGCTTTGAAGTCAAGTAATTAGGTGACAGGGACACAGCCAGGAGTCAGCGAGGCTGAACACTGCTCAAGCCTTTTCAATTTTCGGCACTAGAGGTGGGACCCAGAGGCGGCCACCCTCCCTGCTTTCTGTTCTAGGAGTAATGAGCAGAGCCTGAGACCCTGCCAAGAGCTGGGGACAGGCCACACATGGAGCTGAGGTTCTGGAAGCCACCGACACTAAGTTTGGGTCCCATTTCTGCCTGAAGTCTTAAGAGGCCTGTAATCTTGGGCTTTTTTTCCTCTGAAGAGTGGACATGATATTGGCACCCATCGCTGGACTGCTAGGAGGAGTCATTGAAATGCCCTTACCTCACCCTGTTATCCAGAAACATCTCTCTCACCTCCTCTCACTCCACCTTATGCAAAGTAGATCCAGGCAATATGGAAGGGCAAGGTCAGAATTCAGATCAACCCTGGGCTGGATGGTACCCATGACTTCACTAATGTGCTCAGCCCTTCAACTATAACAGTTGCTGCTGTAGCTGCTATGGTGTCTGGGTGTGTTTTTGTCCCAACCACATACCTCTGTCAGCTATAACAGAACAGGAGCCAACACCGTGATATATTTGTATACACACACACACACACACTCACACACACACACACACACACACACACACACACACTGAGGTTAACAATTGAAACCCACACTTATCCTATGCATAAAGTCCCTTGAGGAGCTTTAGTTAAATGGAGGGCAGAGACATTTATTTACTTGTGTTTGCAAGGACTGACAAAGCTGTGGGCGCATTGAATGGGTTCATAGGGGTGTTGGTGAGGGGCATGAACAGGCAATATGCAGACGCCATGGTCAAAGAGTCAAGAGAAGACTAATCTCGGAGGACAGGAATAAACAACAGTGGTGAATGACCTCGGAGAAGTGACCCCGGGAATGAGGAGGTCGGAGGTCACTTCTTAAGGAAGTGGGCAAGGCCATTTCACTGGTCATTCACCTAATATTTACCAGCTGGATATTTAATATTACAGGTGAAGAAGCCATTGTCTGTAGTAGTGCTTGGGACCAAAAGTGTTTTCATGTTTGAAATGCATAATGACAACATTTGCATATGTGATGAGGCATCTTGGAGCTGAGAACCAAGTTTAACCCCCAAACTTAAACTCAATTTCTGCAGTGTTTTTGGTGAACTCATTTTGGATTTCAAATTTTCAAACTAAGGATGTTTAATTTTAAAATATTAATGCTGTGTACCAAAGGGGTTTTCCAGGCACCAGAAGCAACAACAGGAGAGAAAACGCACAAAGTCCCTAGACTGGTGGACTTTATCTGTGGGTAGAGTGGGAGACAGTTAGATGGTGAATGAAGTCACTTTGGCTGAAAAGACAGTGTAAGATTGGATGATGCAGGCTGCTTTAAAGAGCAGGGCAGACATGGTGCCCTGCATGGAGACTAGTCAGGAGGCAAAGGCAGGAGGAGCAGCCTGGGCTTTACAGTGAGACCCTGTTAAAGAAAGAGTCAAAGGAAGATGGAGAGAGCAAGAGAGAAGAGAGGAAGGAAGGCAGAAAGGGAGGAAGGGAAGGAGAGAGAGAGAAGGAAGAAAGATGGAAAGAGAGGAGGGAGGGAAGAAGAGAGGGAAGGAGAAAGAAGGAAAGAATGAAGGAAAGAAGGGAGGAAGGAAGGATGGAAGGAAGGAAGGAAAGAAGGAAAGAAAGGATAAAGGGAGGAAGGAAGGAAGGAAGGAAGGAGGAAGGGGTGGGGAGGGAAATAGGAATGGTCATGGTAATAGACTACAGTTTTTAATCAAGGGCTCTGGGATTTCCAGGTCCTCCTCTCACCTCGATCTCGTGTATCGTCATCTGTACAGAAATGCATATAGTATATGTGTATGTACAATATGTGCGTATGTATGACATATGGAAAGGACACATGATCAGATGCCTGAGCTGCAGGGCAGACATGTGTGTGACTCCTGATGCCACGTGATCACTTCTGTGCCTCCCTCCTTACCAGGGGTTCACAACAGCTACCTCAATAGATAGCTACAGCTGACTGTAGGCCCAATGGGATCGGGTATCTCTAGGATTCACACCTCTGGGTGTGTCTGTGAGAGAGTTTCTAGATTGGGTCTGTCTGTGGGACACACAGTCCCATGCACTGGGGTCCCGGATGGAATAAAAAGGAGAGAGTGAGCTGAGCACCAGCATCCATCTCTCTCTACTTCCTGACTGTGGATGCCACGTGACCATCTGCCTGATGCCCCTGCTATCATGTCTTCCCAAGCATGACCTGTACCCTTGAAATGTGAGTCACAGTAAACCGTTCTACCTTGAACTTGCTTGTGTCCGGCATTTTGTCACAGTGGCGGGAGAAGTCACTACTAAACTGTTAAACAGAAAAAGATAAACAAGGTAATTGCCCACCAGAGTTTTCGTTCCTCCCATACCTGACCCATTATAAGTGCTATTTAACGAAAGCTAACACCATTACTGGCTTGACAAATGAACATTGGGGTATCCCTCCACCCAGGAAGCCAGAAACTTCTCCCTCAGGCCCAACCCCTCTCCCCCTCCACAGCTCTCCTGTTAAGTGCCCACTTCCTCCGGAATTATCATCAGCTGTCTTGTTGGGAGTCTGAATAGATTAATGAGCTAATGGGAAATTAAGGCTCGGAAAGCAATTTCCAGTTATCTAAATCGAGGCGTTCTCATTTAATCGGTTCAGGAGTGTGGAAGGGGGCTCTGCGTGCAGAGTGGCTGGGTGTCAGCACTCTCCCGCATTGTTTCACGAGTGTGAATGCAGCTGCCACGGCTTGCTCACACGGGAATGCTGATGGGTTTCCTGGACTTTGGTTTTGTGTTGTCTGTGTCCCACTCTCCTCACCTCCCATGTGGGTCTGAAGCTCTGAGGTCTCATTTATTGGAAACCTGTCTAGCCTCTCATCCCTGCCTGTCCCCCTTTTAAAAGCCACTGTGTAGCTCAGACCATCAAAGAACTCAGCTATGTAGCTCAGGCTGGCCTCAAGTTTATGATCATCCTCCTGTCTCAGGCTCCCCAGTGCAAGGATTACAGATGTGTGCCACCACACCTAACTTCATCTGATATCTTACAAGCCAATAGTAATTTACACAAGAGTGTTTAGAGTGGCTTTTGTGGTAGAAAAAGATAACTGAAGATGAGATGCATTTTTTTCTGTCTGAGCTACTCCAGTGTATTAAGATAGGAATATCTGGGGTTGGAGAGATGGTTCAGTGGTTCAGAGTATTTGCTGCTCCTTCAGAGGACTCGAGTTCAAGTCTCGACATCCAAATCAGACTGCTCACAACTTCCTATAACTCCAGCTCCAGGAAATATAATGCCCTCTGGTGGCCTCTGCGGGACCTGCACTCATGTACACACACACACACACACACACACACACACACACACACACACACACACACACACACACACAGACGAGCCCTGCACATGCAGACACACAAGTAATGTTTATAAAGGAGACATTATCCCAAACCACCAGTAGAGACATAATATTTAAACAAAACCTTCTGGTTCTAACTGCCTCAACCTCTCTTCCACCCCATGCTTTTACTCAAGTTAGGTCACCCAGCTCTCAATTGTGTGTTGAGTCTGTGTGACCCACCCCCAATCTTTTTTTTTAAAGATTTATTTATTACACATACAGTGTTTTTCCAGAAGAGGGCACCAGATTGAATTGTAGATGGTTGTGAGCCACCATGTGGTTGCTGGGAATTGAACTCAGGACCTCTGGAAGAACAGTCAGTGCTCTTAACCTCTGAGCCATCTCTCCAGCCCCCCCACCCCCAATCTTACGTGTAACAACAGAAAAAGTCTACACATATGGCCAGATGGGGGAGGCATCATTGCCACTGGTTTGAAGAAACAGATTTGCATCGTAAATCACCTACTTTCAATCAAAGGCCTGCAGCCCACCATCCAGTTTCAGCATGTCAGCTGCCAATCACTTGGCCAGCACAATCATGAACCCATTACCAAACCCTCACCCTCTGGGATAAGTGATGAGATTCCCACCTTAAGATTTTAGGATGAATTGTGGGATTTTTCAACCCCATTTAATTGCAGCATGATTATAGTTGATATTGCTTGTTTAGTCTGGGACTTTCCCTGTTTAAGCTGAGGTCCCAAATGCTTGAGCAAACTCCTTGGTCAGCCCTAGGTTAGACACCTTGTCACAAAGGCAGGTTGTTACTAGCCAAGGCATTAATGTGTTCCAGATGAGGCCATTGCTGACTTCCTTAGGTGTGAACCCCTGATCAGTTCCCTAGTAAGGGAAGCAGCAGCCTCATGGGACACTTGCTTTGAGTACAGCAAGGTTCTTGCCTTTCCTGGGACCTTTGAATGCCCATCCTCTCTGAGTCCCGGGCTGCCTGTGGCTGCTCAGGTTGATACTGCGTTCTTTCTGCATTGGAGCTCATTCTTTTGCACTTAGATGTGACGCTCCTGGCCCTTTTCCAGTTTTGCTGCATCACAGGATCCATTCACTGCACTTCCAGTCTTCCCCAGTTTCCTTACCTGTGCTCTTGCATCTTGGTTTACAAAATGGCTGTAGCCACAGGTGATAGGAAAATGCAAAGTGAAGGCAGCCAGGTTGATGCAGGAGCCAACCGATCCACCCTTACCAAACTGTAGACCCATGGGCACAGCTTCTGCAGCTACTGTGGAGTTCCTGGAAGCCTGGGAGGCTGCCCAGGAGGCAGGATGTTGGCAGGATATAATTATGAGCATGCGTTTTGGAGTTTACCCGCTTGAATCCCGAACTTGCTTTTCCACGAATAGAAACACTTCACTTCTTGCAGAAAAACCATCCTGGGAATTAATCATCTCTTATGTGTAATAGTGTGTAATAGTTTTTATTATTATAGGGAAAAAGTTGAATCCTATTTTAGTTATATCTAAGAAAGAGATTTGCATAATTATAGAAATTGAGGCAGGAACTCGGTAAGGTCATGGTCATAACTGAGATGGTGATGATGGTGGTGAAGATAGTAAGAGTGACAATGGTTATGCTCATGGTGTTGGTGATGGTGAGGATATTGATGATGATGGCGTTGGTAATAGTGAGAATGATGTTGGTGATGATGCTTATGGTGATTGTGAAGATGGTGATGATTATGGTGATAGTACTGATAATGATGGTGATGTATTGATGATGTTGATGATGATGATGATGATGGTAAGAGTGAGGATGATGGTGATGATGATTTTGTGGTGATTGTGAAGATGATGATGGTGGTAGTGATGATTATGGTAATAGTGGTGATAGTGACAGTGATGATGTTTATGGTGATGGTGAGGATGGTGATGATGGTGACAGTGGGGATGGTGAGGATGATGGCAATGGTGAGGATGATGATGATGGGGATAATGGTGATGGCAATGATGAGATGATGATGATGGTGGTGGTGGTAGTGATGATGATGATTATAGTGATGGTAAGGATGATATTAGGCACTGAAACCTCATCACATTGTAGGCATTCTGCTAAACATTTTAGCAGCAGGGTTCCAATTCATCCATGTAACAAACTCGGAAGGCAGGTAGGGGCTACTATCACCCCCATGTTAGGAAGAAACTGAGGCTTCAGAAGTCTCATGTGGTGGGCATATCTGTCACTTAGACACAGATCCCCTTAATTCAACATAATTATTATTTTGTGGGGTCTGAGGGCTGGCCACACAGCGAGATGACTGCAGCAGCTGCTGCCCCTGTGCTGCTTCCCTTTGGACTACGCAGAACGTGGTGTGAGGATCTAAACTCAGTCCTAACTCTGGACCAAAGCTTTCCCCTCTGCCTCTCTGGCCTGCAACACTCTCTCCTTGAGAGGCAAATGGCTCTTTCCATGCCTGCCTGGGCTATACAGTGAGTTGCAAGCCAATCCTGACAACTTATAGAGACCCCATGTTAACCAATAAGTAAAAGATAGAAGTAAATGGAGGATTGGGTGCACAGCTCAACAGGGCGGGGCTGGTAGACACAGAGAGTGAGGGGGAAGCTGCAGCTGCCTTCAGTGGAAGGAGCCTCTGTCCCTTGCTGTCTCTCACCATCTTCCCACCTTGTGCCTGTTTCCCATGGCCCAGGTCACTGCTTTGAGTGTCCTGGGGCTTCTTGCTAAGTTGCCAAACCAAATCACTAGCTGTTTCCCAGTGGGCAAATAGCCCTGAATGTCCCAGCTCAAGCCTATCAGTCTCATGTCGGCTCCCTGGGACCTCTCGTTTGAGCCACTGTTTCTAGAAAGGCCTTGGTAGGAGACTGGCCATTCTCTCCCTGACTGCCCAACAGTCCATCAGGGACTAGCTTGTCAGCCTGAGATTGCCTAAAGGAAGACTCCACATAAACGATGGGGTGTGGTGGTGGCATGGATCTGTGACTCAGACCCGATGACCCTGGGACAGCATAATGACACCTTAGAGCTCTTCTCTCCATGAGAGAATGGGGGAGGGGAAGGGTAGACCCTAGACTCTCACAATCCAAGGAAAGGCAAGCACGGGCATCACCCACTTCCAGGGACGATGAATGAGGGAGAGTGGAGTGGCAGGTGGGTCACAGAGGCTGTGAGAAAGGCTCTGGTCTGGGGTCAGGGCTGAACCCAGGTTCCCCACTCTGCTCTTTGTGGGAAGTTCAAGGGGAAGCAGAGAGCCAGGCAGGAGTGACTGTGGTCCTACTATGTGGCCAACCCTTGCCCTCACAAACTAGTTAGTTAAGTATCTGATCTTGAATCGGGGAGACCTGTGTTTTAACAACTGATGTACCCTCTGTGAGGTTCTGTGCCAGGCATTTACTCCCGAGGCCTCAGTTTCCTTGTCTGTAACATGGGGATAGTGATAGAGGACCCTTTAAATGGTACATAAATTGCAGGACGAGTCAGAAACCCTGACACGATTGTTACTTATGGGATACATGGATCGGAATGTCACAGCATGAGTCGTTGATATACCTGATTAGCATGCATGAAAAGTAGACGTGTTTACATAATAATAGCGCAGGTTAGGGACTACTGATTTTGATAATTGGGAATCTTCATAAAGAACAGGGTTTGCCTCTGGAAGGATAGAGAAGTTGAAAGGTACAGATGACTGGCAGATTGACAAACCATGACCCTCAAAGCAGCAAGAGCTGACACTCAGGGATGTGGTAGCTTAATTTAATTGTCAAATTGACTGATTCAGAATCACCCTGGAAACACCTCTGGATGTGTTCTCTGGATGTTTCCAGAAAGGCTTAACTGCAGTGGGAAGACCCACTCTGAACGTGAGCAGCGCCATCCCAAGGGCTGGGGTTCCCGACTGAAGACAAAGGTCATCTCTCTCTGCTTCCTGACCGTGGGTGCCACGTGACAGCCCTCTCAGGCTCCTACTTCCTTGTCTTCCCCATTGGGATGGAGTGTGCCCTCAAAACTGAGCCAACATAAACTCCCTCTACTTAAGCCACCCTTGCCAGGTATTTTGTCCTTCAAGCTGAAGGGTGACTAATGCAGGGCTGGATTGCAGTGCATGAGGTGATGTTCTGGGTGCCATACTTTGTCCCCTCAGTTTCATCGATGGTTCTAAGCAGTGGCGATGATAGGTGCCCCCATTTTATAGAGTGAGAGACTGGGACTCAGCCAGGGTCAGAGAGCAAGTGAGGAGCAAGAGCCTGAGCTCAGTTCTTATGTGCTGTGTCTCCTGACTTCCCATCCTGGGAGACAAAAATGTGGGTCAAAATGCTCTTCTTGGAGACATACCTAAGATACCACTGGTTCCCACTAATCTTCTCAAGTTAATACAATTTTCATTGCTCTGGTTTAGCCCTTTCTCTGCTGAGACCCTCAGACTCTCCAACCTTGGGGGAGGGTCTGTGTTCTAGTGTTGAATCAAACCCTGATGATCCCACAGGTTTTAATGAGCTAAGATGGAAATGGCGTGCACCAGGTACTAGGGACCTACAGCAAACAAGCAGATGAAATCCTGTACTTGAGGGGAGAGATAGCTCACATGGGAAGAAATAAAACGATGCAGGCATGGGACAGCATCATAAAATAAAACAGGAATGACACTCAGAGTGACCTGCTCACATAGGTGCCACAAGGGGCAACACCGGAGTTGATCTCTGTGAGCTCCAATTGAACCAAATTGGAGACCCATGGGCGCAGCTTCTGCAGCTGCTGTGGAGTTCCTGGAGGCCCGGGAGGCTGCCCAGCAGGCAGGATGTTGGCAGGATATAATTATGAGCATGCGTTTTGGAGATCACCCACTTCAAGCTCAAACTCACTTTTCCACGAATAGAAACACTTCACTTCTTGCAGAAGCCGTCCTGGGAATTAATCGTCCCTCGTGTACATCTTTTCACTATCATACATAAATTGTTGGGGTCTGATTACCCTGATACATGAGGGGTGGTCATAATTATCCCAGAAGCTGAAGTGGGAATTGGATCTGGTGACAGTATGATGGTGGGGTGGTGGGCGATTGTGGAGATGGTGGGGATCATAGATGTTGGTGGGCATGATGATGGCGATGCTGTGATGATGGTGATGATTATAGTGATGATGGTGATGATTATGGTGATGATGATGATGATGATGATGGCAATGGTGATAATGATGGCAATGGCAATAGTGGTGGTGATGATGGTGATTATGATGATGGTGGTGATAGTAGTGATGATGGTGATGATGGTAATGATGGTGATTGTGGTGATGATGCTGGTGATATCACATACCTGAAGTCACAACACTGCAGGTATTTTGTGTTAACACTTTACAAGCATGGTATCATTTAACCCTTACAAAGTAGTGGGACTAGGAATGTATCCCAGGCTGCCAAATTTGCAAAGATTCCAGCCTTCCGAGTGCTGGGCTTACAGGTGTACACCACCATGCCTGACCTTATTACTGCCCTTTTGGCTGAAGTATACTGTGTTCTTTTGTCAATGGAAGGGGTGACTGAAGAGTGGAAAGATTTATGTGGACTCACAGTGCCGGGTTTCATTCATCAGGGCGAGAAGACATGGTGAGAGCACACAGAGTAGCATGTTCATGTAACAAGAAGCAGGAAGTAGAAAAACAGTCGGGACCCAGGGCAGGCATGCCCTTCCAAGCCCACCCCTTGGTGGCCACTGCCTCTTAAAGACCCCACAGCCTTCAAACTAGTACCCTCCAGCTGGGGGCCAAATGTTCAAAACATGAGCCTCTGGGGGACAATCAGACTTTAGCCATAGCAGTGAGTTTATTTAAATATGAAAACTCCTCTTTACTGTGAGTGGAAAGACAATACCTTTTGCATTCATGTAAGATGACCCGAAAACATAAGTCAGATGAAGACAGTGATGGGATTCCTGTCCTAATGTCTGTTGTCCATCTGCATCTGGGGCTGGGTGAGCATTTGAAGTCTACCCCACCATCATGTATGGTCAGATGGAAAAGGAGAGTTCAGCTTCTCGATGGTTTGAGCTACCCAGGTTCCACCTGGCTTGCCCTCTGTGTGCTGAAGGGCCCCAGGTCTAAAGTCTTTATATCAGAGATGAATGCAGCACCTTTCTCAGAGTCAGGAAAGACGGTGAAAAAATTTGGGAAAACTGGTACTACAAAGTAGATCTGTGGTTCCCCTGCATCATGCACATCTGGGTCACTTCAGGGCTTGTTCTAGTCTAGCCTCAGAGATGCCCCCTCTGCAGAGAATCCCAGAGAAGTTTCCAGAACACACTGATGTTCCTGGGTGGAACCTGTGCTCTGACCTGTGCCTAGGTGTTTTAACCTTATATGGAGACAGAAATTCAGAGCTTTGGAGAGAAGAAGCATACTCTAACCTCTATGTGGTTGGTGGGATGTTCTGTTCAGCCCTAAGATGCTAGGAGCCCGAGGGCAGTCACCTGACAAAGATGTTAACTGTTGGAAGCTTGGCTGGGGCACACAAAATGTTGGGGGACTCCAGAGAGGATCTGTATGGACCTTGTGCAGTATCTCGCAGGGGTTATCCATCCTTCTGCTTTAAGTGTAGTCACTGCAGTAACTTGGGGGAAGGGCGGTATTATTCTCGGGCAATCAGGCAATGTGGTGGGAAATCAAGACTGACTCCTGGGGTTTGTCTGGGAGAAATTCACTCATATTCAACACTGTTGAGTGCCTGAGAATGACCTCATCCTAAAGGTAAGCCTTGGTTTGACGTCTCCTGGGAGCTTCAGGCTTTAGGATAGATGAGAGACTACCGGTGGGACAAAATGGCTTAGTGGTTTGTCCAGAGCATGTCAGTTCATTCTCAACTTCCCCACCTAGAAAGTGGGGATGACAATAATAGATATTTCTTACAGTTGTAAGATTCAAATGAAATAGTGTATGGAAAATATTTACTAGAGAGGCTGGTGAGTGACCCTTTGAGTAGTTGTTAATGATGATTAAGATTGAAGTGCTGCTTTTGATGATGATGATGGTGATGGTGATGGTGATAAAGAATATAGACCACTATCCTAAGAACATTTCATTGCACAAAGCTAACACAGATATTGTTAAAAACAATTGCTACTTACTCTCGAGCCACCCGGGGTGGAACTGGAAGAGTCCCGTTGGAAGCCTCAGTCCAGAGTTAACCATCTGGGTTGTCAAGGATCGGCTTTTTCATTTGCTGCCTCCACACATCTCACACATTGCTACCCACAATGCCTGGAGATGTTCAGATAACTGGGGCATCTTATTTGTCCATCTATTTATTCCTTCACCCACTCACCCATTCATTCATTCATTCATTCATTCATCTTCCATTTATCCTTCTATCCCTCCCTCCACCCTCTGTCCATCTACCAGTTTATACATTCATTTGTCCACTCATCTATCTATATGCATATTCACCTGCTCCCTCTATTATTTTACCATCCATCCATCCATCCATCCGTTCATCCACCTATCCTTCTACCATCTACTCATCCATATTTATATCCATCCTGTCTATTCATCAGTCATCCGTCCATTAGTTCATGCATCCATTCTTCCACCCACCAACCATTCATTCACTTACCAGTTCATCCCTTTGTCTACCCATATTTATATCTGTGTTTATGTCTGTATTTATATCTATCCACTATCCTTTCAGCTCATCCATCCACTCCATCCACTTACTCATTCTATTTCTCTATCCATCCATCCATCCATCCATCCACCAAACTATCTATCTACCTGTCCATCTGTCCATCAAGCCATTCAGTTAGCCCATCCAACTTTCTTTTTCTCTGTCTTTCAGGTTAAAGTGCCACAACAAATGCACCAAAGAAGCCCCACCCTGTCATCTCCTGATCATCCACCGAGGAGGTAAGTATTTAACACTTGTTACCGTGTGGTGGGCTCAAGAACTCTTGCATCCAACACAGCTCTCCCACCCAGCATGATTCCGGATATCTCACAATCCCTAGATCCTTGCCCACCCGGTTTCTTTCTTCCTAATACTTCTTCCTTCCTGCTGTCTTCCTTACCCATTTTGCACTCCTGTTACCCTATTTCTTGCTTTTCCACTTGTCCTTCTGGTGTTTTAGTGCCTGCTGGCTCCTGACCCTCTCTTTGTCTCTGGTCCTAATTTCCATTCCCTTCTTTCTTTCCACTTCATTGCTTTTTCCTCACGCTCAGAAAGCACTGCTGGCTGGGGCTTCTCCATTGTGTGACCCAGGCTCACATGGTTAGTCTTGCAGAAGTGGGTGGGGAGGAGTCTGGTGTAGTAGGCTTCCTTTTGGGTCACCAACCAGCTCCAAAATCATGACATGAAACTTAATATTAGTTATGAGTGCTCAGCCTTAACTTAGGATCGATTCTTGTCAGTTCTTTTAAGTTCACCTGTTTGTCTTCATCTATGCTTTGCCTCAGGGCTTTTTACCTTTCATTCTGTGTATCCTGCTCCATGTCTGGCTGGCGGCTGCCTGGATGATTCCAGGGTGTCTTCCTTTCTTTGTCCCGAATTCTCTTCCTCTCCTCCTGTCTCCTAGATTCATCCTCCTTCTTAGTCTGTCTGCCTGCCAGCCCCACCTATTCTCTACTGCCCAGCTATTGACCATTTAGCTTTTTATTAGATCAATCAGGTGCCTTAGGCAGGCAAAGCAACACATCTCTACCTTGTTATTGTAAGACTCTACAACATAAACAAATGTAACACATCTTTACACAGTTAAAGTAATGGTCCACAACAGTCTGGCTCAGGGTAGAGTTATTTTAGGCCATTTGTGTCCCATGTTTGGGGGTTCTGGGAGTATCTGGGCCAACTTGACCAAGCTGGCAGCCTTTCACAGTGCACAACCAGACCCATTCAGCTGGGAGGAAAAATGTTGCACCGTCTGCTATGGATTTGGTAGGAGACAACTCTTCGTAAAGTCTCATAGCCCAGCTTGCAAAATAATTCCCTAATTTCTTGTCCTGTGTATTAATTACTCCCAGCCCCTCATGATCCATCCCCGGGGCAACCTCTTAAGTCTGTGCTGTGGGATAAGTAGCTATTAGGCACATCTGACTATTTAACATGAGATTAATGAGAGTGAACTAAAAATACAAGTCCTATTACCCAGTCTCACCAGACCTACTTCAGGGCTCAGGAGTCACATGTGGCTGTTGCATTAGATGATGACAAAGAGATACGGCAATTTCATTCCTGCAGAGATCTCTCCTGATGATGCTGTTCCATGTTGTAGGATCAAAGCCTGCTCCTAAGATGCTGGTCCATGTAAATGGCCAGATGTTACAGCACACAGAGCTCAGGCCGTGAACTTCCAGCTGCCCTCCTTCTTTCTCTGGGGACAGATAATTAATAAGCATCTGTGTTGTGTGTTATTTTTTTCAACCTCCAGTTTATGGTCCTATCCTGTACTTGGCTCCCCCATTCTCCTTGTCATGTAGGCTCTCCCAAACTAAACCATCATGATGTGGACTTTCTTGCCAACCCCCTGAAATAAAAGTCAGATATTTTTCTTTGTTTGGGAATTCCTCTGAAGGCTCCTGCTCTGCTCCCCTCCTCCACCCTATCCCCCTGTCTGTGGCAGCCACCAATGCCTCTTTTCCCTTAAGCACTCTTGCTTTCTTGTTCTCTCTCCCTCTGTCATTCTCTCCGCAGTGCTTTTTGCTCATTCTTCGAGAATCTCATACAATGTCTTTGAGCATATTCACCTCCCCTGACTCCTCCCATCACCACCCTCCCCACCCTCCCATGCCTCCACACCTAACTTGGAGATTTTTTTCCTTTTCTCCCCACTGAGTGCAGTCTGTGTTGCCCAGCTAGTTTTGGCATTGGAGCCTGCCCTGAAGTGAGGTCAGTCTACCAGGGGTTCCATCACTAAAGAAATGAACTTCTCCCTGGGTTTTCAAAGGGAGCCTGTACTTCCCTTTCTAGCCTGATCATGCTGTCTCTTATCAATGCTTACTCAAGGACCGATCATGGCTCCCCTGGTTGCAGGCCACCCTCTCCCTGGAAAGCTTGACCCACAGGGTAACTCCTTTCTTAAGGAAATGCACCTGTGCTCCTCTGTTCTGTCTAACAAAAGTGTGGCCCAGGCACGTGTGAAATGACACTTCCTGGCCCTGCCCAAGAAATGCCCAATCAGAACCTGCCCTTTGGAATTGGATCTGGGGTTCCTGTGCACTTCAAGCCAGGAAGCATTGTTCATGATCAAGAGCTATACAAACTCACACATCACACACTGATGGGGGCCACGCAAACATCCTGAATGAGAGAAGCTTGGCCGATTGGAAAGTCCAGGCAGGTACTATCCAGAGATGGTGGGCACTACAGCAACTATGCAGGCAGATGCATGTCACCTGCATTTGTGACCTTTCAAACAGAAGCCCGTGTAGTTTTATGTGACTTGGATTTTCTGCCAAGTATTAGCGACCTGCTGGCCAGATGCCAGCCAGTGCCCCCATCTCTAGATTGGATGGAGCCTCAGACCTGCCAGAGAGCATAGAGACTTGTTAAGCCAAGACTGAACCTTCCTTCTCCATCCTTCCAAATCTCCCCATGGCATTGCCGAGCTCAGACTTGGCCTTGGAGTGCCCAGCCAGTCTAAGAGTGAACCTACAAGAAGCTCAGGCAAGAAGTGAGTTTGTCCCCCTGAAGCAGGTCCAGAGATGTCACAGGTAGTTGGTTTTTGATGTTTTGCTCACCATGAGGAGAGCAGGGTAGTAATAGCATTTTGTTCTCTTCTCTCCTGCCTTTTGCACTCCATAGTCTTGATATCCCTTGAGTGACTATTTTGAAACCTGAGTTCACACATCTCCTGAGCCCCTGTCTGAGGTCAGCATCACTGGGGAATTTGCCTCCCACCAAATCCTGCCCTGTAGACAGAAGATGCTCTGGAGGCTAACTCCCCCAGGAAGGCAAAACCCAGACTGCAGGAAGGTGGGCCTCTGAGTCTGGTATTTGGAGAAGGTCTCCCTCCTTCCATCCACCTTCAAGGCCAAACTCCCTGGGCTCCAGGAGGGCTTACACCTTACAAGTAAATCAAAGAGAACTTTCCTGCAGAAGTCCGCTGGCTTCTTGCCTTTCCCCCACCTCCCTGTTGGTGGGAAGTTGAAAATAGAGTCCGTTTCCATGGTAATGGTAGCTCAGGCTAAGCAGAGAAATTAAATCCCTGGGTCAATGCAAAGCTTGAATACCACCCCCCCACCCAGGAAAAAAACACAACTAACAAGGAAAGGTGGTAGGCAGGCGAATCTGAACTTGAGGGGCTCACTGCCATCGCACACTGTGTTCCCCATGAGTGACGGTAATGACGAGAGACAGGCTCTTGAGGATGGAGTTCTCCTTCGCCACCAGGAAGCTGTTATTCAGCATCACGTGCTGTGTACCCAGCGTTGGCTCTGGGTGTAATACCCAGGGGAAAGGCTGAAGGAGCTGAGCCATTATTGCAGGGATCCGTAGTTATTTGGGACACACGTGGTCCAACGGGTGACAGTTTTCTTAGTCCTCATAAACTCCATACCTAACAAATGGTCGCAAGTGCAGGGACAGGTGTCCATCAGGGCTTGTATGCTAATTGTAGGTCTCATTGGAATCAGGGATCGCTTGTATCACAAGTGAAAGTCAAGGCTGAAGTGAAAGTAACTGTGAAAAACTAAAACCAAAACAAAAATGGCCGCCCCCTGTTTCTACTGTCAAAAACCATGTGTAAGGGAATAGATAATCAAAAAAAAAAAAAAAAAGAGATGCCTGAAAAATCATGTGTAGTTGCTGGGATGGTGGCTCAGTTGATTAAATTAGTCCCTGTCATGCAAGTATAAGAACCTGAGTTTAGATTCCCAGAAGTCATTTCAAAATGTCAGGATGGCAGGATATCCCTGGAACCCCAATGCTGGAGTAGGAGCCTATTCCTAAAGCTCATTGGCCAGCTAACCTAGTCTAAACTATGAGCTTCAGGTTGAGTTACAGATCCCATTTCAACAAATAAAGGTAGAGTGAGGTCAAGGATGGACCTGCTGTCAACCTCAGGCCACCACACTCACACCCATTTGCACAACCACGTTGACACACCTACAATGACAAGTACATGTTAGTACACCTTGCAGTACACACACACACACACACACACACACACTCACACTGTGTAGATAATACAAAGAGCATAAACACCACAGAGGTCACTCAGAACATTTGTCACGGTAATACATGGCTATCATTTCTGGTATCACCAGTAGGCTTCAAAGTAGAATGTGAGCTGAGCTCTCCTGACATGACAAAAGCCAACGTGATGCTTAGACTCTCTCTTCACTGTTTTTACCCCTACGGACCCAGCAAGGTTAGTGCGAACGGAGTCGGTCCCCTGTGACATCAACAACCCTGTCCGGAAGCCAGCACGCTACTCAGATCTGCACATAAGCCAGACGCTCCCCAAAACCAACAAAATCAACAAGGTAAGGTGTGGCTTTTATGGGGTTAGCGGTGGGGGCCAGATAGCAGTGACAGATGGCATGTGGAAGGAAGGAGGGGATCAAGCTGGGGCATGGCATTCTCAGTCATGGATGCTATTGCTTCTGGGTGGTTTGTGTGTGGTAAAGCTTTCAGGGCCACGGGGAAGCATCCTATGATCAGTTGAAGAGCTACTCAGGACAGAGTGCATCTCATTTAGAAAGAGGCCCATGGAAATGAGATCGGACGCGTGTGGGGAAGACAGAACTCCGGGATGGGAGGAGGCAACGAGAAGGAGTTCTGTGGTACTTGAGACCCTTACTGCTCTGCCTGGGACGGCTCCCCATCTGCCAGAGCAGCTGTGCACATGGTAGCGGGCATCTGTTGAACTGAAGGATGGTGATCTTCTGGTGGGGACTCAGATGGATGGGTAGATGTCACTGGGGGCTCCGAGCAACAGCTGGTTTCTCCCCTCTGGTGGATGGCCAACTGGCAGCCCTCTGTATATCTTTCTTTTTGGGGTGATCACTCTGTGTTGGCTTTGGTCTGTTGATGGACTGTGCTGAAAATGTCCCAGGGGGCAATTCTAACCCCACAGTATTAGCCAAGTTCTCATATGCCAAGAGGTGGTTTGTCAGGCCCCATAGAGCCTCCGTGTAGTATGTTGAAGGTGGATAAAGCATGGTGTCGACTCAGAGATGGGGGAGGGAATAGATCTGTATGCAAATGCCAGATGAACATCTTGGTGACTGTTGACCCTCTCCCTGGCAACGTGTGGTCTTGCTTCCCTGCATTGGTTGTGAGAAGGCCTCCCTGCCCCATCTACCCTCCTCCAAATAGCCAGAGTAGGTCTCAATAAATGTTATTCAAAAGCTGTCATTCTGCCTAAAACACGCATGCTGGTTTTCTGTTGGTTTTTGGAATCTAATTTGTATTTATTTAGTTTGTATTATCCTATATATGGGCATACGTGTGTGTACATGGTTTTGCATATTTGTGGGTGTGTGTGTGAGGATGCATGTACACATGTGATGAGTATACACATGGAGGCCTGAGGTTGACATCAAGAACTTCCTTGATGGCTCTTGTATCTTATTCAATAAAGAGTAATGCAGAGCTTGAGGATGGGGCTACTATTGCTAGGCAGTTTGGTCTAGGGATTCCCATGTCTGTCCTTTTAGGCTGAGATTATAGGCAGGCTTCATTGCTAACCCAGCACTTATGTGGTTTCTGGGGATCCCAACCCTGGTCCTCTTGCTTGTACAGCAAGCATTTTAACCAATTTTTTTGAGACTGGGTCATGCTGTATAGCTCAGGCTGATCATGAACTTGAGATCCTCCTGCCTCAGCCTCTTGAGTGCTGGGAATGCAGGTGTGTGCCCTCACATCCAGCACAAGTCACACTGTCCAGAGCTGTGTCATTTGGTCCTGCCCTCTATGTCTGACCTCCCATGGTCCCTTTCAAAGCCCTGTCTACTCCCACTTTGCCCACAGCTAGTGACCATCAGTTTTTATTGCAGTCACTTTCTGGCTTCTTGTCACATCATCCTAGCATTGGAAAGAGCCTAGGTTCTGGGGTCAGGGCAAACTGGCAGCTGGCCTTGTTGGCTGTGAAACTATAAACAAGTAGCTTAATCTCTCTGGCCTAAAGTTTTCCTCTATATAAAATGGACATGTTTAATTTGTCTACTGCTATACAGCAAACCATCCCCAAATTAGCAGTGTATAACAACCACACTTTTATTATGCTTATAGTCTTCAGGTTAGGGGCTAAGAGTTTTATCAGAGCACCATGGGGGTGTGATTTTGCCTTTCCCTTAGACTATCCAGAGGCTTTACTAGGAAAACCTCTATAACTGGTGGCTAGTAGAATCTAGAATAGGCCAAGTTCAGTCCATTACTGGCTTTCATGTGACTCAAGCCACACCCATCCTGTCCATTGCTACTTTTACGCAAAGTTGATAGCAAAGTTGATGAAGTCACAAGAAAGCTCACGTGGCTGAAAAGCTTGAAATATTTGCCATTAAGTGTTCTACAGTTCTACAGGATTCTTTACTCTCATGTCTGGTGCCTGGGTTGGGAAGAGTCAAAGTCAGTGCCTGGCAGAGAAGTCAGCCGGAATGGCTGCCTGTAGCCTCGCCTTCCCCCAATATAGCTACTTCATGCCATCTGTGCGCCTTACAGATGGCTCATGGGACCTCGGCAGTGTTGTTCCCACAGTTTTTTACTAAGGAGGCAACTGTGTGCGGGGCTTGAAGCTAGGCAAGGTAGATGCCTGTTGTCATTGGGGAGGGGCTTTGGGTCCCTGCGCTATGATGCTCACAGTGGCTGTTAAGAACACCAGCTTTCTGGGCTGGAGAGATGGCTCAGTGGTTAAGAGCACTGACTGCCCTCTGGAAGTACCTGGGTTCAATTCCCATCACCCACATGGCAGCTCACAACTGTCTCTAAGTCAGTTCCAGGGAATCTGACACCCTCATACCGATACACAAAAAATAAAATTAAATAAATTATTTTTAAAAAAGAACACCAGCTTTGGAGAGAGGTCCCTGAGCGAGCACTAAAGCATCGGCATTAGAAAATGCCGTGTGCTTCCTGGTGCATAGCAGATACCCAGGGAATCCTAATAAGCGTTGTCTTTGATCTTGGGGCTTCATGCAAAATGTCAGATCCACGGCCATTTACTTTGGTTGTTTCTGGAAGTCTCAGGGCTGGTCTCAGTGGATGAGGACTTGGCTAGTGTGTGTAAGGCTCTGGAGGGAGAGAAAGAAGGAAGGAAGGAATGAAGGAAGGAAGGAAGGAAGGGAGGAAAGAGGAAAGGAAGGATGGTGCCGTGTTCTTCCAGAAGTGACTGTGCATATCATAGAACTCATCTTTACTTCCGTGACATCATCGGGGCCAGGAGCTCAAAGCCACTCTGAGATCTTTCTGTCTGGCTTAACCAGCTCTGGAGCCTCTTGATGTCAGATGGGACAAAAACACAGGTCAGATGGATGAGCCACAGTGACATTATTCTGCTTGTCTGCCAGCAGGGGCACTCAGGAAGGGACAGAAAGACAGCAGCTTTGCCACGGAGGTGGACAGGCTCTCTTATCAGGCTGGGCTATTTTTTGTCTTGTTCTTGTCTCACTGGCTTCATGAAGATTCTTGTCATCAGGCAATGATATGGTTTGGAGACAGATTTCTCGGCCAATTTGCTCTGAAGTATTCCTGTTCCTGTTCTCATATTTGTCTGTCCTCCTCTCTGATCCAATCCATCCAGGTTCATAGAAACCCTGCTTCCTCACCTGGCAGGTGGGCAGAAGGTAGACAGTGGAGTTAGAAAGCTTGGGTTCGTGGCATAGCTCTTTAACTTGCTGTGTTGCTGTGTTTGGGCCTGTTCAAAGTGCCTTAGTTTTACCCCTCTGTAAAATGGGCGAGGTGATAGGAGAGGAGGGGGAGGAGGAAAGAGTGTAGGAGAAGAGGAAACAGAGTAATGGAATGAAGAGAGGAGGAAAGGGAGGAGGAAGGAGAAGGAAGATGAGGGGGAAATGGGAATGAGAAAGGAATAGATGACGAGAAAGAGCAAAAGAAGATGGAAGAGGAAGTGACTGATGGAAGAAGGAGGAAACGGAGGAGATGGTGAGGGATGGGGAGATCAAGAAAGACAGGATAAGGAGAGAAGCCAGACAAGCAAAATCAATAGTCTGCCAGCTCACTCAGGGACCAGCTGCCAGCCCTAGTCCCCTACATGAGGACACCCAAACAGCCATCTGCAGTGGCAGCAGAGGCCATAGCTCTTCCTGCTATTTGCATGGGGTTAGAAGATCCTGCATGCTGGCTTGTATTTGCAAGGAATAGAGCCCTACCTATCCAGCTCAACAAAGTGAGGTGCTGTAAGGATAGCCAAGAGGCAGGAAGGCAACAGCAGGTCATCTCAGGGAGCTGGGCTCTCTGAAAGTAGACCTGGAGCATGGCCTTGAGTCAGGTGGGTTCCCTGACCCCAGTGACACCAGGACTTTGGTTTTAAAGTTTTATTTTTTTAATTGTGTAGAAGTGGGTATGTGCACATTAAGTGCAAGTACCTGAGGAGGCCAGAAGAAGGCGCCAGATTCCCTGGAGCTGGAGCTTCAGCCGTTGTGAGCCTTATGATGTGGGTGCTGGGATCTGAACTTGGGTCCCCTGGAAGAGCAGTATGCTTACTTCACTACATCTCTCTAGCCCTAGACACTGTCATTCTAAAGATGATATAGAGAGGCGAAGCAGCTAGAATAACCAAAGAAGTGTGCGTATGTGTGTGTGTGTGTGTGTGTGTGTGTGCGCATATGAGCAAACTGAAAATGGAATGCATTCTACCCAATTTCAAAACTTAATAAATAGCTTCAGAAATCAAAACCAAAAGTAATATCCAGAGGAGAGGATGCTCACTGTGAACCAACATGACACACCATTATCACATGCTTGCCACAGTAAGAAATGATGACACACCGAGTGCTAGTTAGGACACAGAAAAAGTTGCTCACTGTGGAGCATGGCTATAAAACAGTGCAGCCACTCTAGAGAACCACAGATGTTCCAACAAACCTCTTTATAGATATGTACAGTAGCTTCATCCTCACACACACAAAGTAACCCTGACCAGGAAACAACTTAGATGTCCCTCACTGGACGATAATTCACAAACTGTGGTACATCCATCCGGTAGAATATTACTCAGCCCTGATGAAGCCATCATGTTAGGTAAGGTGCCTTCTCAAGCTCAGAGGAGGACCCCACTGCCTCTTCCAGCTTCCAGTGGCTCTGCAGCTCTCCGCTGCTGGTGACAACACCCCCGTCTCTGGGTCTGTCTTCACCTACTCTTTTGTTTATGTGTGTTCCCTTTCCTGTCTTTCAGGAGGCTATTCATCCTTAGAGTCAGGACCGAGTCCCATCTTTAGATCTTTGACTTTGTTATATCTATAATGACCCACCCTTGTTCTATCTGGGATTGGTCTAATGTTCTGGGTGGCGTGTCTTGTGGGAGGGCACATTCAACCCTCTGACCTGCTATCTTAGGTCCATCCAACAAGGGCATTCAGCACGTGCAGCTAAGGACTCCATCTTTGCCCTTCCCATGAAGCTGGTCTGAGGGCAAGGCAGACAATGCAGGTCCCAGCTGCATGCTGGGGAAAAATGCTGAAGACTCACACCCACGTTCTCTGGAGCTGTCAAGCTGTTGATTCTTTAATAAACACTTGGGAGGAGATGTGTCAGAGCAGGGACAGTTCTCTGGGCACCTCGGCATGGGGCCCCTCCAGATCAAAGAGGCGCTGAGTGCGTGCCTAGCACCTCTGCAGATTTCATTATGAGGCAACCTTTCCTGCCTGGAGTTCAAGCAGCAAGCAAGAATGTGACTCCAGAAACTTCCCCCTACATCTGGTGCAACCCTTTAAATTGACTTGTTCAGGTGTGTGTGTGTGTGTTTACGTACACATATAAAGACAGGGTCTCTCACTGAACTAGGCTAGACTCTAGAAGAATCTAACAATTGCAGAAGGGGCAGCCATGGCTCAGAAAGCTGGCTTGGGGAGCCCCTTCCTGCCCAGCTCATCCCTTCTGCTGTGTCTCTGTGCCCCCAACTTTTCCCTGACCCCTGCCCTGTTTTTCTTTCCACAGGACCACATCCCTGTCCCTTACCAGCCAGACTCCAGCAGCAACCCCTCATCCACGACGTCCTCCACGCCTTCCTCACCAGCACCCCCCCTCCCCCCCAGTGCCACGCCGCCTTCTCCCCTGCACCCTTCCCCACAGTGCACAAGACAGAAAAAGAACTTCAACCTACCAGGTACCTCTGTGCTGGGGAGACAGCGGATACCACGGGGCCAGGTGGGAGCGACGAGGGGGGCATTGGGTCACTGCCAAAGCCAACTAGCATGGGACCAATGATCAGAGTCAAGGAGGGGTGTGGATGTGTGCTTACCTTACACGGGGCGATTGTCCTATAATACCACATTTCTGCTTTAGAGGAAATGTGAAGTAAGCATCACTGACTCTATTTGACAGATGAGGAAGCATAGACACAGGGACTCTTCGAGCGTGTCTTTGGTTTAGCAACAAGCTGATGTCTTTACCTAGCTAAGTCATGAGGCAGAGTAACCCACTCCAGAGTTGGCCGTTGTCTGGTGAGACAGATTGGTTGATATTGGTGGCAGGGTGCTGTGCTGAGGATCTCAGGGACACATTTCTGTGTAGGGTCACTTCACAAGTCTCAGCCCAGGTGCCAGACATGGCTCAGAATGGACAGCATGAGGTCCTGGATTCCAGATCCACACCTGTCTATCCTGCCCTCTCTGTGTGACCTGATTCTGTCACCTCAGTGTGTGAGAGAATGGTGAAAGAGCCGCTTGTGAGGCACTAACTCCTCACCCTCCCTTGTCATTAGACCTGAGATGGAGCTTTCTCTGCTTTCAAGTGAACCAGAACTAAGACTGCTGCTTCCGCCAGGGCCCAGCCAAGCCAACATGTAGGTCCCAAGAAGGCTCTGCCAGCCAGGTCTCCATCTTTATGCTACCTGAGCAAGGGCTGTTGAGGTGGCTCGGGGTGGGGTGGGGGAACCCTGCTGCACAAGCACAAGGCCATGAGTCATTCCCAGAATTCATGTTAAAAAAATCCTGGTTAGTGACACATGCTTGGAGTCCCAGCACTGGGAAACTGAAGGCAGATGGATCTTGTGGGCTCAATGGCAGCCAGCCCAGCCACAGCGTTGAGGTCCAGGTGAAGTGGTAAGGCCTATCTCATAAATAAGGTAGACTGAACCTGAGGAATGAAACCTAAGGTTGACTTCGTGCACACAGCAAACACACACACACACACACACACACACACACACACACAAACACACACACACACAGTACAATCGGATTCACCTTCTGTGGAAGTTAGTCAATTGATATTCCAAATGCAATCAGCAATGTCACTTGTGGGAATTTCTATTCAGGCACTGGCACAAGGACACCAGGACCTGTGTGTAAGGACACTAGTTGTTGCAACAGTGAAGGACTGAAATTGTGTCATGTGCCCATTAAGAGAAGGGCCAGATGCACTGGAAGGATGCTCTGCCACCATGTGAAGGGACTCAGTACTCCACAGAGATTTCCCATAATGCAAAGACGCTCATTGTGGGTTTTAAGTGCAAAGGATAACTGCAAAATAATTGGTATACTATCCTTCTGTTTCTTGTGAATCATTTTCACATATTTATGCGCCGCATGTATAAAATCTGCCAGGACTTATTGGCTGTTGCTAATGAGCAGAGAGGTTTCAGCTTCGTTGTTTGTGGTGCTGGGGACTGAACCCAGGGCCTTGTGTGTGGGCAAGCACTGTATGACTGAGTGTCATTTCCTTGCCCACGCATTTAGTTCATAGGGAAAGCATAAGAGCGGTTCCTCCCACAGTGGTTGAGCCATTTGACACCACCAGCAGGCAGACACTCAGGAGTTTCTTTCTGGGACAAGCTCTCCACTATCCTCCTGCCTCTCTGCCTCTGGAGAGCTGGCGTCATTAGTGCGTGTTACCACAGCTGGCTCACGGAGGGCTTGTGTCTTTCCTACTTTCTGTCATGTATGCAATGGCAGCGGATGTGAGTAAGTGAATGCAAGTGATGAGTGTGATGCTGGCAGGGAAAACAAAATGCAGTCTTCCAGAAACGCAGTCAGGACACCCCCCGCCCTAGCAGAATCTCCCAGGATGACAGGCTCTGGCTCTCTGTCACACTCTTGATTCTGAGCTCCTGGAGATGGGGAATGGAGCTTGGAGTGTGGCTGGCTGTAAGATGTTGAGTTCTTAAGGCTATGTAAGCTAATGCTTGGATGTAACTTTATCGCTAGGATTGATTAATCGACAACATTCAGGGGTTTCCAAAAGGGGTTGTGAGGTTAATAGCCCATTTAACGTCCCTGGTAACCTCAGAGCACATGGGAATGAGATGTTACTAAACCAGGTGTGACATGTGCTGACTGGGTGTTGGTGACCACATCTGGTCCATTGGATTGACCACTGTTTTCCATCGTTTCCTGAGACTTCCTGCCCTGTGGATAAGCCTAGTGTAGGTCAGTGAGGAGCTGCTCTGAGCATAGATGAATCTGGTTTCAGACCCCAGCTTTGTTTTGAGTGGCTATCATGTCCCCATGGCAAGAGGCATGAAGGGGCTTCTGGGTGGAGCCTCCAAATATCCTCTGTCTTTGGACATACACACACACACACACACACACACACACACGCATACTCTCACTTATATGTACATGTACCACACACACACACACTCATGCACTTATATGCACATACATATACTCATGCACTTACACTCATGTACACCACTCCAGGAAATAGAAATTTCTAGTGCCTTAAAAATGAAGAAGCAGAGTAAGAGTCTTCCTTTGGTAGATATAGCAAGATTTCTTTTTCCTTTCCTTTTTAGTTTCATGTGTATATACAATGGTTGGTATAGTCACCCCTCTTATTCTCTAGTATCCCCATTTATTTCCCTCTGAATCATTTCTTCCCACGTTGTCCTCTAGTGGCTACATCAACAGAGAAAATGGCATCCTTCCCCCAGCAAACACCCACAGGCATCAGGTTCTCAGGAAAAGAGGGGCTTCACGGGTAACTCCTCTGTCTGTGGGGGAAAGTTGGGGCCCAGTCTTGTGCAAGTGTCCACTGCTACTGTGTTTTCATGGTTGCCATGGCAATAGCATATCCGAATGGCAACATTGTGTCAGCCTCTTCTCCACCCTCTGGCTTTTCAGTTCTTTCTGCCCTTTCTTCTGCGTTGTTCTCTGGGTTCTGTGTGTGTGTGTGTGTGTGTGTGTGTGGTATGTATGGTGTGTGTTAGTGTGGTGTTTGTGTATATGTGTGGTGTGTATGGGGTGTTTGTGTGATGTGTGTATTGTGGGGGCATGTATGTATGTGTATGTGTGGTGTGTGTGTACATGATATGTGTGGTATGTGTGCATGAATGTCTAGTATGTATGCATGTGTATGTGTGGAGTGTGTGTGTGCATGATATGTGTGGTATGTGTGCATGAATGTATGGTATGTATGCATGTGTATGTGTGGAGTGTGGTGTGGAGTGTGTGTGTGGTGTATGTGTGTAGGTTCATGGTATGTGTGTGTGAGTGCATGGTGTGTGTGTGGGAGGGGTTCGTGGTATGTGTATACACATGGCACATTTTATATAGATGTCTCCCCCATACACGGTCATTTATTGTGCGCACTTTGGCCAGATCTGTTTGTATTAACCGTCACGTCACCCTATAAGGGCTGGTGGGACTTCTAAGATCCCACGGGGTCAGACAATACCTCCTCCCTTCCTCCTGCTCCACATCACTGTGCGATCACGGGGGTTCATTCACGTGCTCACTCTCTATCCCCTCCAACCATACACCAGCACCACAAGAACAGGAAACCCAACAGTGTCATTTCTTTTATGCCCCAAACTGGTGAATGCTACTATCTATGGGATAGTACAGTGTTTGTTGAATGAATAAATGAATGAGCTAATGACTTCCCAGGACTCTCGTTTCTCATCTTCAGGTTGTCTTTCTGTCCTTCAGATGCCATCTGTCCCTAAGAGGCACATATTGAGCACCCGCTGTGTGTGCCACTTGATGTAGAGCCACAAACAGCCTGACATAGTTCTGTAGTGTAGGAATCTCACTGCCGCTGTAACAAGTGAGCCCAAGCTGAACAGCCCAAAACAGCACAGCAGCATCTAATATTAGAAGCCCTGAGCAGGCTTGATAGGGGAGAAAACTCCACGGCCCAGTGAGCCCAGGTTACCCCAGAAGCATTTTCTTTCTTTCTCTCAGCTTCTGTGTTTGCACCCCTTCATTCCTCATTATTCTACCTGGCCTTTGTACTGTGTACCGGCTGGTTTTGTGTGTGGACTTGATACAGGCTAGAGTCATCAGAGACAAAGGAGTCTCAGCTGAAGAGATGTTTCCATGAGATCCAGCTGTAGGGCACCTTCTCACTTAGTGATCAATGGGGGAGGGCCCAGCCCATTGTGGGTGGTGCTGGAACTGGGTTCTATAAGAAAGCAGGCTGAGCCAGCCATGGGGAACAAACCAGTAAGCAGCACCCTCCATGGCCTCTGCATCAGCTCCTGCCTCCAGGCTCCTGCCATGCTTGAGTTCCTGTCCTGACTTCCTTCAGTGATGAACAGTGATGTGGAAGTGTGAGCCAGATAAATCCTTCCCTCCCCAAGTTGTTTTTAGTCATGGTGTTTATCACAGCAATAGCAATCTTGACTGACACAACCTGTTTTCATTGACTCTCTTTGACCTCTGACTTCCCTCTCATAGTGACTTTTACAATCACACTGGGCTCATCCACACAGCCCAGGATAGCCCATGTCAAGAGCCATCTTTAAATTTAAATCCATCTTTAAAGTCCCTTTGCCATGTAAGGTCATGTAGTCACACTTCTCCAAGGTTAGGACTTGAGCAACATTTATTAGGCCAGTCTTGAACACATGGCCTGTTTCTTGAAAAGAGCTTGGCAATCATCCCACCTTTACTATGGGTTGAGTCCCTCACTGTAGTCAGAGCTTGGTGGGACTGGGTGTCGGGAACATCTGGGCCCTCTGAGATGTAATAGTTTCTTATTTTACAATTTTAGCCTTTTGTTGAGAAATGGCTGCATGTGAGATTTGCACCGGACTGTGTAACCAACAAGGCTCCTGAACTCATGAGCTCCCTTTTTTGTGGGGGGAGAAGGTGGAAGTTGTACTTTGTGACCTGGAATAAACTGTTTCCCAGACTGCATACCTGTGCTCCAGAATCAAAATAACCCCAGTGGCATTCCAAGGCTATGCCAGATCAGGAAATGGGCTAAGCCAAGAGCTTATGCTTTGGCGTCTTAGATAAAAAGCAATGATTTTAGTCACTCTTCAAAGTGGTTTCCACCTACATGTGTGGGGACTTGGGGCTCCTGAGGTGCTGGGATTTACTTTCTGTCCTGAAGGAGCTTTTTTAATTGACTCCAGCCTCAAGGGGACTGTTTCATTTGCTCCCCATCCCCCCACCCCCCATCCCACTCCCACCCCCACCCCCCAGCAACAAACTTTTAGCACTTGAAGCTGTCTGCTGTCTCTTGGTTCTAAATCATTCTTGTCTGTTAGTTAAGAGATCTGGGAATCCTTTTTTTCACCACCTGCTAATGCATTCATCCCACAGATCTAGGGCTCCTGGAGTCTCATGACTATCACAGTCCAAGGATGCTCATGTCCTTGTGGAACATGCATGCAGTCTCCATGCATTCTCCCATGTGCTTTCATGCAATACCAAGCACTGAGTGAAAGCCGTATAGACAATTTTCATGTATTGCTGAGGGACTCACCACCAGAAAAAAATATACACATGGTTGGCACAGGTATAGTTTGTTAGAGAATTTTTTTTCTCACCCCGGATCAGTTGTATCTGCGGATGAAGAAGAGCCAAGGCCCCAGCTGTCCCCACTCAGAACCCACTGTACACTTTCGAGGAGTGATGGTCCCAGAATCATGGACCTGGGACTAGTATTGTCCCCATTTTGTGTGTGGACACAGACATGGAGAGGTCTGCTTGGATTTTACAAGGGACATAAACAGAGCAAACCGTGCTAAGGAATCAACTTCTAGACTCCAGATCCAAGCCCTGGGTCCTCACAGGGAGGAGTCAAGTGGCGGTGAGCAGTCCCCATCTCTGAAGGTAGTCAAGTTGCTTCTGGTACTGGATTCTGCAGTAGCATGTATATGACCCCATCTCTGCCAACCACTGAACTTATTATTGTGGTGGGGGGGATGTAAAGCTGTCTGACCTGTGCAACCAGAAAATTAGAAACCTTGACCAGATGTAGAGTAAGTTGTAAGACAATAACAGGTGGGGTTCAGGAAACATATTTTGTATAATTACTCTTGCTAAGCCTAGAGATTATCCATGCTTATGGTAAGTGGGGGAAAGCCTGCTCTCTGAAAAAGCAAAAAAGACAGGAGAAAGATGTTCACACCCTAATCCCCAAGCCTGTAACTGCTGTGACAAAAGCATGGGGGCAGTTGGGAATAAATCACAGACTTTGAGGAGCACAGATTATCCTGGATTATGCTAAATTCAGTCCCATAGGGGGCAGGCAAGGAGGCCAGCAGGAAGTGATGTCAGAACAAAGCTGAGACTGGGGAGAATTGCTGGGGAGCTGAGCAGTGCTAGGGTTGGACTCTCTGTGGCCCATGCTTGCTGGGAAAGGTAAACCACCTGCCCCAAAGACTTGGATTGGAGTCTCCAGGGAGCCCAAACCATATATACACCTTGTTCATGACTTTTCAAGACATGTTTTCCTGTTCCAGCCTCCAGACTATAGAGCAATGGTTGTGAACCTTCCTAACACTGTGACCCTTTAATGTTGTAGTGACACCCTACCTCTCCACCCCCACCCCCAACCATAAGATTATTTTGTTTCTACTCTGTAACTGTAGTTTTGCTACTGTTATGAATTGCAATGTAAATATCTGATAATGCAGGATGCCTGATATGTGAACCCCAAAGGAGTTGCAGCTCACAGGTTGAGAATCACTGCTATAAAGGGATCTGTTAGTGCTGTTGGGAGTCACTACAATTATTGCCACTTTATCACAGTAGAAAGAAAATAATTCAATGCAAAGTTTGATGCTGAAAATTTGCATAAAAGCAAAAAGTATTCTTTGCTTGTAAAAACAAAGATTATTTTGGATTATAATTTTGTGGTGGTGGTGGTGGGGTGTGTGTGTATGAGAGAGAAAGAGAGAGAGAGAGAGAAGTGTGTGTCACTGTGCCTCTGAGAGGGTGTGGCCTGATTTTAGGGGCTGTGAAATGTTAAATGGTTGGGTCCCACATATTCCTACTCCCTTATAATTCAGGGTGTCTGCTGAAGCGTGGGCACTCTGGGGGTGGACAGAGAGTGACTATGCAGTGACAACAGGAATGAGACTTGGTACCCAACAAGGCGACTCTTGGGTGGTACTCACACTGGTGTTTTCTGTTTTTTGCAAGCTTCCCACTACTACAAATATAAGCAGCAGTTCATCTTCCCAGGTGAGTGTCCTGGGGACTAGCCCTCTGAGGAGCAGGGGTTGCTGGGGCTGGTGGAAAGAGGTAAGAGCAGAGAGGAGACTAGTGGGGTCTCCATACTCCAGGATAACATCTGGACATGGAAGAGAAGGTGAGGGTAGGAGATTCCAAGAGCACCAAGGGACCTAGGGATACACCCAGCATGGTAGAGGCCCAGGAGGCCAGGAGGTCCAGCAAGTCAAAAGGACCTGAACTGGACAGAGATGTGAACTGAGTGGTCCCCTTGACCCAAAGGAGACTCAGGAGTGAGGAAGATTCAGGGATGGCAGTGGATGCTTGGGCATCCTGTCTAGCCCCTTTGGTGGTGAGGATGTTATACAGGATCTCTAGAAGGCTGGTCCATCTCAGTGGGTGAGGCAAAGGAAAAGGAATCCATAACACAGGGTAGAGCTGCTGGCTGCTGTGTTTCTTGGGGGGTGAGGGTTATGGGTTCTAGATTTGATCTCTGAGTATCTGCCCTCTGCCTCTCAGATGTGGTGCCTGTACCAGAGACGCCCACCAGGGCACCCCAAGTCATCCTGCATCCTGTCACCTCAAATACAATGTAAGTGACCTCATCCCCTACCCCAAGCTTCAGTACCTCCAGCCTTCTTGGTTCCTCTGCTGTCACTTTTCCTCAGACCTGAAGGACAGAAAGACACAGGACATGACTCAATAGAAGGGGGCCGGCACCCCAAACTGAGAGGGAAGTGATACGAGGCAACGTTAGTGCCCACAAGCCAGCTCTTCCTGTGGCTCTGGTCCTCCGTGGCAGCTACAGTTTCTAGAGGTCACACCGGTACCTCACAGTGCCCGCCTCATGATTCCAGACATGTTGTCCCAGGCAACAGCTAGACTTTAGTTTATAGCATGGTCTCCCTTTGTAAACAGCGTCCTTTAAGCTGAGCCTAGTGGCATCTGCCTGGCATTCCAGATGCTTGGGAGGTCAAAACAAAAGCATTACAAGTTCAAAAGCCAGTTGGGGCAACTTAATTAAGGCCCGGTCTCAAAATCTAACCATCTAAAACAGACTGACGATGTATTTGGTTGTGTGGGTGTAGATTCAACTCCTGGTCCTGGGGACAGGGTGAAAGAAAGAAAAAGAAAAAAAAAAAAACAGGAAACATATAGTTTTCACCTGGGATCAACAAACTCTAGCCTGTCAGACAAATCCCATCTGTCACTTGTTTTTTTTAAGTAAAGTTTTATTGAAACATCACCATGCTAGTGTATTCGCAGGGCCTTGACTGGCTGCCTTCTCCATACGGCAGGAGGGTGGAGTGGTGGCAAGGGAACATATGGCTCCCCAAAGTCAATAATATGGACTCTCTGGCCCCTTACAGAAAGAGCCTGCTAGCCTCTGTTATTTATACCACCGTAAAATGAGCAGAAGCTAATTTGGGATGATTTCGAATATTCAGTGAATAAGGAAGAGAAACTCGCCCCTTGGAATTTCATGGTGCTAGAATGTCTTAGTGTGCTTTCGCATCCTGTTCATGTATCTGTGATTCATGACAAAGGCAGTTATGATCCTTACAATCTTGTTTTATCTTTAATGCAGGGATACTGATTTTCCCCTGGGATTCTGGGCTCTTATTGACTATAGAGTGTCATACTCACGTGGAATTCAGATCTCCCTGCAGTAAACAATGTGGCCGCAAACACAAATGTCTTGGTGTATGCACCCCTCCCCCCGCATGACCCATTGCTTAGACAACCAGAGAAGTCACCCTCCTTCCCTTTTGTGCCTGTGCCCAAAGTTTGGGGCATGTTGGGATGTGACATGAGTTTACAACTCTCAATTTTGCCTGCTTCCCTTTTCCTTTGGCCTCCCTAATGGCTCTATCCCACTTGACCTGCTTCAGGACTCCACTAAGTGCGAACACGGTACATCTCTAAAATCAAAGGAGCAGTGTGTTGCCGGCAGGCACTTTGCTGACCTAGCTCTCTGGGTCGGTTCTCTGCTGCTCAGAAACCAGCTCCACGCTTTGTACAAGATGAACTCCAAGTTATTAACGATAGTCAGGGTCACCGTGGCGGTTCGGGGAGCTGCTCGCGATCTGTTTAAATGTGTGAGGAGTAATGGGCAGGGAGACTGCAGCGGGAAGTCATTGAGTAACCCTGGCAACTGGAGTTTCACCTTGAAACAGAAAGGGCTGGGCTGTGATTAGGCAAGGAGAGGGACTCTTGTGTTGTCCTGTTTTCTTCACTGTTCCTGGGGACTTTCATCTCACTTCCTAGGGCTACCCCATAAATAATTGACTAACACAATGACCCTCCTCCTGTTTAGCTTAGTCGCAGGGTCCTTTACTTAGCTCCCTGAGATCTGGGGGGCTGTATGAGAAACTCCTCCCACAATAGGGTGGGTAAGGGAGTTGCTAAACTTCCATTGGAGAAATATAAAGAAGACACTGTTTCCCTGGAGAAGGCTTTGTCCTGCCTCTTCTGAGTGTTGTGTGCAGTCTGTAGTCAAGCTGCTCTGCTCCCACTGCACCCCATAAACACACATCCTTAAGTGTCAAAAGCTTCTTCCAAGCACCCCTGTAAACACTTACTATACCCCACATCCCCACCACAAAACTGCGCATTCGACAGTGCCCTCACCCTCAGTACATAGCCAATTATATCATCAGCACACAACAGCGCATCCCTAATGCCCTTAGTGTGCTCACACCACTCAGGACGAGTTCTACCGCACATCCCATCACCCCTTGCGTTGCTCACTCATGCCTAGAACGCGACTGTAGCTTTTGAGATTTGTATGCTTGACACAAACACACACCTGTGTCTTCCCACCCAGCAAAGCCCCTGTTTTCCTTACACAGATCTCGATTCCATGAGATCCGCCAAGTTAAACTCCAACACCATTGTCTTAGTCAGTAATCTATTGCTGTGAAGAGACCCCGTGGCCAAGGCAAGTCTTACAAAAGAAAGCATTTAATCAGGGGCTTCCTTACAGTTTCAGAGGGTCAGCTGGTTATCATCAGGTTGGAAAGCATGGCGGCAGGCGTGGCAGGCATGACGCTGGAGAAGTAGCTGAGAACTACACTCCGATCCACAGGTGGTGGGGGTGGGGGATGGGGGTGGGAGACGACAGGAAGGCCAGATGGACGGACGGACAGACAGACAGACAGACAGACTGACTGACTGGGTTTGGTGTGGGCCTTTGAAACCTCAAAGCCTCCCTCAGGGACATACTTCTTTCAATGAGGCCACACCTCCTAATCCTTTCAAATAGTACCACTCTCTAGCAATTAAGCATTCAAATGTATGAGCCTATGGGGGTCACTCTTATTTAGACCATGACAGCCATGAACTCCCAAATGTGCCCAGTGAGTCTCTTTTCTGGGAATTCCCACAACACCCCAGTACTTATTTAGTTCACTGGAAACTGTCTACCTTGTTGCTTTCAGCTCTCCCCTGCATCTATCTACAGTTGGTTCTTTCGGTTGTAGATAAGGCTTCCCTTTATGGCAGGAGCCATGGAGCCTCCTCTTACTCTAGTCTCCTTTTAAAGACATGCCTGGTGCAGAATTCTAGATGAATGAATGAATGAATGAATGAATGAATAGACAAATGCGTTGATATTACCAGGACTGAAGAGATGGCTCAGCACCTGAGAGCCCTTGCCAAGCTCTTGCAGGGAGCCTGAGTTTGGTTCCCAGCACCAGCGCTGAGTAGTGTGCTAGTCTTATTTCTGCCGCAATGATGAACACCACAGCTAAAGTCAACTCGTGGTAGAAAGAGTTCACGTCAGCTTACAGCTCTCAGGTCACACACTGTCACCGAGGGAAGTGAGGCAGGAACCTGGAGGCAGGAGCGGATGCAGAGGCCATGGAGGGTCTGCCTACTGCCTTACTTCCCATGGTTTGCTCTGTTTCCTTTTCTACACAACTCAGGACCATCTGCCTAGGGGATGGCACCTCCCACAGTGGGCTGGGTCCTCCCACATCAATCATTAATCAAGAAAATATCCCACAGACTTGTCAGCAGGCCAATCTATTGGAAACATTTCTCAGTGGAACTCCCATGAGCTTCCCAGATAACTAAAGTTAAACAAAACAAAACAACAACAAAACAACCATCCCGGGTGGCTCAAAACCATTGTACCTCCAAGTCCTGGGTATGAGTGCCATCTGACTTTGATAGGTACCACAAGTATGTGCACACACCTCCACACAGACACATAATTAATAATGAAACTAAATCTTCTTTTTTTTTTTTTTGGTTTTACGAGACAGGGTTTCTCTGTATTGTTTTCGAGGCTGTCGGTCCAGCCTGGCCTCGAACTCACCGAGATCCGCCTGCCTCTGCCTCCCGAGTGCTGGGATTAAAGGCATGTGCCACCACCGCCCAGCTAAATCTTTTATTTTTAAAGACTCTCCTAGGAGATTCTGAAGCTGAAGTTGGAAATGTGATTTATTCTTTCCTGGTGTTACAGTTAGGCCTTGGAGGGGTTGTTCTCCTGTGATGTTTTTGCCCGCTTAAAAAGAAGAGGTTGTTTTACCAGTTGAAGCGAAAGCCATAAAGGAAAGTGAGCCCTGAGCAAACCAGGGGATTTCTTTTAAGATAATGGTCTCGTCAGCTCTTCCTCTGCTCACCAGTGCATTGTTTCAGACCCAAGTGTTGAAATGACAGGGGGAGATGAAGGTTTTGTGGCCACAGTGTGCCATTTTGGACTCCTGAGTGGGGCGCACCCTAAATTCAGAGTTGTAAGGGTCACGGGTGTTTTTCTTTCTCTGATTTACAGCTTGGAAGGAAATCCATTACTTCAGATTGAAGTGGAACCAACCTCAGAGGTAAGAATTGGAGACAGGAAAGGTGGCTTTGGCTAGAGGTTGGCAACCTGCCCGATGTCATTGATGACAGAGGGAGGAGGGTAGGGAGGTGGGGTGCAGAGGTTGTTTGATGGATGTTCTCACTCTAGGACAATTAAGGAGCTGTGGCTCCTCCAGGCATCGAACCTAATGGGCCGTTCCACTGTGTTCATCCTAGCAGAGACAGTTGGATAGAAATTGGCCTGTGATTTGCATTTTTAGGTAAAAAATTAGCTCAGGGCTGGAGGACTTTGGAAGGGGGATGTGCCCCGCTGCCTTTGAAATAACATACAGCAGCAGGTAGGAGTCCCAAGGATGCTGGCTTGGCAACGCAGTGAGAAAGTTCTAGGTTTTCCTCCCATCTGTGCTAAGGAAGTAAGGAAACGTCCCGGAAATGGCCACTGGGTCTGCCATCTCGGCCCTACTGTGTGCCCTAAGCTAAAAGACCTAGAAGCAGGGCTTTGGGAAAGAGGCCACATCCCATTCTGAGACAGAAGAGGCCCACATCCCATTCTGAGACAGAAGAGGCCCACATCCCATTCTGAGACAGAAGAGGCCCACATCCCATTCTGAGACAGAAGAGGCCCACATCACATTCTGAGACAGAAGAGGCCCACATCCCATTCTGAGACAGAAGCAGTCACCTAGAACTGATCTTGGGAGCTGCCGTTTCCTGCGTTGATTTCCCTCAGTGTTACAGACAGACAGCTCATACACTTTGGGTCCAGTGAAGAGGTCACTTTCTGAGGTCATCTTACCAGGGCCTCCAGGGCTTCTCACAGGGTCTGGCGTTTGCTCTTCCCTTGCGTGTTATAAAAGAGTCTAATAGGTGAGACACCCCTGAGCCTAGATATCCCTAAGTCCTGTGCATTCTCCCTTGATGAATCCCAACTAACCCCAAGAGTCGTGTGTTTAAAAAGGTCTCAGTGCAGCTGGGCATTGGTGGCGCACGCCTTTAATCCCAGCACTTGGGAGGCAGAGGTAGGTAGATCTCTGTGAGTTCGAGGCCAGCCTGGTCTACAGAGTGAGTTCCAGGACAGCCTTCAAAACAATACAGAGAAACCATGTCTCGAAAAAACCAAAAAAAAAGTCTCAGTGCAGATCTGCTGATGTTTCAACTCAGTAGATCCAGATGAGGCCTGAGAATCTGCATTTTTCTTCAGCATCCCAGCAGCTGTTTGATATAGGCAGCAGTGGGAACTTCAGAACTCATCCCCTCATTTAAAACTTCATACCACTCCTTGGAGAAAATTCTCATCTTACATCAACTTTATAGGGAGATAAGGAAAGCCCAGAGAGGTGGACCCATTTTCCTAAGGTCACACGGCCAGAGGCCCGCTCACTGGGTCTGAGTGTTCAGCACATGGTCTCAGCTGTCTGCTCTGATGTCTGCCTGCCACCTGGTCTTAAATGAGCCATAGAGCTTGGAACTATGACCCCTGCCAATATCTGAATCAATTCTGAATTCCCTGGAGGGGGCTGACAGGCAGTCCATCCTGATATGCTGAAGGTTGTCCCATGTCACATGAAGAGACACACGGAATGCCCATCTTTTAGCCTGCTGTTCCTTGCATACACATACTGTCAGGCAAGTCAAAACCAGTGTGGTGGAACAGGAATGGTGCCGGATAGCAGGGACCCAGAAACCTGAAGCTAAGCTGTCCCTCTGCTTGGCTTTGATCCAGAGCAAGAGAGCGAGGACCTCCCAGGGTGATCAACATCCCTGTTTGTCCAGGATTGAGGTGTCCTGGGACATGTCACTTTTCACTGTGAAAACTTCACAGTCCCACCAAACTAGAACAGCTGGTCCCCTGGGCATTTCTCCTCTCTTAGCACAAGGCAGTGGGACCTCCTTGACTCTCCTTTAAGTCCTTGTTGGGGTTGGTGTCTAATTCAAAGGTAACTGGAAAACAGCTGTGTCTACATATTTAAATATGGAGTGTGTCCCGACCTCCACAGCACACATGGCACCCAACAGGCTCCTAGGGAGGGAGGAGCTGGGGTGGCCATGGCTCTGACCTCTCTCCCCTCTGGCCACAGAATGAAGAGGGCCACGATGAAGCAGAGGAGTCTGAAGATGACTTTGAGGAGATGAACCTGTCCCTCCTCTCAGCCCGGAGCTTCCCACGCAAGGCCAGCCAGACCAGCATCTTTCTTCAGGAATGGGACATCCCCTTTGAGCAGCTAGAGATTGGCGAGCTCATCGGGAAGGGTCGCTTCGGGCAGGTGTACCACGGACGCTGGCATGGCGAGGTGGCCATCCGGTTGATTGACATCGAGAGGGACAACGAGGACCAGCTCAAGGCTTTTAAGCGGGAAGTGATGGCCTACAGGCAGACCAGACATGAGAATGTGGTGCTCTTCATGGGAGCCTGCATGAGCCCGCCCCACCTGGCCATCATCACCAGGTCAGTCCCGGCTCCCTCTCCCATGGGGGCTTCTCAGGTCTTGGTTCAAGCTAATAGGTCTTCAGGTCTTCCGACCATGGTTCACTCACCATCTTTTAAACTCCCTTTAAGCGTTAGCAGTATTTGGAAAGAACACTGCATTAGGACCCAGAAAAGCCATGCCTGACTGTACTCTGCATGGGTGCGTCTCTGACTCCTGTCTCTCTTTACATAAAACAAGCAGATTGCTTTAGACATAATGGGTCAGCCAGCTTGTGCCACAGGCCCAGTGGGATATGTAAATCAGCCTCGAAGGCTGCACAGGGTCTGTCTTAGCAAGCTGGTTCCACCACTGTCACACAAAAGCAGCCATAGATGATATGTGGATGAGTTTGCATGGCAGGGTTGCAATAAAACTTTATTTATAAACCCAAGTGGCAGGCCAGATCTACCCCATAGTTTTGTCTGAGGTGTGAATGGCTATGATTGTGGTTCTCGGTGTTTTACAGAATGTGCATGTGGCTGTTGCTGCCATTGTTCTGAGTGTCCAGCATTCATGGACTGCACGGGTCTGGGGGTAGGGGGAGGGCAGTTAATAAAGGTCAACCTTAAAAAATGTCAGATGACATTGATATAAGACCTTGGCCTTCACACACATGTAAGCTCATGTACGTGAGCACCCATAAGCACATGAACTCATATACATGCAAAAAAACAAAACAAAAAACTGGGGAGATGGGCCAGTCACTACCTGAGTCTGGTCCCATGATATAGATAAGAAATATCTAGGTGTGTTGATGCCTGTTTATAATCCAAATGTGGGGACAGCAAGGGACAGGAGGATTCCTGGGGCTGGCTGGTGAGTCGGCCTAGCCTACTCAGAGAGTCTCAAGTCCCAGTGAGAGACCATGTGTCAAAAAAACAAGACAGGCAGCCTGAGAAGTGACAGCCAAGGTTGCCCTCTGACCTACATGCATACATGCACATGCATACATGCACGCACAAACACACAAATGTAGACACACATCCCAGAAAATGGCAGGTGGTGGTGAATTGCTGGGAAAGCAAAGTAGCATGGGGTGAGGCTGAAAGGCTGTGAACCGTTCATCGACTTGTTTCAAATCCTCCATTATTGTATTAGTTGGAACTGGCTACAGCTTTGGAATTCTGGGTGTGGCCTAGGATGCCAAATGGAGTCATCTGCTTCTAGGACACAATTCAAGCAGTAGAATCTCACTATGAGTTAGTCCTGCATCGTGGACAGTATTGGAGAAGGCCACAGGTTCAGAAGAGGTGGTGTATTTGCAGTCTGTGCCCTTGAGTTTGTTTATTTGCCCCGGGGTGGCAGGAAAATTATCAAGTCATCGTGGGATGTGCAAATGATGGGACAGCGGGGGCTTGTGTATCAAATGACAAGTGCCTGAAAACGTGGGGATGGCGGTAGAGGTCTTTGCCTCTCCTCAAACTAGTGTGCAAGCAGGGGCTGTCATGCCTACCCATGATAGAAGTGGCTCTCAAGTCATCAAGTCAGGGAGCAGGCTACAGACGCTTGATAGAGTAAAGGACTAACTCCTCTGTAGCTCAGTGACTTCCCTCTGTCCTGGGTTGAGTCCTGTTCTGTGGCACGACTCCACCGGGTGGCTGTGGTCTGCTGGCAGCATTGAGGATCTGGTCACTTGTAGATGCCTATCTTTACCCGTCTGCTAGTCAGTAGGTATCCTAGCAGCGGGGGGGGGGTCTCAGTTCAAAACAGTTCAACTTCAAAACGTTTGCCCTTGGAGTGGCCGACTTCAGGGAGAGGATGATAGATGGCCGTTTTTTACAGCCCTCTTCCGAGACCCTCTCTGCACACTGTGCTTCTCTCTCATCAGGAAGCAGCTTCTCTCTCCAGGAAGTTAGGAGCCTCTCACTTGAGATATACAAGTCTAGTGACCCATGGATCTCAGGGACCCATTCCTTCTGTCCTCCCCTTCCCCTTTCCCAAAGAGTGGCTCATTGCACATGTATGGACCCCATGAGCAGATTCAGAAAATGAGTAACCATTGTGAAAATGTACTGCTCATCCCTCAAGCCCAGCTGCGCTGCAGCCCCTCTATTCTGTGACAGAACTCTGGGCCCCCACCCCATGTGCCATAACAACCCACAGATTTCACAAAGCACCCAGTCTTTGCCTGGCACCGCGATTAAAAAAAAATATCCCTGGCGGCTTAGAGACGTATAATTGGTCTCTGAAGTGTCTAGTGTTTTGTGTTAGGACACCAGATGAGTTCTGAAGAAGGCAGCATTTATCCCCTGATAATTGCGTTTTTACATATCTATCATGGGGAAAGCTTGGTGTGTCCCCTATTTAGCTCCATCTACTTGTTGGTCCTTCAGAGTACCCATCTGAACGTTCTATTTGCAACCAGATACCTGAGTAATTTGATTAATCACTTGCATTCGTATGACTGGCTGTTTATGCTTGATTTTTGGATGCTAGCCAACTGACTAGAACAATTTGGGGGACCTCGGTTTTATTTTTACAGGGAGCATATGACCAGATAATTGCCTGGCATATTCTGGATAAATCCACAATGGTGTGTTCTAGCCAATTACCTAGTAATTATCATCAGGGCTAACAAGTATTTTGGAGCTTGGTTTCCTTGTAAAACCATATGCTTGGCTCCCAGGAAATGAAATATTAACTAGCCAGTTATCCAGTCACTATAGCCACAAACAATTCGAATCTGGACGGCTAGATTATTTCATGATTGGGTCATTATGGGATTGCTGCCAAGCAGTCGGCAGCCTGCACAATTGTTCATGTTGAAAACGCCAAATGGCAGCGAAGGGCCAGTATTGAAAGGCTTGATTGACAGTACACACATCCTTCAGCCCAGCTGCAGGGTTCCCCGAGCCTCAGTTTCTACATCTGTGGGCTGAAGCAGGTGTTTGTCCTAACTCTGACAAAATACTTGGGATCTCTGGGAGTGGGCTGTTTGTGATGCCGAACAGCCTTGCAGCAGCAGCTTCCTAAAGTGGTGTGTCTGGGCCTCACACCCCTGCTGAGGAAGCAAGGCCACTCAGGTACAGATCCCTCTAAACTATTCCATTCCTAGCAAGTTACCCTGACTGTGTGGCGTCAGGCAGCACATCCTTGCTCCCTTACGGTTATGAAGGCTTCAGTGGCGCTCACTAAACTGACACGGAGGCACGCTCTGGAAGACCGGATCCAGCTTTTTGCGTTTCCCACCATGGCTTCTAGCTTCTTCTTTCATCTTAAGACCAGCAGTCATGGGGCATCTTGTCTCCATGGTTATGTCAACTGCTTTGGCCAGACCTCCTTTGGCTTCTCATGTGATGGGACAGTCGCATTTAGGGCCCACCCAGATCACATAGTACTTACCTGTAAAGTCCCCTTCTGCCATCTGACGTAGCAGTTGGCATCTCCAGGGACTAGGGCCTAGATCACTCTGGGGGTCATTCTTAGACAAAGTAACATTGAGCTAAGATTGAGGAGACATCATTAGCAGAAAGGCAGAGGGGACATGGCCCAGGTGGGGGTCCAGCAGGTGCAAAGGCTCTGAGACAGGAAGCGGGGAGCGATGAAAAAGGGAGAGAGCCAGGAAAGGGTTAAAAGATGCCAGGCTCTGGACAAGAGCGTGGAGTTGGAGAAACCACAGTGGCTGTGTCACTGCTCTGGGAACCCCTACAGGCCTGGCCACTGTCTCTTCTTGCACTCGGCTGAGTCAGCGTGTCTAAACTCCCCGTTACAGAGCAGTGGCTGTCAGAGAAGAGCAGCTCGGGTACCATATTGGAGGCTGACTTGACATTTCCCACCTTCGTGGGCACCCAGGGAAATGACCCAGGCTTCCTCTGCACTTAGGACACCTTGCAGGGATGGTGGTAAAAGGAAACAAGAAATCTGAGTGCTTTGTGAACATTGGTGGAAGGGCTCGGTGTGTGTGTCCTCAGGAGGAGTTTTTAAAATGTCTCATTTGGTACACATGTCACCAGTCCTGTCCCCAGATTCCAGAGTCTGGAGATGACTTCTCAGTCCTGTGAGGGTGACTTGGAATCAGGGAAATCCCAGGGACCTCATTTGCAGTGTTCTAAATCCAATAAGCAACAGGGGTTCATCCACAGATTATTCATGTCCAACCCCAAATCTCCTGTTTCTTAAGCTTCCAAATCCAATCATACCACATTGCCAGATCTGACAGACAGGCAAACAGGGCCACAGCCTCACATGGGGACAGTTCGCTTGTGCTCAGATGAGATTTCGTCTTGCTTTTTTTCCTCCTGTAGCTTGAGGGCCTTGTGTCTTTCAAGCTTGTTTTCTTTCTTCAGACCAGTTTGATTGTCTTAAATATAACATGCCACAAATGGGGGCCTGAGCCATGAAGATGTTGCACCCCTTACTCCCACCACACACACACACACACACACACACACACACACACACACACACACACACCATCCAATGGCTTTGGCTTGCTTTAGTGCTTAGGAAGGCTGAATAGCTTTTCCTTTTATGAGTCTCAGCTGAAAAGACTTTTTGTCTGCGGCTGCCTTTAATTGTGTGCCATGAAGGACTTTTGTGAAGGAAGGCGCTATAAATGTCTGTCATTATTAGGGCCAGTAGATTAGCATCCTCTTGTGTATGTTTGCTTATGCCTGGCTGTCAACAGTCATGTGATCAGTCGAGGACTCTGCCTGGCTGAGGATCTGGCTTCTTTCTGGTCACTGCTCCCTCACATCTCCAAGATGCTGGATTCATGTGCGTGACAGCTGCCGTCACTTCTGAAACATTTTGTCTTACTGCCTAGGAGATAACTCGTTGGTTGTTGTAAATACAGACCAGATAAAGAACAACTCCACACATAATACACACAGCCAGAGAGAACCACATGTATGATGTATGTGTGTGTGTGGGGGGGACGGTCTTTGCCAAAATAGGTACGAAGTCACACTTTATGTTGGCCAGGATCATGGTAGCTGCTCCAACAGGTAAGACTTAAAATAGGAAATTCTCGAGGGCGAGGTGGCGAAGGGGGCTTACTAGGTAGTGTGAATGCCTGAGTTTGAGCTGCAGGATCCGTGTGAAAGTGCCAGATGTACTGATTATTCCAGCACTGGAGAGGCAGAGATGGGAGGGCCCCTGGGGCTCACTGGCCAAGCAGTCTAAACTAAGTTGTAAGCTTCAGGCCAGTGAAAGATCCAGCCTACTAAGAATGTAGAACACCTTCCTGAAGTTGATTTCTGCCCCCCCACCACCCCAGAGGCATGCATGCACACAGAAGAAAAAACCCATAGCAAAACAGAAAAATGAAGTGGCTCGATGTGAGTTTCTTCTTAACAGCATATAAGAGTACCAAGAATACCGCCTGGGAGTTTGGGATCTAAAAGTGATCCAGATGGCTTTTGTCTGTGTGTGGAGGGATGGAGCATACCATCTTCCACTCTTGGTCCATCATACCCTAGGGTCAGAGGTCTCTTCATCTAGCGGAGGGAAGAGGGAAAAAATCACAATGGGTCACATTAGGGGCTTCCATAGGCCTACAAGCACCCCATGTCCCTCTGTACTTATGCCGTTGGCTCATCCTGAAGCACTTAGCCTTATCCAGTGGCAAGAGAGGCTCAGCAATAGCTGTGTTCCCAGAGGGGAGATAATGGAGGTCGCTGGGAGTGAGCCTGTGAAGGTTATCACTACCTGGTTCCTAGTTTAGCTCTCCTTCATTCCTAGACTGTCACTCCATGGTCAGCCCTCCAGTCCTAGCATAAACACTGCTACCTCTCTTCCTTTCTAGAAAGTTCTGTTGACAAGTACCCTGGTTGGCATCTTGTGGTTTATAATGAACAACGAATGCACTCAAGGCACACTTTTCTTTGATCTGTTCCATATACATATCTTTCCTCCCTTCCCTCTTGTAGTAGTTTCTTCATTTATAAAATGGCTGTGGCATTCATATCTCTTGGAAGATAGGGATAGTAATTAGAAATCCCTGGGCCAAGCAGATGGCTCAGTGTGTAAAGGTGCCTGCCACCAAGCTTGACAACCTAAGCTTTATCCCTGCAGCCCACATGGTAGAAGAACCAACTCCTGCAAGTTGTCCTGTGAGCCCCACATACACATCACCCCAGCTTGCAGGAGGCTGAGGCAGGAGGACCGTAAGATCAAAGTCTGCTTGGCCTCAGAGCAAGGTCAAGGGCAATCTAGATAACCCAGTAAAGCCTTCTTGCAAATTAAAAATACAAACTAGACAATGAAGAGAGTTGGGGCTAAACATGTAACATCCACAAAGTTTCAGTTCCTAGTACCAACTACAAGAAAGAAGGAAAGAGAGGGTGGAAAGGGGGGAAGAAAGGAAGGAGAAAGAAGAGACATTCCATGCAAAAAGACAGTATGACTTCTGCAGCTAGGGATGTGCTGTATCTTTGGATGAGTCATATTTGTTTATTTATTAAACAGTGTGGAGGGGGAAGCTCCTTGCTTGTTCATTATTTCAGATGGTTTCAGTCCATCATGGAGGGCCGGCTGTGCCCTATGAACAGGGTCAGAAGCCTGAGCTGCGCGAGACTGCCCCCTCAATTGTGGCATCCAAGAAGCAGGGAAAGGTAGCAGGAAGTGAGGCAGGGCCAACCTTTAAAGACCCACTTCTAGTGTTCTGCTTCCTCCAGCCAGGCACCAGCTTTTAGATTCCATAATCTTCCTTTCAAAATGGCAGCACAAGCCGGGAGCTGAGTGGGCCTTCAGACCCTGGGTGTGTGGGGACATTTCAGAGTCAAGTCACACACAGGTGTACCTTGATGACGTAGTCGTGATAAGGATCACAAGGATAGTAGCACTTGGGAGAGGTAGCGTATCTTTTTTGGCACCACAAACATCAAGTACTTGGTGCTTATTGAATGACACATGATGATGGCCAGGGTTTGAGGACTCAGCTTCCTGTCTAACCTTTGCCCCTTGCTGGTCCCTTGGCTGGGTGGCTTCTCACCCCTGAGCTCAGGGCCATCCATGGGGAGGTGTGGAGTGATAGGCTGTATCCACTGGTCTCCAGCTGAGCAGGGAGCTTGGAGCTAGAAATAACCTTGCGTGAGTCATCTGGGTGGCCGTGGCGATTGAAGCCATGGGCTTCAGTAGCTGAGGCCATCGAGGGAGCCGAGAAAGGTCACCTGGGGACAAAGGCTGAAACACCTGCTGCGGACTGATGGAGATGGCTCATCCTGTAGAGGACCCAGGAGACAGCTGTCTGGGGAGTGGGAGCAACCAGAAGCGTGGGTTGTCAGGAAAGTAATCTAAAGTCACGGCCGCCGCGCAGGCTCCCTTCTGCTTTGTCCTTATCTGGACTCTTGTCGCCACAGAGCATAGTTTTGTTGCTTGATTTTGGTTTGCTTACCTTTTGACTTTCTCAACTGCAGCCGCATTCCCCACCGTAGAACGTAGCCGTGAGAGGACCAGGGTCTCAGCTATTTGGTTTGTCTCTGTATCCTCAGTCCCCATTGTGTCCATCATGCCATTTTCAGGTAGTTGTCAGATTAATGAGTAACAATTAAAAAATACGTATGTTCCTAGCTAGTGCCTCTGGGAAAGCGTGATGGGGTGGAACTATTTGATTTGGGTTTCTGAGGGGTGGCAATGTATAGAAAATAGAGTATGGACTCGGGGGTTGGGGTGAAGGATGGAGGAGAAATAATGGTGATAGAAAGAAATATTGACACTGATAATAATTTCACACTGATAGAATGCAGTACAGGGCCAGGTGACTTGAGGACATTTGCCCCAAACATATATTATATGCAGATTTCTGTGCTTGAAGCTGGGACTAGTGACAGGGATGCCTGTGCTCCCTTGGGATTCATAGATGGAATTCACTGGCTGAGCCTCCAGTGTTGTTATGATCTGCGCCATGAGGGACCCAGAGCTGGCCTGTTACTCGACCAAGTAACTGCCAACTGTGTAGTTAAGCAGTGTTATTGGACTGTCAGAGGACATGAGTTCAATCCCTAGCACCCATATAAAAGCCAGCTGTGGTGGCATGTGCCTGTGAACCCAGTGTTGATGAGGCAAACAGGAAGAGTCCCGGGAGTCTAGGAGAGAAATCCAACTTCAGTGTGGCCAGTCAGTGAGCTCCAGGTTCAGAGAGAGACCCTGCCTTATTATAAACAAGCTGGAGAGCAATTGGGGAAAGACATGTGACCTATGGCCCCTGTGCTCTCGCAAACACACACACACACACACACACACACAGAGTAGTGTTATTCCCAATAGAAGGGCTGAAATGAGCAAAGACCCCAGATACTCCAGGAGTCCTGGACTGGAGTGGATGGGGGGCATGGAAGAAGCTGGAGAAATTGGCCATATATCTTAAAGAACCTGGTGAGGGGGGTGGCTAAGGCATTTGAGTTTCTCTTTAAAGATGAAAGGGAAGCCATGTGAGGATATAACCTAAGAGGTGATGCAGTCTAGTTGACTTATTAGAGAGCACGTTCGGGGGCATCCTCATCATCTCATGAGCCCTCCCGGTAGGATATGTGGTGCGTTTCTCTCCTCCCATCATGGTGTGGGCAGTCCTTGTTAGCCCTAATCAGAAATTAGCAGGCATGCTTGCATCTTTGAATTCCCTGGCTTCTGAAAACTGGTTGGCCTGCCTTGGTTTGGGGAAAAGCAGCAGAGATCTGGCATCTTCTGGAATCACAAGTGTTTTCAACAACTTTCACTATTTCCCAGAGTTAAAAATAGCCTGATGCCTTCCCATGTTTTGAAGGCAAGCGTGGGCACCATCAGGCCCTTCGTGTGTGTTCCAGAGAGCTCAGGGATAGTTTCCTTTGCACTGCTGACAGGCAGTAGTTAAACAATGATGGGGGAGTTTGTGGTAGAGGGCTTCGTGGAGAGAGGCAAACCTGGAATTAACGTTCTCCGAGGCTCCTGCCCTTCATCTGTTCCCTTGTCTGCAAATAGGAGTGGAGGTGGGGTGAATGGGACTTACTTTAGCCGAGGAAACAACAGCAGCCAGTATCTGCATGAAGGTTGATCAGATGGCAGGGAATTGGCTTTTAATTATAATTTTTCTCAAGGGCATCAGGCAAGCCCGGAACTTGAGAACTGGAACCTGTTTGATTGGAACCAAAGCCCTAATCAGACTATGTTTCCTCTGCTTTTAGAGCTCATGGGCTCCCAAATTTGATGTCTTCCCAACCCAGTTCCTATTGCCTGGTCCCTGCTCAATTTTTTGCTTTGGTCCCATCTGATTGTGTTTAAGATAATTAAGCCCATATATCAAATAATAAATAGATATTGACTGTTTGTCATGGCGAGTATGAGGATGGATTGACCACTGCGATTCTGTTCCTCTGGATCAATGGGAGCCATGGGGATAGATAAATCCTGATCATGACTGACAAGAAAAAAATCAATAGTCGTATTAATATATGCACCCAGACCATCAGTCTTCCAGTTGGAAGTGGGACCTAGGTTAGGTAGGGGAGTCAGGGATGGAGGGAAGACAGACAGACAGTCAGATCATCTGGCTGGGTATTTTCAGATCTGAAATAGGCACTCAGTGATTATGAGTGTACATAGGAAGGTGAGAAGGGGGGTGTTTTTTCTCCTTTGTGCTGAAACCCTTTCTGCCCGTGGGCAGCATGGTTACTAGTGTTTGGCCCTGTGGTGTGATGGGAAGAGGGGAGAGAAGAGAATGGTGTGGATTATCGGGGACGCCTTGCCCCATAGGTATTAGTGTCCCTCAGTGGCAAAGAGATTGCTAGATGCCCTCAGTGTGGGGTCAGGAGAGTTGGGGTGGAGGTACTGAGTCTGTGTTCCCTCTGAGACTGGCAGGGGACCATGTTGAACTGGCCTGTAAGCTTCTGTCCATAAATGGCTATGAAATAGTGGCATAAAACTAGGAACCACCTATGTTGGAGATATTAGAGCCTGTGAATGTATGTCAGAATGCCTAGGACAGTGGCTCTCAACCTTCCCAATGCTGTGACCTTTATATAGTTGTGGTGACCCCCAGCCATAAAATTATTTTTGTTGCTACTCTATAACAGCAATTTGTCACTGCTGTGAATCAGAATGTAAACATCTATGTTTTCACTGGTCTAAGGCAACCCCTGTAAAATGGTCAGTCAACCCCCAAGGGGGTCGGGACCCAGAAGTTGAGAACCACTGCCCTGGAAGGTTTCCACAAACTGACTGCTGTCTCTGTATCCTTCTCCACCCAGAAGTCCTGGTCCAGCAGGTCAGTGATTGGACCTGGGGATTTGGATTGCTGCATGTGTGACTGAGACTGTCTTGCACCCTCCTGCCTCAAGCCCCTCAGTGCTAGGACGGCAGGTGCATGTGTGGGGATCAGGGGACAACCTACTGGCTAGTCCTCTCCTTCCATCATGTGAGTCCCAGGGATTAAATGTACCTTATTAGGCTTAGCAGCAGGTACCTCTACCCCCTGAACCATTGCACCAGCCCCGCCCCCAGGAGCTGTCTTTTCAACCAGCGTTCAAGGATCCTTTCAAGCGATGAGAATATGGCAGGGTGGAACCTCGCCTTAGAGAAGCAGTAGCCTCTTGAAAAGACCCAGGCACGGGCAGAAGAGACTTTGAAAAGTGCTTCATCATGGGGCCCCAGGGAGCTGGAGGAAGCAGGGGCAGGGTCATCTGGGACCCCGGAACGGTCAGCCATCCGGCAGGGAAGCGGTTCATGGTTCTAGGGCCTGGGATCGGAAGGGCAGACAAGGCACAACTGAAAAAGCATCCTTCGGGTCACTGGCAGGATTAGCATCAGGTTAGTCATTGGTGCCACCGTCTACAAACTTCCTGCCATGTGTGACAGTGTAACATCTGATATGACACAACTCCACCTGTGGCCTCAGATGTAAAAGGTCCATTTCCAGGAGGGGTCATAGGTCACACGGGGGTAGATCTCTTTGCCCTCCCAACCATTGAACACTGAGGCTGTCTCAGTGTAGACAGGGAGTGTCATCAGAGGACGTAGGGCATTCCTAGGAGCAGTTCCTGGTGGGCAAGAATCTGGTGAAGGGTCAGTGAAAATGCGATGACAAGGTGTCCTCTCTGGGAACCGAGCGGTATTGACATTAGAACCAGTCTTTGATGTTCCACTACCATTTTCCTTTCAGAATAAGGGAGGGAAATGATAGCTTGGCTCAGTTCTTTGAGACAGGAAGCAAGGCTTGGATGGAAAATTCATTAAAAAGACCATTTGTTTGTTGAGTGGCCACTAGACACTGGGCGTTGTACTGTGTGGGCTTTGTATCCTTAGGCTCTTACAGTCATTCCAGTGGCCTCAGAGGGGAGAGGTGGCTCATCAAAGGACATTCGATGGAGAAGGCTAAGCCAGAGTGTGTGACCTAGACGCTCTGAGTCCACAGTCTGAGCCTTGACTCTTTGGCTGTCCCACATCCTGAGTCATCTCAAAGACAGAATTCTTTGTTTGCATGTTCTTTTGGAGAGGCTACTCTTCCCAGTCCTCCAAGGCAGGCCTAGTAGCCCCTGTCACCAGCCTCTTTTATAAATCTTGGGTATAGGGTCAAATTCTTGGGAATTTACCCCCATGTGGAAAATTGAGGAGAATTACAAGCTCTTATCCATCCAAGCTGAGCCTCTACGTGTCCTCCAGTGGCTGGCCTTGTGGGCCACCAGGAAACAATTGGTGACCATCCAGTCACCCCACACAGAGAAATGTTTGTGGACAGTTGTTTGTAAGTTTGTCTTTCATTCTGGTATTTATTCAGGGTTCTTGGGTTTCAGTTTTCCTGTCTGTACAAGGGGAGATAATAGTCCCATCCCCATACATTGAGATGAGGATGAAATGGACCATGATGTGTACCCCAGAGCTTAGAACTGACCACACACAAGGCCAGTTTCAGCATCCATTCATTTGAGCCACTTCCACTAATGCTACCTTGGAGGTCGTACAGTGACAGAAATGCACAAGCCTCGTACCGTGCCGTCACAGACTGAATGTTGGAGATGCAGCCAGTTGTACTGGATGAGTGTTCTAGCACCGGTAACGTGCTGTATGACCTTAGATTAGTCACTTGGCCCGGTGTTTTGTTCTGCAGCATGGAGACAATGGCATGTGTCTCCCTGAGTGGACAAGAGGAATAAGAAAAATGACAAAGCTGGAAACTCTTGAAAAGTGATAAGGACTGTGGAAACACAGAGTTAAACACCACACACACACACACACACACACACACACACACACACACACACACACGTGCGTGCATGCATGCACACACATATGTATCAGCATATATTGATTATACATAACAATGGATTTCATGATGACATTCGTATACATACATGTAATGAATTATTGCATTCACCTCCTTCATTCTCTCTGCTTCCTCATCCTAATGCATCCATTTTTACACAGCATGGTACTGATATTGTTAGGAAGCAGTGGCCATGGTACCCACCACTTCTTCAGTTCAAACCCTTCCATGGTCTCCCTGGAAGTGTCTGCCTTTGCTCTGAGGATGAGTGGCGAGCAGTAGTGGCCCCTCCCCAACCCTCCCGTCAGTTCCCCTCTTTGACGACAGTAGACAGACTCAGGGCTGAGAAGTCGCTCCCACTTTTAATCAAAAGGTTTGTTTCTGAGTTCTCTTCAAACGAGGATTCCGTTTCTTCTAGGTGTTCAAAAGCCTCAGAGAAATGCCGTAGAGGGCCGGGATCAGAATGCTTCAAAAGCAGAGGTGCATCCCAGAGCCTCCTCGGTCCATCCCCAGCTGTGCCCATCCCTCCAAGGCAGTTATTAGCTCAGCCCTTGGGGACTCACAGCCCCAGATCAAGGGCTCTCAGTGGACTTGTTTGGAAGTGTTTGTAGACTATTGAGGACTGTCATCTACTCTTGATCACCGGGGTCTGATTCCTCTTCAAGCGACCCAGGCTGCCTCTGACAGCTCTCAGAACTGCAGGTAGCATGCTGCGGCTCGGAGAGATGCCATTCTGTCTTGTCAAGAAGCACAGCTCCTGGGTCCTCAGGCCTCACGGTGCTGCCACCTGCACGGGAACTCTGTTCTCTTGTACCATCCTCCTCCGCTTTGAGCCATGGAACTGGTGCATCCTTGACATCCCACTACAGGAGGGAGGTGACCATGCAGCAGTGTACATGGAGTTGGGCTTCCCATCCGAGGTTGAAGCCAAGCACAAGGATGTGGGAAGAGGAGGGGCCAAGGGACCAAGGTCTCCCCTTCTCTATCTATTCTAACCCTTAGGTTTTGTTTTGTTTTATGAAATGACTGTCAGTACCGACTTTGTCCCTAGCTGAGTCATTCACTTCCTAGTCTGCATTGTTTGACCCAAGCTGGGCCATTGGAAATGAATAATTATTCACCCATCCACCTGCTGTCCTCCCCATCCTCCTGTATCTTCATCCTCATTTGCCCACCTACCTATCTACTCATTCATCCACTAATCCTCCCATACCTCCATTCAACCTCTATCCCATCTGTTCCTGTGTCCATTTTGCTTATCCACCCACCTTGTGTATATTGATCCATCCGTTTCTTCTATCCATACAACTATCTATCTAGTATCCATCCACCTTCTCCATCCCCACTAATGTAGCAATACTCCTCTTACTCCTCTTTCTGCATCTGCTTGACTACCTATCCTCCCATCCACCTATTTGTTCAATATCTATTCACCTACCTCTCCATCTACCTGAATGCAGACACCATTAACCTAACCACCTATCTATATACCTGTCCATCCTTGTACCCATCCACTCATCTAATATCTACCCACCTATCTGTCCATCTACATGAATGCAGACACCATTAATCTATCCATTTGTCCATACACCTGCCCACCCATCAACTCAATATCTGCCCACCTCTCTCTCAACAACCATTAATCCATCAATCTATCTACCTAGCCATCAATCCATCCATCTACCTTACCACTAATCTAGTCTAGCCATCAAGTAGTAGCCACTGGGTTTCTTTAACCTATCAGGTACAACATGGTATCATGAAGGAAAAAAATGGGGTATTTTTTTTCCTGGGCCAATATGCAAGCAGACATTATCTAACACTTTAAGTCAATGCCCCGAGACCAAAACCCATGGCTGGCCAGGCAGAGCTTGAGGTGGTGGTTGGCATCAAGCTGTCTCACTGGTTTAGAGATAACAGTTCAGAAACTGGAGGAAACATCCATCCATGGGAATTCATCTCACTGCACAGCCATGGATGTACATCCTGGGTCCGTTCCAGATAGGAAGCCAGAGGCCCCTGTCAAGAAAATACAGGTAGTTGGGGCTCTAAGAATCATCCCCATGTTTTCTTCTCCTTGGTTTAAATTTAGTGGACATTTTCACTGATGAGCAAGGTGGGGGATCCCTACCAGGCCACCAAGGGGAGGAGAGGCATTGTCTTAGCTTGATGCTTTGGAGTGGGTAGATATGCAGAGGGCAGTGTTGGATGGTGGTGGAAGTAGGGTAAATAAGTAGTCTTTGATGGTAGGAGTAGGGGACAAAGGAACTAATTCCTTAGGTCCTAAGACTTCTTGGTGCTGTTTCTGAGGGTGGTGGAGAGCTGGGGTGGGGCTGCAGACTGGAATCAAGGCTGCTTATTGCTGACTTCACACCCCATTAACTCCCAACTCATAATAATTTCTCAGCAGCAGCTTGCAGTTTACTCGCTCGTTATTTATAGAGAATGTGTTTGCTAAGCAAATCAGTAGTTCAAACAGGATCGCAGTAGGGGGAGCTTGAACCCACTCAAGAGACCCAGCTTGAGGGGACAGTCTCAGCAAAGCTGGTTGTCTGCAGGCAGAAGGGAATGCTGAGAGCAGATGGACAGCCAGCCCTCGGGCCCCTGCCTTACAATTCCAGACATCTGCATTTGAGCTCCAAGTGGCCCCTCTAAGGAACATACCTCTTACCCTCTCTCCTGCTCCTTTTTGTCTGAACTTGACCCACCTGTCAATCTGGGTCTATGTTGACTTTCTCATATCATGGTTAAAAATTTTTTTTGTTTAACCTGGCAAGCGTTTACTTAGTGACCAAGTATAAAAGTCAGGTCCCTCAAAGCCCTTCTCTAATGGGAGACAGATGGCTGTGGGATTTGGGCCTGTAGTCAAGAACTCTGGTTCCTTTGAGCGAGGCCTCTTGGACTTAAGCTTGCACTTGGAAGCCTGGCTCCCTCCTGGTGTTGGGCATATGTCCTACTTTCAAACACCCCAACAAAAACCAACATGGGGAGGAAGCAGTTGATTGGTTGAAACAAGAATTGATTTGGTTTCAAGTCTAGGTCATAGCCTATCTTTGCAGGGAAGTCAGAATAAGAACTCAAGCAACTGTCTCATCACATCCACAGCCAAGAGCAGAGAGAATAAAGACATCCTTGCTTTCGCTCAGCCCACTTTTTCTACTCTTATACAGTTCTGGGTCCCCTGACTAGGGAATGATGCCACTCACAGTGGGCTGGGCCCTCCCATATCAATTAACAATCAAGACAATACCCACAGTCACACCCACAGGCTGATCTGATCTAGATAACCGCCCCTCCATTTGGGACTTTCTCTTGTGTCAAGTTGTCTTTGGGCTATCCCTTGGAGCTCTGTGATGCTCACCCTCTTCATCTGGTTTCCTGGGGTGTAATCCAAGGGACAGTGATTTCCCACATGGCAGAAGTGGCTGTGTAGGAGCTGTTCTCACAGAATACTGGGAGATCAGGAACAGATCTGCTGTCTTGTATCTGAGTACTCCTATAACCCAGGCTCAGTTTCGTGGGAATGACTTGGGGTTGTATTCAGTATCTCTCCAGAGTTAGCGGGACTGTCCTTCCTGTTTGAAGGTGACTTCCTGAAACAGCTAGGAAGGAAGACTAGAGCTTTAACTACTGCAAGGGTACTGGGGAGCAGGGGATACCCGGTGGTCCCACCCTGCCCTATCAGGCACCTACTGCAAACCTTCCTTCCACTTCCCTCTTCTCAAGGAACCTGGGATTTGTCTGAATAGGCTCAAGAAGTCACAGCCTTCCTTAGAGCCTCAGTTTCCTCCCAATCAAATAGGGACAATGAGAATCCATTCCCAAAGGACCAGATGGAGGATGGAAACAGAGGATGTCTCTAGATGACCTAGAACCACACATGTGAGGCAAGATCAGTGGGAGCTGTGGTTCTCTTGGAGCTTTGGGTTTTTTTTCCTGAAGGCTTGCCTTCAACCAACCCCAGCCTTCCCTCCTTTGCTTAGATGTGTGTCGCTGTACAAGTTACCAAAAGACTTACCCTCTCTGTGCCCTGATGCTGTTCATTTATCAAACAAGGAAAACACAGTACCCCCCTCACTGAGCTGTCATTCATGATTAATTAAGTGCTTTTGGGAATACCAAGCACATCTAAAGATTAGTGGCTATTGTTGTTAACATTGTGGGTAGAGTCCTTCTTCATTTATCTCTTGATTTTTCTCCTTGTATTGAAATCTGAGCTCTACAGGGTGAGGTTATGACTATGCACCTCTCTGGGTTTTGGTCTCAAAAACAGAGCCTGGCTTTGTAGGAGATGCTTAATGCATATTTGCTAAACAGATGGATGGATACCTGGGCTGATGGGCAAACAGATGGATGGATGAATGGATGGATGGATGGATAAATGGATGACTAGATTGATGTATATATGGATTAATTAATTAAATGAAGAGTATTGCCTTTCAGGTAGCACATACATCTCCTAAACATTCTAGAGTTTGACTGCTTCTCCAAAACACCCATTGCTGAACCTCTGTTGTGACATGTGAATTGAATCCCTCCACACCTGTCTGTCCAACAGAAGTCAAAGTGGCCTTGCTCCCTCCCTCGGAAGGATCTATAGTTCCCTAATTTGGTGTTCTCATTTCACTCTGACCTGAAGCCAGGCATCCATTATCCTCTGGTTTGGGATACTGCCCTGAGAGCTTGCAGCCTCTGCTAGGGCAACAGATTTTCTGAACCGCTGAGCCATCTCTCCAGCTCTGTTTGGCTTCTTTTCAATGACTTTAATCATTGAGGTTTTGGTTTGGTTTGGTTTCATACCTCTCTGGTGACCATCCAGAAAGCAATATACTTCTTGGTGCATTTTAGAGCAGTCAGAGCAACAGGCAGGGGTCAGGTCCCTGTGGCAATGATGACATCATTCTGCTATGGAAAACCCTAGAAGGATGACAGCAATGTAACCCCTTTCGTGGGTCATGAAAGTTATTCCTGCTGCAATATAGAGAGCAGACTGGGGGAGAAGAGAGGGAAAGGTGAGACACCTAGCCAGTGACCATCAGACTCTAGTTTCCAAAACAGCCCTTAGGGGCTTGAGAGGTGGCTCAGTTGGTGAAGTAATACCCTCCCAAGCATGAAAACCTGAATTTGAGTCTTAGAACCGATGTAAAAATGCAGGCACTGTGGCACATGCATGCCTATAATCCCAACGTTGATGGGATGGGAGGCAGAATCAAGTGGATCCCTAGATGCTCCCGAGCCAACTAGCCTAGCCTACTCAGCATGGTTCCAAACCAATGGAAGGACAAGAGGGAATACAAGCGTCTTAAGTTATTGTCGTTACAGTCATCCATATTGGCATGAGATGCACCCAAGATTCAGGGGATGCATTGAACCTCAGGTGGCACCGAGAGCTGCCATTCAATGCTTTGTCTGTCTTACCACAGACCTTACTGTGCATATTGTCTCTGCAGTTTGAGATATGACATCAAAAATGACATAGAGGCTGGGGAGATGGTTCAGCAGGTAAAGTTGATTGCCATGCAAGCCTGGTGATCCAAGTTCAATTCCCAGAACCCACATGGTAGAAGCAGAGAACCAATATTGTGAAGTTGCCCTCTGACCTCTGCACACAAGCCATGGGACACACTCCCAATAACAGTAAATGCACTTTTAAAACCTAATACCAATTCCTGTTCATTCTTCACAATGTCACAGATAGATTTATTCTTACCATACATCTTAGTAACCTTCATGCAAGATATTGAATCCAATAATCTCACCTTTTGACTTAAAGGAAGTTCTTTGTGGCTCCTATCATTTCCAAGTTGCACCATTTTTATACTTTGGGTCCTTTGTAAAATAAAACAAGAGTCACTGGGTCACCATGTCTGAGTTACCACAGTCATTGATCTGGTCACCAGGTGACTCTTAGGTGAGTACCAGGCAGGTAGCATATATAGCGTGGATACATACATTGGTCAAAGCAATTATTCATGCCTTAATCACCCTGTGCCAGAGTGATGTAACCTGTGATTTCATCATGTACCCATAATGGCCTGCATCTGAAAATACATGAATTGCTTTTTCTGGAATTTTCCATTCCCTATTTTATGCTATAGTTCAGGTTCAGGTAGACAGTACGGAGGACGTGTGGGGAGTGCCATCTCCTTGATCGTAACAGCTGTGTTTTACTTCTTGGGGCCCAGCAGAAGCAGCCCTGATGTGTGGTCTAACTGAATTTTCAGAAGACTGGGGGGGCTCATTGAACCCATCTTACAGATGAAACAGGGACTCACACAGATAGTGCAGCATCCAGGGGTGGGCTCTGCAGTCACCTGGTTACACCCGATCCCTCACAAGCATAGCATTGCTGCCCTGACATTGCAGGCAGGGGAGCTGGGGCTCAGGAATGTTAGATGACAAAACTGGGCCCCTTGCTGCAAAATGACTGAGCCCATGTCACTCTGTGGCTCATGAGTTCTCTCTCCAGGGCCTCTTTCTCCTGCAGGAAGGAGACTGATGTCCACTTCTCTCCTTGGAAGATCCCCCCCACCATAGACTCCTTCCTCCCCTCCAGCTGTACTTGTTCTGGGAGGCCATGGCAAATCAAGTTTCTATGACCACAATGAAGAGATTTCTTAATCTCAGAAGCAAACAGAGCCTCATAATGTAAACGGCGGAACTGAAGCTCCAGCCTGAAGCCGGCAACCAGGAAAGAAAACATCCATGTTTGCTAAGTGGGAAGAGAAATGAGGTTGGCTCAGGAGAAAAAAATGTCATTTTTCAGTCAGCCAAGAGGAATGTTAACATATAACCTAGAAAACCAATAAAAAGACCCTAGTGTAATTCTTTCAGGCTGCCTGCATGAAATAATTCATGAAATTGCATCCAAGAGCCCTGACATTTCGTTCCTAATTTTGATAGTGAAGACATTTTCTGAGGCCTGATATTGGCAGCAGGTATATTAACTTTGCAGATTCTTCCCTGGCTGTAAGTGATCAGGATGTGTGTCCCCAATCAAAATGTTCAGAAATGGCATTGTTAACCAATGCACGTGTCCGTTCATCTGCCCATCCAGACATTCACCTGCTCAGTCAGGGAAGGGAGCTGGTTCGGGGACCACAGTGCCTTCTAAGACAAACCTAGAAGTCTCTCAGTCAAGGGCAAAGGCAAGCAGAAGAAACCTCCAGAAACTGTTGTGCCGAGTGCACAAAAGGTGAACAGAAGATAATAAGGCAAGCTATCATTAGAGTTTGAATTTGAAAATGTCCCTCGAAGAGGCCCGGAGTTGGGATACTTGGTCCCTGGCTGGAGATGAGGAACTTGGAGGACATGTGGCTGTCTGGCCTCATGCTGGCCACCAGAGGTGGATCTTGAAGACCATAGCCTGACCCTGCTTCCTCCTTTTGGTCTGCTGATTGTCAGAAATGCAACCATTTGCTCCCTGTGCCCGCCACTACCCCTGTGAGCCACTCCCACCACCATTCCTTCCCCCACCATGATGAACTGCTCCCCACCCCCTCACCCCGGACCATTAAGCCAAAATAAATCCCTCCTATATTAACCTGCTTCTGTTGGGCATTTGGTCACAGCCAAATAAAACAACAAATCTGATGGAATGGCCATGGAAGCACAGGGCATTCTGGAAGAAATGGGTGGTTGTATTAGTGCCTTTCCTCTTGCTGTGGTAAAACATCATGGCTGAGACAGTTCATAGGAGGAGCTTATTCAGGCTCCTGGTTCCAGATTAAGAGTCAGTCACGGCAGGGAAGCTCTCAGCGGTCAGCAGCAGGTGTGGAGTCTGGAGAGGGAAGCTGATGGTATATGTGACCCATAAGCAGGAAGCAGAGAGCGAACTAGAAAGACACTGTTGTTTAAACTCGTACAGCACACCTTCAGTGATGTCCTTACTCCAGTAAAGCTACTGTTCTCAATTCTACCCAAACAGCATCACCACCTGGGGACCAAGATGGGGGTGGGTGGAAGGCCATCCTGTTGAAAATACCATAGCCCTTGAGGAAGGAAAAAGAGAATGCTTGTGTTAAACAAAGATTCATATCTACTGGATCAACCACCATGGATGGAAAAATAGTTGGGGATGAGTTCTAGATAGTGCAAAAGACAAACGTTCGAATTGACTGCATAGCAGATAGTACACTGAATCCATCTGAGTGGAGTGACCATAGCATGTCAGCCAGGGTGGCATCTCATGATCTTCAGGTTCCCCTCAGCCCTCCATCTAGTGTTCTGTGTCTTATTGTGTGACGTTAACTTGGTCATGTTTGTGTCTGAGCTGGACATGGATGAGCTTTTGTTTTTTCTTCTCCCTAAATGCTATAGAACATTTACGTTACAGAGTCAATATCTCTATGTACTAGAGATGTTGTTATGTGAACTATCTACAGATGATTTAAAAGGATGCACAGTGTGCAGATGTCTTACACTGATGGGGTGCTGTTTTGCATCAGAGCATCTGCAGGGTGGGATCTCGGGACCAGCAGGACAGCTGTGGTTCTCTTAGGACTAAATGGTACCAACTGGGAGGTGTATCATAAAATGCCGAAGTTCTGGGTTGTTTCTTAAGAATAGATAGTGTTGGGGACCTGGGAGGTGGGTCAGTCAGTTGGCTCAGTCAGTAAAGTGCTTGCCCTATAAGCATGAGAACCTAAGTTTGGGTTCCCAGCATTTGCATAAAAGCCAAGCATAGCAACACATGCTTGTAGTCCCAGAGCTAGGGAAGTGGAGGCACGAGGGTCCCTATAGCTTGTTGACTAGACATTCTAGCTAAAATGGGGTGCTCCTGGTACAGTGAGAGATGCCTCAAAAAAGACAGAGAGTGACTGAGGAAAATACCTAACGTTGACCTCTGCTTTCCACACATACAAGCTCCCATGTGCACACACAGACACACATGCACACTCACAAACACACATGCACACATACACATGCACACACGTGCACACACATATGTGTACGTATGCACATGGATGTGCAAAGACGAAAGGGTGCCTAATATCTCGCCACTTGTTACCCAGGCTGTGCCATAGGATACTCACAGCTACCCTGACATGTGACTGTGAACACTGATCCCCATTTTACACTCCAGGCTCCGCAAAGCATCTCCTCCTTGGAATTCTTTCCCAGAAGCAGAGCTCCACTTCAGGGGCTGGCAGTGATCTCATGTAAAACCCAGGGTCATGGAAGCAGGACACCTGGGCTCTGGATTGGTGGCAAGGGGTGACATCCATCCATCACTCGAGGGTCAGACCCTGTCCCTTTATTTCCCCCACATGGCTAGCCATACCCACCCACCTGACTGTGATGCACATCATATGACAAACTCTATGACAGTGTGTGGGACAATCAGGGAACTTGGGGCCAGGGCTCTGGTCCTGACTGGTGAGGAATGAGCATCCTCGTTCGTTGGCTCTGGATCTTCTTGTGTATCCACGCCCAGGCCAGAGTACCTTTTACTTCAAACCACCAGGCAGCAGCCAAATTTACACATAACTTCAGTAGCAAAAGCGGCTGAGTATTGCTTGGGATCCCCAGATCTCTATCCTCCAAGTTTCATAGAAGCTGGAGTGTCTGTGGGATTTGCAGGGGAAGGGGGATGACATGGGCAAGATTACCCAGGCAAACATCAGAAAATAATAATTCTCTCAAGCATCCTGGAATTGAGAGCTTAAGGGGGGAAAAAAGCCAACATGAACTTGACTTGTGATTTCACTGGTCTCTGAGAAATTGGCAAAAGCTTACATTTTGTTCCTGCTAAATTGGGTTTTTGGGTACTGACAGGACTTTCGATGAGAACAGATTAACAAGGTGAAGCTTGGCGGCTAATGGAAATAGGGATTACAAGGAGTTTTTTTTTTCATCTTGTCTGTGGGGAATGTGGCAGTCTTTTGGGGCACAGCACCCCTTGTCTCTAATCTCCTTGGACACTTATCTTCTGTTTTTAAATGATGGGGAGGGAAGGTCACATCCCTGCGGTGACTGGCTTGCTATCTGGGACAAACTAGAGAAAGCTATTAACAAAAAAAAACCTTGAAACTGAATCTCACCAAGCAGAGATTCCCATTTGCCTGTAGTTCTTTCAAAGCTGCCCCATGGCCCGGTTTTGTCCAGATGGAGATGTCCATGGACATTTGTGGAAAAAAAACATGTTTCTTAAAACACCAAGAAAATATAATCCCATGCCAAGGAAATTGAGTTTCTCCAGCAGTCCTCCTTGCAGAGTCTGACCCCACCACAGCAGCTTTGTTGATTTGGCCCTTGTTCATTCTCCGCGTGCCTCTCATGGCCTCAGTTCACTAGTCCTTTGAAATCCACTAATCTACTATCATAGCCAGCATTTATTGAGAGTCTTCTACGTTCCACTCTCTTGACATGTCTATTAGAATTGTCAGACATTTTGTCTATTGATTTTGTATCTGCGGGCACTCTATGCCATGGCATTTGCACGGAGGTCAGAGGACAACCTATGGAGGTCAGTTCTCTCCTTCCACGTTGTGTGTGAGCCCTGCCGATTGAACTTGGGTCATCAGACTTGACAGCAAGTGCCTTTGCTTGGTAAGCCATCTTCTCTGGCCTTTGCTTGCCTTTTAGTCAGGATGGGATATGGGTAAGCTGCACAGACCATGAAAAACTGTCACTTGACATGTTAATTCACTCACTGAAGTCAGCTCTAGGCTGTGCTATCCTCCATGTGCTTGTCCGGGCATCTGGTCTATGTAATCTCATTACTCTGTATGTCATCGCAGAGCCTCCTTAGTCCTGATGGCACAAAGAGAAGGACAGACTGGGCATTAGGCAATGAACTTTAAAGTTCCCTTTCGATTAGCTGGAGAAATCCACATGGCTCTGCCTAACTTGGAAGAGTTGCAGGGGGTGGAGGGGGGCAGAGCAGCCTAGGATAGGATCAATGCTTTACTATCCACTATACATGTAAGAGTTTCCCAATTAACTCCTCCCTGGTGGCCACTTGTTTTAAGTAACTTTTCTGAATGCTTATAGTTAAAGAACATCCACATTGGTCCTGGGACCTTGTTGTGGTTGATTCCAAATTCTAAGTTTCTTATCCCTAGTTGTAGCTTCCCCACACCCCTATCCCCAGAGGCCCTGTCTCCTGTCCAGTCTCTTTTCTGTTTCTCCTGAAAGTGAATGCTCCTCTTAGCAGAGTCCCCCAGCTCCCGATTTTTCTCCATTTCTGTAGGAGTTGTGGCTTTGTTTTCCCTCTAGGATCCAGCCTGGCATTGCCACCCAGGTCCTTCTTAGTTACCCCGAGGTCCTCTAATATCTACTTCCAAGGCTGTGAGAGATAGAACACAGATGTACTTTGCTGCACAGGGGGCAGAGTAGAGGTTGCACAGTCTGTGGGAGACCTTCCCTGTTTGGACAATGCTGTGGCATGTCTTATTCCCCCCTTTCCTGGCACAGGGAGTTGCAGTAAATGAAACTGAGGGATTTCTGTGACTTCTCTTTGCCTGGGTTTATTAAGCAACTTATACAACGTTTGCATCCCACAGTTTGCTCTTTGAGTAGCTCAGTAACTTTTTGTGCATGTAGAAAATTATACTAAAATTTAAATTTAAAACATTTCAAAGCCTTTCTTAAGAAAATAAGCCCTTTGTCCATTGGCAGCCATCACAACTCCCAATGTCACCCCTGCCAATAGCAACCTCAACTTCCAGTTTTAAAAGGATTGTTTTGGGGTGAGTACTGTGGACACACAGCATTCTCCAAGGGTAAGAGGCCAGTTATGGCCTTGGCATGAAGGTCCCTGACTCCAGTCATGAGCATACACCTACTACACATGTAAGAACATGCAGGACCACTGCACACATAGATCTTGGCATGGGGCATGCAAGAACATACCTAAACAAGCATATTAGCTTAACATCACTATAACACAGAGAGAATGGCTTATTTGTGTTCAAGTCCAAAGTGGGGCAGCCCTTGGTCTGTGCCTCTAATGAGGCCAAATGTATCTGTATCATGGTAGCATGGTAGCATGGTAGCATGGTAGCATGGTAGGTGCACAAACCAGAGGTAGTAATTGCACCTTGACTCACCCCGAGACAAAGTTGCATCAATATTCAGGAAGCAGAGAGGCATGGGTGCAGGAACTCCACTCACTGTCTGCATCTTATAGAGTCATGATCCAAGTCTGTGGGATAGTACTGACCACAGTTAAGGTAGGTCTTCCCATCTCAACTAACCCAACCTAGGAATTCCCACATAGACATGCCTGGCGGCTTGTCTCCTATAGGTGATTCTTGAGCCTGTCAACTTGACAACAATCTGCAGTCATCTAAGAGGAGGGGCCTGGATTGAAGAGTTGTCTAGATCATATTGGCATGTTGACATGTCTTTGGGGGATTGTCTTTATTATGAATTGATGTGAGAGGGCCCAGCACAAAGTGGGTGGCACCATTCCCTAGGCAAGTGGGCATGGGCTGTATAAGAAAACTAGCCCTTTTTCTTATACATGCCAGCAGGAAGCACCTACCATTGTTCCTGCTGTACTTCCTTAATGAGTGAGTTCTTGTTGGGGTTAATGCTAAACAGAAAAGCCAACTGGTCTACCTTCAGGTTCCTCTTTGAGTTCCTGCCCTGATTTTCCTCAATGGCATGCTATGATCTGGAAATATAAGATGAATAAACCCTTTCACCTACTAAATGCTTTTGCTTAGTGTACTTTATCAAAGCCACTGAAAACTAGAGCAGAACTCACACTTCTCATTCTCAGAGCCCCATTTCTTACGGTGGCAGGGGAGGAGGTCTTTCCTGTGAATGGCCATCAGCAGAGTTTGTTTTGTCACAGTCTTTGCTGCAGTGACATTAACTCTGTCACCATTGCACAGAAGCAGCTATAGACATCCCAGTGTGGCTGAGATCCAGCCTTTGTTAAGGACAAAGACACTTAAACCTCACCTGATTTCTCAACATCTCAAAACATACACCTTCTGGATCATTTTCAAGTATTAAAGATGTAAATAACACTGGGCATAAAGCAGGCGCTGGACTAGATATGACCCTCAGGCTGTGGCTGGTAATTCTGTACAGGCCTAAGTGTCTTCACTTTCCTAAGTACCTGCATACCACTCACATGGAGCAGTGTAAGCAGAGGGCTAGGATGCTCTGGGCAAACTATACCTAGCCTCCATTCTCCACTGGTCCTGATGCAGAAGGATGTATTCGAAGTAAGTTATTAGCCTCTCCAACCTCCACATGCATACCACGGCATGTACCCCCCCCAACCATACACACATAATAGATGTAATTTTAAAAATTAAAAGTGAATAGTAGCAGAGGCTGGGGATGTAGTTCAATGTTAGAACACTTGCCTAGTGTGTACAAGACATTGAATTCAGTCTGAACACACACACACACACACACACACACACACACAGCCTGTACCTGTTTTGTTTCACTAGGGACTGAACTTTTCCAGCAGAAGACACATTCTGAGATGCATCTATTTGCCACGTGCCTGGAATTTGCAAAACCAGGTCACCAGATAGGAACAGCAAACATGCCCAAGCTGCTTGGAGCATGAACGGCCCATGCTGCTCTCTGTGCTTTGACTCCGTGTTTCTCATCTCATCAGCTCAGTATTTTCCAAACTCTGCTGCAGAGCAAACACATGTGTCTGGTTTCACTTCCATCTGACTCAGAGGCCTTCCTCCCTCTCCCCTCCTCCTTCCTCCTCCTTTCCCCCTCTTTCTCAATTTACAAACGTAACATGAGTTGATTGGAGAGAAATTAGAAAGGAGTGATAAGCAGACAGAAAATGTGCAAAGCCCTAGGTCCCAGCACTCGGAGATAACTCTGCCAATACTTCACGATCCATCCTCTTTGTGGGTTTTCAATGCATATAAATTAGGTGAGAGATGTATACATTTTAAAAAAGAGCAGTTCAGCTTACTCTTTGGATAAAGAAGAAGTCTGGCTCTGCCTGACAACATGTGCTCACGGGGTTTCAATATCCAGCCCTGGAAGGCAGCAGAGTCAACATCTGTTTGGTCCTCTAGTCATCTGCGGTACCCAATGAGGTGGGACAGGAAGCATCATTGTATTCAGTTCATGATGTAGACCCCAAGTTAAGATAGAGTATGTAAAACCTACCTTAGTGGTGTACTCTGCTCTCCCCAGCCCTGGGCATAGAGCCTTATGACTTGGGGGAGAGATAATTGAGTCAGGCCTGGGAGGTGATGTCCACTTCCGGTTCCAGCCAGAGCACTCTGCTTCTTGATCAGCTATGCTACATGTCTCCACCTGTGGAGCAAACCCCCACCTCCCAACCAGCTGGACTTCCTCCCTTCAAGGCACCTCTGTTGCTGTTTTATCACAGTGGCTGTGAACAGTCACTAGCATAGGAAGGTTGTCTCTCCTGAGCTCAATGGAAGAACAGGGTTCCCAAGGTGACGCTCTCAAAATCAGGGGACCTCTCCTTCAGGAAACCACCTTTCCCCAAAGCTCTTATAAAGATGTGAAGAATCAAGGTACAGACTCAGATCCAGAGCTCATTGACTCCAGTGGTGGCGGGAGGAATTCTGCTTCCTATACACAGATGAGCCCTTTGTAAATAACATTCCTGCCCCCAGGAAGATGGTACAAGAAACTCTGCGGCTTGTCAAAGAAGCCTCCAAAGAATGGAGATCATTGCTTTACCTCATTTTATCTCTGATGTGTGCTGAGGAGAGGGTGTTCACACTGGGCACACCTCACACTGGGCTGTGCTGGGCCTCATGGTGTGACAAAAGGCTCTTGTTGCCTGCAGATCTGTAGCAGGGAGTAGTCTCACCTCCCAGATGACTTTGGTCTTGAGTGGTCTCTCCCCATGCAAGTGAGACCAGAGAGAGGGAATGTCATCAAGCATCAGACAGCATGGGGTCATAGTCAGGGTGGCAAGGAGAATGCAGGCTGGCCAGATCCACAGATCTCAGTCCTTAAAGGGATAGGGCAGCCAACTTCTGGCCACTTAGGTCATCTCAGGTCCAGCCCTAGGAAGAGAAACAATAGAGAAAGACCACAGAGAATTCATGCTGTCTTCCCCCTCTGAGTCTGCAGTGTTTGGTGCGGGGCATACGGGGCAGGCCTGAATTATCAAGCTCCAGGGTCAGGGAGATGGCCCAGTGGAGGAGAAAGTGCTTACCACAGAAGTGTAAGGGCCCAAGTTTGGATCCATAGAAACTGTGTAAGAATCCATGTACACATCTGGAACTCAATGCTGGGGAGGTGGAGACAGGTGAATCCCTCCTGCTCATTGGCTAGCTGAGTCAGACAAATCAGCGAGTGACCCTGCCTCAAAACATATGGTGGAGACCAATCAAGAATGACACTTTATGTCAGTTTCTGCTTCCATGTGCACGAATACCTCACAATACTTGGCTCCTACATGCAAAGCCAAGATCCTTTCCTCTGGGGTCTAGCCTCAGCTCATTTCAGCACCACTTTTTTCTTGCCCTGCTTGTACGTGAGTCTACCATCCCAAGCAAGTCATTCCTTAATGGAACTCCACAATTCTTCATTTCCTAGGAACACACTGGGTTAAGCAGATGACAAACTGCTGGCCCTTCCCATTTTTATAAGCAGCTAACCTGGCAAGAAAAATTTTATTATAAACTCTCAGAGTCCTGAGGTTTAATATCTCCAGTGTTAGATTCATGGAGGACTTGGAAGTTGAAGATTGCCCGAGGCCAGAATTTGATGGGGTGTGCAACTTGTCGCTCGGAATATGATTTATTGGCTCAGGGGAGGGAGAAAGAGCATGGGACAATTAAGTGGGACTTGAGTGTTGCAAAGTTGGGGTGAGGATGCTGAGTCGAGTGAACAGCAGGCATTTGTAAATCTCCCTGACAGCTGGAGAGCTTTAAAAATAACAATTGATTTTAAAAAAACCAACTGCCCTGGGAACTCAAGTTAGTTGGAGCCTGGGAAGTTTCTGCCTAGCCATGACTTGGAAAGTCAGACACTGAGGCAAGCTCTTGGGAGTCTGTCCTTGACTGGGTGACTCAAGCACCCTACGTGGAGTCCTATCCCAGGGCTTTGCACTGCTGGGACATCAGCTGGGACTCTTCCCCAGGTTTCTTATGTGCCTGGCTTCCTCATTAAGCTCTCAGTGTCAAGGTGGCCTCCCCAGAGTGGCCTTCTGCAAGGAAGCACTCTATCACCTGAGCCATATATATCCCCGGGCCTAATGGTGACAATTTTATCAATAATTAAAAGTCACCACTCAAGCAGTATATGCCCTGGCCAGAGACTCCACCTGCATGGTGTCATGAATCAGTATCAACTGCTTACTGCATTAGTGTCTCATAGCTGCTGTAGCAAGTAGCCAGAGAATCAGAGATTGAAAAATAAAAAACCTATTTTGGAAATCAGCTGTCCAAATGGGACTCCCTAAGTTAGAATCCTGGGACTCTCTGAGTTAAAATCCCAGTGTGACAGGGCTGTGTTCCCCAGGAGCTCCTAGGAGAGACCCTCTTCCTGGTCCTCTGACTTCTGGCACTGTAGCCATTCTCCGGAACTGTCTGAGCCAATGCTGGTGGCCTAGCCTTGTGATGCATTTCTCTGTCCCCTCCACTCTCAGAGCTGCCTCTGCCTCTTCCTTCTCTTTCCTATGGAGCTACCATGATAATCAGAATTGTCCCATCACCTTACCCTGAATTGGTCACATCTGCAACACCCTTTTGCACCAATGGATGCCACTCAGTGGGACACCGTGGTTTGGGCATCACTGTAAGCTTTTAGAGGTGGTTGACCCCTAAAAGACTAGCACCGTCCTCTCTTTCCCCAATCATCCACACATGCTCTGGGTCCCTTGGGCTTGGTGGTGAACAGTCAGGTACAGAGAGGAAGTCAACCTCTGTCATGACTACTGTCTATGTCAAACAAGATCATTTGGACAGAGACCTTTAAAGGTTGACCCTGCTGGATGGGCTTGCCTCATTTATGATAAGCCCATGGTAGGCTGACTCACAACATAGATTTTCCACCCCAGGCTAAAGGCTTGCTGTACTTCTTGGATATAAAAGTTCAAGGCAGCCTTGGGGCATTGCCAAAGGCCAGGCTGGAGGAGATGGGGTAGCCTGTAGAGAAGGCAAAACCTTAGTCTTAGTGGAGAAACTATTTTGTTACTCAGAGAGATACCAAGGTGTGAGTGTGTGTGTGTGTGTGTGTGTGTGCACCTGTGTACACACTGCCTCATACATTAAAGGAGAACCAGTTAAACCCTTGAGCTACTGTGAAGCTCCTTCTCCTGACCTCCAGACTAACTATCCTGAGCACAACAGTCCCCATTAATCTCCATTGCCTTTGATGATAATGGTAGAGATGTCACAGCTGTACTTACTGAAGATCTATGTGCACCAGGGTATCAGAGAAAGATTCTATGGAGCAAGGGATGAGCTCCCAGAGCATAAGGGCCCAATCCAAGGAGCCTAGGTCCCAATGCCAGCTCTGAATGGAGGAGAGACATCTACACAGCCATGTTCTTGGCAGCATTGGACAAGACATGAATGCTGGTTAGTTTTAACTATCAACTTGATACAACCTAGACTCATTTGGGAAGAAAGGGGCAATGAGGAGTTGTCCCTATCAGGTTGGCCTGTGGGCATGTCTGTGGGGGTTGCCTTGATTGTTGATTGAGGTGGAAAAATCCATCCTGAATGTGGGCTGCACCCAGGCTGACTCTGGACTGTAGAAGAGTAGAGAGACTTGAATAGCAAGCAAGATGTGTTTCTCCTCTTTACACTCATGATGGCAGATATGGTGTGACCTGCTTCCTCCTTGACTGTTCCTCAGTGATGAATTGTGACCTGGAATTGTAAACAGGATAAAGAGTGTCACGGTAACAGAAATAGTACTAGAACAACACGGATCTGATCCAAGTCTTCTGGTGAACAAGTAGGAGGCTTTTCAGCCTTTTAAAGAGGGGACTCTTCTATTTACAACAGCGATGAGCCTGAGGATGCTATGCCTGGAGGAAGGAGGAAGACACAATAGATGAATACCATGTGATCACATATGGAGAGCCTTCAAAAGTCACACTCAACCATGTGTGGTGGTGTGCTTCTGTAATCACAACACTTGGGGGGGGCTGAGGTAGAAGGATCTGGAGTTCCAGGCCAGCCTGAGCTACACAGAGAGACATTTTCTCAAAATCCAAGGGCTGGGAATGCAGCTTAGCAGCAGAGCACTTACCTAGCATGCATAAGTTGGATTCTTATGCTAAAGCAGAAGAGGAAAATTTTTGAACTCTTGGAAAAAGAAAGTGACATGGACTGGCCAGAGGCTAGGGGTAGGCGAGAGAGCTGGAGAGATGTTGGTCTAAGGACATAAAATTTCTTATAACTAAGTTCAGGGTGTTCATTGTTTGTCATGGTAACTTTGGTCAATACTCTTGTAAATTTGATATCACTAAGAACAGTGTTTATTCTCAGCCCAAAACTAATACATTTTAAGACTGTATATGCTAATAAACTTGGATTAGTCATCTATATTGTATGCAGTCATCAAAATATATCCTTTGTGCTGGGCGTTGGTGGCACACGCCTTTAATCCCAGCACGCAGGAGGCAGAGGCAGGTGGATCTCTGTGAGTTCGAGGCCTGCCTGGTCTACAGAGCAAGTTCCAGGACAGCCTCCAAAACAGTACAGAGAAACTCTGTCTCAAAAAAACAAAAAATATATCTATGCAATTAATAAATGCAACTTTTAACTTGCCAATTAAAAAGAATCACCTCAGCTGGACCTGTGGCAAAGGCAGGAGGGTACCTGAACTACAGAGGGACTTCAAGGCCAGCCTGGGAAACCTAGGGGGACCCTACCTCAAAATAAAAAGTCAAAAAAGACGAGGACTGGGGCTATAGCTCAGTTGTAGGGTGCTTTTCTGACCTTTAGGAGACCCTGGGTTCCCTCGCTAGTAACCATGACAACAAATCCTCTTTGACCCTGGGCTTCCTCATCTTTGAAGTAGAGAGAGCTGAAACATTGCCGTGACTCGTGATGCCCTCCATCAGAGCATGCACTGTTTATGTGCTACCAAGAAAGATGAACAACACCGGTGGTACCCTGCTCTGTGATTCACTGCAAGATACACTTTGTTTTCTGAGAAGTGTGAATGTGTATCATGGAGCCTTTGAAACACCACGAGGATTCTGCCCCTCCTTGCATACATAGATGCTGGCTACATTGAAAGCCCTCAGCATGTGTTTACTCCATCGTACAGATGAGGATACCATGGCTTGTGTCACTTCAGACATCATGAAGCTGACTGTAAATAATGGTAGAGATTTGGGGTCAGTTTATGTTGTTTGCTTTCCAGCTTCTCTTCCCTTGCAATGGCTTAGAAACATTTCCAGTGACTGTGCACACATTTAGTGGGAGAAAAGCTGTGAGAAGTTTATGTGTGTGTTGACATCACAGTTGTGGGTGTGAATTGGTGTTCCCTATATGTGTGTCGACATCATGGCTGTGTGTGTGTGTGTATGTGTGTGTGTGTGTGTGTGTGAGTTGGTCTTTCCTATGTGTGTGTTGATGTCACAGCTGTGTATGGAGTTTGTCTTCCTGCCCTGGATCTCTGTATCTGGTCCTGTAAAACAAGAAGGTGACACAGACAGACCTTGCCAGTCTGGGAGGTCTCATGGAGGTCACACTCGACCCAAGGGTGCACTCAACAAACACATGTTTTCTCTTTTCACCACCTACCCCAGAAACAGCTGTTAGGGCCTCAGAGCCAGCCACTTCTGTAGACATTTGAGCTAACTGGATTTTCTCATCCCAGCCATCCCAGAGGTCAATTTTGCTTGGAGCTGTCAACGTTGGTTCTTTTGACATTGGCTTAGGCCTCCTTCATTAGATGTGGCTATCTGGCCAACAAGCTCAGGAGGCCGCCTATCTCTGCTTCCCTAGCATCAGGATTGTAAGTATAGGTTTGCGGATCAGACTCAGGTCCTTGAGTTTATAAGCATTTTACCTACTTAGCCATCTCCCCATTTTCTCTCACATTTTTAAGTTTTCTTTTTTCAAATGATGGCATACCTGCAAAAGTATCCATCTCAACAGGGTAGAACACAGTGGCTGTCTGTGTTGTCAGCTCTCAGATACAAACATGGAGCACAGTCTGCCCCAACCCCTCACAGTCTTTCTCCCAATCCACATCATCTCTCTCTCTCTCTCTCTCTCTCTCTCTCACACACACACACACACACACACACATACACACACACACACACACACAGAGAGAGAGAGAGAGAGATGCACACAGACATACAGACAAACAAACACACTCAAAGACACATACAAACACACAGACACTGGCATCACTCTGCTGGCTTCCAGCATACAGGGTAGTGATGGAATCTTCCAGCAGTCTCGTGAGACTGGCTCCCACCCTGTGAGCTTTATCCTGCCTTTTGTTGTCCGCAGTGTTGTGCTTATTTTACATGGTGCGGTGTGACTATACTCTGTCCTGCGGCTCATTCATAGTGTCCCCAGTTCCTGTTCATGAACACGGGTTGTTTCTTAGCTCCTGCTGCTATATAACAAGGTGCCATGGGCCAGGTGACTTGTAAAGAACAGAAACTTTGTCATCTGTCTGGAGGCTGAAGTCTGAGACTAAGAGACCGGCACAGTCCAGCTTTGGCAAAGGCTCCCGATGTTGTAGACTGCCACCCTCACACTGTGTTCTGACATGGTGTAAGGTCCCCAAATGAACTCTCTGGGGGAGCCTCTCTGCGGGTCCTCTCTCATCATCCAGGCACCTCCATTGGTTCACACCTCTCTCTGCCATCACATTGAGGTCAAGGTATCAGTGTAAGAGCCAGACAGAGGGAGGCTACAGTTATTTAGGCTCTTACAGATTGCCCCTAGTCTGGGACAAAGGTAGAAGCCCTGCTATTAGAATTTTATGATACTGTAATTTGTATTTGAGGGCAAATGTGGGTATGGGTGTCTGCTGGGCACACATCCAGGCATTGTCTACATATTTGGCAGTTGTCGGTGAACCAAATCATAGCCGCACCAATATCCACTCTGGCAAGTGGTGCTACTTCAGCAGCAGCCCAAATAACTTAACATCATGAAGGCAGGAATCCGGCATTCTCCATGGTGACCAAGAAGGAATATGAACAAAGATGGGGGTTCCACACGGTCACCTGGAGCCATAGATGCTGGGAGTCTTGGAGCCCGGTGCAATTATTTGCTCTTCCTTGTGTATCAGAGAGAGCTCCGGTCTGTAATGAGTGTAGGTGGCCACTCGGGAATGAGGTATCCGGGGGAGGGAATCCACCCACTGTCTTCCATCTCTGATACTTAAATGTCAACAGAGAAAAATTGGCTGCTGGGCCGGCCCTTCCTCCACCTCTGTCGCAGAGGCTTGGCCAACTTGCCGCTGTGCTGCAAAGAGGGGGCAGCCTTGAGTCATCTTAGACTGGCCCCCTGCCTGTGCGCTGGGCGACCTTGTAGGAGTGAATCAAGCCGACTGTGAGTCAGCTGCTCTTGGAGCCTCGCCCTGCGCAGGTGAAGAAATGAATCCTTATTGAAGATCATGGCTCTAGGTAGCATTTGGGATGACAAATAGATGGATGGACGGATAGACAGACAAATGGACACACTAGAGAGATAGGTTGGCAGACAGATGGGCAGCCAGAAGAGATACACAGAGAAATATGTCATTTCTCCATTTGCACACCTGCATGTTCACCATTTCATTGATTGCAAAGACTATTGGGACCTACTGTGTGTTGTGCAGGGAGTGGTGCCTATGTTTTTACATACCTGAGTTTGGGTAAGGCAGGAAGTGTCACCCCCATTTTATGATGTAGAAGTGAACTTACCTGTCAGGAGTACTCAGGGTCATATGGCTATTTTGGGACAGACAGATCAGGATCTGACCCTTGTCCCCTAACCAGTGGGGCTGGCCCTCCCTGCCAGACATCAAAGTAGGTTTGCTTTGATTCATGAAGAAGCTCTAGACCAGGGAGACTGAGTATGCCAGCCCAGGATGTTACAGTAAGCAAGACTCCAAGCTGGGATTTGAGCTGGGATTCCTCCAATACCAGCACCCTCACTTCTACCCCAGGAATACAAGTCCAGCCTGAAAGAAAGGCTGAGCCAACACCAGAGGAGGAAACAGCATGCCCCGAGCACTTTAACAATAAGGCTATAAATTAAAAGAAATGCATTCAAGCTGCTAATTTTATAGAGATGGAAAATTAATTATCATAATGACTTCCATACTTCTTTTAGGCAATGCTGGCTTCTGGGGGCTGGGGATGCGCTAGTGAATATAGAATTCATTCCTTCATCCATCCATTCATTCACTCACTCATTTGGTGACTCTTCACAGCACCTGTTCTGTATATGTCAGGAGGGGAGCTCACCAGGAAGGCTGTGATGGAGGAACAGGCAGTCTGGGGAGTGAAAAGGTGTTGCTGCCACCTCACAAGGTCCTTTCATCCCGTCATTCATCTTAAACTACCAGTTCTTGAAGCAAACGCAACAAGACTGCAAATGGGTTGAGCGCCCTCCATCCAGACGGGTGTCTGATTGGGTGGCATTGTTCTCTTGGCACACCCCCCAGTGAAAAGACTGCATGGACCATTTGCGGATGATGCACAGTGCACAGCAGCCACAGCTTTACTGCTCCTTCATCCCTGTCCCCACCCAGGGACTCCCAGCTGGAAATATGGCAGACAGCGCAGTCTGAGTGGTGTCTGAGGGCTCAGAAGTTATGGGTTTGTGACTCCTCTCCTTTGAGACACTGGATGGGAGCCAGGCGTTATGGCACAGGCCTGTAGTCCCAGCAGCTAGGAGGCTGAGCTGGAGGACCATGAGCAAGGCCAGCCTGAGCTGTGTAGTGAGTTCCAGGATAGCCTGAGCTATATAGTGAGAATCTGTCTCCAAAAGGGCGAGGGAGACTGGAGATGTGACTAATTTGGTTCAGTGCTGGTCTTATGAGCTTGTGGGCCTGAGTTCAGTCTCCTAGAATCAAGTAAAAAGATGCATACGATCTCAGCACCAGGGAGGCAGAAAAGGTTGAATTTCCAGTTGCCTACTTAGTGAGTCTCAACTTAGTGAGATCCTATCTCAAAAACAAAACAAAAACAAAAAACAAAGTGGTTGGCACCTGAGAAATGACAGTCAAAGTTGTTGTCTGGTCTCTGTATGTGTGTGCACACAATTACATGTGCACCTACACACACACACACACACACACACAGTCACACACACACAAATGCAACTGCCTGCACACACATTAACATGCATGCACTGTATACACACACACACACACACACACACACACACACAGACTCCAGGGTGAGGGACATGGCAGGCCCACTGTCTTATTCACTGTTCTGTCGCTGTGAAGAGACACCATGACCAAGACAATGGTTACGAGAGAAGCATCTAGTTGGGCCTGTGCTTAGACTTTCAGAGGTGCAGTCCATCATCATGGAGGAGAGCATGGCAGCACACAGGCAGGCACTGGAGTGGTAGCTGAGAACTACATCCTGATCCATACGCAAAGAGGGGGTAGGGTGGGGCTGGGGCTGGCATGGGCTTTTAAAACCTCAAAGTCCACCTCCAGTGACAGACTTCCAACAACAAGGCCACACCTCCTACTCTTTCTAAAGCTGTCAAAGAGTTCCACTTCCTAGTGACTAAGCATTCAGATATCTGAGAGGTCCTTATTGAAACCACCACAGACACTTCCATACCTGGCTGGATCTTTATGGTGTCTACACAGCAGAACATATCTGATATTCTTAAAGAATCCACAAAAAGCTCTTCGCAGATAGTCACCCAGAACCAGCTCTGGGGTCCAGAGCTATTAATGTCACATTGGTGTCATGGTGACACATCCTCTTAGGTCTTCATGGCTTCTGATGACTGTGGTGGCCCACCTCCCTCACCACTGCCAGTCATTTCCCTGAGTGACCTTGTTCTTTTGCCTTGCAGCCTCTGTAAGGGACGAACCCTCTACTCTGTGGTGAGGGATGCCAAGATTGTCCTGGATGTCAACAAAACCAGGCAGATCGCACAAGAAATTGTCAAGGTACCATGAATTCTGGGGCCCCCTACCTGGACCTTACAAACACCCAGCCTCCTCTAGTAATCCCTTCAAAGGATCCTAAGACCCAGGGTCTAGGTTTAGACCCTTTGTCTGAACCTCAGAGACATTAGATTTAGTCTGAAAAACCAGGATGTTATGTACAACAAATCTGTCTAGATGCAGCCCTTAGGAACAACCGCCTCAAACTTTTTCTGCATGGCACCTCATGGTCCTGATACCTGGGTACAGGCAATGACCAGTGGGTACAAACAAGCCACTCAGCTCCCTTGGATATAGTATCAGAAACTTCTGGGGTCACTCTGCTAGAAGCAACTGAAGGGAGGAAAGTTGGGTCACAGCAGCCCAGTTCATGATGACAGGAGTCTGGGACAGAGATGATTCACATCACGGTAGACCAGGAGGCAGAAAGTGAGACAGGAAATAGGCAGTGATAACATTCCCCCAAAGCCTGCCCACAGCAACCTACTTCCTCCAGTAGACTCCACCTCCCAAGACCTTCTAAAAGAAGGTACTGCTGGGTAGGTGTCAAGCATCCAAAACATACATCAGTGGGGGACATTTCAGAGTCAAACCATCACTGTTAGGAACTGTTATACTGCAGTCCTGAATTCCCATGAGCACCCAGCCATGTTGTCTCTCAATGACCTGGAAAACATGGAGTTGTTGGGTGTTGTCTTAGATGAAATCAGAAAAGATGTCCCGGGTCTCCCGATGGGTACCTTATTGGTGAGTTGCATTCAGGCTTTCAGTTCCCATAAGAAGTGGTAGGAATGATCTATATGAGTAAATAGAGACACGATAACTGCCCAGCAAGGCAAAAAGAAGTAAAACCAATCTCCAAATTGCTGATGGATTTCCCTGGGTGTTCTTGATGTCAGGTTGTGTGGGGTTCCCTTGATGTGGGATTCCCTGAGAATCCACAGGGCTGTGGGCTGAGTAACAGAGGCAGCGAAGCCCCTTTGAAAAGGAAATGAAGGAAAATGGCTGGCAGGATTCCTTTCTCTGGTATCCTCATCCTTTATGGTGTTCCCATTCTTTCTCTCCTGGAACACTTCCTTTGTTCTTCAGGAAGCAGAGTGGCTCCATTGATACAGCTTTTCAGAGGTCTATGGGTGATGGTGGGTGTGTGACTCACAACACCTTTATCCCCTGAGCTCCATGGGTAGACCCTACACTCTGCCACCCTTGAGGATCCAGCCAGGGGTGATAAGGAAGTACAAAGTTTGCCTCTAATGAATCCCTGTCTCCTCATCTCTTACAGGGCATGGGCTACCTCCATGCCAAAGGCATCCTTCACAAGGACCTCAAGTCAAAGAATGTCTTCTACGACAACGGTAAAGTGGTCATCACGGATTTTGGGCTCTTCAGCATTTCTGGGGTGCTGCAGGCTGGAAGGTAAGAGGTGACAGAGGGGACCAGAGGAACTCTTGACAAGTGACCATCAGGGGGGTAGGAACTCATCCCAAATGTTTTGAGTGGCTTAGATTAGGGTTTGAGTTTACAGTTGTTGAGGGCTGTGGCTAGGCTGCCATGCCAGTGGGGGTCACCAAAGTCATTCTCTTAGTCTGATGAGCTTAGTGTCTTACTCACTTGTCTCGAAAGTGGTACCTTTGAGTGTGTGGCACAAGATCTAACACATCCCTAAGTCTCACGAGCTTTTACCCAGAGCTGGGGGGGTCTTTCCTCCTTGCCTAGAGGGTTTCCCTAGGGGATGGGGTCAACTAAGCCCTAAGATCCAAGCTGTCTTAGGAATTCATTTTAGCCCAGCAACTAAACACAGCTAAGAACAAGTGAATTTAGGTCAGACAACCTAGGCCAGATGGGGTCCATTCTTAACTGTGGCCATGGTAAAGAGAAGCAATATTCTCTGAACTCGAGTTTGCTTGTGTGTTTGAAAATGCCTCGCTTGGAGGGTCCTTATGAAGATAAAACATGAGGATACAGGAGAGCATCCAGCACAGGACCCTGAGTGGCATCAGATGCAGGGCAAATAGCTGTACTGCTGTGTTGTAATTAGCAGTCATTTGCATATACCTCCCTAGGATCACCCAGGGAATGATTAACCATCTTTAAGTAATTAACTCTCAGAGGCCACTCACCCTGGAGCCAGCCACGTTGAGTCAGCCATGCGAGAAACAGCTTGATCCCAAATAAACAGCCTATAACTCAGAAGGTCTGCCCTCACGAATTTTAATTTGGAGTGTGTGCTGAGTACACATGCATGGCACACACATCTTAAACCCCTGCATCCTGTAATGAATGGCCTCTCTCCACAGGGAGAGAGCACTGTGATTCCTCTCCTTGTGTTTGAGTTTCTGTCATTCTGGAGAAACCACTGGTTTCTTTGAGGGACATCCTCCTGTCTTCCCAAAGGACTTCATCCCTGCTGTGAGCTACCTTTGCATTTGAGTCAGAGTGCCTGAAATTTGACAAAACATGACATGAGATGCTTGGGGGTGTGTGTGAGGTGACATAGAGCAAGCAGTGTTGGTTTCTGTCTTCAGGTGTCATCTCTCCCATCCAAACAGGATGCCCCCAGTTTCTAGCACTATCTCTGGCACAAAGATAATTGGAGGCAAACAAATAGGTCAGTAGACACATGCAGAGAGCAAATCCCAAAGGAGCTAGCAGATCAAGATTGGGTAGGGGTCCTTCATTGCACTGTCCCAAAGCAGTACCAAGATCCCTGACTTGCCAGAGAGAATCACATTCACTTGTTTGCCAGGACCCTGGGGTCAGAGCAGGGTTAGAGACACAATTGGTGATGTCCCTGTGAACCCAAGTATTAACGTGGGACTAATGGAAGCTGGATAAGTGTTTTCTTTAACTTGCTTTGGGGCTGGTCAGAAAGTTAGATCTCTACCCCTGGTGACCTGCAATGTTAATGAGTTCCTCACGGTGATGGAAATACACACAGCTTACCGGAGGAAAGATTTAGCATGGCTCACAGATTTTTGGTCTCAGCTGTTTGGTCCCATGGATTTGGACAGCCATCATGGAGGCAAGGCCCACGTAGAAGAGGAACTTACTTGCCTCATGGCTGACAGGAAGTGGAGAATGGGCAGGAAGTAGCCAGGGACATGAAACCCTTAGAGACTCAAGCCCCCACCCTGTGACTTACTTTTTCCAGCTATTCTCTGCCTAGCTGAACCTCCCACGATAATACCACCAGCTGGATGCGAGCCTCCAACAGTGAGCCTTTGGGGACCATAGCACAATTAAAATGTAATACCTATCTAAATCTGCTTGCTGTCCTTGTGGTGGAAGGCGGGGGCAGAAGTCTGTGACTGTCTCCCTTACTCTGTTGTATTGCTGAGGCCACACTGCAGAGACCAAGAAGGAGAAGTGTGTGTGTGGGGGCAGTCCTGGGTGCTCTCTCCTTCCATTGCTCCTGGAGACCCAGTATGGACCAACCAGGAAGGAAATGAAGCCAATTCAAAGATAAGATGGCTTCTTGCCTTGCCAAGACAACGCCCCCTCCCATCTCTGCCCCATCCTGGCTGTCAGCACACATCCATCTCGTGTCAGGAGAGGCAGTGGAATCTCAGGAATAATGCCAACAGGAGCAAAGTGGTGGAGACAGGAGACACCATCAAACACGGAATATTTGTGGCCCCGCTTAGCAGCCTGGGAGTGGAAGATGGGGGCTGAGGCAAGGGAGTCAAAATTGCAGGCAGCAACATACCCATCCTCAGGAGCGAAGCCCGAGTTCCAAGTCTGTGTCTCCATTAGGCAGGCACCAAATGGCCACTCACCAACCAGGGTTCCTATAACAAGGTAGCAGGGTATGGGGTCCTGATGCAGTGCACAGTTCTGGGGCTTCAAGGTCAAGGCCTGTCTCTGCAGAGAGTTGTGTTCCAGGCTCATAGATGGCCTTCTCCTTATGTCCTTGTATGATCGCTCAGATAGATGGGGCAGGGGAGGCGAGGGCTTGGGGAAGAGAAGGAAGGAATGGAGAAAGAGACAAAATTCTCATGGCTGGTCTGTTTCTGTGCTGGCTTGTTTTGCGTCAACTTGACACAAGCTAGAGTCATCAGAGAGAAGGGAGCCTCAGTTGAGAAAATGCCTCCATAAGACTGGGCTGCAGGCAAACCTGTAGGACCTTTTCTTGATTAGTGATTGATGGAGGAGGCCCCAGCCCATTGTGGGTGGTGCTATCCTTGGACTAATAGTATAAGAAAGCAGGTTGGGCAAACCGTGGGGGACAGTAAGCAGCCAGTAAGCAGCACCCTCCATGGCCTCTGCCTCAACTCCTGTCTCCAGGTTCCTGCCCTGCTTGAGTTCCTGTCCTGACTTCCGTCGATGATGAACAGTGACATGGAAGTCTAAGCCAAGTGAACACTCCCCCTTCCCCAAGTTGTTTTTGGCTGTGGTATTTCATCACAGCAATAGTGGTACCAATTTCTGAGGAGTGTGAAACAGGGTCTTCCTGAAGTCACCACTCCCTTTATTTCATTTTGAATCAGGCCTTTCTTTAAACACAGGATTTGAACACAGGATTTGGCTCCATTAGACTTCCAAGTGTTTCTTTTCTCCTCAAACTGTCAGTCTTGTATCTTTCTTTGTCCAGCTCTCTCCTTTTCATTATAGATCTGCTAGATCTCTCAAGGCCATTAATGCAAAACTCTTCTGTTTAGCCCCAAGCAGATTTTTAGGACAAGGACTAAAAGCAGCCACATTCTGTGCTAAAATACCACAATGGCAATCTATAGGCCACTTGCTCACATCCTGCCCCTTCCTGAGCTGGGCCCCCAGGGTTCAAATTGCCCTCAGCACTGTCTTCCATGCTCCTACTACAATGGCTCATGAGCCCTGCTTAGAGTGTCCAAGCACTCTTCTAAGTCCCAAAGTCCTCCATGCTCCTCCAACAAACAGCATGGCCAGGCCTGTCACAGCAATACCACAGTCCCTGGTACAATGCTTCTGTGTTAGTCACTGTCCTACTGCTGTGAAGAGACACCATGAACAAGGCAACTCTTATGAAAGAAAGCATTTAATTGAGGCCTTGCTTACGGTTTCAGAGACTTGGTCCATTATCATCTTGGCAGGGAGCTTGGTGGTACACATGGCAGTGGAGAAGTGTCTGAGAGCTACATCCTGATCTGCAGCCAGAGAGCAAGACATTGAGCCTGGTGTGAGCTTTTGAAACCTCAAAGTCCACCCCCCAGTGACACACTTTCTCTAACAAGGCCACACCTCCTGATCCTTCTAATCCTTTCAACAGTTCCATTCCCTGGTAGCTAAGCATTTAAATATATGGGTCTGTGGGACCATTCTTATTCACACCACCGGTTTCTAAGTATGACAACCGATTGCTTAGGGCCCTGGATTTAGACCTTGTTTAATCTTAATTATCTCTCTAAAACCCACATACAGTAGTGTGTGTGTGTGTGTGTGTGTGGGCGTGTGCGCATGTGTGTGCACATGCACTAGTAAGATGGCAGGGTGGGAACTGGCCAAGCCTAATGACCTGAGCTCAGTCCCTGGGATCCACATGGTAGAAGGAGGGAACCCACTCTCTCACAAGTTGTCCTGCAACTGTCACACACACTCTCCAACTCCTCCCTCCCAGAAATAAATCAATAAATGTAGTTTCAAAAGCTTAAAATTAATGCATGAGACAGAGTGCATTACTGACATGCGTTTGCTGTACCAAACGATGGGTTTCACTGTGACATTTGCACACCTTTGTGTCGGTGCTCACACCCAACCTCTTTTGCGTGCCTCCCTTCTTTCTGGCTCTTCCTCTCTTCCCAGCCGTCCCTCCTTCTGCTTCTGTGTCATACAAGTGAAATCCTGAGCCCACAAGCCCCGCCTTTGGTGACTGTCACATTGAGAGTCTGGCGGAACAACCCCAAGCCCATAGCACTGCAAGGTAGATGACAGGGACTCAGGTTCCATTGAGTATGCGCCCGCGCCTGTAGAATGGGTGGAACGGAGGTAACGGGACTTCAAATAGAGATGCTTCAAATAACAGTCCCAGGGTGTGCTGGGCTGACTGCAGTCAGGTTCCTCATGGCTGCTGTTCTCCAGAATACCCTGCTGGACTGGAAGAGACCCACAAAGAGGTAGCCATGGAGATCCCTGCAAACAGCTGCTCTGCCACCCTCAAGGAGAAAAAGTGTCGTTTAAGGTGTCAACCTCACACAACCTGTTATTAATCATAATAATAACCATAATGAGGATGATTTGGACTTGTCATTGATGGGCCCATTGCCATGGGAACAGGACACCCTGGGGTGTAGGCATCAAGTCTGGCTTCTAACCCTCTCCCAGGCATGAGCCTACGCCAGTCCCAGACTGATGGCACTTGTATGTTTGCCACGCCCCCTTCTGTCCCAGTGGTTCCCAGTCCCCCAGCCCCCGCAAGGGCTGGCAATGCTTGGGGAAGGTTGACTGACCCACTCTAAGTTCCCTACTCTGCACTAGACTTTCTTACTTTGGACCCAGTCCTCCAGATAAGCAGATATAACATGCGCGTCTGTGTGTGTGGGGGGGTGGTAATATGCAATAACTTCCACCCAGTAGTCATATAGCTCTGGCAGCAGACATAGCCCTGAACCAGACACTCTCATGTTGGCATAGCCGCCTGAGGTACAAATGAATGTACCCATTTGGCAGATGGGAAAATAGAGACCAAGGTGTGCCCAAGGCCACACAGCTAAGAAGCAACAAATGGGTCCTTAAACTCTTAAATGTCACCAGGTGTTCTTGATCTGAGAAGAAAGCTGTCTGGGCTCTCAGTACTAACGGGGACACGGACTATCATGGTCTCTGTTCACAGTAGAGAAGACATTTGTGGCACTGCAATCTAGACCATTCTTTTCTGTAATGTGTGTTAAGTGAAGAACTTTCCATGGGGGCGGTTTTTCCTGCCCATAGGTCTGGAGACCTTCCTCCTAGCTACAGTGTGTGCCGTGCTTCCAGCATCTACTGCACAGAGGTCAACGGTGCCGTAAAACATAGTGCACAGCACAGGATAGCGCCACCTCACAGAGGAATCCATGGCAATATGGCACTGGGGACGAGAAGCCTGAGTCAGAATAGATTTCATGGCGGCCACCTGACTGTGTCTAGCTCCTGGTGTAGAAATACAGGCAGTGGACCGACGGCCCCAATGGTGGATGGAGGGGTGCCCCAACGGAGAGCCCCTAAACACACACGGTAGCGGGCTGAAGCTGCAGTGATCCCCCAAGCTCAGTCCCTTTCCTTCAGCCCCTGTGTAGGGATCTCTCAGTACCTGTGTTTATCCACATGGATGCTGTATGCCCTCTGAGAAGAAAAATGGCTTGGAGGACTGTGAGTCTAGAGTGTTCCTAGCCTCCTTCACCCAGCTAGGAAATGCATCAGCAGTTCTGGAACCCTGATCCCCAAACTCCTGCCACCTCATTAAGAGTTCTTTCCTTTAGGCCCAGGGTTTCCGAGAGTGTAGGCTGTGAGTGGATTTTAAGGAGGGAATGGACAAGTGCTCTCTGCCTTCATTTTAATGTGTATTGGAAAAACACTAGTTTCTATTTATGGCTGTGCTAAAAGTCACTTATTAAAATACATTTAAGTTTCTTTTTTTTTTAATTGGTTTTAGTAAATCATTATCGAGATCTGGGCCACTAGCCAGACAGATGTATCTGTGCAGATTCAACTTTAATTAAAGTAGAATCAGGGTCTTGGAGAGGGCTCAGTGGGGTAAAGGCACTTGCTGCCAAGCCTGGTGACCTGACTTTGATCCCCGGAGGCTGTCATGCTAGGAGAGAATAACTCCTACAAGTTGTCCTCTGACCAACCCATCGCATGAGTTCTATGGTGTGTGTGTGTGTGTATGTGTGTGTAAGAGAGAGAGACTCGCTATAATTAAAATTTAAAGTGGAATTAAATTTAAAGTTCAGTCCTTGGGGCTGGTGAGATGGCTCAGCAAGTAACTGTGCTTGCCACCAGACCTGAAGACCAGAGTTCAGTCCCCAGGACCCATGTGGTAAAAGGGAACCAGTTTCTGCAGTTTGTCCCCTCACCTCTAGGCATGTGTCAAGAGCACACACACACTCCACATTGCTGTTCATCACTGAAGGAAATCAGGACAGGAACTCAACCAGGGCAGGAACCTGGAGGCAGGAGCTGATGCAGAGGCCATGGAAGGGAGCTGCTCACTGACTTGCTCCCCGTAACTTGTTCAACCTACCTTCTTATAGAACCCAGGACCAGCAGCCCAGGGTTGACACCACCCACCATGGATGGGGCCTTCCCGCAGTGATCATGAATCGAGAAAATGCCCTACAGCTGGATCTCATGGAGGCATTTCCTCAGCTGAGTTTCCTTCCTCTGATGACTCTAGCTCATGTCAAGCTGACACACAAAACCACCCAGTACAGTTCCCCTAGAGGCAGCCTTAGACTGCAGAGCACAACTTGTAGGAACAACAAGAATGGCCAGTGTCCAGGGAAGATGAGAAAGAGGACCCAGAGGCTGTGGACCTGAGGGTGGCTTGGGCTGGCCTCCACCATCGCTTTCCCTACACCTCACCTTGGGTCTCAGCATCATACGGTGGGCCAGGGAACGCCTGTGGAGTACTGTAGAGGTGTTTCTGGGACCTGGGGTCAGCACTACAAAACAAAGCTCACCCAGGCTTTGCCTCTGCAGGCGAGAAGACAAGCTACGCATCCAGAATGGTTGGCTGTGCCACCTGGCCCCAGAGATCATCCGCCAGCTGTCCCCTGACACGGAAGAGGACAAGCTCCCCTTCTCCAAGCATTCGGATGTCTTTGCGCTTGGGTAAGTGGATCACATCCTGGTCTTTGACCTCCACAGCATGGGTAGAGCCACTGCCTAGTAACACCTTTGGAAGAGCCAGGGCACATGTTGGTAAGGACAAGGTGGTAGGATTTCTGAGTGAGCTTGGGGGATGTAGTAGAAAGAATGACTGTAGCACACTCTGTATCCCTGGTTTCAGATTATGGGACCATGGCTAGTTATCCTACTCATTCATTAGTTCTTTCTTTCATTCACCCATTTGTTCATTGTATACCAAGTCATTGTTACATTGCTACAGTGTTCATTGTGTATCAAGTGCCTATGGGCCACTCCCAAGATGGCTGCTCCTGCTCACCCAACTGTTCACCCTGCTATGTGGAGGCTGCTCCAGTGAGCTCCCAACATGGCACCTAAGAGCCTTGTTGCAAATATGAGCTAAGTCTGAGGAGTAACGCAGTATCACTGTCACCATATTTTTTTAAGTTTTCTTTGAATGACCTATTTACATGCAACAGGATACTTTGGCGGGTGTGTACTTTGCATAACAATGGAAACCAGGGCAATTCACACTCTGGTCACCTTACAACTTTCTTTGACTTCAGAAGTGTTCACAGGTATTCTGAGTAGGAGAGCAACTGCAGTTACTTGGAATGTTCTGTCTCCTTCTGGCATGTGTACCTTGTAGGCGAGCCACTGAGTGTAGATGGCCCTCGAGGGCGGGAAATATTATCTCTGCCATTTCAGGGAGGAAGGAGTTTCAGAACTTTTTTGACTTCTTCTTCTCAAGCTACTGGGGCTGAGACCCAGGGCCTTGCGCCTTCGAGGCAAGTACTTTGCTGCTGAGATGCGATCCTGCCTTGACCTCAATGCTCACTCCACTCTGCCTTGTGGAGTTCCAGGGAACACTGTAACGTTGCACTTGGGTTAAAGGCAGGGCTCTGGGGATTAAAGAGAATCCCAGTACCAACCTGGGGGGCAGGGCTCTAGCTGGAAGTGACTCCTAGGCTGGAGTCAGAGAGTAGAGGCAGGGAGACAGGTGCTCCAGAGGGGAGGTAAATCATCTACAATGGAGGGATAAGTAGCATTGGGGAAGTGTGAAAAGTTGGGTTGGGAATGAGGCTGAGGTGGGACACTCAGGAAGAAAGCAGGCCTTGGTGGACGTACTGGTGGTGTGAAGGAGCTTCATCTTCAAGGTGCTAGGGAGCCATTGATGGTTATAAAGCAGGTTAAGTGGCGTGATTGCCACGAGAGCCCCAGTCAGCCAGATCACTCTGGCTGCTCTACAGATAACTGAGCGGAGAAGGGCTTGGTGAAGGTTGGATGATGACACACAAGGTGTTGGTCATTCCATGAATCAGAAGCTGTGGGTAATGGGCTCCAAATACAGAAGCCTTTACAGGGTATAAGTGCTGGGGCTTAGTGACAGGGTCCTGAGATAGTTGCCGTCGGCACATAGAAGGACAGTGTGCTCTCTGAGGAAGCGACCTTAGAAGTGAGGCGAGGTTGGGTATGGCCACAGTGAAATCTGGACATCTTTAGAGATGATTAGCAGAGGTGCTAGCCATCTACTCCACATCTGGAGTTGGGAGAGGAGGTATCCGTGACTCAGGAAATAGCATCTGCAGCTATGGGGAAGGATGCAAGACATAGGTGCAGGATGTGAGATGGAGCACTCGGAAGGTCCAGCCAGGAGACAGGAGCAATGTGCAGCATGGTGTGCCTATAGCCAGCATGCAGGAGCCTGGGTCAGGAAGATCACCCTAGTTTAAGGCTAGCCTGAGATACAGACTAAGACTCTGTCCCAATTAATAATCAAGAAGAAGAAGCAGGGGTCTAGGGAGATGGTTCCATCAACAAGTGCTTGTTACACAGTCATAAGGACATGAGTTTGTAACTTTATTGACGATGTAAAGAACCATGCAGGGGAGGCTGACACAGGTGGGTCCCTAGAGCTCAATGGCTAGCCAGCCTAGGTGAATTAGTGATTCAAGGCCCAGTCAGAGACCCCGCCTCAAAAAAAATAAGGTGGAGAGAAGCTGCGGCAAGATACATGATCTCTGATCTCCACACATATTTGGGTATCATTTACATACATACAGGAACACATCTAACACATGCATATATACACACATGCCGACAGCAACAGATGAGAAAATGCACCCAGGAAATAGCTGGGCCCCATCCCATAAATAGCTGTGCTGATCCTTGCTTTATTTGTGGGATGGATTTGAAGAGTGGGAGACAGTGCTGGGAAAGCTGACCAAGGAAGCTGCAAGGGTGTAGATTTGTGCAATTAGACCTGTCATCCTGGGGCGCATTAGAGAGGCAGTCAACCTCCTGTAGAAAAGCACCCCACTGTGCCCTCACTGCCCGCCCCAAACTGTGCATTTTAAGAAGATTTCAATCCTCAGAGCCCATCATTTGAGCCCCTTGAGAGGCCATCACTTGGTCTAACTAGTTAATTCCCAAATCTTTATCTAGTTAAGTATCATTATCTGGAACCAAATTGCAGTAATTAAGTTGGTTTATTTTTACTGTGAATCTAACGAAAGAAAAAATGTAATTAACAAAATGTACTAGAGTAAGTAATTGCTTTCCCGCTACAGTTTTCATCTATAATATTTTTTTTACTCCTCAAAGTGAATTTTTTCTCTTAAAAGTTGGGTTAGGAAGGAAGTTTTAATGAGCCTTTTATTGGTGACACTGTTGGATTGCGATGGACCCCGTGCTCTCGGATGCCCGCCAATTAGGAGCATCCCGTTGCCAGGGAACCTCATGTTCAGGAATGATTTAGAGCATAAAGAAGGTGGTGGAAGTGGACTGAATGCTGTGCTGAGCTTTTCGTGTGTGTGTGCTAGCATACAGTGTTCACAAACACCTTCTCAAGTGGCTGTGCCGTCCTGGATCGGCTGGTGAAAAAGCGAGGCCAGATGGTTGTGACATGCTGTGCGGCAACTGGTGGCAGAGCCGGGATTGAAACCAGGACCACCCTGAATCTGTGGCCAGGGCTTGAACACAGCAGCCCACAGACCTGGGAGTGAACCACACTCAAAGCCTTGCTTCTCTCTATTGCAGATTAAGCTTAATAAAACCTCTGCAGGAACGGGGGAGATGGCTCAGTCCTCAGTGTGTGGCATGCAAACACGGGGACCTGAGTTCAAGTCCCAGAACCTGCATAAAAAGCTGGGCATGTGGGAAGGAAGAGGTCAAACTTTCACTGTTTGCAGATGATATGATAGTTTACATAAATGACCCAAAGAAATCTACCAGGGAACACCTTCAGCAAAGTGGCAGGCTACAAGATCAACTCAAGAAAATCAGTAGCCCTACTATATACAGATGATAAAAGGGCTGAGAAAGAAATCAGAGAAACATCACCCTTTACAATTGCCACAAACAACATTAAATACCTTGGGGTAACGCTAACCAAACAAGTGAAAGACCTGTATCGCAAGAACTTTGAATCTTTAAAGAAAGAAATTAAAGAAGCCCTCAGAAAATGGAAAGATCTCCCATGCTCTTGGATAGGTAGGATCAATGTAGTAAAAATGGCAATCCTGCCAAAAGCAATCTACACATTCAATGCAATCCCCATTAAAATCCCAGCACAATTCTTCACAGACCTTGAAAGAACAATAATCAATTTTGTATGGAAAACAAAAGACCTAGGATAGCCAAAACAACCCTGTTCAACAAGGCAACGTCCGGAGGCATCACCATCCCTGACTTCAAGCTCTATTATAGATCTATAGTCCTGAAAACAGCTTGGTATCGGCACAAAAACAGACAGGTAGACCAATGGAATCAAATTGAAAACCCTGATATTAACCCACACATGTATGAACATCTGATCTTTGACAAAGAAGCTAAAAATATGCAATGGAATAAAGAAAGCATCTTCAACAAATGGTGCTGGCATAACTGGAGGCTGGCATGTAGAAGACTGTGGATCGATCCATGTTTATCGCCATGCACAAAACTTAAGTCCAAATGGATCAAAGACCTCAACATAAATCTAGCCACACTGAACCTCTTAGAAGAGAAAGTGGGTGATACCCTTGAACGAATTGGTACAGGAGACAGCTTCCTGAATATAACACCAGTAGCACAGACAGTGAGATCAACAATTAATAAATGGGACCTCCTGAAACTGAGAAGCTTCTGTAAGGCAAAGGACACAGTTAGCAAGACAAAAAGGCAGCCCACAGAATGGGAAAAAATATTCACTAACCCCACATCTGACAGAGGGTTGATCTCCAAAATTTACAAAGAATTCAAGAAGCAAGTCTCCAAAACACCAAAGAATCCAATTAAAAAGTGGGCTGCAGAACTAAATAGAGAATTTTCAATAGAGGAGTCTAAAATGGCTGAGAGGCACTTGAGAAAGTGCTCAACATCCTTAGCCATCCGGGAAATGCAAATCAAAACAACTCTGAGATACCATCTCACTCCTGTCAGAATGGCTAAAATCAAAAACACCAATGACAATTTATGCTGGAGAGGATGTGGTGAAAGGGGAACACTCCTCCATTGCTGGTGGGAGTGCCAACTGGTTCAGCCACTTTGGAAATCAGTATGGAGATTCCTCAGAAAAATGGGAATAAACCTACCACAAGACCCAGCAACTCCACTCTTAGGCATATATCCAAAAGATGCCCATTCATACAACAAGGATATCTGTTCCACTATGTTCATAGCAGCATTATTTGTAATAGCCAGAACTTGGAAGCAACCTAGATACCCCTCAACTGAAGAGTGGATAGAGAAAATGTGGTACATTTACACAATGGAGTACTATTCAGCAGAAAAGATAATGGAATCCTGAGATTTGCAGGCAAATGGATGACACTAGAAGAAACCATCCTGAGTGAGGTAACGCAGTCACAAAAAGAGAAACATGGCATGTACTCTCTCATATATGGATTTTAGGCATAGATCTGGGGGCGTGCCAGCCTACAATCCCATGGCCAGAGAGTCTGGGAAACAGAAACTTCATTCAGTGGCTGATGGAAGAAGAGGCAGACTCCCATGGCTAAGTACTGAGCTGAACTCAAGAAAGCCAGTAACAGAGAGGGAGGACTGATGACCAAAGGAGTTAAGACTGGGCTGGTTTAACCCCAGAAACAGCGGACCTGACAAGGGTTAACTCTTGAATCCCAGGCTGATGCCTGGGAATCCAAGATGGGACTGATCAAGACCCCCTGAATGGGGGTGTCAGTGAGGAGGCCTAGGTAATTTATTGAGCCTTGGGCAGTAGAGCAGTACTCATCCCGAGTATACACACGGACTTTGGACTCCCATCCAACAATGTGAGATGCACTCTCACCCTGAACTCTTGGGGGAGAGTCTAGGCCCTGCCCTGGATGAAATGACAGTCTATGGACACCCCCATGGAGGGCCTCACCCTCCCTGGGGAAATGAGGGGATAATGGGGGGATTGGGGGGAGGGCACGGGAGGAGGGGAGGGAAAGGGAGGGGGACCTGGAACTGACTTGTGAACCAACCATGTTTCTAATCTAAATTTAAACTTAAAAATAAAAAAATAAAAAATAAATAAAAAAAGCTGGGCATGGCCAGGCGGTCGCACACACCTTTAATCCCAGCACTTGGGAGGCAGAGGCGAGTGGATCTCTGTGAGTCTGAGACCAGCCTGGTTTACAAAACTAGTTCCAGGACGAGGGCTACACAGGGAAACCCTGTCTTGATAAAAGCAAAACAAAACAAAAAGCTGGGTATGGTAGTATGTGCCTGTGATCCCATGTGATCCCAGCATTGGGAAAGAGTAGAGCCCCCTGGCCAGTCTAGATGAATCGGTGAGTTCCAGGCCAGTGAGAGACTGTCTTTAAAAACAAGCAGGGTGTGGAGTACATGCCTTTAATCCCAGCACTCAGGAGGCATAAGTAAGCAGATTTCTGTGAGTTCAAAGCCAGTCTGGTCTACATAGTAAGTTCAAGACCAGCCAGAGCTACCTAGAGAGATCTTGTCTCAAGCAAAGTGGTCATAGCTAAGGAATCGTACCTGTGGTTGGCCTCTGGCATCAACATGCATGTGCACATAAGTACACATACATATGTGCCCATGTGAACACATGTATACAAGAAAGAGGATGACAGGAAAAACCACCAGTGAACTGGAATCTTTTCTTGGGCTCTGGGGGGAGGGGCTGGAAGGAGCCATGGACCGTAAGTGTAAATGACTGGGAAAGATGTTCTGAGTCTTTTGGTTTGTTGAGAAAGGCACACTCCCTGGTCAGCCCCTCCCTGTCCACAGGACTCAGATACCCTAGGCAGGGGATGGTCCACCAGGACTAGCCAGTCGCCAACCAGTCCAAGCATTGGAATAAAAACACACACAGCATTAGGCATGAGGTTCAGTTTGGAGTCCTTGCTTAGCATGTATGGGCTCTGGATCCTATGCCAGCAACTCAAAGCCAGACCAAACCCACATTCCTCCAAAGACTGTCAATCAAACTGAGCTTCAAGCTTCTACACTGAAGCCAGTGATTGAAGGTGTTAAATGTAACTGTAAGGTGTACTGTAACGCACGAGGCACTGGGTTCCATCCCGAGCAACAAAGAAAGTAAAATGCAGAAAGGATTTTTTCATTTGTTTACTTATTATTGACTAAAAAATTGGGGTTATAATACAATTACATCACTCTCCCTTCCCTTTCCTCCATTCAGTCCAAACCCTCCCATATACCCCGCCTTTCAAATTCAAGGCCTCTTTCTATTAATTGTTGTTGCATGCATATATGTACATACATTTATCTTGCTAAATACAATCTGCTCAGACTGTGTGCCCTTATTTGTGTCTTCGGGGCTGACCATTTGGTATTGGCTAACCCATGGTGAGCTCTTCCCTGGGGAAGACTCTCTCTCCCACTCTCAGCATGCTTGGGTGCCTGTAGTTCTTAGAGCAGGGCTGGGGCATCCTGGGATTTCCTCTGTGCACTTTGACATGTCTGTTGGCACTGTTCTACTTACATTTGGTCAGCACACCTAGGGACTAGACAGATGATTCAGTGAGGTCAAGGCCGTCTAGGGCTGCATGGTTAAGAGTGTTTGTTACCCTTGCAGAAGTCTAAAGTTTGGTTCCCAGCACACACATCAACCAGCTCACATCTGTAACTCCAGAATCTCTGACGCCCTCTTCTGGCCTCCATATAGTCATGTGCCTATATCCACACATATACGTAATTAACGATAATGCAAATTTTTAAATAAAATAAAGTTGTCTGTGAAGACTTAACACAGTCCTTGGTCAGTCAAGAGAATGCCAGAGTGACTTTGTGTTAAAGAAAAGCCCAGAAATCCTGATGTAGTAGCGTACATCTTTAATCCCAGCACTTGGGAGGCAGAGGCAGGTGGATCTCTGTGGGCTCAAGGCCAGCCTGGTCTACAGTACCAGGACAGCCAAGGCTACACAGAGAACCCATGTCTCAGGAAAAGAAAGAAAGTCCAGAAGTCTCCTTGTGGAGAGGGAAGCATCGTTTTTATTGAGATACTTTCTGAGTTGATAGGAGAGACCTGTTTCTCAAGTAGCAGAGACCTCTGGCCACAGTACAGCTCAATGACATGCCTGCCTCCCCAAGCTTGTCGGCCACCATCCTCACCACTGATAGTGCCTCATGATGGCATTTATGTGCCATCCAGCCATCACCCCATCCCCGGCCAAGAGCTCCACTTTTTTCTCCCTTTATTACATTGTTGGGATTTATGTGGCGTGGCAAATGTCCATGGAGTAATCCTAGCCCTGTGTCCGGATGCTTGGCATCCCAGGTAGACACCCTTCCACAGGCACAGGGAGAAGGGGTGTGGCTTGCACTGTGTCATCCAACTAGCATAGACAGGCCAGTCTGCATCACACCAGTCTTCCTGTGTTTTTTGTGCCACTCTCTGTGATTCATAGCACAGCTATGAAAGTAGAAGCCCCCCATCCCACTACTCCTCATGCGCACATTGTTGGCTTTTGTGACCCCCACCACCCATGCTTATGTAGTGATCTTTAAAGACCCTGGATACATTCCTCATCCTGCTTTTTATGCTTAGAGTGATCTGTTGAGAATTTCCCATGCCAGCAAAATGTCTTGCAAACATTTTCAAGGTAATACGGTGGTGCTGTTTCATTTTAAGGAGTTACTATAATACATACATCTGCAGGTTACTACTGAGATGTTATGTTATTTCTACCCTTTTCGGTTTTATATGTAAGGCCATAGAGAACAACCTCATGAATAAAGGATTCAAATGAATAAAGTATTCAAATAAGGTATTCAGTAGCGATGTGAGTATAAGGTCAGAGATGGCCACCACCTGTGTTAAGTTATTCAGGTAGAGTTGTATACATCCTAGCTTTAAAAAAAAAAGTATTCTGAGACAACAAGCCTAATGAATAACTTCAAGAGGGTTTTAGACAAAATAGCAGTCCTTGGGAAGAGACCGCCATGGGAATGGCTATTCAGGAGGCTACCTCTGATTGTATGGTGGGTGAAGAGGGGTTTTCTGGCTCACAAATGGCACGCCACAGCAATGCCTCATTAACCGTGTCCATTGCCCAACAGAACCATCTGGTATGAACTTCATGCCCGGGAGTGGCCGTTCAAGACTCAACCAGCAGAGGCAATAATTTGGCAGATGGGTGCAGGCATGAAACCCAACCTCAGTCAGATTGGCATGGGAAAAGAAATCTCGGTAAGTCCCATGAGAGACTGAGTCTGGAGTACAATGAGAGAAGCAGACACAGTCCTGGTATTTCTTGGTTCTCTGTGTGAATCTACAGGATTTCACAGAGAGTGACTTAAAAAAAAAAGTGTCCAGCTTGGAGTTTAAAGGGCAAATTCTCAGCATTATGCCTGCAATTCTAGGTGCCTGCCACTAGAGGCACAGTAGCACTTTGATCACCCTCCTGGCAATGAATTGCTGCTTCAGATAAAAAATCAATAAATACCTGGTCTGTTACTTTTTAAACAATATTCATTAAAATGTCACAAACAGTATCAGCACTCATTTTTTACTTGCATCCAACAATAGTGTTAAATCATGCTCTAACTCAGAATATGCAAGACAGAAACCAAGAAGCCTGATTGTAAATGAGAACTCTTTGTCTTAAACACAATGGAGAGGAAGAGTCCTCTCTTTTGGTCAGAAGACAGGTAAGTCATGGAAGCAGTAATTACCCCAGATGTCCATCTGGACCACCTGCCCCTGGGTGCTCATTGGGACCACCTGCCCCCAGGTGTCGCCAGATTCCTCTTCCTGGGCAAAGATATGGTGGAAATGAAGTTTACCTTTCTGTAACTTTGAGGAACACCTACTAATTGAGTGGGATGTAGCTAGAGACTTCAGGATTTTCTTCTATCCCTTGCTTTCAAGAAAAATGCCAAGAAACTCTCTGGAGCTACTATTGGCCTTGAAATATCTCCAGTCTTCTAGCAGTGGGCCTCCCTGGCTTACTAGCATGGCTAATCAAGTAAATGAGAGGATGGAAGAAGGGAGAGTGAGAGATAAGATGAATGGGTGGGTAAATAGATGGGAGATTAAGATGAATAAGTGAATTGGTATAGAGGAGTGATTATGAGGATTCATGCTTTGTGGACAGTGGATAGATGGATAATTGGATGGAATGTTGTGTGGGTGGTGAGTGAATAGATAGATGAGAGAGTAAATAATTTATGTGTGGATGAATGGATGGATGGATAGGTGGGTGTATGGGGGTGTGTATATTTTGTGAATGGGTGAAGAATGAGTGATAGATGATGGATGCTAGGTAAAGGATGAATGAACGAGTTGATATGGATGGATGTGTAGATGGTAGGCAGATTGATGGTGGCTCATGGTGGGTGATTGGATGATGGGTGGGTGGATGGATGAATGGATGGATGGATGGATTGATGGATGGATTGATGGATGGGTAGGTGGGTAGGTTGATGGGTGGGATGGCTATGTTTATCACTGGGTAGGTTGATAGTGGCCGCTAAGTGGGTGGATGAATGCTGAGTAGGTGGATGGAAGGGTGGGTGATGGAGAGATGTGAAACGGGCCAGATGGGTGGACAAATGACTAGTCCCAGAGCAATGCCCTGGTACGGGCACTTAGATGAGGACTCAGTACTAAGTCACCATGTCATGACTTGCTGCTTTCTTCTAGGATATCCTGCTCTTCTGCTGGGCCTTTGAACAGGAAGAGCGGCCCACCTTCACTAAGCTCATGGACATGCTAGAGAAACTGCCAAAGCGAAACCGCCGCCTGTCGCACCCCGGACATTTCTGGAAATCTGCAGAGTATGTGTTCCCCTCAGTGCCTCCCCCACTGCCTTACCCTTTGACCTTTGTTTCCTTTTTGTCAGCTGGCCCCACTCCACATACCCAGCACCCAGCCACCATACCTCTACCAGTGCTTGTGCAGGGGAGCCTGTACTGACACTGGGGCCCCAGATCTGCCTGCAGCTGGCACAGTTACCACAGTCTAAGCAGCTGTCATGTGACTGCTGCAGGGCTCCTCCCACCTGGGCCAGCACCTGCCCCTTTGTGACAGATCTCAGCTCCCAGAATCCTCCATTGCAAAAGTCTAGAGACAGGAAGGGCTCCCAGCTTTTTATCATCCTCTGCATCTGCTTTCTTCTCAGGAGGGTCTATGCCCCTCCTTGCCATGCCTTAGCTGTAGATCCATTGCTTTCCCCAAGACCAGGAACATGCATCTCACCCTGGGGTCCCCTGGCACCATGATGGATCGCTCTTGAAGGTGAGAGGGAGAATGCTTAGGGGGCTCCATTTCTCACAGCCATCCTAGGTACTCCCAGGTAAGCTCACACAGACTCAGTTACACACACACACACACACACACACACACACACACACACACAAACTGTGCTTCACACAAACCTACACACACGGTGGAGGGGCAGGGGGCGGGGGAGGGCATTCAGTTGTACATGCACCTCCATACATAGGAACATTCCATGGGAATACATCCTAAAACAAATTCAGGTGCAAACACAAGCAGTTACATAGAGATACTACATGGTACATGAGTACACATACACAGCATACTTAACACTGCTGTGTCTGTTCACCAGCATATCTGCACACAGATGTGTAGGTGCTGGTATGCCATGGGACCCCATGAAGATCCCCAAGGTCCCAGGAGCTTGGCATTTGGAGACAGTCCTGCCTCTGATCTTCACAATGCTTCTCGTCCCAGAGGCTCACCCTTTTCCTAGGCAATTAGAGAGAACGCAGAGTCCACAATCAGAGAGACTCGGGTTGAAATTTCCTCTCTGCCGTTAATAGCTATCTGACTTGGGCACATCCATGGCTTCTCTGAACTATAATGTAATACTCTGAACACTGGGGGCAGGGAAACCCATAGCAGGGATACTGTGAGGGCCCAGCAAGATCATGTGCTTGGCACTAGGCACGGTGCGCCTCAGATAACCAATGTTAACTCTGCCCTGGCAACTACTGTGTGCCAGGAGGGAGTAAGAGCCTTGGACTGGCAACCTGGTGGCACTTAGAGCCAATCATGCAAGAAACAGGCAGGAGGCAGCTCTTATAGGCGCCACTCTGCCTTCTAAGAGTACTCAGAGTATCTGGTGCTATAAAAGTCAAGGTCCTTTGGGCCAGTACCCAGTGGCCCCTGAGCAGAAGCATTCAACTGAGCAGAAAGGCTCAAACTTATCAGCAGGGAGGGGAGGAGGAGGAAGGAAACCTTGTTTTGTAGGTTCTTCTCTGGACAGAGACAGAAGAGACTAAAGAAACAGAGAATAAGTTGTGGTCCTGTTCCCATGATGCTAGAACTCCTATGGAATTTTCCATCTAGTTTTATCGTTACTCATCCTGTATGTGTTGAACTCCTGTGGGGAGGGGCGATCAGAGCCCATGCTAAAGGGACTTGTGTGAGCGTGAGAGTCTGCCTATGTCACTCAAGTCTTTGGCGCAAGTCTGGACTACCTGCTGTAGTGAGGGAGTTCTGTGTTCAAATCTTGGCCCTGATGCTTCTTAGCTGTGCACCCATAGGCAAAGCACTTAACCTCCCTGATCCTCAGTTTTTGTTTGGAAAATGGATATAAAATGCCACCAGCTAAACCCTTCCCAGGGTTAAATGAAGTCAGGAACAGGCCACAGTCATTCCAGAGTCTAGTTACAGTAAGACCTCTGTCAGTAGAAATCCCTTCTGCTTGGAAAGGATGGGGGCTGACCAGAAGCCACTCTCTGATAAAGTGTTAGCACACAAAAGATAGCATGATGGGACCCATATCCCTCTTAGCCACCATTTCTTCTCTCTCCCTTCCAGGCTGTGACCATGGACATGGGCCAGCATCAGCTGACTCACCCCCAAACCTCCTCTTCCTCCCTGCTCTGCCCTCTGCCAGCTCAGGAGGCCCAGGCTCACCCCCAGGGAGTCCCGACACAGCCCAGCCTGGGAGACCTGTGTGACAGCATGGATACCACAGAGGCTGATCGCGTCTTGGACTTGCACGCAGGAGCAGGGACCCCTGAGCTGGGATCAAACTGGACCAGTGAGGGTCCTGTGCATGGTACAGAGAGCTGCAGACTGGACATGACACCTCCGGGCTGTGGAGGCCAAGACACACAGTCCTGTGGGCAGTGTGCGTGCAGATGTCTACAAGTGGACAGGGCCACCAGCTTCCTTTCCACCCCGACAAGTCTGTCCAGTTATGGAGTGTCCCAGCTGTGCTAGCCCAGAACACAGAACAGGGGTGGAACCAGGAACAGCACATGTGCTTTGTTAGATCAAGGCTCCCAGGTCAAGGTCAGAGTGGGGAGGCGTAGGCTAGGCTTGTAAACATCTGTTTTTAGAGGCTCCATTCCAAGCTTGAAGTGACTGCTAGCCCCTGGGAGCACAAAGACACTAGGCAATTCTGTGTGTCTTTTTAGCATGGGGCCTCTCTGGGGACTGGTCTCTTGGCTCCACCTTCATCCTGTTTGGTAAGAACATCGTTCTGGCTCACCTCACAGCCCACCCTTGCCTGGGCAATTGGAGGACACCATAGCTTCTCAGCTGATGCTGGGGATCCTTCATGGCTCCCCATCACTCATGGCACCCCCAAAGTCTGAGCCCTGAGAACGGGGGCTGTGGCAAGAGAGTTCTGGTACATTCCCTCTTTGGCGCTGGCACTGCTGGAGTTGGTTCTCCCACAGTGATGGATACAGTCCTGGGTGTGCCTGATGGGTTACAAGGGTATTCGGTAACTATTTACAAAGGTCTCCCTGTCGTCTCTCAGCCACTGTGTTCCTTGTTAGGGGCCAGGGAGGGGATGTATATGTAGAGGGTCCGTGGTCTCTGCTATGGCCTGGTGCTGAGTCCTCTGAGGGGATTCCCCACCTATTCTAGTCACTCAACCCCACATCTTCCATGACTTTCTTCTCTCCCCACCCAAGATGGAAATTTTTCTGGTCTGTGTTGGGCTTCCCCACCCGCTCCCCTGCCACAGGTTCCTCCCTGAGGGATGTTGAGAATGGGTGGTACAGAGGGAATGGAAGGGAATGCCCTGAGGTCTCTGGTCCCTGGCCCCAAAACCCTGTCCTCAGCAATCAGACTTGACACAAGAGGAAAAGCTGTCCCCAAGCACAAAACTAGCTGAGGTAGCAGGACAGAGAAATCATACAGAATTGTCCCCTTCTTTGGTGGGTCTATTAGATGCACACCCTGGGCCCAAGTCTGCTTGTAAAGCAGGAAGAATGATTGACAGTGGTCACACTTCCAGAAAGACTTAGCCTACAATATCCTCAAGTCCTTCTCAAACCTCTTTGCAAATCTCCCTCTACCTTGGGGTTCCACAAAAAGTTGTTCCCGTGTGAACATCTCTCTCTTGGTGACATCTTGTCTGTGGTTCAGCGGCTCAGCATTCCTGCATCTCGGAGACATTTTACATACATTTGCTCAAGTCCCAGGGCTCCAGTATCACTAAGGACCATTCTCGCCAACAGTTGCATCCTCACCTAACAAGCCCCCTTCTGAACTCATCCCTGTGTCCAGGGCTGGGCTGTGACCTGCCCCCCAGAAACCTACTAAGCACCTAGAATTTAGTTCCTCCTTTCTCTTTAATTCCATCAGGACCTCTGTGGTCCACACACCCCCGTCTTTGTCACATGCCTTTCTATCAAGAGAGGAAGTAAGAGAAGAGAAGGGTCAGGGAGGGCCAAGCCATTGGGAACCTGAAGTGTTGCCAGGAACTGGAACCCACTCACTCACCATCTGCTTCCCCTCTTTGCAGATGAGTGACCCAGCGGATGCTGGAGAAGGAGATTTCTCCACAGTCCCAGGTGCCCCGAGGAAGCCAGGGGAGGGTGTCTCTTTATAAGGGTGACCAGTCACCTAGCTCCCAGGGTTCTGTTCTGCTCTGAATCTAAGGTCCATGAGTCTGTGAAGGATCCACAGACTTCAAACAAACAAAAAAATAGAGTGTGGTGACAACCTCTCTGTAGTCCTGGCACTGTGGAGGCTGAGGCAGGAGGATAACAAGTTTGAGGATAACCTGGGCTACATAGGATCTCTGAAGACCTGTTTGCGATTAAGGATTTGAATGGTACAGAGAGAGTCCCAGCCTTCCTGGCTCCTACTCCACTCTTCCACTTTGGGGACCTGGGCCTCTTGGGTTAAATGTCACCTCTTCACTCTTGCTCTTCCCTGACACCCCCCCACACACATACTGAGACCTGGGTTCCAGGCTCCATCTCTCCCTGGCTTCCCTCCCTTCCTCCAGCTAGCAGGCCCTTCCTTAGTGTGCAAACAGTTGAATCCAGGGATAAAGGAATTCAGTCTCTTCCCTGTGTAAGCATCTGGGGAAAATGTGTTCCTCCACCCTGCACAGAGCCAAAAGGAAGAGAGGAGGCCATGTAGTCAGATGCATTTCCCCTGCAACCGCTGGCCCATCCAACCCCTCACTCCATACAATACCCCTTGTTCCGTCACACCAGCCACCCACCTCACCAGCTTCTGCCCCTGCCTCAGGTTGCAAATCCTTCGAGATACAGGTTCCAGAGGTGACAAGTCCTTCCTCCCCTAGTGTGGGGACATCTCCTGTGTCCCCATCCCCAGAGCTAAACTAGTAACTCCAAGTGGCCCCTTGGGTCATTTTGTGTTTTCTTTTACTGGTCAGAGGGGCAAAGCCAGATTGTCATGTGCTTGGTCCTCTTGGTCTCTGCAGCAACTTCAGTTCTTGGCCAATAGGAATCCTAGATGGGTGTTGCTAGGTAGGTGGCTATTTTCAGGATAACTAGGGTAAGGGGTGAATAGAGCACTTGCCTAATACCCACAAAGCCCCGAGTTCCATCCCCAGTGCCACACAAACCAGATATGGCGCATGCCTAAGTTCCTCTACACAAGAGGTAGAGGCAGGAAGATCAGAAGTTCAAAGTCATCTTTGACTGTGTAGTGAGTTTGAGACCAGTCTGGCCTATTTTAGACCTTTTCTCAAAAAGTAATTTTTGTAAATTTAGGAGACTTGGCACCTCCCACCCCATGTTCACACACTGCATGCCCCCCCCAAACACTCAGAAAGACAGACTTCACTTATCTCCCATATCCCTTGTCCCCAGTTGCACATGGTGACCTAAGGTGCACAGATCAAACAAGTGCCACATTCTTAACCAGGGGTCATCAAACTCTAGGCTGCAAAATGATTTTTACATTCTTTGTATCTGAGGATAAAAAAAATCAAAAGAAGAAAATGACTCAGGCAAATTCGATGCAATTCAAATTTCCCACCAGTCTCATATTGTCCCCAGCAATGACAAAATTATTGGCAAGACAGACCCCCCAGAACTGTAGAGACAACATATATTGTGACTTGGTCTGTGGCCAACTTGGATGGCCTCTGATATAGCAGGCTGTCGTATTGATGAATAAGCCAACTGAAGTAAAAGGGACTAGTGGCTGCGGGAAGCAGCCTGTAGAGGTGCAAACGCAGAGAAGGGACAGACAGCTCCTCAGCCCTGGCCAGGTGTGTGCCCGCTAGCACTGTGAGTCAAGCCCTTGAGGCCACTGTGAACTATATCACATGTGTCAACCCCGTAGCCCACAGACTGCCTGCACCCCAGAGCAACTGTGAATGTGAACCACAAAAAAACCCTGGAAACTGATTTAAAACATTAAGGGACTTTGTTTTGTTTTATGTTGTTTGGTGTTTTCTCTTTCTTTAAGAGTATGAAGTTTGTAGATAGCAATACCATGTTTTGGCATCAAAAGTGTAGGATGCATGGCTAGCTAGACTTGAAGGCTGCCTTGGATGCAGGTTAGCTTAAACAACAGATACACATTTCTCCCAGGTCTGGGGTGGTCTCTGCCAAGCCTTCTTGCAAACTCTTGTCTCTGGTGTCTTTTTCTTCTACAAATACTAAGAACACCACATTTGTCCTTGGGGGCCTCACCCCCTGACCTCTTCAAAGATTCTTTCTGTGGGTGTGACACTGAAGGCATCAACAGTAGATGTTGGGGGAAAACTCAACATGAGCGTTGTGTGAAGTCATCCTTCATTCTGTACCAAGACCCTGGAGGTGACTATGCCATGGGTTTTCCATATCTGCATTCTTCCCATCATGGGCTTTTCATTCCCACGCTGGCCGCAAGCTTGAGTCCCCAAACAGGCCCTTCCTGTCCTCATGCCTTGCCAGTCTTCTTCACAGCCACCCACTCTCCTGGGGACTGATCTTGTTGCAAGAGTGATCCTGGTAAAGCCAAGCCCCCCTTTGACCCTGTGTTGGCTTCTGTGACAAACTACCCCACATCAAGAGGCTTTTCACCATCCTGTAGATCCAAAGTCCAAAGCAAACTGTCCGAATGACCCACCTGCTCTGGAATTTGTCAATTTCCTTGTTGCTTTCTGACGTGTGATGGTATCTGATAAACTCCAGCATTCCTTGTCTTGTGGGAGTATTCCTCCAATCTCTACCTTTGTCTTTACCAGCCTCACCGATCTCTTTGCATCTCTGTCTTTGTGTGACTCTTTTTATGTGGACTCAGTCTTGTTGAATCAGGACACTGTGTGTGAGTCATTTTTCTTATAACTCTAACCCAAAACCTGAGAGCAACAGTATAGGAGAGGAATCATATATTTTGGCTCTCGGTTTCAGAAGGCTCAGTCTGTAGCTGCCTGGCTCTTTGTTTGTTGGCCTGTCTTGAGGCAGAATGATGGTGTGAAGGTGAGGAAGAGGGAGAGGAGGGGGTCCTTAATGGCAATTAGAGAGAGAGAGAGAGAGAGAGAGAGAGAGAGAGAGAGAGAGAGAGAGAGAGAGAGAGAGAGAGAGAGAGGAGAGAGCAATACAGGGAAGGTCAGGGTGAGATGTGTCCACACTGGCCTACATCCTCCAGCAAGGACCCACCTCCTGCCTTTGAGTATTGCATTGTGAATCCATCCAGGGACTCATTGTATTGTAGGTTAGGTCGGAGATATTGAACTGTCTCCAGAAACTTCATCACAGACACCCAGAGGTACTTCCTCGATCTCTTGAGAAGCATTTCTTAATTCCATTAAGTTGACAATCAAGATTACCCATCGTATCTGTTTACTAGAGTGTGACCTCATCTGAAGTAACACACCTTCCTGAGCATTTTTCAAATCAGGGCCCGTTCTGAGACCCTGGGACATGACTCAAACCCTAGCACTCTCTCAGCAACCATCCTATGTGTGCAGGTGTCATCTTGGCTCCTTTGTGGAAAACCCTGGCTCCTCCAGATACAGATTTCCCAGAATCCCCGGGCTACTTCTCAATCCTACTCATGACAGACACGTCCCATCCTTGAGTCTCCATAGTCATAGACTTCAGCACGTGGATGGCGAGAGTGGGCAATGTAGAAGCACCAAGAAGGTCATTAGGATGAGAGTCTAGAAAGATCTGTGTATAAAAGATCTAGAAGAATGAAGATCTAGACCAAGGAGAGTAAATGTATGACATTCCTGCCACTGGTGCCCCTTCCTCTACCCCTAACAGACATTGCTAATCAATCTCAGCACACCTTCCAACTGCAGTCATAGAGTACTAGACTACACATGCTGAGAAGGGAAGAAAGGTCCCCCAGAAAGCCTCTTCTAACAACCAGTGGTGGCTTTAGGACTCATGCCTCACACTTTTCTAGAAACCAGTCACCCAGGCTCTCCTTAGTGGATACAATCTGCCTGGAACTGTACAGGAGTTATTTTCCAACTAGGGAATTTGGTGAGCTGGGAAAGGATTCTTTCCTGGTAACCATAAGAAAACTGCTTGCTGCTTGGAGAGAGTCACTTATTCTCAGGGGCAGCTTCCCCACCACAGGACAGCTGGGCTGGGTAGCCCCAAAGATGAACACCTGAAAAAGATGGCTGCACGCAAGGTGGCGGGCCTGGAAGCAGGGAGGAATTCCAAAGTTCAGCCAGGGAAGGTGGGGTACGTGGTGTAAGGTGTTGAGATAAAGGGATCTGACCCTAACTGCTTTTTAGTCTCTTGTCTGATAATCAATTCGGTGACCAATAGGACCTTGTACTGACCACCTCTTCATCTCCTGCCCCATCCCATCTCTTGCCCATGTGCTGAGGAAGAATGAAAAGTAGCCATCATGTACTTAAGTGACATCTGTCGAGCACCTCCCTTCTATGGCTATGTGAAATTTGCATTGTGGATCCTTGGATCTGAAAGTCTGATGGTTCAAACCAGTGCTTAGCTTTTCTTTTCTAGTACTTAAAAGGAAAAATCCCAGCTTGGCTATTTCTTCTTGTCTTAAAATGCCTTGATTTATCTTCATAACCTACTGCAAGTGCCAGGATATGAGAAATGCTAGGTCCGGGGATGCAGGAGGTGACTACCCAGTGTTGGGCAATGCTCAAGAAACAACCGATCATGAAAATAGACGTCTGTGGTGCACAGAAGGGTGGGAGAACTCACAGGGGCCATAAATAGGCATGGGCAGTGGCCCATGTACGGAGGTGAAGCTGAGGTCCGAAGGAAGAGGAGGAGGCAGGAAGGTCGGGCTGGCCCAATTAGAAGTCTATCAATCTTGGTGCTATTGACCTTGGACCCAGTCAATTCTTGGGTTCCTGTTGTAGCCCAGGCTAGCCTCGAACCCTTGATCCTCCTGTCCTTGGTGGAGAAACAGTCACTAAACATAGTGATAGAATGTGACTGCTCTGTCCCTGATCTGGCTGTGAACGATAGGAGCTCTCTGTACCATGCCTCTAATCAGATCCAGAACTGGAGGAGGAGATGGGGGTGTGGGGGGGGGGGGAAGTGGGCATTGCAAGAGAATGGAGTTTGGCGAGCACTTTGGAATTTGACATACGTGGCCACCGAATGTCTCCTGGGAAAGAAGTTGGGTCACTGGGACTCTGTTCCCCGAGGGTCAGCAACCCCCATCCTCACCCTGCTCAGGGTGGGACATTGAATATCCACGGGTGTCTCTGCTGTACACGGGCCAGTCACCAACCCTTCTCCTTAGAGCCTGCTCTTGTCTGCTGCAGCTTCTTCATCATGCTCTCCTGCCACCTCTCATCCAGCGCCCTGACGTGTCAGCCCCCCTGACCAACACACCCCTATGGACACACTAGAAAGCCCCACCACTGATAGTTTCTCCATGGTCTCTCTCTGGACATTGCGTTTCATGTATGCAAGGACACTGGAGTATGGACATCAAAGACACACAGGGACATAGAGACGTGTTGTTGGGAAGACCCCCCACAGCCTGCATAATAACACAGAAAAATAATAAATGTGCTGGGCGAAATGCTGATTTGCTGTTGAAGAGGCTGACAATAGCCCAGGGGTCACACAGAGTCCCAGACTGAGTCTGTAATGGGGCCTAAAGTGTAGGAGATAATGCATTAGCTTTGTTGGTAGGGTGGGGTTTCTTCTATTCCTGTAAGTATCTATGTGGGCTTGAGGCATGGAAAACAGCACCTTGGCCAACTAAAGAACTCCCTGGGGGCGGGGCTGTAAATAAATGGGGCTCTCAGACCTGCTTCAACTTGATTCAACTCACAATTCTCTCCCTGCTTCCTCTGGCTGACCACGGCCTCAGCAAGTTCTCAGTGTCCTTGGCTCTGCCGGAGCGTACTTTGGACTTTCTCAGCTTTGCCAAGCCCTTAGCCCTTAATCTTTGCCGACATTAATAAACAGTCTCCGGCATCTTGACACCCAGCTGAATCCCTCACCCCAAAGTGCACCTCTCAGGACATCCCTGGGTGCGTGCAGCTGGAACAGAGAGGTGGTGAGTGTCTCCCACCCATGTAGATGCTGATGGCCTGGGGACTGTGAACAAGGATAGCCAGGTCTCCTAAGGAACAGCTTCCAGGTCCAGGGGGTTGTCAGCCTATCAGAAAGATCATCCCCTGACCACCAAGGCCTGTGTAGAAGCAGGAAACTTTTCCTCCTGTTCCATAGCCCCGAGGTTAAAGCCAAGGCTGTCATTGGAGGCATACAAATCTGGCTCCACAGGCGAGCAGCCTTGCCATGGCAGTTCAGGCTCTGCAGCCCACTTTCCCGCTCCAGACCTGTTGTTCCTACATCCCTGATTTTTTATCTTTTCTTGGTGGTCTGTTCCATAGGCCCTTCTGTCACATGTCTCAACATGGTGGATAGCTCTCCAAGTCACCAACCTGAGGGAAATCCCTCACTGTAAAAAAAAAAAGGCTTTCTTTGTAAATTATTCTGTTGCCTTTTTCTAAACACAAAGTATATATACCTATAAATGCTATATATATTATATATGTGTACATATATATAAAGACTGATTCTTGTACAGCCCTTGCGGACCTCAGGCCCACACTGTTTTCTCTATGTCTGTCTGTACTGACTGTTGCAGAATGAGCTGATGTATGACCTTGGTTCCCCATTTCCTTCTGGACCACTGTCTTTTCCCCTTTGTAGAACTGTCTTTTTTCTCTGTCTCTTTCACTTGTTGCCAACATGTTTCTGGGAAAGAATATTTGATTTAGATGCCATCCAAGAAAACAAGCAGAATGGGTGGATGGGTAGACGGATGGATGGGTGAGTGGATGGATGGATGGATGGATGGATGGATGGATGGATGGATGGATGGATGGATGGGTGGGTGGGTGGGTGGGTAGGTGAATGGGTGGATGTATTGGTGGATATATGGATAGGTGAGTGGATGGATAAGTAAGTGGGTGGAAGGACAGGAGAGTGAATGAATAGAACAATGGATGGATGGATGGGTATGTAGGTGGACGGATGGATGGTTGGTGGATCGGTAGATGAGTGGTTGAATGGTTAGATTGATGGACTGTGGATGGGTGAGTAGGTAGATGAATGGGTGAGTGTGTAGGTAGATGGGGAGGGGGTAGATGGATGGCTGAGTGGATGGATGGAGGATGGATGGATGGGTAGACTGATGGTTGGATGACAGGGTGGGTGAGTGGGTGGGTGGATAGGCGGGTGGGTAGGTAGCTGGATGGATGGGTGGATAGATTGGCAGATGGGTGGGTGGATGGTCCACTGTGTATATTTGTACAGATCATTTATAAAGTTTTCTACACTTCTCAAAAAAGTATTTCTAACCCGGGCTGTTGGACAGTGTGTGAGCCTATGAGCCAGCAAGCCTGCTGTTTCTTGTGTTTAGTGCAATGTGTAGTGAGAATCCAATGTCTGCGTTATTTATGCCAATAAAGAATTTGAGAATTACTGCATCTACTGCTGTCACTCCAGGTCTGAATGCTGTCTGTTGTATGGAAGGAAGCCTGAGGAGGTAACAGTGGCTACTAACTCTGCAGAGGATGCTGTGTAACAAAATACATGCCTTACTCTACAGCTTACAACAATGGGAGTTTATCTTCATGCACCTGAGGCTGTGAGTCTAGGTTGGGCTCTTCTAATAGGCTCTTTTGAGGCTTCTGGTCAGGTTCAAGGTCAGATCAAAGGTCATGCCATATGTGTTCATGCAGACACGAGAGCCAGACCAGAAAACACAAAAATATTGCTTCCAACTGCAGCCACCAATAATCCACTGGCCAGGTCTGGTCAGACAGCCCAGCCTTTCACGGAGTGCTTGCAAAGTCCACCCCGGTGCAGGCTGACATCGTCCACCTGGGGAGCCACAGATGTCTTCTCTGGAAAGATGAATGTGGTGTGGACATAGCAGTCCCCATGGTCATGCTCACGGACATGGCAGAAACGCACACGTGTGTGTAGGCCAGATGTTGACACTGAGTGTCTGAATGTCTTCCTTAATCTTTCTCCATTTTTTTGAGGCAGGGTGTCCCACTGAGCCTGAAGTTTGTCCATTTAGCTAGTGTGGCCAGCCAGCTTGTTCAGGGGATACCCTGTCTCCACCCCAGCTCCAAAGCTGCAGTCTTCAGCCACTGCTTTTGAGGTAGAACCAGAGCTATGTGCAATTCAGGGAACCCTATTCCCTACTCCACAGGCAGGCTCTTCTACAGCCTCTATGAAGTGTTTGGAGGATGCTATGGCTTTCCATTCTGAACAAAGCACAAACTATTGTTCCAAGGCACGTGGGGCAGTATCCTCTTACTCTTTCATATGGTACTGCCTGCTCTTGCCTTAGAAATGTCCTCGGTCACTGTCAGCATTGTGCTGAGGATACTGGGCAACTTCTGCTAACCATATTCCTAGATCCACTAGCCAAGAAGCTGGTCACCAGATAATAAATGACTGCTGTGTGCCTGCCAGTCATTCATACCTAACCCCTTCAATAACATTCTGAAGTTAGACAATCACTTGCTACCCTGGGACCAAGTCCCACTGAATAGCACTGCTTCAGACCAGAATGGGGCCATCCCCAACTTACAACTTACATCTGAGGAAATTAAGATGCAAGGGCATTCAAGCTGTTGTGACCAAGTCATGTTTGGGCCCCCAGAACTCTGGTTCTGACCAGTTCCAAGTCCTAAGTCTCTGGTTTCCAGGGCGAGAATGAGTCACTCACTCTTGGGAAATGTGTGAGTGAATGTGGGAAACTTTCCAGGAAAGCCACTATAAGGCTACCTAGCCAAACCCTGTAAGTCTCAGTCATAGAGCCTTTTGCCATGGTTGGTCCCCTTTGATGATCATGGCACTGTGCAGAGCCCAGAAAGGTGGGGTGACTTGATGAAGGTCACACAGGATCCCAATTCAGTGCCCAGTATTCTTTCTCCTAAAACCCAAACTGCAGTCATACTCAGAACCTACAATAAGTAGGAACATATGATGGCCAGGAGAGAAAGCCTGTATCTCAGCAGGACACTGAGTGTCCCCTGGCCACCTGACCCAGTGTGCTAGTTTTGGGAGGGAGAGATAAGGTATCAGAAATGACAGTACATATGCCACCCTAGTGTCCCTGGGTTCAGGGCCACCTGACCATGGAGTGAAGGACAGCCTCCTCTGCTTATTCCTTCAGCCATGAGCACTTTCTAGATTGTATTACTTCATACATGTTATCTGTGTCCACATATATTTGGAAGCCATCCCTGGCCATATGAGACTTTCATAAAAAATGATAATGCCATGAACTGTGGTGTGTGCCTTTATTTCCAGCACTCCAGAAGCAGAAGCAGATGGGTCTCTGTGCGTTCCATACCAGCCTGGATTGCATAGTTAAAACCCTGTATCAAAGACAAAATAAAATAGAACAAACAAATAAAATAATTTGTTGCTAATTATTGTACTGATTACATTTTGGCTCAAGCATTTTTTGATACTGAGTTAAAGTACATTGCCATAATTTATTTATTTATCTTTTTATTTTTTTCCATGTAGGCTCTCTCACTCTGTAACCCACACCAGCCCTCTGGAGCTCTGTAGCCCAGGCTGGCCCCAAACTCTGCACCCTCCTGCCTTAGTCTCCAGAAAGCAGTTGTCATGGGTGTGCTGCTCTCCTGATCCATCTTTGACTAATTTCACCTGCTTTACCCCTTTGGAATGGTTCTGGGTGTGTCTTGGCTGGGGTACATAACAGAATCGCCCTCACTCTGCTGGAGACTCAGATCAGAACCAACAGAGTAACAGATGAGAGTTCAGGCGGCCGATACGCATCCCTGGCCCCCTCGCTACGGTCCTTGCAGCTAGCCTTGGAGTGGAGTGTCCAGGCTCCACCTGCCCAGCACACCACGAGGTTGGGGAACCTGGGCTTGGAGCAAGCAGCTTCTACTCTCAGATTCTTCCTCTCAATATGGAAATGGAAGCGACTGGTAAGTGCCTCCACCTATGTGGATGCGGGGCCAAGGCTGTCACCATGGCTATCATTAATACCTGGAGCGATTACCTAGTGAAAAGTGCAACCCTAAAGCCACTGTGGCCATGCACGCAGCTCTCAGGAGGGGGAGTGGAAGTTCAAGGTCACCTTGGCCATAAAGCAAACTGGAGGACGTCCTGGGCTACATGAGCCCCCATCTCAAAAAAAAAAAGTAAAATAAAATTAAAAATAACCCAAACACAAGCAAAATAGCCATCATGGGGCTGGAGAGATAGCTCAATGGTTAAGAGCACTGGCTGATTTTCTGGAGGACCGAAGCTCAGTTCCCTGCACCTAGTCAGGCAGCTCCCAGCAACCCATAGCCCCATCTCCAGGGACACACGCTCATGCACACGCACACACACACACACCAGCATGCGGGGGGGCTGCATTGTGTAAGTGTGGAGTCCCAGAGGGGTTTCACCACCAGGGTTGAGGCCCACTGCCCAATTCTGTTGAACTGAGAACAAGTGTGTGAATAACAGGGCAACCTCTCTCACCTGCGTCACACTTGCTTCGAACTAGAAGGGAACACTGGAAGGAAAGGTTTCAACAGGCTGCTTTTAGCAGTAGGCATTTGCTGAACAGCTACTATGTGCCAGGCCTAGGGTGCTGTGGGGAAGAGACAAAAATAGAGCTCTGACTTGGGGCTCGCCCGAGAGAGGCATTGAGGCACCTGCCCAGTGCGTGCATGGGTGGGGGAGACATCTCTGAAGATGTTATCAGTTGGTGATGCCCAAGATCAATTCCAGAGGAAGACAGAAGTCAACCAGCTTGTCAGAGTCTCTCCCAGTTTCTGGACTAGGTAGCTGGGCAGAGCTCACCCGCTTATCAGGCACCCCGCCTCGTGATTCTCACCACAGTATCCTAGTGAGTTTGCTAGTGACCTCACGGTCAGCCGTCTGAGCTCAGCACTTTGTCGACTCTAGGTCTCTGCCTCCTACCCCGTCACCTGCCTCGGGACCTGGCTCCGGAGGCCTCATGGCCCACGGCCCAGCCAGCTGCCTGCTCCCTTCTTGTCTGCACCTGACAAGTCAGGCAGGCTGAGTCACGGCTCATCTTCCCCAGCCCCACGTGGAGGCTGGGTCTGCGCCAGGGGTATGAGCTACCAGCCAGGGTGCCCGCCAATCAGGCCAAAATGAGCCCATAAGCTGCCCTGAGGATTAGACCTAAGAACATTCTAGAATCCCACACTCCACTTTGGAGCTCCCGAGGGGGCAGACCACAGCAGACGGGCGTGTTATTCAACCATGTGTGGGGAAACCTGTCTTGCCTGAGGATAATGATACAGTAATTATTCACCCAAAGGGGTGCCAGCTGCTGTAGCCCCAGCACCCGGGATAATGCCTAACACACAGTAGGCACTCAAGAAGTTCTTTTATTAAATAAGGACACAAATGACAACTGCCTCCGTTTGTCAAGTGCGTGGCATAGGTAATTGCACCTTTTACCGTTAGTACGCACTAATAATTTTCAATGGATTACACCTTCATTCCCATCTCCACTAGGTAGGCACCGCTTACATCTTCCCTTACATCCCTGCACACAGTAGGTGTTCGTCGAATGCCATTCACCAGAGGCAGGCGCGGGCATGATCTCATTTATTCTCTCGAGGCTCGACTCGGGCAGGGAGGTGAGGTTCCTCAGAGCATGCAGGAAGTCTGTGCATTTGCAGACCCTGTGCGCTCTTACCGGCTGGCTCCCACTTCCTAGCAGTGGGAATAAAGATGGGGGCCCCTCGGGGAAGGGCGTGGGGGCTGGGGGGAAGAACACCACTTTCCATTCTCAGTCCCATTCTCAGTCCCAGTGGCAAGGGCTCATCTCAGCTGCTGTTCACTGCAGCTGCAGCAAAGCCCAGAGAGGTAGAGGAACCTGCTTGAGGTCACACAGCACTCCTGACTCCATGTCCAGTGCTCTGTCTCTCACATCCCCAGCTGTGGCTCCACACTGGAACCCTTAGGTCATCTGGGGGCACAAGTGGGTAAGGAGAGAAGGCCTCAGCAACCTGGCACAGCATTCCTAGGGGCGGGTGGTAATTCCTTACTTGACTGTGTGTCTTTTAGGCCTGGCTTCCTGTCCCTGAGCCTCAGTTTGTCCTGAGGGTCAGGTGACTACTTTTCAGGTGACATGGTGGGAAGCCACAACTTGACGTCAGGCTGAGTGTGATGTGTGGGTGCCGACTCTCCTGCTGTGTGACTTGGGAGAAGAAACTTAACGTCTCTGAGCCTTGGTTGCTGCATCTACAAATAACATAATTACTAAGTAGCCACTTTGTGGAGTTTGTGAGATTTGTTCGGGGGCAGCCCAGACATCCATCCTGGCACATAATAAATGCTCAGTTAAAGCTCCCAGGACTCTTGGGTTGTACTGTGAAGGGCCATATTCGGATCCAGCAGGCACGGCCTAGACACAGAGGACCCGTGGCTGCAATCCTACCTCTAGGCCACCCCAGCCAGCTGGGGGAAACCTGAGCCACCTCCGTTCCTGGCAGAAGCTGTCACAGCCACCACAGCCTCTGGAATGAAAGAAAGGTCAGAGTCTAGGGAAGCAGGACTGGCATGACGGAGGGAGGGCTGCCCGGGGGCTGGCCGGCCACCCTCTCCTCCCAGCTTTCCAGGGGAAGCCTTGAGCATGCTGGGCCTGGGTGCGGCCCCCCTGCCCGGGGCTTGGCCTCTGGGTCCCGGTGCTGAGCCGCCTCCCAGCCTGCCCCTGGGGAGGGGCCACCTGGTGTCAATTAAGGCCCTGAGTCGCTCGGCCGCACCATGCAGGGCCGCTGATTAGAGCTGCCTCTCTCCAGATGGGGAGCGTGGACTGAGGGGCGACCCTACCATGACTGGGGGAGGCCTCGCAGGAGCGGTGAGTAGCGGGTGTGGACTCTGTCCCCTGGGTGGGGGGGAAGCTGGTTGTGTGCGGGCACTGGGCATCAGGGGAGGGGACTCTTGAAGCAGAGTTTGTCCTCTGGAGACCTTTCCAGGCCTCCCAGCACCCCGGACCCTCTTCTCCTCAGCCTCACCTCAAGGAGACCCCAAGGGACCATATGCCATCCGGTGTCCTTCCTCAAGTCATGCAGTCGCAGAGGGCACCCCCACACTGCCTCTGAAGGAGGCATGAAGGGTGGATGAGGGACTCGCTCGGACAGAGGCTATTTGGAGGAGTCCCTGCCTCTCTTCTGGACACACACCCCCCTCCCCCGGGAAAGGCCGTCTCCAAGTCAGCTTGGGTGGGCATCTAAGGCTGTGCTCCCACAACCGGCTGGTCCCAGAGTCCCTTGCTGGGGGCGGCCCCACAGGGGACATGCAGCGGTGGCTTCTGCACCAAAGCTGCTCTTCAGGAGGGGGGAAGCTGTGGCTCCAGATGCCATGCGTCCAGGGGCACAGAAGGCCAAGACAGGTCCTGGCCCTGCACCTGCTTCTAGGGCCACCGGTTCCACCTGGCAGGGTCCGTGTCACTTCCTGAATCCCAAGAGGGGACAGTGTGTGGTGCAGCTGCCTGCCCATGGGACAGACTCCGGGAGGGTGCCGCTGAGACCTGCCCGGGATCAGGTGACTTCGTGATCAGCCCCTGGGTTGTGTCTATGAAATCTCAGCTCCTGGCAGGGGGAGATCTCTATAGTCGCGGAAGGGTCTTCTGTGGTGGCACCAGCGACACTGGTGATTCTAAAGTTGGGGGACACCTGGGTTGGGCCGAGGAGAGTAAAGGCAGCTGTCTGCATGATGGAACAACAGGCATGTCCTTGGCTGTCCCTTTCTGCATTCACTCAGCAAACTACCGTCAAGCCCTGTGTCCTCAGGGTACATGTCCCTTAGTGTGCGTTTCCTACTAAGTGTCTCAGAGAGTGGCTCTGATGGGTGGACTGAGAAGGAAGGACCGGTCACCCCTGTGACCAGCAGGGCACTGCAAAGTGCTCCTGTGACTGTGTGACTCTGTGTCTGCTGTGTTGCACTTGGAGGCTGTGTTCCGTGGACATGGGACTCTTGGTTGTGTTGCCCAGTTACTAAGGCTACTCTTTCTAGTGATGTCATTTTGCAGGGCATGGGGCACGAGAATTCTGGGGACGCAGCGCCCCGTGAGTTCCCTGGCTAGTAGCTGCCCCACCCTCTTGCGTGCTCATCTTGGGGACTTAAACCAGCTCTGTCTCTCAGGCTCCTATCCAGCTGTTGGTTGGACTGGAAGACTCTGGAACCCCCATGAGTCTGAGGCTAGCAGAAGATGAGGGTTAACCACAGAGAAGCTCCATTGCTTTCTGGGAAATACTAACCCTCATTCATTTCCACCATGAAACATCCTCTGCAGGACTCCTCCCACCTAGGACCTGGGCCTGATCCATAATAGTGAAGCAATAACTCAGTCAGGTCACAGGCGCTTTGCAGAGAAACACTTGCTCTCAGGACTGAATTACAAAGTAGCTTTCCCGGTAAGACCTCTGTTGCCGAGGCTTTCACTCCCATGCACTGGTCAGCGTTCATTGAACATCTACTGTGAGTCAGGACCTGTCCCACTGGTGCAGACACACCAAGGCATCTGAATTCGAGACTCCATCATGCCTCCTCTCTCCCCTTTGTCTGAAGCAGGCCACCCATATCCAGTCCGGAGGAAGCCAGGTGCTGCAGGAGCAGAGGCAGATTGAGGTCCCTATTCGGGGTCCCCTTGCAGCATCAATCAGAATGTTCCCAGGGTGCACTGGGAATCAGTGGCTCTGACCAGAGCCCAGAATTCACCTCATGACCCACAATAATAGATCTTTAAGCATTTTGAAAATATCCACTCCCAGGACAAGATGAGGTTCTTGTGTGCCCATGGCTTAGCTACTGTTTTCCAAGGGAAAGTCTGATCGTTTTTCTGCTTGCTGCCTAAGCCTGCCTGAGGCATCAGCACAGGTCACTCATTAAAGAGAAGGTGTGTTTAGTGTTCCTACAAGCTGGACCACACCTCGTGTGGCACCCGAGGTAACTCACCTACTCAGGTCCTTTTCCCACCAGCTGTCTAGTGACCAAGGGACCCACAGCTTGAAACTCCAGCGCCGGCCTCTTCATGAGTTAGTCTTCAGCGGGACATAAGCGATTTTGTTTCCTGGTTTTATTTAGCTAGCAGCTCTGGGAATGGAACTCTGGGTCTCAAAAGCTAAGCAAATTCTACCACTGAGCTACAGCCCCTGCCCCTCTTGGTTTGTTTGTTCGGGGTTTTTTTTGTTTTGTTTTGTTTTGTTTTTTTCTTTTATTTTTTATTTTGCATTATTTTTGGTTTTTCAAGACAGGGTTTTTCTGTATTATTTTGGAAGCTGTAGACCAGGAACTCTCTCTGTAGACCAGGCTGGCCTCGAACTCACAGAGATCCGCCTGCCTCTGCCTCCCAAGTGCTGGGGTTAAAGGCGTGCGCCACCAACGCCCGGCTTGTTTGTTCATTTTTTAATATAATGTTTTTATTTACTGTTTGAAAAGTTCATAGTGCACACAATGTATTTTGATTATATTCGCCCCCACTCATTCCCAGCTTAGTGTCCTTTTTTTCATCACCCACCAAGTCTGTCTACGCTGCGTATGCACTCACGGGCGTGGGGGCACCCACTGGAGCATGGCCAGCCTACGCCCCTGGTTTTCAGGGACAGGGCCTGGCTCCCCCTTCCCTAGGCCAGGATTACAAGCAGGCTCTGCCATGCCTGGTGTATGAACACTTTCTTGTATAGGGCTGGTGATGGAAGGTGTGGGCAGCACTAAGGGAATGGGTGGGGCCTGCGGAAAACAACACGGAACTTTTGCCTGAACAACGTTCTTGGGAAATGCATTAGAGCCAAATGTTCCAGATGAAGCCTGAGAAGTGGAGGGAGGTCTTGTCATCTCAGTCCCCATTCGACCCCTTGCCCTTGAAGGGTCCTGAGGCCCCAGCCCAGCCAGGGGGACATGGCAGGTGAGGCTGTCTGGCAGGTGAGGCTGTCTGGCAGGTGATGATAGCAGTTACCTTGAAGTAGGAGGAGACCTTGAGAAAGGCAGAATCTTGGGAAGACAGACACACATCTGTTCCTGTATTCATTCAACAAACAGCTGGTAAACCCCTATTGTGTTTTGGGATCTGGGCTGCATGCCGGTAGGGGGCAGAACACAGCCCAGATGGTCTCCTTGGCACAGAAGGGGTGCTGTGTGTACCATGGTAGGGGAATAAAGGGGCAGGGAGGGTAGGATCTGATCAGAGCTGCTCCAGGGGTCATGATGATAGGCAGGTGAACCCAGCCCATCGCAGCCGACACCCCAGCAGGAAAAGGATTGCCTTTGGTCTGAATGCTAGGAAGGAGAGCTGCCAGGACAAGGGTGCAGGGGAGGCTTACACAGGGCACTGAGCAAGGCTGGAACAAGCTTTGACCTGGTCCAGGGGACTCTGGGAAATGAGCTACATCTCAGAGTCACGACACCCAGAGGCCCAGGCAAACAGGCTCAGCACCGGGTCAGTTAGTTACTGCTCAAGCTGTCACAATGTCCCAGGTAACCCAGCTCCCTTCATGTCAAGAGGCACAGAAGCTGGGGCGCAGGTGCACAGGCCCATCAAAGGCCACAGGTGTGAATCATACGGCTCACCCACCACACTGACCAGTTTCTAGATTGAAGGTAAAGATGTGCACGGGGCTAGATGAGGACCATGTGGGGCTCGTTCCAATGTAAAGGGAAGCCAATGGGAGCCCCAAACCTAGTGTGGGAAGTCAGGGGAATGAGCGAGGAAGAGTGTGGGGCCCGAGTTCAAATCCTAGCACCACCACTTGGTGGGCCTTGGTTGTCAAGTCAGTCCCTTGGCTCTCGGGGCCTGTGATTCCCTGGCTGTGGGGTGTGGATGCCATGTGGCCTCTCTTCTGGTATAGTGGGTGAGATGTGCGTATAAGTTACAGGGTCCAGTTTCTGGAAGATGCAAAGGGCAGTGGGGGTTACACTGAGACAGGTCTTTGTGTCTCAGAGGGGAGGTTAAGAGGGATCAGGGCTTAGTCCACTTTCTGCTGCTGTGATGAAACACCATGACCAAAAGCAACTTGCTGAAGGAAGGGTGTGTTTGGTTTGTGGCTCACAGTCCATCGCCAAGTGGAGCCAAGACAGGAACCTGGAGGCAGGAACTGAAGCAGAGGCCCCACAGGAATGCTGCTCCATGGCTTGCTCCATGGCTTGCTTTCTTTACAACCCAGGGATGGCCCTGCACACAGTAAGCTTGGCTAATCAATCGTTAATCAAGAAAACAGAGGCCAGATGCGCTGGCTCAGGACTTTAGTCCTAGCACTTGGGATGTTGGGATGTAGAGGCAAATGGATCTCTACGACCTCAGAGCCAGCCTGATCTAAATAAGAGCTTTCCAGGCCAACCAGAACAATGTAAAATTGTTCATTGTTGTCATCATCGGCTAGAAAAATGAAAAATGATTTGGTGTTTAAAAACACTCGTTGCTCATGCAGAGGACCTGGGTTCAGTTCCCAGCACCCATACGGTGGCTCACAATTGTCTGTGACTCTGGTTCCAGGGACCCTGATGCCCTCTTCTGGCCTGTGCGTGCACCACACATGCACATACATAAAAACGTAACACAACACTCATACATTTAAAAGTAACTGGGTCTAAGAAAAAATAAGGAGAAATAAAATGTCCCACAATCTTGCCTTACAGTCCAGTCTGATGGAGGCATTTTCTGAATGGGGTTCCCTCTGGTGACTCAGCTGACCCAAAACTAAGCAGCACAGCATTGGGGGGGGCATGGAGCTTACTCTGGAGAGGCTTGTGTTCAGCTAAGAGCTGGGAGAGACAGAAGCCTGGAACCACCAAGGGGGCTGGGGCTCCAGCCCCGTCCCCTCCTCATACTTCACGAAAGCCTGAAGCATTGGCTAGGAGCCCACCTTGCCCATCAGCCACCCATCCCTCCAGCATTCCTCATGCACTGGACCCCAGGAATATACATGAATGCAAGCAAGGACCCCCATGTGCACTCACGTATATGTGCATCCATTTATTTAGTTACTCATCCACCCCCTTATGTGAAGATAGTCTTGCTGTGGAGCCCAGGCTGGCCTCAAACCCAAAAACCTCTTTGCTCCCCCTAAAAGTTCAGATACAGATCCAGTATCCTACCACACAAAAAGACCCTGAACCCACGTGTTTAATGGTACTTTTACAGAAGTGGGTGGGTGTGTCTGTGTAAGGACACAGGTGGAAGCTGTGTCAAGTGCTGCGGGAAGCATGTATTTGTGCCCGTGAGCCTGTGTGGCCCTCTTTGCGTGGGACCATCTGTGTGCGTCAATGCATTTCCATCCAACTTTGGGTTCTCCAGAGAAACTCAAATCTCATTCGGTTTAACCCTACCCACCGATCCAGTCGATGTCTAAAAAACAACCCGTCTCTTGTGTGCACTGCACCCCACAGTTTGTGCTTTCACCCCTTGTTATTCCCAGGGCTCCCCCAGGAGCCATGTGAATATGGCTTCCTGCAGGTAGCGGGTATGGAAACGGAGGTCCAGGGGCTCAGAGCTGGGCAGAGACCGGACAGTAGTGTGGTGAGACCTCGGCTCTCACTGCAGACCCTCCCCTCCTAGCCCTAGTGCTTGTGTGTGCAGTGAAACGTCTACAAAAGCCCGCATGTGTCCTTCGGACGGTTCCCTTTCTCTTCTGGGTTCTGTTTGTTCACCGTGTTGTTTTTTGTGACCCCGCTTACCCTGGTTCTCCTTCCCTTCCACTGGGGATACTTGAGGCTAGAGCAGCAACAACTTACAACAGCTTCAACAACAACTTCTCCTCCTCGTCATCGTCGTCCTCCTCGTCGTCCTCCTCCTTTTGTGACTCAGTTTAATTACAGAACACAGAATGAAAAACAGCTTTTCTGCAATGTCGACTATGTTTCCAGAATAATAAATTGCAGAGAGATGTTTGATGCTTACGGATAAAAAAATACATGATCTCAAAAAAGAGTGTGTGTGTTCATGGGTCAAACCTGTGAGTGGAGAAAGAGAAACTCATTCTGGAAGTTTGCAGTGTTGCTGGTAGTGAGTCTGCCTCCCACTCCTGCCCCTGCTGCTCTCGCCCTGTACCGTGGGCATCCAGTGCGAAGCCATGGTCCTCCAAACACCCCCAGGGATTGGGTGGCACTGAGAAACTGATCCCTAGCCTTGAGCTGTTGAGGAAGGTGCTGTTGGAAAGTCTGGATCTCAGAAGAGCTCTGGGGCCCATTAAAATTAGTTGATGAGAGAACATGAAAGGTTTTGACTGTTCTCTCCTACACCATGTGTCCATGAGACACACACACACCACACACACACACACACACACACACACACACACACACTCCTTCAGTCATCACTTTCATCCACTGGTTTAATCATCCATCTAGCCACCTTTTATTCATCTAACCATCCTTCCCTCTTTTCTTCCCTCCTCCTTGTTAGCAACTTCTTCTGTCATCTGCCTAGACATCCATGATTCTATTCATTCACCCATTCACCAGTCCATGCATCCGTTTCCCCCATTGACCATCACTCATACATTCGTGTATCCATCTGATCCGGTTATTTGTTCACCTCTCTGTGATTGGGGTCCCCAAGAGTAGCCCAAGTCTGGTGTCTCTCTAGGAGACTCATGAATTTAGTATAGTAGAAGACAAAAATATATGGGGCGTAGTTCAAGAGCAATCACCAATACGGCCCCTAGAGACTATGTGATGAGGGTATGGGACACATCTCTTGGGGACTGGGTCTGAGATATTAGCTCTGGAGATGGGCTGGAGGGTGAGTCTCCTCTGTTTTTCCCTTTCTGTCTCTGGATATCTTTCTAACTGTCCCCTTCAATGCCACCATCAGAGGATGTCCCTTCCACTTTGCATACCCATCACTAATCCTGTCACCTGCTCCGTGGAATGGACAGGGCCTAGATTTGCTCTCCCCCTGGCTGACATACCACAGCCAGAGGCTCGGCAAGGGTTTAGCCTTCAAAGTGGCGCCTGCTGCAGTGTCTTTGGACAAGGTGTGCCTTTAAAAGACTCAGATCCTCACAGATTCATCTCCTTCAGTGTCACCGTGAAATGTCCTCATTACAATGCTTAAATGGGTGCCAGCAGACACGCACAATGAGTTCTTTGCTCTTCCAGTCTCCCGCACTGTCCTGCAGCAAAAGCAGATAGACACAGCAAACACGATTGCAATTACGCAGCCAATAAAACTCTCCTTCAAAACACACGTGTGATGGTCAGCGTGATGTTTTGCTGCGACAAAGTCATTGCTCATACTGCAAGTGTGGGACATGTTGCCTAGAGAGCTCTTTTTTTTTTTTACTTTTGAAGAGCTTAATTAGCAGTTGCTTGGAAATTTTTTGGGGGGGTGGGGTTTGGGTTTTTCTTTTCCTTCCAATGGTCCTTTTAGTCATCCCTTGCACACCCGCCTCTGCTTGTGGCGGCTTAATTTTCCGCCTCATTGTCCTCACTGGGATGTGAGTCCTCTGTCCTTAAGGTGTAGCCGATGTCCCATCCTTAGGCTTCACTGGGCACCAACAGGAGCATTTCCACACGGCATCCATGCTGTCCCTTTGTCCTTGTGCGGTAATTACAGGGGGTTGGCTCAGCACAGTGACTGTCACGGGCACAATGCAGAAGAGTGTCTGGAAGAGGTAGAGCTCAGCGACAAGATGTTCATCAGTCAGTCCGAGAGCAATGGCTGTCGCCACCTACAGACTCACACAGCAAGCTGGTGTTTATGGCCCGAGGGTCCCAAGAAATCAAGTTCAGGTGCCTCTTGCAACAATGAGGAGCATGAAGGGATGTACAGGTCCAGCTAAGAGAGTTGGTGGTATTTAGACTTGATGTCACGAGAGCTCTTGAGGCTAAATGGGAAAGAGAGGAGCAGGGGGTGTGGAGAGAAATAGACTAGGTGGCATGAGACACCAGTTATCCCAGCAACGAGGACACAGAACCAAGAGGGTCATGACTTAAAGACCAGTCTGGGCTATAGAGTGAGATCTGGGAAGGAAGGAAGGAAGGAAGGAAGGAAGGAAGGAAGGAAGGAAGGAAGGAAGGAAGGAAGGAAGGACAGATGGGTGGACAGACAGATGAAGGACTAAGCAGACTTTGAGCCTTGATGGTGACATCCAGAGAATGGGCTTCAGTGTTACCTTCCCAGGGCCATCACCTGGAGATTTGAAAGAACCAACAAGCAGCTAGGCAAAGGGAAATCTCCACAGTTTCCTAGGCCTGTAGGCATCTGGGCTTGGCTCTACCCCACTTGTCTGATCCTTGTTTCATGGGCTAGATGAGAGTAAGACCGAGCCTGGCAGCATAGACGGGTGAGTCAGGCAGACACATGCTGAGGATCGGGCAGCCCACAGTCTCAACCCAAGCTGTACACCTCACTGGCTGTGTGGTCTGGGGCTCATCCCTCAACACAGCTGGGAGTGTGTTTCCTAGGCAGCAAATGGGAACTGACAGTCATCTCTGCCTGCATTTATTGCCAATGTTTTATGGGTGATATTTACAGGGGTTTAGCAGTGCCTGGAAGCTGTGGGCTCACAGGAAAAACTGTTGCCCCAGCTCCTACCTGTATTGTAGTCACTGGAATTCTCTCCTCCGTTTATATTCCCCATCTACTGTCCATCTGGTCCCAGCTTCCTGCAGGTAGCGGGTCCTGGGAACACTCATAGATGCCATGATCTCATGACTCCTCTTCTAATATCCCTCCCAGAGCAATGGTGTGTGTGTGTGTACACATGCAAGCGTGTAGAGGTCAGAGGTCCATGCCAGCTTCTTCCTCAATGGCTCTCTATGTTTTGAGATAGGGTCTCTCGCCAAGCCTAGGGCTTGCTGACTAGCTAGACTGTCAGTCCAGTGAGCTCCAGGAATCCACATGTCTCTGCCCACGTCCTAACCCTGGGTTTGCTGGGGCGTACTGTCTGCCCAGATTTCTCATGGGTGCTGAGGCTCTAAGCCCAGATTCCCAGAGCCATGCTCTCAGTGCACAAGAGTATAACACTCAGGATTGAATATGAACTGTGTTGGAATACTGTGATCCACAACTTACCACTTAAACACCATGTGCTATCATGTTTCTATTAGCACATCAGTTAACAGAAGCTCTCTGCAAGCCTGACAAACGCTGTCATTTTATGTTGTTGCTAGGGGTTCATGCCTATAATCTCGACACAGGGTGGGGGGGCAAGGAAGGTTGGGGGTTTGAGACCAGCCTGGTCTCAAATAATGAGACACCCCCACTCAAAGCAGACAGTAGCAATAGCAAGCATGTAATCTTAAGGTGGGGGGAAGAATATAAGTATCTCAAGATATTTATGGTAACTTTAAATGGATAGGAAAATGCCTCCCAAGCCCTAGTTTTTGGGACGATGAAGACAAGGGTGTTGAAAATAGTCCCGTGGCTCTTGTTTCTGTAAGAACAGCAAAGACAGCAAATGCTAGGCTTCAGGGAGAAGACCGTGAAATAAAGACACAGCTTTTCTTGTCCACAGTCAAAGTCCCTCTGAATTGTGTCCTAAGAGCACATGTTCCATGTCGGATAATGGGAGCCACCTGTATGGTGAGTCACCATCAGTTGAATAGATTTATCTTTACTTGCATATGGAGAGGTTTCCCTCTAGGATACACACACACACACACACACACACACACACACACACACAGCACACACAGTGGGAGTGATCCATTAAGATAGAAATCTTAGAGCAGGGGGGATGGTTCAATGGTTACAGTGTTTGCTGTGCAAGTGTTGAGTCCAGAGTTCAAATCCCTAGGACCCACTGTAAATGTTGAGTAGGCATGGTGGCTTGGAGGTAAAGGTAGGGGACCTCCCTCCCCAGGGTTTGATCAAGAGACACTGCCTTGAATAATAAGGTAAGGAGTCATCCAGGATGTTTAAGATACCTCAAGTGCTGTCCTCTACACACGCATGCACCCACACACACACGAGTGTCCCCCACATGTGAATGCACATACATGCACACAACACATGCATACAAAGTTTTCACCCTGCAACCTAGCCCACATTCTTCTGTTTCCAGCTGTTCCCCCGCCATTCCCTCCAGCGCTCTCCATACCACACTGACAATGTCTGTCAGTCCACAGACCCAAGACGACATCTCTTGACACTTCTTGCTCCATCCACACAATCTAGGTCTGTCACTATTTTTAGTTCTGCAATGGTTACCGTGGCAACTTTGAGAAATGCTTTTACACTCTTATCCCTTCCTCTATTCACAACTGGAAGTGTGTTTTGTCTCCTCACAATTTTAGAGGTGATGTGGGGGCTCCACTCCTTACCTCATCTCTTTTCCCTGGACCGCCAGTGCCAATATCTGGAGCTTATGTGTCTCGTTACATTTAGTGTATATGTGTGTGTGTGTGTGTGTGTGTGTGTGTGTGTGTGTGTGGTGTGTGTGTACTCAAAAACTCACAGGTACCACAGCGCACATGCATAGGTCAGAGGATAATGAATAAAAGTCAAGTCTCTCCTTTGATTGACAGGTGGATCCTGGAGATCAAATTCAAATCATCAGTCTTGGCAGCAAACACCTTTGTACACTGAGCCATCACACCAGCCTGGAAACTTTGATGGATAGATCCTGTGTTACTTAGGGTTCCTATTGCTGTGATGAAACTCATGACCAAAGCAATTTGGAGAGGAAAGGATTTGTTTGGCTTAGGCTGCCACATAACTGTTCACCATCAAAGGAAGTCAGGACAGGACCTCAAGCAGGGCAGGAACCTGGAGGAGCTGATGCAGAGGCCATGGAGGAAGCTGCTTACGGGCTTGTTCCCCCACAGCTTGCTCAGCCTGCTTTCTTATAGAACCCGGGACCACCAGCCCAGGGATGGCACCACCCACAATGGGCTAGGCCATCCTCCATCAATCACTAATTAAGAAAATGCCCTACAGGCTTTCCTACAATCTGATCTTATTGAGGCATTTACTTAATTGAGGGCCCCTCCTCTCAGATGGCTTTAGCTTGTGTCGGGTTGATATAAACTGATCTAGCATAGGTCCCATGTCTCTAAGGGAATTATATGCTCCTGGAAAGTGGGTCTTGTTCAGTTCCTTTTACATCACGAAGTACAGTGCCTGGCTTGTTGGTTGTTGTCACTGTGTTCTCTGCTCTGAGGGTACAGACCTTGGCCTAGAGAGGAAGTAGGAGGATACAATACAGGCCTGATCCAGATGATAGAGGGATGATAGACAACAGTAGAGAAACAGAAAGAGACTGGTGGGCAAGCTGGTAGGTGGATGTATGCATTGTAGATGGATATGTCTATATAGATGGATATGTTGATGGTTGTGTGAATGGATGGATATGTGGATGGATGGACAGATGGATGGATGAGTGGATGCTTGGGTAGATAGATAGTTTGGTGGATTAATGGATGTGTGGATATGTGAAGGGATGTATAGATGGATAGTGGACAGATGAATGAGTGCATTGGTCCAGGAACACCGGCAGAACTACCATCACCATGATTTTGTGTGTCAGTGATTGTCTCCTGGTCTTGGGGCCCGAGTTTACAATTAAAACTTTATAGAAGCCTTTTCAGGGAGAATGTGAAATGGCTGCAGGGTCGTCATTAACTCACCCCCTGATGTCATCACTGGCTTTTCAACAAGGCATAAAATGGTTCTGGAAAAGAGGAAGAAGACCAGACTCCAAGTGGGAAGAGGCTGTGACGATTCTCAAGTATGAAATTTTCTTCCAGCTACCATTCCTATTTAAAAAGAGAACTTACTTCCTCTGGAAGAGGCCTTTGCAAGGCCCCTTCTTTCAGTATTGTTTATTTATCTAGGGGCAGAGGGTGGCACACATGTGTCACAGCACAGATGTATAGGTCAGAGGATGACTTTCAGAAGTCAATTCTCTTCTCCCACCAGATGGATTCCAGGGATCAAACTCAGGTCATCAACCTTAGTGACAAGCATCTTTACCCACTGAGCCATACCAACAGCTCCAAAGACCCCCTGTTTTTCATTTAGCCTCTTTAATGTCAGTTCTAGGCTCAAAGCCCAAGTGGCAAAGTCAACTGCAACCTCAGCCCAAATTCCTTTGTGAGCACACACTGGACTATGGATAACTCTCTTCTTTTAGCTTCACTCCTAGGATCCAGCAAGGTGGGTCAGCACACTGGCCTTTCCCCTGGCTCAGCATGTTGTCCCTTCCCCTTGTTTTCCTCAATCTGCTCCTGTGTGGAAGCTGTTCTCACCACAGCGCCTTGTCTGGGATATCACTTCTCCCACCAACACTTCCTTGGGACACTGCCTCTTGTACTCATCCCTATCATGACCCATATCATACTGGATTGGGAATACTCGTGGTCTTATCTCCCCCTCTACAATGTAAGTTCATTTAAGATAGCATATGGAGCCCAACAGTGCCTCACCAAGTGCCTGGAAGTATTCAATAAAAATGTTCATGGTAGGTGCATGGCGGATGGGTGGGTGGGCAGATAAATGTTTAGAATGGTGGTAGGTTGGATGAGTGAGTGGGTGGATGGTTATATGGAGGGACAGTAAGAGGAAGAAGAGGGAGAGAGAGGTTAGATGGATGTGTGGATGAATGGGCATAAAGAGGGAAAAAGGGATGCGTGGTTATGTGGGTGGGTGGATGGATGGATGGATGACAGGATGGGTAGATGGATTGTAGAGTGGATGGATGAATTAAAATATGAGATGGTTCCACAAATAAAAGTTTACTGGTTAGAATAATGGACATGTGCCATTAAAACACATGTCATGGATGACTTGATTGGCTCTATCAGTGTGCATCCCTGAAGTTACATTCTCACTCCAATTTCCTCAGTTCCAGTAACCCAGGAAGGCCCTGTTATCAAGACTGTCCCTGGGAGTGGGCTACAGCTTGATGGTAGAGTATCATTGCCTAGAGTTTGTGAGGCTCTGAGAGTTTGAGTGATATGACAAAACACAAAAAGGGGGAGAAGAGGGAGGAAAAAGAGAGAAGGAGAGAAGGAAAGAGGGGCAAGGCCATCTCACAGTCTTCTTAGGACAGTTGTGGGTTTTGCAGATTGGAATCTCAGTATTGAAGGTGTTTATAATTGAGATTATATGGTGTGGTTTCTTTGAATTTCTGGTTGAGCAGCAAACATTTCCTGGAGATCTTCCTGCTCTACTGTCTATGGTCAGGACTGAAGACAGGGAAATGGGAAGCCATTACCTCCTGGTCCTGGGAGCTTCCAGTTGGAGGCAAGGTCTGGATGCCAATGTTCATCCATTCAGGGACACTGTGACCATAATAGCAGTGACAGCCATCACTGCCATTTACTGGCTAGGTCAAAGAAAGAAAAGTGACCTGTGAACCTGTCAGGAGAAGGAAAGGGAGGGGGCCCTTCTTGACAAGCTTTAGTTACAGCTGACTTCCCTTCACAGCAGCTGAAAGGGAGTCTGGGAGCGGTCAAGTGGGTAATTCAGGGTTACTCAGCCTATGACTGCCATGGTCTGCTCTTAGCCGCCCCACAGCCTCTGGAGCAACCTGAAGCTTCTCACACAGAGGCACCAAGAGCACCCAAGCAAGGGATTCAGGAAGTCGTCACTCACCCTGGAGAAGATGGGGACATTTCATTCAGGAGGGGACACCCATCTGGGTAGGATTTCTGGATGTAGAGACAGATATCCACAGATTTAGAGAGGGATTATCCTAGGGCTTCCGATGTCTCTGTGACTGGCTTGCTAAAGACTCTGAGCAAGAGCGTGGGATGGGCATTCCTCAGCTAAGTCATCTTGCTTCCATTCTCAGCCATGAGGCGCCCAGACTGGAATCCGGCTAGCGAATTAGATAATCTTGGCTTGGGTTCACAGCTCTGGGACATTCATGGGACAGGAAGGTATAGAACTCAGCATCCGTCTTCCCACTGGACCTCTCTGCACCCAGGTCTCTTCTAGAAACTGGGATATCTACTTTGCCAGAATTGCTAGAACAGCATAGAGATGATGTCTGTTGGCCTTACGCGTAGGAGGGCTCCTTCAGTGTAAGATCCTTTCTTTTGGCCTCTGGGCCTGAGAAGACCACACAATCCATCCCAGATGATCCCTTTGTGTAGAGGTAAGCCCTCTGAGAACCTGACAACAAGAAAAATGCACATACACCCTGATCATGTATGCCATATCGGGACATGTGAAGACCAAAAGTACCTGTGTGTGGCTCAGACCTCTGGGGCTTAAGGCAGAGGTGCAAGCTGGGCAGTTTCCCATAGCATTTTACTGACCTTGGATTTGGAAAACCCATATGCACCTGGGATGACCATGTTTGAAGCCTATGGCCAAGCAAGAAAAAAACTCCAGGACTGTCTATGGGTTGGTAGAAGCCGCTGCTTCTTCCTTCAGGGATCAGAGAGCCCCGCGTTCCTTGCTTTGTTTTCTGCACACATCCACATTCCTTCTTTTAATTTTGAAGTCTATGTTCTATACATTTACGATTTGCATCATGGTGTCCTGGTACACATTGTGGAGTAGTTAGAATAGTCAGCCAAGTGGGGGTCTCCAGTCTCCACTATCTCACACAGTTTACTCTGTGTGGGGTGGGTGTTAGGAGCCCATTGACCATCTTTGAGCTAAAATGAATAAGGAAGTGTAATGTGTTAGAAATGCCACCCCTCGTGTCTGTGGACCCTTGACTGCTGCCTCCTGCTTTGCTGTTATGATGTGTCTAAGCATCTATGTCCCCTCCAGTAACCTGGAACCTATGTGTGCCATGGTCCCACCTTCTCGGACCTTCTCGGACCTTCTCGGAGGGTGTCTACACCCAAACCCCCATGAATGCCAGAAACTGCAACTAGCACTAGACCCCTTACACACTCGCTCTGTTCCTCCACTACAGACCTAGGATAGCTACGCCTGTGAACGGCATACAGTGCCAGATAAGCAATCACCAATAATACAGAAGAACAAAGATAACAAAGACATCGGTGCAGTATAATGAAAGGTATTTAAAACCTAGAAACTGTTTCCTTCTAGGATAGTCTATATAGTATTTTGGACCACAAGTGACAGACACCATTAATGACAGCATTAGCGACATAGGTGGTTGGTCATCTTCTGGAAGTCTGAGACTGTCCGCTGCCAGGACCGACCAGTGGGCCACGCATTCATCTCTAATGTGTTGCCTGACATCTTTGGAAGGGATGCTAATTGTGGGTTCTCCCTGTCATGACTTTAGCTAGAGAACAATGTACCAGGCAGACAGTCCAATGGCAATGCTGTCCTCGATACAAAGCCGCCGACGCCATGAAGAGGGAGTGGGGTTCAGCCCTACATCTTCAGAGTTGTTTACTTGAACAATCATCTCCATCAATCAGAACCTTTGCTACAGGAATGCTGTCACCATTGTCCTCCCCACTCAAGGGACATAGGGACCCATTAGGCATGAAGAGAGAGAAAAGGAGGACCCCATTGTCATTAGGCTGCTCGTGCCTGGATATATTCTTAGCCAGCCTCTCCTTAAGTCCAGAAGGACTAAGGGTGGCTTCTCTGAGCATCCTTCCCACTTCTAAAATGTGAGGGATACTTTGGATGTGGGGTATCAACCTCTTGAATAAGGGATGTGTTCATTTTCCATTTCAGCTGTGACCTGACATCAGCTTCATGTCACTGTGACAGACTATCTGAGACAATGAACAAAGAGGAAGTGTTTAATTTGGCTCATGTGAGTCTCCAGATCAAGTGACCCCGTTACTTTGGTTCTGAGTTGTGATGATACATCATGGCAGGGGTTGTATGGTGACTAAATTGCTCACCCCACTGCCATTAGCCAGAGAAAGCAAAGAGGGCCACAGTCCTTAGTTTCCTTTGCTTCCAATGACCCAAACGCCACCTCCCCAAGAGCCAGTCTCTGAAAGGTCCTGCTATTAATACTGCAGTCCCAGGGACCAGGCTTTTAATGCACTGGTTTGGGGGGGGGGTTGTTTTACACCCATGCTGTGGAAGCTGCTGAAACACTCCCATAGGCTCACTCAAGAGAGGCCCTTTGTCTCACATGTCTAGGGCCCAGAAGGTCACATTCAAAGTGTAAGGAATTTTGATTCCTTCTGAAGACCCATGAGAGATCCTCCCATAGATGGGATTGGAGCAGGGGGCAGAGCAGCTCTTCTGAGGCTTGTACTTCAGGAAGATCATGTTGGCTGCTGCGTGGAACCCGAATGGGAATGAGGTAACCAGCATGGCAGGTGGGAGGCATCCATGGCAGTCCTGGCAGGATATGGCAGTTAGACAAGGCCTTCAAATAGAGCTAAGGAACAGGGGCTAAAATCAGTGACCATCTTACTTCTGCACTTGAACCTCACCTAGTCTGGTGGAGGGGGCTGGAGCGAGCACAGCAGGGGCTTAGACACTGCCCATTGTGAATCCAGAACATGCAAGAACTTATTGGGCAAAATGCTGAATTTATTTCACCTTCTTTAAAATAAGGCTGATAGCCTGTGTCATGGCTGATGTCACAGCTTCAGCTCATAAGGCCATGATGATTCAGTGTTTAAGTAAAAATGGTCCCCAGAGGCTTGTGTATGGGGTGTTCACTCTCCAGCCAGTGATGCTGTTTTGCAAGGTTCTCCAACTGTAAGAGGGGTGGCTAACAGAAGGAAGAAGATCACTGGGGTGGGACCTTGGAGGGTAATAGGTTGTTCCCTTCCGCCCTGTTCCCACCCCTGTGTTGTCTACCATGTTGTGAAGAATGCTGTCCCGTCCTAAGTGCACAGGTCCAACAGCCCGAACTGGACACACAGACCTTGAGCCGAATGGGTTCTTTCTCCTTTTAGCTGTTTCTATGATGTGCCTGGTCACATCTGATAAAGCAATCATGTGGGGGGCATGTGGGCAGAGGGGTAACACCCTCTCCCTGTCAAATCTTAGTTCCCTGCTTGGTCATTCTCCCTCCGGGCACCTCCTTCATGCCAAGCTCCTTCATGTCATACCCAGTGACAAGATGCTGTCTCCACTCTTGGCAACATCTCAGGCTAGCTGAGGGGCAAGTATTGTGTACACGGAGTAGAAGAATTGATCGGTTCTGGGCAAGGACCCTGGGGATGTCCTGGAGAAGAGGAAAATCTGAGGGTGGGGCAGATGGTAAGAACAGCCCCTTTTGGGATCCCCAGCCCTAGCTGCCAGTCTGGATCTGGGACAGAGAGAGTAACATGATCAGGCCTGGAAATCTCTCCCAGCCTTGGAAGGGACAGGGAATGTGAGTGTGTGTGTTAGGATAGGGCACAGTCACCTAAATAGCCCGGGTCATGAGGCACATGGTGTGTGTGTGGTGGGGAGGGGGTTGTGACAGCCACAGGAGTCACGAGATTTACATAGGAGGTGCCACCAGAGTTGAGAAAGGGATAGGAAACCAGAACTGGCCCTGGGCCATCCTGAGAAAGGGCAGGGTGAAAATAGCCCAGGACTGTCAGAAACCACAGACTAGGACGTGCTTCGGAAGGCACCTGATGAGATCTTTCAAACCTCAGACTATGTACACCATCTCTGAACTTTCTGTACTTGGCCCAGAGAGTGTGCTTTTTGGAGTGAAACCAAGAAGCAACCAAAGCGCCCATCCAGGAGGGGCTAACATGAGCTACAGCCAATCAGCTGCCCAGAGAGGGAGAGTGTGTTTCCTCTGGGGACAGGTCCCTGATAGTTTATTCAGTGGTCAACCCCAAAACATGCACATACCAGTAGCACTAACTGAAATACCTGTGCATGCACACCACACCCACACACATGCACACACACACACACACACACACACACACACACGTCATGATTTTGAGACTGAATGGGGAGACATGAGGGGTAACAGAAAGTATGGAAATGATATCAATATGGGAAAGTCTCCAAAAAATACAAAATAAGTAAATAAAAAACCAAGAGATCTAGTTGCCACCTCAGATACAAGAACACCGAAGGAACAAACAAACTCTGTGAGACATCCCGTGAGCACAAAGTTCGAGAAGGTGGTGAAGTACCAATGAGGCTAAAATGCACTTGCACATTTACCCATGAGCAAAACAGTGCTCTGTATGCTTTATTGACACATGGTGGTATCTGTCTGACGAGAGTCTCCGTGGGATGCTGGTAATGTCAGTTACCTCCTCTGGGGAGCAGCCATGTGGGTGGGTATTTGACACCTGGAGAAGTTTTTTTTTCTAGGCAATCCTCTTTTCTACATGACAAAATTATTTCTAGTAATCGTTATTATAATAAGTATTATTTTTACTGTTTGTTCTTTGGTTTTAAACCATTCATTTAAGAAGAATAAATTTCAGTGTTGAAAAAAAACCACTCAAACTCAGAAAATAGAACAGGTACAAATCAGAAAATAATGTTTAACAAAGAAACAAAGCAAAAAAAAAAGAATTGTAGCTTATGACTCATACCTTCTCTTCAATTTTAAACACAAATTTTCAACCAGCAAAGAATGACAAAAATAACTGTAGCTGGCTTCGAGTCTAGAATCACTATTTGTAGAGAATCTTTCTGTGTAAACATAGGAAGATACATTATTGCAGATGCTGAAGCCTTGGGATGAGTTTTCATTAACTTTAAAGAATTCCAAACTGTTATTAACTTGCAAACTTTTGTTAGTACATTTATTATGATGAGTGTATGTGTGTCTGTATGTATGTCTCTGTGTATGTTTTGCCTTTCTGTGTGTGTGTGTATGTGTGTGTAGTCAGAGGACAACTTGTAGCAATCCATTCTTTTCTACTGTGCTGATCTCAGGATCAAGCTCAGGTCATCACGTTTGGCAGCAAGTGCCCTCACCTGCTAAGCCATCTTGTCCACACATATCTTGCAAACCCGAGAAAGAGTCCTTAGACAGGTTGTGCTGGGGATGGGTGACTCTCACTCAGGGTGACTCTCTGACCTGGCCTCACATAGAATCTGGTGATGGCTGGATGGAAAAGCACACAGACTTTTTAGCTGTTGGAAACTTCTACCAGGCAGCTCAGCTGCTTATTACCAACTGTGTGGAGTGAGGACCTCAGTTTGGCCCTCAAGACTCTCTCTACCACTAGGAAGCTGCCCGGGACCAGCTCAGAGCAAAAGAGACCTCAGCTTTATCTTCACAGGCTGATCTTTTTCCAGCCTAGGAGTTAAGAATGTGTTAAACTGCCTGAATTCTAATTGTGACCCAAGGTAGACTACTGTACTTCCCACAACCTCCATTTCCCCTTCTGCAATACCATTATGTGGTTGTGGGCATGACACAAGGTGTTTTATATGACATACACAGAAACACCACCTAGCAGGCACTGATTGCTCAGTAAAGGTATGTTTTCAGTGGGCAGTGTATACATACATGCACACATGATGTTATTTTAAACAGTATGTATCTGGAGGGGAAAGGTCAGAAGCCACTGAACCCAGCTGCTACCCAAGGGGAAAGGCGGGGGAGACATGAGGTTTGTCACTCTTTTATTAAAGCCCAACTCTTCCCCTGTGAGGCCAGGAACTAAGCAGTTGGTCTCCTTGGGGCTGACCCCAGAATGCCCTTTCTCCAGATGTGGAAACCCCTGGACACCTGTTTCCTGGTTTCTGTAACTCTCCAATATGACCCAAGAGACATTTGCTCTTGGGAGTTGGGGAGGGGAGCCACAGACTGGGAGTAGGGCCGGTGGCCTAAAAGAATTGGGGTGGGGTCTCAACCTTCCGTCTATCCACTTTCTATCTTTTCATCTTCCTGTCTGTCTGTCCACTCATCCTTCCTGGCTTCTGCTCATCTTACACACTCATCAAGTAGACGTTTGTCACCCACATCCTCACCCCCCCCCCCGTGTGCACCACTGTGCTGGGTCTGGGACACAGAGTGAACTAGGCTGACACAGACCCTACCTCCTGGGACTACAGTAATAGACAATGTACACAGAAGGAAACGCCACAGGTTGGACTAAGACAGCAGGAGAAGCTTTTCTCCACCCATTCATCTGTCTGTCTGTCCATCCTCTAGACCTGCCCCTTCCCTCACCCTCCTCTCCTTCAGCTGTGTGGAATGTTGGGATAACAGACTGGATCCATCTCTCACAGCTGCCCAGCTTGGCCCATGGCAAGACTCACCAGTGGGCCTGTCCAAATGGGGTTTCTAGAACCTTCCTGAGACACCTGTTCAGGGTAGTAACCTGTGGCAGGCATACAAGCCAGGGTTGAGGGAATGTCACTTTCTCTTCCTTCCCTCCCCGCTGTCACTCCCAAAGCAGCATATGCCACCCAAGATCATGGGGACAGCCAGGTCAGGGAGACCCTGAGAAGAGAATTGACTAAACCAAGAGTCAACCCTTTCCAGTGCCAGAAGAAAGGTAGACACCTGCTCTAGAGGAGGCAGGAAGCCAGGAGGAGGAAGACAAGCCACCTCCAAGGTGGCTCCCTCAGGTACCTCAACCAGAAACTAGCCATGTCGCTGCGAAGGGAAGTGACATTTTACTGAGACACTGGGCAGCCTAGAGTCCTAAGAAGACTACCCCATACCCTGGTGATCTGGGCAGGGTCACATTTGGCTAAAGAAGACGCCACCGTGGGCCCTGAAGGGGCAGGGACAATCCCTAGGGAAGGAAGCCTGGCTACCAGCTTTAGATGGGCACAGAAGACTGTAAAGGCACTGCTAGGGGTATTACCAGCAGCCTCCAGGAGCCTGCGCCTCTTAGAACCGGATGTGACAGCACATGCCTGTGATCCCAGGACTAGGATGACTGGTATTGGATGTCTGTGAGTTCGATGTCAGCCTGGGCTGCATACTGAGACCCTAGAAAGAAAGCAATTGAATAGGGTGTCATATCCTAACCCATGTCTCTCAAGGCTTCTAACTTAGAAAGGAGAGGGTTTCCAACCAGGTTGAGACCCTTGTCTCTGTGCTCTGAGGTCACTGCCCTGGCAGCCACAGTGTGAGGTGAGGCTATGTCATCCGGACGGGGCCGATTCCTTCCAAACCTCCATCCACGGTGCTCTGTGGTGGTACCATTTGGGACAGAAGTTACAGGTGACTGTCAATGCATTTGTCCGGATCATCAGTGTTGGGTGTTGTAGGTCACACGGGGGTGTAATGACATCTAGCCACCAGCCTCTCTGACTTTGACTCAAGCCCGAGTCTTTCTAAGAGTGGAGGTAAGCATCGGCATTTGTCTTGAGACAAGCTCTTGTTTTGCTGTGTAGCCTAGGCTAGCATCAAATGCACAATCCTCCTGCCTCAGCCTCTAGGGGGGGTGCTTCATTTTTTTTTAACATTAGCCTTCATCTCCCAATCCTGGGCTTGTTTGAAGGCTTGGCCATCATCCCCGTGTGGGGCCCCAGCTGTGTGATGAAGTTTTGTGATCCTCAAGATGACCTCGTTAACAAGTGGCTAGAACCAGCCATAGCCAGCCACACACTGACCAGCACAGAGGCACCATTTATTACTGCATTCATTCATTCATTCATTCATTCATTCATTCATTTATCAGTCATCCAGTCATCTACATACCTGGGTGCTTGCCACCTGTGTCAGGTGTGATTCCAGCCCCCACTCCACGCTAAGTCTAGGGAGACAGGGATATTAATAAAACTGAACACTGGGCAATGGCAACTACATTCTCGATGGGTTCTCAGGCTGTCTTAAGTCTAAGTTCCTCCCTTGGGGTAGGCAGGCTCTGAGTTGGGAGGGGAAGGAGCTGAGGAAAGTCATTCCAGCAGTGGGGACAGCATGTGAAAAGCTTCTGAGGTGCGACCAGTAATAGTGCATTTGGGGAAAATCTCAAAGTCTCGGCAAAGGAGTAATGAGAGGTGAGAGCCACAGAAGTGGGGAGCAGGAGACATTGTTTTTTTCTGATAAGATCTTCATGACGTAACCCCGGCTGCCATTCACGATCCTCCTGCCTCAGCCTCCCAGCGCTGCGTGACAGGCGTACATCACCATGCCTGGCCACGCGGTGTTTCTGTTTTTGCTTTTTTATTTCAGGTGTTGTACAATAAAGTTCACCATGGTGACCTCTGCACTTCCGGAGCCATCTGCTTGCCCTACCCCCCCCCCCACTGAGCCAGCTATCCCAGGCTTCTGTGTGGGCCTTCAGTGTTAATTAGTGGTTCTGTATTGTGCTTGCTTTCTGAGCTGCCTGGGTTTGTAATTCATACCGTCTCTTTTTGTAGGGGCGTGGGGAGTTCATTTTATGTATTGGCAGGTGCGTATCTGGGGAAATGGACATGCCTGTGTGTACACATGAGCATGGAAGTCAGAGGTCTACCTCATTTGTCACTCCACGTGTGTCATTCATTCCACGTGTGCCGGTTTGGACTAGGCTGGCCAGGAAGTCCCAGGGATCCTCCTGGCTCTGCCTCCCCAGTGCCTGGATTACAAGCGTCCACCATCATGCCTAGCTTTTTTTCGCATGGGGATGGAATCCAGGCCTCATCCTTTTACACAGCAGGCACCTTTCTGTCTGAACCATCTTCCCAGTCCCAGACTTGCTTTTTTAACAAAGGAACCCAAATGCCCAGCTTCTTCCATGAAGTCGGATTATCCAGCCACACTGAAGCAAGCCCCCATGCACCCTCTAAGGTCAGTGGGGGCTCCTGTGAGGTCAGGGAACGCAGCTGTGGGCAGGGTGAGCATTTCTCCTGGTTGCCCCTCTTCTGTTCATGGGCCTGTATCTCCCACTCTCCTCCATGCTTCCCCTGGCCCTTTCCCAAGAAGTCAAGGCCACAGGGGTCCTCTCCTAGGGGACCAACCTTGAAGTGTCTCTCTTCACCTCAGCCTCCCAGCCACCACCCCCTCACCTTCTCACCCTGGCTCACCCCCTGCCCTCCCCCATCTCCTCTCCCCTCCCCACCTACACCAAGAGGCAGATGGCGGCCTCAGACCAGAGCAGTCCTAGTGATTTGTGGTCCCTGATTGAACCCTGTTATTTTTAGCTGCCTCCCTGACTTTTGCTGTCCTCAGCGTATTCTCTCCGGCCTCACAGGGTGGTTATGTCAGTGGCAATTTTTGGTCCCCTGAGGGACTTTTGGCAAGGCCTGAACACACTTTGGGAATTGCTACCAGGGTCCTGAGAACAGAAGCCCAGCATGTTGCCTAGTATCTCTTCATGGTCACGTGAGAGGCGTGAGTGGTGGGTTGAGTGGGTCCCCAAGATGACCAGCTGGGAGGCAGAATGGCTTCCTGAGGGAGGTTCCATCATTGGGGATGCTCCCCGCTTGGCCCTTGTCAGGTTGCTGACCGTCCCATGAAACTGCATCCTCCTTGTGTATCAGTCAGCTCATGCTGCATAACAAACCATACGCAAATGCAAATGTCTGCTCTCTTTAAGCTACTGAAATTTAATATTCCCCAGATTGGCCATTGGCTTTGGGTCAAGCTGACCACATGTAATCTCATGTGACCTCATTCATGTACCCATCCATGGTCAGCAGCCAGGCTGGCTACAGACTAGGTCAGATGCTGGCTGCAGGAGCAAGAGTTTGGCATGGCCCCCAGAGCCCACTGTTTCCCACTGGATACAACACAGCCCCTCAGAGTGTAGCAGGTCCCTCAGCAAATAGCCAGCAGACTGGCATGGCCAAAGCCTGTGAATAGGGAAGGAAAAAAAATCCCAACTTTGTGTTTAAGATTCCTGTCTTCTCCATCCTTACCGCAGAAAGAACTCCGCTTTGCCTGAGTCCAGGGTTTAAGAACAGCTACTTAATAACTTACAGGGCCCGGGTTCTGTTGGTCTCTTCACCCACACCATGCCACCGCATCCTTGTAGGAGCCCCATATTCATTCTCCCACAGAGAGGGTTTCTAATTCATCATTCCCCGCTCAGAGCTTCTCATGGCTCCCTGACACCTGAGAATTAGACCCAGAGTCCATTCCGTGGCCACGAGGCCTTGCTCACATGCCACTGACTCTGCAGTTTCTGCTCCTACCCTTCCTCTTGGCTGTTCCAACACCTCTCTGGCACCCCGAGCATGCTCATGCCTCAGGGCTTTTGTGGCATGTACTCCCGGAGCCTGGAAACCTCTCGCCCTCGGTACACACTCATCTCTCTCTCATATCCATCCCATGATGTGTCTCCTCACCAAAGAGCCCTTTGTAACCATGCCAGAATCCCTGTCCCCACCAATGGATGGCCCCTGACACAACGGGATGTCAGCCCCATGGACGTAGAGCACGGGTGTGCTTGTCATGTGTCCCTGACATGGTATCTGGCTTATAGTAGGTACCCAATAACCCTGTGTTGAATGGATGAGTAAGTGAATGGATCGTGTTAGGTTAAGTACAGAGACAGACAGAGAGAGAGAGGGGGAGAGAATGGTGTGTGTGTTCAGAGCTCAGAGGGATGAACTCACTTGCGGGGCTGGGTTGATGGCTCAGTGAGTGAAACTCTGTTGCACAAGCATGAGAACCTGAGTTAAAGTCCCCAACATGAACGGAAAAAGCCAGGCATGATAGTACACACCCTGTAATCTCATCCCAAAGGTTCTGTCCCACCTGGTCCCATGGTCATTTAACCCCAAATAAGCACACAGATACTTATAGTAATTATAAACTGGCTTAGGCTTCTTACTGATTACCTCTCCCTTAGTTATTGGCCCATAACTATATCTTACCAGAGAATTCCTGGTGTCCTATCTTCTCAACAGTTACATGGCATCTCCCTAGTGGCTCCTCTCTGCCTTACTCTTCCCAGAATTCTCCTAGTCTGGTAGCCCTGTCTTTACTTCCTACCTTGCTACTGGCCAATCAGTGTTTTATTCATCAACCAGTAAGAAAAACATATATTAACAGCATATAGAAGGACATTCCCCCATCACCAAGAAGGGTGGATCCCTGAGGCTCATGCCTAATTGACGAGCTCCAGGCCACAGTGAGAAGACTCTGTCCCACAAAACGAGGTGTCCAGTCTCTTGAGGTTGACCTCTGTCTTACATATACATACACAAGAAACTCACCTGAGGTCACTAGTCCCCACAAAAAAATTAGAAGAACATGAATAGGGAAAGGGATATCATTTTACAGGCTGTATAATCTATCATCTCGCCATCTACTGTTGATCAATAACCCAGGACCCTCCTCACAGAACCAACTGCTTTCTATATCCCTTTGTCTCCTTCCAGTATCCTCTTTCCTGAGTTCCCTGGTTTCTCTCACTGTGCTGTGAGGGTTTAGGTTGAAATCATCAATACAGACAGGAATGTTTCCTTGGCTGAATGACCTTGAGACCATAGTTTTCATGTCTGCTTTGTCACTGACCCCAGATCAGGAGAACAGGCTCATCAATTGGGTTCCCTGATCCTTGTGTCCAGAATCCATTATTGACAGCCATGATCTCCCCATCCTTGGGTTGTTCAATGTGGTTTATCATTTGGTCCCTGGGGTCTCCTCTTTGAGTTTGGTTTTGTTTGGAGGCAACACAAAGCACAAACTTCTTAAGTCTTTGTCTATGAAGATGTCTCCAGCCTGTGAAAGGTACATTAGCGTTTTGAACCACAACCCAGGGTTGAGTCTCCTGATAGACACCACTCCATTACCTCTGTGTGCATGTGTGAATACATATCTGTGTACATGTCTGTATGCATGTGTGTATGCATGTGCTTGAAAGTGCTGAGCTATTGTGAACCCACAGTTCCTCTCTGCATAGCTCAACAAAGTTCTGACACATTACTTACCCATACAATCATCAACCAAACTGTGAAATGATTTTCCATTGTCTCAGAATTTTCCTCCACATCTGTTTCCAAATCTTCCTCCACTGACTAGATGCAGCCAGTTTCATAAGAGCAGAGTTGATCCTTCCTGTAAATGGAATCACACAGTGTGAACCTTTTATCTGACTGATTGTGCACAAGTTATGTTTTTGAGACTCATCTATGTTGGTGTAATTGAGATCATTCATTATTTAAAAATGTTTTCCCACCTGACTGATATTCCACTGAATGGACATACCACAGTGTTTACCAGTTTCCTCGATGGTAGTCATTTGGGTGCATTTTTGTCTGGGATAACTGACCTTAGGCAGGTGTTTTTGTAGGCGGGGAGTTTACTGAGGCTCAATCAAGCAGCTTTCTCGTGTAATTAAACTCTTAATGTTACCCTCATCCACATATGAAAGGTTCACTGGTTCCACATCCTCGTCAAAACTTAGAACTGTCACGGTTTCAAAAATCCTTATTTTTGTTTCCTTTTCAGCTCTTTACATGAGGGAGGGAGGCTCAGTGTGTTCCTAATTTGAATTTCTGTGATGACACTGATGTGTCTTCAGGCTGTTAAGGGTCACATGACCGTCTCCTTTTGTGAAAGATATGCCCGATTCTTTGGACAATTTCCATCTTTGGTTTTAAGTATTGAGTCTTAGAACTCTGCAGAAAGCCAATTTTTTATTCCTTGGCAAATACTACTTGAGTGATGGCTGGTGTCACTTAGCATTTCTTTGCTTTGCTTTGGAATGGGTTTTTGTTTTATTTTGCTTCATTTTTTATTATCAAAGACTTATAGAATTTTTTTCTCATCTCTTAAATTACCTGGCATTCATCTTTGCTGAATTTGTCTGGCATTAGCTCAAACCAGCCAGATATAGACTAAAACCTCAATACAGTTCTTTATCACTGTTGTTACTGTTATTTCCTTTCCTCCTGCTGGTCCCCTCTTTATTTTGTTTGCCCTGTGTGGGAGATTACAAGCATCCTACCGATTCGGTCAGGTCTGGTAGCAGCAAGGAAGGGTACAGAGACTGCTAGAGTTAGATAGAAGGGCGAATGGGTGGAGGGCTAGATGGGTGGGTGGGTGGTAGGTGGATAGATGGGTGGAAGGACTGAAACTGTTGCTGGGTGCTTCTGGTTTGGATTCTGGCCATGTAAATGAGCAGGATGGGGACTCAGTCTTGAGACAAAGAATGTCCTTTCTCTGGTGGTTGCGGGGTGAGAGAAAGGGCCTCATCAATGACTTTGCTACCTGCCAAGCCTGACTTGCTTCCATGGAAGCCAGCCATTTGTAAGCTAGGAATCCCCAACAGCATTTGTCCTATCCCTCTACAGCCCATCTGGGCACTGCCTCCCACAGAACCTTTTCCCAGGGCTTGGGACCCCATTTTCCATCAACCCTGGTGCACAGTAAAGGTGGATTCAGGGTGTCTTTACATTTGTATCTCCTGAGATGTCTCGGTGCAAAATATATGTGGGTTGATGCTAGTTTCTGAATGAGTGAAGGATGAGCAGTGGATGAAGGAAAGATGGATGGATGGATGGATGGATGGACTGACTAACAGATGAATAAATGAACAGAAAGGTATATAGGTGGATAAGTAGATGAATGAATGAAAGATGTATAGGCAGATGGGTGGAAATGGAAGGATGGGCAGATAAATCGCTGGCTAAATGGATGGATAGATAGAATGATGAATAAATGGAGAGAAGGAAGTAAGGAGGGGAGGGGAGTGAAGAGACAGGAAATGACTTTAGGTTTAGTCTCCTCGGGGCTTCTCTCCAGCCCTCTTGTCCAGCAGGCTAGGCTCTTTCACACATGGACAAAATGAACCCTAGAGCAGACTCAACTCCTGAATACTGGGACAATGGAGGAAACACGATTGAGACTCAGACTCTAGAACTCACCTTGTCTCTTGAGTTAGAACTCTTTCCAAGGGCCCTAGGATAGGAATCTAGTGTGCATGAGGTTCCTAAAATAGTCAGGTGGACTGTGTGCATTTGGAAATTTTTTATGGGAGAAATCCCACAGGCTCTCCATATTCCCAAAGGGATCCATGGTCCTTAGGAGGTAAGGCCACATGGGCTCCACTGTCTCTGCACTGGGGGTGCTGGGCCCCAGAAGTCAGCTGCAGAAGGCCATGTCTGCACTCAGTGAGTTAGTTCTCCTTATGAAGTTCAGGCTGAACTTGACTGTGTCCAAGTCCAGCACTCTGGGAGATTTGTCTCAATGACAAAGGCCACCAGAAGCCACCAGAGGTGGGAAGCTGGGGCGGGAGGCACATGCTGCGAAGGAACACTTAGAGTACTTACTATGCTGCCACCAGCCACCAGCAAAAGAAATTAGATTTGGTTTAGTTTCCTCTCCCATTGTTTTTTTTGAAAGGGGGAAGAGGAGAAAGAATAGAAGAGGGAAGGAGGGAGAGGGGGAGAGAAGGAGGGAGAGGCGGAGACGGGGAGGCCAATATGGGCCTCATTACCAGTGAACTCAATACTGCGTCATTTTTGAAATCTGTGTTTGATAAAAACAAGGAGCTGAAATGAGGGTGTGGGGGAGCATATGACAGAGCTTAAACGTCAGAAAAAGGTGATGGATAAAGGGTCCACAGTGAAGGCTGGAGCTGCAAGTGACTGGGGGTGTCGGGGCCCAGCTGAGGGGGGTGTAGCCTAAGGGGTGCCTGAGAATGATTGTCAGAAGTCCACAGTACAAGGGTGTGTGTGGGAGGGGGTCTCTGCAAGCATCATGGCCAACAGAGTATGGATCCAGGGGAGGCAAGAAGAAAATCCAGTCCAGCTCAGCTCTGTAGCCGGTGTTGGTTCAAACTTTGAGAATCTGACACCAGGTAGTTTATTTCAGGCATACTTAAGCATAGCACAATTTGGAAAGACAGTTTCCTGGTGACAATGAATTCAACCTCATGTACAACAAGGCTTTAGACATGATTACATGTGAGCTGTTGTAAAGTACAAGTGACGTCTTCCATAAAGACCTCTATTAACTATAGAGGCAGAATCAAGGTAAACAATGTATATGATAAGGTCTAGGGAAGGATGACTGAGATAAACAGACTCAAGATGTGGGAACTCGGCTCTGAGGGAGCTGGTGCGACCTGGCCATACAGATAGTGCAGTGATCACCAGGCTGGTACCCACACCCACTCCCAGTCTTCTGGATGGAAACCAGTTTAAACATCTCTCCCTTCAAAAAGACAGTCCAGCATATTTAACATTTTTGGTTTCCCTGGTGCTTATCTGTGAGTGCAAGGACCTACATCCCTCATACACAGGGGGTAGGGTTTCATAATGAATCTCCCGTCTGGTTTTCTGACCTTGTTCTGCAACCCCCACCTTAGCCTAAGCCCCTGTTCTCTTAGTCAGGAGGAGCTCCCAGCATGGCCCTGTGACTCTCTCCCTAAATGCACTTTCCTCAGTGTAGACAAGGCGGTTGTCAAAGCCCTCCAGCCTCAGGGCACAGGACTTCCCTCCATGGTGTGCTCAGCCCTGGTGGGGCCAAGTTACTTCTCTGTAAAAGGTAGCTTTTCTCTAACTGGACATACTGGCTGCTCTCTGTAGCTGTGGCCAGGTACCCACAGCAGTGGCTTACAGGGAAAGATGCTTGCTTTGTCTCAGGGAACACGGCCATGTAGGAGGGTGGGAGTGGGGATGGGTCGGGGACGGACACACACACACACACACACACACACACACACACACACACAGACACACTGTGGCTGGGGCATCCCAGTCTGCAGAGTGGGGCTTGCAGTGGATTCCTATTGTCACTGAGCAGGAAGCTAAGCCAGGCTTTAACCCTCCAGGCCCACCTCCAGTCACCTAAGTGCACCGAGTGAGTCCTCACAGGAGGGACATGTTGCAACGCAGTTGCAGTTGTAATTCGGGAGCTGGTGGGGGGGTGCATTTCACATTCAAGCCTTCATTGTCAGGCACACCTGTGACGGCCGACAGCCTGCCTCACAGGACCTAGAAGGGCAGACGTGGAGAATTGGAACAAATCACATACAGGTGGTATTTACTCCGGAAAGAGCAAGTCCAGGGAGGAAGCTGGGCTCAGATGTGGTGTGTTCTCAGCAATCTTGTAAAAGTTCTCTAGGCCTCTCACATTCTCAGAAATCCACCCCCATCCTCCCACCCACCACCCCCTGGAGGGGGGGTGTCGCTGAGCAAGAGGTCACATGATCAGAAGACACTGGTTTGTAGGACAGAAAGGAGAGTATCAGTGCCTCTCAAAGCATCTGGTGTCTGCTGCCCAGGCAGCCATGTTGAGAGCAAATCCAACCTCATGGGGAGCATGTGCTGTAATCCATTAGTAATGTCTGACAGGAGCATTGCTGTGTGGAGGCTATGTGTCACAAGGAAAGCACTCTGGGACAGGTCACTCCTGGCTCTAACACTTGTGTTTGTGGCCACCTTCAGGCAAGTTAGAAACCTGTCTGACCCCTCCTTCCTTCCTGACCTTCATCATTATAGTACAGTCACTCCCAACACAGGGATGTTTCAGGGGCCCATAAGAGCAGCTACACAAAATGAGTCACACTGGAGGACCATACCAAGCTTCCTTTCCCTGTTTCTACCTCGGCCTCCAGGATCCGTACAGCATGAGGGTTGGGATGTGTGGAGGCAGTGGGAAGACTTTGAAAGAGCTCGGGAACATGGACTGTAGAGGACCTGACCCTGAAACAAGCTGAAGAGAAATAAGAACGAAGCAACGGGGAGTTTTAAAACCCAGCCCCAGAACTTCTAGAAACGGAAATGGAAGCTTCACCGGTGGCTAATCTGCGAGTTTCGAAATCGGATGGCACATGGTTAAAGGCCCGGATCTCCCATGCCACGGCTGTGTGATATCCCTGTCTGTGCACCAGTTTCCTTATCTATAAGACAGTAGTGGTCAGTGACCGTCTGTCCCCTTGGGGCTGAGCCAGAGTTAAATGAGACTTAGGGGGAACTCTGATGGCTGGGCGTTGATGTGTAATTAGAGTGCGGGTGAGCTGCTTCCCTTCCTAGGTAGCCTGGATGCACACACTTGGGCTCTTTGCGGTTCATGGGAAAAATGGGAACAGAGTGAGGAAGGAAGTTTCCTGTTCCTTCCAGGCATGGTGCCCACCCATGCTGGAGATGGAGGGTGTCTGGACCCGCCTGTGTCCTTGTGGTTCAGAGGACTATATCCGGACAGATGGCATCCCCAGAGGCTGTCCTTAAGGATCACAACAGCAGGACCTCACCACACCCTGCCTAATATTCTCTTAATCAGCCCAGGGTCCCTGCGATCCTGTGTTTGGAAACAATTAGCCTGTTCATGGCCCAGAGCCATCAGTTAATGTGAACCCCACTGTGAATTATGGGGAAACAGATGGGTGGGGATGAAGTCACCATTGTCGGTCTCTGCTTGGAGGGCACTCCCCGAGTTGGGGCTGGCTATACGGGGGTTGGAGGAGTGCCTCTTCGGTCAGGCCTGTGTGGACCAGTTCTCACTAGGGGCCATGTGATGCCCACACCTAAGAGCTCTGGGTAGTACACAGGGTCCTTCTGCAGGCCAAGCTGCTCCCTGGAGTGGATAAAGGGGTGTCTGGGGACCACTCCTGAGAAGGCTCAGCATGTGCACGTTGGTTCCGTTTGAGTCCCCGCTTAGCCTCGTATGGATAGCATGCGTAACTGAACATCTCTGAACTTCGGAGTTATGCTTCAGTTTTGAAATAGGGTCTCTTTATGTAGCCTAAGCCAGCATCCAGCTTCATACATAGCTTCAGCTTGTCTTGAACTCGTGATCCTCCTGCCTCAGCCTCCCAAGTGTTGGAATTACAGGCACGGCCCACCACACCCAGCTCTGCGCTTCAGTTTGCACCGAATTCCCACATGTAATGTTTTCTACGTCAACAAACACACTTGATGCTGTGTGAGGACTGGGTCACTTACAGAACACTGCTTGCTTTGGTCCCAGGGAAGCAGGGGTTGGCTCGGCCTGACCCGAGCTTGCTGTGTGACCCCTGGCAGCTGTGCACTGGTATCTTGTCAGGGTTACCATTGCTGTGAAGAGACACCACGACCGCAGCATCTCCTACAAATGAAAACGTTTAATTGGGATTGGCTTACAGATTCAGAGGTTGAGTCCATGATTGCTGCGGTGGGAAGCATGATGGCATGCAGGCAGATATGGTAACTGGAGAAGAAACCGAGAGGTCTACATCCAGATCAGCAGGGAGAGAGAGACGCTGGGCCTGGCTTGGGTGTCTGAAACTTCAAAGCCCACCCCCTGTGACACCCTTCCTCTGACAAGGCCACACAGCCAATAATGCCACTCCCTGTGAGTCTATAGGGCCGTCTTCATTCAGACCACCACAACCCTCCTCACCGATGGACCTTTCCAGAGACGGCTTACAGCCCCCACTCACTTCTCCAGGCTCTGAAAGCAAGAAGAAAGAGGCCACTGTCCCTGAATTCAGAAGTAACACCCATCCCAGAAGTAAGTCCCTGGGTCCCTCCCACACAAGGGCTCCAAGTGCAGCCATCCTGCCACCCCCTAAGGGATACTCCTTACCTCCTGTCAGACCCTGAATGACAAGTCTGGCTAATCTCATCCTATGTAACCCTCCCTGGACAATAGTGGACACATTGACCTGTTCTTGTTTGGAAAAAACAGGATGCACGATCACCCAGCAGAGAAAGGGATGGGTACCTTCATTTGAAACAAAGAGCACTCTCGCTGTCGGGGCACAGAGGTATACACTTGTCACCCCTACACTCCATTTAGAGGCAGAGGCAGGAGAACCTGTCGCTAAAGCCAGCCTGGACCCTGCCATAGCAGGATCCTTTGTCAAAAATGAAACAAACAAATGGAGGTTGCTGGCTGGGACCGAGAAGGTCAGGGCTCCAAAGTCAGGCAACTTGCCAAAGCCAGTTTTCCAAGAAGGTTAATTGAAGATGCAGACATGGGCCACTGGCTGCCTTGGTTTTGCAAAGTGGCATCTCTGATAAATGGGGACAGGAAACCAGCATCCTGACTGGACAAGGAACCTCAAAAACAAATCATAACTTAGTAATGTGATTTCCTTGCCTGGGGGGTGAGGGGTGGGGTGTCCTGGATTGGAGGAACAACTTCCTTGCCTGTCTGGCCCGGTCTTGTTGGAGACTGGAAGGCCCCTGATAGATGTAGCTAGATCTGTTCATGTCAGCTGAAATCATGGAAAGAAAACTAAGTCCTGGCTCTGACTCTACTGGGGTAGAAAGTGCCTTGAACTCTGGAGGTAGCAGGAGACAGGACTGTCTCCATGGCAACCCTGGCTGGTTCTGAACAGGGCAGTCTTCCAGAGGTGCATGAAACCAAACCCAGAGAAAATGGGGACTTACAGGTTGACCATGGTCTGACTGTCAACCCCCCCCACACACACACACACTGCCCCGTAAAGCCCTGGTCTTCTGGCCCTTAGAATAGAGGAGAAGACACCAGTGCACAGAACTTAGAAGAAAACATACAGGGAATGCCAAGTGCCCAACATGTAGCTTGGAATCTGAAACGTCCTCCAGGGGTTCATGGGGCAAAGGCTGTTTTTAGCCATTCCTGCTATTCTAGAAACTTTAAAAGGTGAGAGGTTGCTGGGGGTGTAGATCACCAGAGGCATGCGTGACTTGAGGTATTATTAGCCAGTTACCTGGTCCCTTCCCCTGTCTCTGTTTCCTGATCACCATCAGCCAAACAGTCCGTTCCCTCTACACACTGATGCTATAATGTTCTCCAATCCAAATAGCGTGAACTGAAACCATGAGCCAAAGTACGGTCCTCCTTCTTCACATCATCCTCTCCAGCATTTTGTGGGTGACAGGAAGCACCAGCTTCCTCATGAAAGCAGGCTCATGCGGGAGTCCTAAGGTGGGAGGGGTGATCTGGGACATCTGCAGTCTGTAACCATTCTCCACTTTCTTCATAACACTGAGACTGTGTTTGCTGTATGATGCTGAGAAAAAGACTTAACTTCTCTGAGCATCAGAAAATAGCTTTCATGTCAGCCTCTCCCAGAGCTGTCCCTGTGACTCTGAGGGGGGGTCTAGAATATCCCCCGGGAACTGTGTGCTCTGCGAGGGCGAGCCTGCGGCTCACAAGCAGGAGTACTGGGCTGTGGTTCCAGGAGTGAAGCCTTCACTGGCAGCTCACATGCAGGAGAAGGGATAGGCTCCTTCTAAAGGCATTGGGGTGCATCTAGGGACCAGTTTAGGGTAATGGTCCCTTCTGCTACCTCTGATGTCTCATCTGGATGCACCAGACCCTGACTCTTAGCAATCTTGGTCTTTCTGTTTAGTTCAGAATACAGAGAAATAGCCGGGCGGTTGTGGCGCACGCCTTTAATCCCAGCACTCGGGAGGCAGAGGCAGGCAGATCTCTGTGAGTTCGAGGCCAGGCTGGGCCGACAGCCTCGAAAACAATACAGAGAAACCCTGTCTCGTAAAAACCAAAAAAAAAAAAAAAAAAAAGAGTTTGGCAAGAATACAGAGAAATAGCCCATCCTGGCTCAGCATCCAATCTACTAGGGAGAGGCACGAGGCAGTGTGGGTTAGGGGGGTGTGGAGGTGGCGGTGCAGGCCTGCGACAGATGGTCTGACAGCCACAGCCAGTATGGTCTCAGCACTCAGAAACACTTCTGCCATCAAGGAGGACAGCCGTATGCAGGCAGTGAGGGCAGTGTGGTGTGAGTTGGGTATAGGGGGTGTAGGTATGTGTGTGTGGTGCTCTCCTCCGCACCCTGATCTTCTGGAACTACTTGGTGACCCAGGCACACAAAGCTGATCCCAGAGCCCCCACCTGCACCCCGCCCCCACCCCTGGAGGAGCTGCCTGTCATGTTCTATGGCTGCTGGTTGCAGATGGTCACATATTAAATTCTGCTCAGTCCCCCATCTGGTGGCTGCTCTGGCTGACTGGCTGGGACAATTCCCCACAGGCCTGCTTTGGGTTCTGGACAAGGCACTCGGCTCGCTCCCGACCCTCTGGTGACCCTCAGACAGGGCTCTGTGCCACTGATCAGGAAAGCAAACCCTTAGCTGCCTGCCCAGTGCAGCCTCCAGCCCTCCCCTTCCCAGAGCAGGGCCTGAGGATACAGGGCTTGGCACCCAAATCACCAAGTTCGTATCCTGCCTCCATTGATCCTCCCTAAGCCTCAGTCACCACCTTCTGTGTTCTCTGAGTCTCGAGGCCGTTGGGCTGTGTCTATGATAGGTGCCATAGCCTTGACCTCTGTCATTCTTTGTACTGGGGCTCTATTCATTTCTGAGATCTACCCTCTTCCTGCCCCTCTTGTGACAACCAAAAATGTCATTGTCGAGTGTCCTGGAGGAGAGCGTCACCCCCACTGAGAACCAGCGTGTTCTCTGCAGTGCCTGGCATGTAGGCAACAGTATTCGAAAGATGGAGCCATGTCAGACGGCAGCCACCTTCTGGGTTTGAGGAACTGGAACTCCTAAGGGTACTTGGGACAATTCCTGGTGTGTCATGGGCACTCAACAAATGCTGTGGTTTTCATGATAGTTCTGGAGGACCTGTCTGGTCCTCCCTAGACTGGAGGGTCAAAGGTTTGCCATGCATGCGTGCTTTGATATCCATTCAACAAACACATATGGAGAAAGCTGGGGGATAGTCTGGTTGGTAAAGCGGTTGCCTCACAAGCATCAGGACCTGGTTTTGTGTAAAATAAAAGCTGGGTGTGGCCCGAGACAGGCTTCCTGGGGGTCACTGGCCATCAGTCTAGCCAAAGCAACTGACTGTGGGTTCAGTAAGAGACTTTGTCTCGAAAAACCAAGGTAGAGAGCACTCAAGGAAGACAGATTGAGCAGATGTTCACCTCTGGCCACATGTTACACTCACATGTAGGTGCACTTGTACTCTGAGTGGGCACATCTACACACATGTGTGTACACGTATATGACATACATTCCCACACACAAACACACACACACACACACATTGATATGTAGGGAGCTGCTGGTTGGGGTAGGTTCTTACACAGACTGACTCGCAGCCAGTCAGAGAAGAACTCAATTACTGTGGTCACCATGCCCCTGTCATCCTTCTCAGTCTTGGACTACCCTTTCCAGTCATTACAAACCCTGAGCACCTGCTGCATTCCAGACAGTGTTCTGGGGACTTTCAGCATGCGAGGAGCTACTTGGCAAATGCTGACAAAGACTGTTTCTTCGTTTTTCTCAGGTTATAGCTAAGGAAGCAGGGATGGGTGGGACTACCTGAATCAGAGAGGCTACCCCAAGAGGGGCCACCGAAGGCCTGGGCTGAGGGGGTGACATTCGAGCTGCATCTTGGGTGATGAGGTGCGGTGTCTTAAGGAGATGGGATGTGCTCAGGCCAGGGGCTCCTCCCAGAACCTTCAGTCCCCACCATGGTGGAGAACAAGGATTTCTGTCCCCCACCCCAGGGGCATGTCAGTAAGTGCCAGGTGACAGAAGTAAAGGTAGAGGCAGCTTCCATTACTCATCGCTGCTCCCACTCCATCTTCTTCCGGTCAGTGACACATAATCATCACACATAATTATGGGGCACGGTGCACGGCTTCAATCCATGCACTCCCCATAATGATCATATCAGTGTCATTAGCAGATCCACCTGAAAACAAGTCATTTCATTCAGTGTCTCGAAACCTCTCTTCCAAGGCCACGGTGGCACACTCTGTGCTCCTAGCATTCAGGAGGCTAAAGGATGAAAGATCATCTTAATGCCAGTCTGGGCTACACATTGAGAACTATATCCCGGTACTTAGAAAGTCCCAGCAATCCCCACGGTCTCCGCAGCCTACTGAATTACAGAACACTAGGGCTTCCTGCTTTTGCATGCTCTACATATACACACTGGACCAACCCTCCCCTCCCCACCCCACCCCATCCCACCCTTCTGCCCAACCCCTGGTATTAAGACTCTGTTGGGTAGTACAGAGTCGGTCGTGAGTGTAACACAGAGCCAGAGACCAGCTGGCCACTAGGGATCTAAGATCACTGCCAGCCTGGAGGTGAGCCTGGGACTCTGGGAGCACAGCAGGGCTACCCCGCCCTGTCTGAGAAGGGAGGAGGGGTTTTTTGAGGAAGTGGCAGTCTATTGGTGCCTGGAGCATCATAGGGTTTAGCACATGAAGAGCTGGTGGGAATGTGTGCAGGGCAGCCAGAAGAGCTTTCTTTTAAAGGCCCGGAGGGGAAGGACGCGACTGAATTGGCTGTGTGGGTCAAGTAGAGATCTTGGAGTGGAGAAGGTTAGAGGTGACCAGGCCAGGGGCTTCTGCAGCCCATTCTACCTTGAGGACATTGAGTAACCACTTGGACTCAAAGGAAGTGACCAGAGTTAGTGGTCTTTGAGAAGAGCATCCTGACTGTTGTGGAGGAAATGGGTTGGATGGATTGGGGAGGGCCAGTGTGGATGTGGGACCGTGTCACCTTGATTATCCAGACAGCTATGGTGCAAAGGATGATGGGGAAATGGGAGAAAGAAAGGGGAAGAGGGGAGAAAAAGGGAAGGAAGAAGGGAAGAGGTGAACGGAAGGAAGGAAGAAAAGAAGGAAGAAAGGGATGAGAGATGAAGGAAGGGAAAGGAAAGACAGGACAGCCCCCTCATGCCAGTAGAACAAAACCTGCAACACAAACTAAGGCGGTAATGTTGCATCTTAGACTTTTAAAATGACCGTGATCGCAATGGCTGAAGCCAGGAAGAGATGAGTACACGGGTCCCGCACCCTGAGATGGATGTGCCGCACGCTAGGTAGAGAGCAGCATTAGCAGCTCGCTAGCACCGAGTTCTGTATTTCCAAAACCTTCCTTGCACTTTGCAGCCTCCCTGTCCTTTGTCCTCGTGTCTGAGCATTCTCCTAAACCTCATTTTTTCACCCCCATCAACTGCTCAAAAGAACCGTCTTTCCCCAGCCGACGAGAAACAGAATGTGCCAGAAGCCTTCCTATCACGTGTCTCTCCTGTGCCTTCCTGAGCTTCCCAGGGCTTAGGCGCCCTCTGAAGTCCTACGCCAGAAGTTCTAAATGTCTTAATTAAGATGTCTCTGTCATCAAGGAGTGGGTGCGAACAACACAGACCCAGCCTCCTCTCTCACTGACTGTGTGGCAATTCTCTGGAGCCTCACTTAGGGTGAGCAGGACCAACTTTGTAGGCTTCTTGAGGAGGACTGGTGTGATCGAGTCTAACAAGGGCTATTATAGCACCCAGGCTTCTTTGGGTTGTAAGTGACAGAAATCCAAGTCCCGATAGATAGAAAAAGGAATGCATTGCATGCCTGGTCTCCTCTGCTCTCTTGGCTTCTCCAGGCTGAGGACCTCCGTCCTCCTTCCTGCAGTTTCCTGACAGCAATAATGATGTCACTCAGAGACAAAGTCTCCTTGGTATAATAAATAAATAAATAAATAAATAAATAAATAAATAAATAAATACCACTTCCTTCACTCTGCAACAGCGGCTCAGTCTCAGGGAAGGGCCTGATTGGCTCTGTTTGAGTCACATGTTCACCTTTCAGGCCAATTATTTTGCAAGAAGACTCGCTATGCTATGATTGGTCAGGTCTTCACCATCTACCCACTGTAGCCAGAGGATTGGACTCTATGAGTCATGTGGAGGTCCCTGCCTTTATATGCCATTTCTGTTTATTGGTGACTTTATTTAGGCATGTTTTTGTAGCCAGTTAGCCCTGATTACAGCAGGAGGCAGACATTGCATCCTCTTAAAATTCTAGCTCTTTCTTGATCACAGTTTATCTTAAAGTAGAGGTAGGAGGTGGTGGCACACACCTTTAATCCCAGCATTCGGGAGACAGAGACAGGTGGATATCTCTCTGTTGGGTTCAAGGTCAGCCTGGTGTACAGAGAAAGTTCCAGGACAGCCAGGGCTATACAGAGAAACCCTGTCTCAAAAAACCAAAAAGTAAATAAATAAATAACCAAATATCACACATTTTTCTAGTATGCATCATCTGGATTAAAAATACACATACATATATGTACACACACACACACACACACGCATACACACACACAATGAAAATAGGGGAGGACAATTTGGGGGAAGAAAGGGGACAAGACGTGATCACCAGAGTTCGAGGTAGTGTCACGTGATCTGCGTCCCTGCTAAATGCCTCGGCTCCTGTGGTCACCTGTACCTGGCACCCCGATATAAAGGCCACTGGGTAATGATGTCAATGTGGCTGAACATCTCTCCCCAGCCCCTATGAATCCCACCTTACCCAGAACCCTCTGCCTCAGTCCTGGAGCCCCTGTAGAGAAAGAGGAAAAAAATCATACAAGCCGTGTATGGAGACCAGAGTTCTCACCCAGGGACGACTGAGACCCAGCCTGACCTCTCACACTGTTTTCAAACCCAACCTCTGCGAAGAGGCTGTTCTCGGGAATTACAGGCGGCCATTCAAGTGGCTTTCATGGCACGGGAGATGGGCAAGTGTTTTCCCTGCTGCAGCGGGAAGGCGGCTTTAAGCATCGCCAGAATTACCCCCATTCAGCCTGTGAATAGCACGATTCTTGGGCTGCCTAGATGCTCTTCAAGGAGCAGACAAGAGGAAAACAAGGAATGGGAGGTTCTTTGGCTTGAAGCAGAGTGTTGGGGGAGGGGTGTGCTTTTAAATCTCTTCAGGATGATTGGTGCCTGCCTACTTCCGAAGTCTGGGGAGAAAGGAGTAAATGATGGTTCCCACTCCAATTGAAAGTGTTTATTGAGTACCTACTGTGTACTTTAGATGCCATCTGCAAGATTATACATTCCCAAAGTACAGCGCCAGCCCAGGCCTCTCCTGCACCCTTATCTGCCTTTTCCACCTGACATTGCAAAGCCTATGTTTTCCTCCCTCAATGAAGAGCCTGTATTGGGCTCGGAGTGCATAGGCTGTCTCCACAGCTGCTGGGCTAAAATGTAGAACTTATTCATACTTTCAACTAAATGGGGGGAACAATTCACAGAGTTTATGGTAGGTTTTTGTTGTTGTTTTGTTTTGTTTTTGTAGACAGATACCATGAAGAGAAAAAAGTGCAATTTGGACAAAGAAAGGTGGCCAGAGAAAGCACGTAAAACAAAATGAAGACAGAGTGGACAGTGTGTGTGTATGTGAGTGTGTGTGTGTGTGTGTGTGTGTGCGCGTGCGTGCCCATGAATGCATATGTGGAGGCTAGGAATCAATGTTGCGCAGAGTGGACAGTGTGTGTGTGTGTGTGTGTGTGTGTGTGTGTGTGCACGTGTGCGTGCGCGTGCACGTGTGTGCCCATGAATGCATGTGTGGAGGCTAGGAATCAATGCTGCGCATCTTCCTCTATCATCCCCCACTTCATTTTTTGAGACATGGTCTCTCACAAGGATCTGGGGTTATCAATCAGGGTGAACTGTCTGGCCAGTGAGCCGCAGAGATCCTGCTGTCTCTGCCTCCCCAGCACTGGGAGCGGAGACACATACCGCCATGCTAGGTTGGTAATGATTGTCTACTTGCCAGGGTCTAGCACTGGGAGCAGAGACACATACCGCCATGCTAGGTTGGTAATGATTGTCTACTTGCCAGGGTCCAGCATCACCTCGGAGACATATGCCGCCATGCTAGGTTGGTAATGATTGTCTACTTGCCAGGGTCTAGCATCACCTCGGAGACTGGCCTCTAGCTATGTTAGTGAAGAACCATCGATATTAACTGAAGTGGATAAACACATCCTACGGGAGTAGCCGGCACCATTCCCTGGCCCCGAGGCCTGGGCTGCATAGAAATAAGAAAATTAGCTAATCAGTAATCCTCACCTCTGCCTCCTGATCATGGGCTACAACACGACCTCACACACCTGCCAGCACTGTGGTGGACTGGACTCTCAGACTGTGAGTTCCACCAGGCCTGACAACCTGAGTTCCGTCCCTGAGACCCACAGAGTGGAAAGAGAGAACAGATTCCCACAAATCGTCATCTGATGGCAACATAGGGACTCTCAGACTGTGAGTTCCACCAGGCCTGACAACCTGAGTTCCGCCCCTGAGACCCACATAGTGGAAAGAGAGAACAGATTCCCACAAATCGTCATCTGATGGCAACATAGGGATAGTAGTACAACCTGCTTGAAACTGATGCAGCCAAGCAGAACCTCATGAAGCCCCGCCCCACTTTATTCTACTCATACCCATGCCTTCTATTGGCTGAATCCAAGAAGTGGGACTATGCTGATTGGCTTAACTGCCCAAGGTACCAAAGAGGGTTTAGAAGTCAGTGAATGGACCTAAAACCACCAACACATACCATCCCAGGCCACCTCCAGGCTGAGAAAGGAAAGCAGGGACCACCTCTGCTTCTCTTTGGTTTCAAGATCATAAGCATCCCATTAAATTTTCAGCAACCTGAGGATGGTCCAGAAGGGACTCAATGGGACACAAAGGTTGTGGGACAAAGACGGACAGCTAAACCTTAAAGGCTTCACAAATGGAGAGGGAAGCTCCCCAAACAAAGTCGGGGTGTACTCAAGAGAATCAATGTGGATGCTGAGCCTTGGGAAGTGGGGCCAGCCTCATCCCACTGATAGGAGGAGGGCACAGCTCCCCACACCCCATCAGGAGCAACCTCTACCCTCAGTTGACATCTGTGACTGGGAGGAGTCTGCGGGAAAAGGAATGGGCAAAGCATAAGGCCATGTCCAGAAGACTGGCTGCATGGAAGGGCTTCAAGCTCAGGAGGTGATGTATTCAGGGGAACCCTTAGGAAGAGCTCTGATTTGGGAAACAGGTTGCATTGTTGGGGGCTAATGGATGGTCCCAGACCAAGAAGATGGCAGCTCAAAATGGAGAAGGGTTGGGAAGAAAGGGAAATAGTATTACAACTGAGCAGTCTGGAGACTCTGGATGAAGTCATTTGGGACCATGAGCATGTGATAATTGTTTCAACTGCTGACCAAAGCTGAGCCCCCCATTGGTGGCCTGGCGGGGAGGCTACATCCCTGGGTAGAAGGATGATTGGGTGGGGCTCTAGAGCATGAGCTAGCAAACTGACAGACACTGTGACACCCCCTGGCCCTCCCAGCCGTTGACCCCATAGCCCCAGTGTCCCAGAAGCCCAAACCAATTCCACACTACAGTGCAAACACCCAGCCTCTGGTGGGCAGATGGAGATTTGGTTGCTGTCCCCAGAGTACCTCCATCCTGTGGATACAGATACAGAGCTATGCCTGAGGGATGGCCTTGACTGAAGGAGGGATAGGGAATCACCTACACACAGCATCTTCGGGGCAGGCAGGGCAGGTAATGAAACCACCAAAATGTGGCACACACACATAAGCTCGGTTCTAGAATGGACCTACATTTCTTAGCCTTTTTTTTCCTGCCCCCAACTCAGTGCTTCCCTGACAGGGGCAGACACAACCTGTTTGCTCCAGGCTGGGCTAGATAACCTTTCCTGTGTTCCCAGCACCATTTGCCTGGCGTCTCCCTAAACATGTCTAGTGGTCATTATAAACCTTCAAGCAAGTTATGTGACCTTTCCCAAACCCACATTTCTTTCCTTAATAGGTTCCTAATAGGGTCATTGAGGCTTAATGGTATGGTACTTAGGTTGTTGCCTGGAGCAGAGAGAACAAGCAGGAAGTATTATCTGGGGTGGGACTTGGCCACTTCTCAGACTTGAGGCCTGAGGCAGAATCCGTGGCAAGACCCATTTCCCATGCCTATGATTTCCAGTCCCTCAGGTGGCCCTGCATAGAGTCACAGTGATGGCATCTTCCTTTCAGGTGATTATTGGGTTGGGGATCTATCAGATATCTGAATAAGATCATATTATTTTAACTTCCTTTCTGTTGCTGTGATAAACTCCTCTATCCAACTCTCTTATATAGTCCAGGACCACCTGCCTGGGGAATTGTGCCACCCAGGGTGGGCTGGGCCCTCCTACATCAATTAACAATGAACAAAATCTTTAACAGACATGCCCACAGGTCAATCTGAACTGGGCGATCTGTCAGTTGAGACTCCTGCCTCAGGTGACTCTAGACCTGTAGTTCTCAACTTTCCTAATGCTTGCTATGAACTTTTAATACAATTCTCATGTTGTGGTGACCCCTGGCCATAAAATTATTGTCATTGCTACTTCTTAACTGTAATTTTGCTGCTATTATGAATCATAATGATCTCAGGTAACCCCTGTGAAAGGGTTGGTTATTCAAACCCTCCCCAAGGGCTTGTGACTCAGGTTGAGAACCACTGTTCTAGACTATGTCATGTTGAAAGTCAAAACTAACCAAAACAGCTATCAACTCAAGAGTGCTGTGGTTCTGAAACATTGGACAAAGTCCCCATGGAGTTTTCCTCTTTGTATCAAAGCTCCCTACATCATCTGTATGGTGGTGTCTGTACTTAGCATGCCTTTACCTCGACAGGCTGTGCAACTTTAGCCCCAGCATGTCCTCTCTGCCCCTTTCCCTGCCATTTTTGTCATAGCTACCTTCTGTTCTTTGGTCACAGTAACATTGCCAATTGATACATTATTTCTCTGTTTGCTTGTGGAATGAGAACACAGGCCCCAGGAGGTTCCGGCCAGGCCTGTCCATTTACTTAATCTCCCTCTGGTCTAAATCACATAGTGGCTGCCAAGTGAGTATTTACCAGGTGACTGAATGCTAAGCCGTGGTCCAGGTGCTTTGCCAGTGGATATGAATATGTATAAATGTATATTTGTTGGTGTGGCTGAGGAAAATCCTTGGGGGAAACTCACAGTTCTAGAACACCAGTGGCCAGCAAACAATGTGCAAATATAAACAAACAAACAAACAAAAAAACCAGTCGTGTCCCTTCTCCAAAATGCTTGGGAGCAGAAGTGTAAGACTTCAGGTGTTCTTCAGATTTTTCAGTGTTTGCATCTACGTAGTGAGCTATCTTGGATGGGTCCTTGATTGAAGCACAAAGTTCATTTCCGTTTCCTATGTACCTCCCACACCCAGGCTGAGGTGGTTTTATGCAGTATTATTAGTGCAATTTTATTTTGACTTCCCATGAGGTCAACTGGGGAATTTTCCACTTGTAGCCTCAAACCAAAACACACTAAGTTTTGGAGTTTCCTGGGTTTTCAGATTGAGAATTCTTATGCTGTCCACCAAGTGGGTGAGAGTTCACACTTTGGCCAACCCATGGGATGAAGCAACCTAGAATGTTCCTATGAGTCAGCAAACCTTTATTAAATGACTGGTGTGTCCCAAACACTGGTATGCAGTGCTAGGAGCCAGAGATGGAGAAGCAGAGGTCTTTCCTGAGGGCTCTGCTGCCATGTGTGGAGGCAGAGGCACTAGGCAGCACCGAGTGGTGGAAAGAGAGGACAGTGTTGGAGCAGAGCTGAGGGCATCAGTCACTCACTGTGAGCCACTGGTGTCTACCTGTTTCTATGCTCTACCCCCAAAGCTCCCTTTTCATGTCTTACAGCTCTGCTGGAGTCCTTGGGTGTCTTTATCCCTCCCCTTGAGGAGCCATTGTAAGCTCTCCGAGGCTGTGCTATACCACCTAAGTGCTTTATGTGATAATGGAATCAACACACAGAGCTGAGCGCAAAGAGCCTGAACAGTGCCAAAGCTCTGACACCTGGAGATTGCTGCCCACCTGTAAGGTGACATATGGCCAGTTGCAGTTCCATGTATGCTTGCAGGTGACACAAGATGCCTTGGTTAGAGTCACTGGCTTTTATTACTCATGTCATCAGTAGAAACCAGGATATTATCATTGAGCCCAATCCCAGTAGGCAACACAAAGAGGATTTAGTGATATTCAGGAGAGGAATCCAAAACTCAGGAAGCCAACTCTTGAATGATGGGAAAACCTGATCTCTGTCCCAAAATCAGTTGGTACCTTCCTTGCTTCTGAATATTCACCCTGTTTCTGTCTTCCAATGCTCTCCTCTTTACAAACATGCTTGGAAACAGTCTTCTTAGTTAAAGCAGATAGAAATGTGAGAGACATGTGATCTCAAGAGATACAGATATGTGGGTGGACAGGTAGTGAACAGATGGATGCATGTATAGATACATGGATGGATGCATGGGTGCATCATGGATGGATGATAGATGCATGGATGGATAGATGGATACATGGATTCATGGATACATCAACAGATATACTGATGGATGGATGAATTCATGTGTGCAAGAGTATGTGGTAGGGTACATAGATGAATCATTGGATGATATGATATGTGGATTTATGTAGACATAGATGAATGATTGGATGAATGAATGATAAATATGATAAATATATTATTGAGTGAATGGGTTGGTGGATAAGTTCATGAGTGAATGGACAGATGGATTATGTGTGGATGGTGGATGGGCAGATGGATGGATACATACATAGATAGACAGGTGGATGGATAGATAGATGGATGGATTCATGTAGAGGGGGGATGGATGATTGATTCATGTATACATAGGTGGCTGGATATATGGGTAGGTAGATAATTGATGAAATAAATGCCTTCATGAAAAGATGCACCCATACATGCACTGGCAGATAGATATATGTATGAATGAATCCATGCATGCATGGTTGGAGAGTGGGTGGATGTGTGAATGGATGATGAATGGATGGGTGGATGGATGGATAGATGAATGGTATATTGATGTATACATAGGTGGATGGGTGGGATCATGTATGTATGCATTAGACACATATATTGATGAATGGTGGATGGATGGATGATGGATTCATGTGTGCATGGTTTGATGGGTGGATGGATGGTGGATTCGTGTATATATGGATGGAGAGATGGGTGGATAGATAATGGGTGAATTAATGCATTCATGAAAGGAGGCATATATGCATGGACAGATAGATATATGGATGGATAAATGGGTGTATGAATGGATGATGAGTAGATAGGTGGAAAATTGGATGTATGGTATATTGATGGATCCATGTGGTCATAAATGGATGGGTGGATTGGTGAATGAGAGGACAGTGAATGAATTTATATATGCATGGACAAGATAGATAGATAGATAGATAGATAGATAGATAGATAGATAGATAGATAGACTCACGTGTGTAATGATATATGGGTATATGGATGTGTGGATGGATGGACATATAAATAAATTCATGTGTTCATGGTGGGCATGTTCATATGTGTATGAATGAGCAGATGGATAGATGAGAGATGATGGATAGACAGATGGATGGGCTGCTTGCTGGGTAGGTAGGCAGTAGGCAGCAAGAGGAAAAGTCCCTAGGCAATGCTTTTTAAGCTGCATTTCTAGAAGTCCTAAGTGTTTGGGGGGTTCCTAAAGGAGGAGGATGGGAGAGGAAGAGGTTTTTAACCTTCCCCAAGATACCTCTGTCTTTCCTGGGGAAACATTGCTTTTTTATCTCAGACACTCCTTTTTATGAGTGTATATTAATCATGCTAAAAGGTAGCATTTTCACACATGTATACAACGGACTTCAATCATATTTACCCCATAATCCTCCCTTTCCTCCTGCTCCTCCTGTAGCTGGCTCCCCCCAGTAAGACCCGTTTCCATGCCCACCAACACCAATGGTGACCTCAAGGTTCATCCCTCTCCCGTCCTTGCTAACACTTGTTAGAATTCACTCTCTCGATAACCATTCCAGCTGGGATGGGCTACAGCCTCAGTCTATTTCTGTTCCGTTTGTAGTTAAGTATAGTGAACATTGTTTTCATCGGTCATTTGTTCTTTTTTCTTATGTCTGTTCAATTCTGTGCTAATTAGGTTTTATCAACTTGACACAAGCTAGAGTTATTTGGGAAGAAGGAGCCTCGATTGCGGAAATGCTTCCATCAGATAGGCTAAAGGCAAGTCTGCGGGGGCATTTTCTTGATTAAAGATTGATGTGGAAGACCCAGCTCATTGTGGGCAGTGCCACTCCCAGGCAAGTGGTCCTAGGGTGTGTAAGGAAGCAGGCTGAGCAAGCTATGGGGAGTAAGCCAGTAAGCAGCACCCTTCATGGCCTCTGCTTCAGCTCCTGCCTCCAGGTTCCTGCCCTGACTTCCCTCAGTGATGGATGGTGCTGTAGAACTGTGAGCTGAAATAAGCCCTTTTCTCCCTGGTTGCTTTTCATCAGGGTGTTTGTCACAGCAACAGAAAAGCAAACCAAGACAAATTTTAGGTCCTTTACCCACTAATGATTAGGGTTTTTTTTTTTGTTTTTTGTTTTTGTTTTTTTCGAGACAGGGTTTCTATGCATTGTTTTGGAGGCTGTCCTGGAACTCACTCTGTAGACCAGGCTGGCCTCAAACTCACAGAGATCCACCCACCTCTGCCTTCCGAGTGCTGGGATTAAAGGTGTGTGCCACCAACACCCGGCAATTAGATGATTTTTTAATGTTTATTTGTTTGAACTCCTTATATATTCTGGACCCTATCCTCTTGTCAGGTGGAGAGCTGGCAAGAGCCTTCTTCCATTCTACATTCACTTAATTGTTTATTCATTTCTTCGCTAATTCTGATTTCATGCATTCCCATTGACATTCTGGCTATGATTTCCAGATCTGCTGAGGTCCTCTTCAGAAAACCCTGGTCTATGTCTGTATCATGAAGTATGGGCAGCTTCAGAGTCTTGAATCTTATATTAAGGTCTCCGGTCTGATGTAAACTGGTTTTTGCATGGTGTGGTAGGGAGCTTAGTTGCATTCTTCCTCCTATGGATATGGGTTCCTCCAGCACCAGTTGTTGAAAAGTCTTTTCTCCAGGGATTTGGGACCTCAGGGCCCTCTGTCCTATTCAACTGGCCATGTTTGGTTTATTGCCCATAGCATGCGGACGTTGTCACTATGGCTCTGTAATACACTTTGAGTTCTGGTGTTGCAATCCGTCTGGACTTTCTTCTTTCTGCAAAGCACTGCTTTGACTATTTGGCCTCTTCCAACATCTGTAGATCCTCTTTCCTCCTATAACTGTTGGCTTCTGTGAGACTGTCTCGAAAAAGGAAATAATTAATTAACTAACAGGCATCATGGTATGTATCCATAACTCAGGATCAGAAGTTCAAGCTCATCTTTGTCTACATAGGGAGTTCAAAGCCAGTCTGGACTACATGAGACCCCTGTCTCGAAAATAATAATATAATAATAATAATGTACAACAAACTATGGCCATCCTACATACAATCATGTATACAATTTCATTTGAATAATGAATATTGTGAGAATATCACGAATATAGAGGAGTCCCAAGCTTACTTAACACATCAGAGCTGCAAGCAGCTTCTTAAAATTCAGATAACCACGCTCTGCTTCTCCTCCAGTGTCACTGATTGGGACAAGGGCAGAAAAGTGTGCAGGTGCCACGCAACTCAGCTGCTGCTGCTGGTGGTGGTGGTGGTTCTGGTGGTGGTCCAAGGACTCACCTCCTAAAATCAGTAGTGTGGAGAAACTGGCAAATCTTCCCACCCAATTGGGTTGAGTTACTGAATGCCTGGGATGCATAAACCAACTGCTAGACATTTGAAAACATCAAAATAGATTCCAACATGACTGCTACCTTCAAAAAGGCCAATAACCAACACACAGGTAGGAGTCAACCAAGCCCAGAACTGAGTCCTAAGCTTTCAGATGTCACCAGCTCTTCCCTCGTCTGCACGATTAGAGAGAGTGTGCCCACTTGAATCACCCGGGTATCAGAGTGCAGGGCTGTCTGACTGGGAAGAATAAAATGGCTTCTCTCACTAAATCTTTGAAGTGAGAGCAAGGCTGCAGATTGTTAGCGCTCAGGTGACCGCTGTCGTCTGTGAGTTTAGGTTCCTGCCTAAGGATCTCACCACCCGACCTAGGAGGTGGGACAATGCTCCACACACAGTTATCAGAAGGAGGGAGTTGTGGCTAATTAAATGAATGATGCATTTGGCACTATTATCTTGATATATAAGCAAGAAAGCCAAACGTACAAAAGGCAGAGGTCCCCTGAATTGAGGAGGTTATGGCACTCTTCCGCAGTCTTCACCCGACAAGCTGCTGCAGAGCCCCGAGCAAACCTAGAGTTGAGACGGAAGCTACATTCTAGTCCAACTTCCTTCATTTCATAGATGCCCGGAGAGGGGAGTAGTCTCGCCCAAGGTGAGGCAGAGTTAGGTGAAGGATTGTGGTACCTGTGTAAGGATTAGGCATTATGCTGGCCTGCCCCTGTCACCTGGCAGAATGCACTCAGGCAATACCCTGGTCAGCCCAGATGCAAAGGACCCCTTTAAAAGAAAGACCTCTGCCCACTTACCCTCTCTTTCCCCTTCTCTTTCTTGTTGTTCTCCTGGGGCAGACAGGACTTCTCTCTCCCTCCTCCTGTCTTCTCTCTGTCTCTGCTTCTCTTTTACCTCTGTTCTCTTCCCTCCCTCCTCCTTTCTAGTAAAACTTCTCACTTAAGCTCTGTCTGCCTGGCATGTTTGTCCCCCGCCTAGGTCACCCTTGCCCGCCATGGAATCCGCCAAGGTTCCCCTTGCGCTTATTCCTAACAACCTGACCCTGACTTGGGGGCTTTCTAGAATATGAAGCTGTAATTTCTACAGCTCTTCTGTCCTCCATCCACACCCCCAGTGACCTCCCCCAGGGACTGCTCAGTAGTAGCCAATGGTACGATCTTTTTCCGTGAATATCTGGTCACAGGAGATCTCTGCTTTGATAAGGGAGGGATGTCATGAATTCTGAGAAGCTGTGTCATTGAATTCCAGATGTCTGGAGCCAAAGATGAGGACCCAGTCCAGCTTGCTGGGATAACCTCACAGCCACAAAAGAGCCAACTTGGGACCAAGGAGATCATCTGACTCTGTCTCCCCAACAGCTTGCCGTGAGGACACAGCCATCCCAGCTCTGCGTACTTTGGGGGGTCCCATCCGTGAATGTTGGGAATTCTTAGACACCCGACAGTTTGTGACACTATGATGGGGATCTCTCTTGACACCACACAGTACCATTCAGGGGAGCTGAAGCCCACATTTGTGGTCAGAACTCTGACCACATCAGTGACCTCAATACTTTAATTTGATGGGAATATTAGAATTCTCTGCAGACCCCACCATTCTCCGATGTCTCACACTCAGCCCGCTTTATTCATTCTCTAGAAGTAAGGCACAAGCCCTGGTTATAACCTTCAAACTCCAAGCTCCAGCCTGGCTGTCCACACTGGGAGGCCTGAAAAACAGGAAGTGACAAGGCAAGGCTTGGACTAGATATTATATTAACAGGCCCAGCAGTCGCTTGCCACCCAATTTAGCCCAGCTTGTCCAAGACCCAGGCCAGAGGTCCCAAAAGTTGACTAAAAGAAACCACAGTGTCTTTCAGGTGGGGTCTCAAAAAAAGTAAATTGGCTACCGTGAAGGCTTAGCGCCATCTGTCGGTCATTTTGGGAACTGCTTCTCTGCTGAGCCAGCTTGCTAAATTCAATGGCCATCAGGTAGCCCTGGAGACAAATTACCAGTCTGGGGGCCCTTTTAACTTTAATGGGGCTTTGGACACTGAGAAACCTTTGTGTGCTGGAGTTTGCATATACATTACATTAAATTCTCCTTTGAGGTCCAGGGACTCCAAGCTCACACAGCCCATGAGTGAGAGTCAGGTCATGGTGTTCCTTATGCCCAGATTGCTCCTTAAAACCGTTCCTCCCTCATCTCTGCCAGAGTCTCACAAATTATTTCCGGTGTCTGGGGTAACATCTGCAGGAACTGTGGCACTCCCTCCTTCCCTAGGGACACTAGCCTCCCAGATAACTATGTTCCTTATACCAGGTCCTGTCTAGCCTGCCAACCTTCTGGCTCCAAGGCTACTTAGATGAAATGCGTTCCCTCTTATGATCCCTGAGCTGGAGGGAAAAACCAATCAGCCACCCACAGGCTGCTGCCCCTACATGGTTCTGGAACTTTCTGGCCTTGCCCTACGTATAATGCCAGACAGCATTTCCAGGGCCCTTCATTTCTCTAACTGCAAAAGAAACTGCTGGGCATGGAGTCTCAGAACAAATGCATTGGAACAACGACTCCCAGGCAAACACCCGGGGCTGAGCTCAGACGCTAGCTAACTTCATTGCTGAAACCAGTATCTCTCACCCAGAGAGATAAGTGGAGCTGATTCGGGGAGACAGGGGATCTGATTGCCATGGCAACGATGAGAGGGACAGCCCTGAGGCTGTCATCACCCCTGTAACTGGCTGGGGGGGGTGGAAATTCTTCAGAACTGAGGAATAACGGAATGTGAGTGTAGGTTAAAGAGGCTGAAAGAATTCAAGGACTTCATTGAACAGGGCCATGTATACAGTTGGTGCCTAATAGGGGCATTGTCACTGAATGCACGAACCCTGGCTGAATGAATGGTTGGCCCTTCATTCACGTATTCAAACAAGTGTGTGTTTGGCTGTTGGTTGGCGCTGGGATTCTCACAACGCCCCCCCCAAGTGGAAAACACAGCCCTGAGTGTCTGCTTCAATGGGTGTGGGGTGGGGTAAGGATTGTCAAGCGCTTTTCAGGGGACAGTGGCCTAGTTGTCCAGGAACAATCTTTGAGAACCAGTGACTTGGAGTGATGAGTGATAGTGGCTGTCCTACCCTTGTGAGTATCTTTCCGGTTTAATGCTGAATTTGTAAATTTTCCCAAGAGCACGGTGTATTCCGAGAATAACAGTAGCTTGGAGCAGGGGGTTCTCCAAAGAGGGGGTGTTTATGCAAAGATCCTACATCTCAGTACGGTTTGTGTAGTTGGGGGAAGAGACGCGATTGTTTTATTAAACACAGAAAATGCTGGGACCGCTTCTTTCCTGTCGCCTTACCTAGCCCCTTAAGTTTTAGTGTAAGAGACATAATTAAGTCCCATTGTATGGATGAGGAGGCTTTGGCTGCTAGTGGCAAAGGAGAAGCCCGGAACTCATAGCAGGAACAGACCCTCCAGGTCTGTGCCTGCATAGACACCTTGAGGTTGCTGCTGCTATCTGAGTGGTAGGCGTCTGCCTTGCAGCCTGGACACAGCTGCAAGCCAGCCAGCGGCGCTGCTCTCCTCTCCCCTCCCGGGCTCTTCAAGTGTTTTCACTGATGGGTGAATTCAACAGATGCCTTTCGATCGCAGCCTATTAAATTAGCCCCTCTCTGCAGCCAAAAGAAGATAATTATGTTTTCATTAGCCCTGGGTAATATATTAGCCCTTGGTGGCAGCCACATAGAGTAAGCAAACCCAGTCCCTCTTCCCTTGGCTTCCCAGGGCCAACTCTTTGCAGAGGACCATGGAGAACATGGAGGCGGGTAGATAGAAACACTTTTTCTGCCCGCTGGCCATGCAGGGGTTTGGGGTGAGACCCCGTGCCTGGAGCAGATGTCTGGATATGTCAGCCAACTCAGTCCCTCTCAGACTAAGAAAGGCGACATCTACCCTTAAACGCCCAAGGCGGCTGCTGGTAGAATCAAGCCACAACACCCTCTAGGTCACTGCATCCAAGAGGCATTTAGGGACTGTTCCTATTATCCTGTCCAGAGCCACCTAGCTGATGGCAAGAATCTCTGGTTTGTTTTCCTGCACTTCTCGAGAATGTAGGCTCTGCCCCGCTTTAGCCAGGAGGCTCCCCAACACCGGGAGCCACTCCCCTCCCTTCCCAACCCAGCACAGTGGCTCCGGCTTCATTTCTCTCCCCCCTTTCTCTCCAAGAAGGCAAGCACTTCGGAGTCCTGAGGATGGAACCCAGGCCCTCGTACACAATCAGATGAGCACCGACACTGAACCACACCCCGCCCCGCCCCAGCCAGGATCTGGGTTCTAGCATCTGATTTCTCATTCGCTGCTTTGGGGGCTAGGAGAGGTTCCGTCTCCAGAGCCACCAATGTCCCCTCTGTGGGGCACGAGTGAGGAGAGGAGCCACCCTTGTCCTTTTGGTGACAATTTAATGAACTGTGTGCCTGTAAAGGCTTGCTTCAAAGCCAGCGAAATGAAAAGTGACCCATGGGAGAGAGCCATGGTCCTCTCTAACCAAGTAACTGGGTTACATCCTGGTTCTCCTTAACCCCATGGAAACAAGGGTGAGGATGACAAGTCTGTCTGTCTGGTGGTGGTGGGGCTCTTCTGGTCTCTATATAAATACCTGCTTCTATTTCTCTCTCTGTCTCTCTCTCTGTCTCTCTCTGTCTCTCTCTCTCTCTCTCACACACACACACACACACACACACAACACATGCACACACACACACACAAACTGCTCTTGGTGGTAGGCTCCTCCCCTGGACTCAGGCTCTGTCCTTCCTGCAGGAGCTCCAGAACCTCTTAGTCCTGTCTTACCATCACTTGCACCAGGATGCCTAGCAACAGTGACAGGATTGGGGGCAGTGGGTTTCTGTCTCCTTCTCCCCTAACAGGCCAATTCTGCTTCTTCAGTCACACAGCCAAGCCTTGGCCCTGACCCCATATGTCACAGCTCTGCCTTCCCCACTGACCACCCTTTGAATGGGAGATGGCACACTCTGAACCTCTGCTGACCCCAACTCCCCCACACAGCAGGCTGGCATGGGGCTCTAGAGCAGGTGAACTGCCAGCCCACTGGAGAAGCAGCCTCTCTTCCTGGCTTCCTGATTTTCCCCAGTTGCCATGGTAATTGAGGGAGCAGTATTGAGACCCAACACCGTGGAAGCCCAGTGCTCAACTTCGAAAGGGATCAGGGAGAAGCTGGGCCCAGGATGGACAGAGTCCAGACTGCAAGGACTTACTCCAACCTCCTCTTCTAGGACACTCATTTACCCCGTGACATATAGTCAGTCCTCCTCATCAGTGTCAGCATGGCTGACTGGTCTTTTCGGAGCAGGTACTGTATGCCAGACACTAAATTAAGAGCATTGCCACTATCGCTTAACTATACCAGCCTCACCACAGCTCAAGACCCACGTCAGAGGCTCAGGAAGCAGGCTTCAGACCTGGCACACCCAGTCAGGAAGCGGCAGAGCCTGGCAGGCCGATGGAATTTCTCAGGCCCTCCCTGGACACACACTCTTCACACCCCACCAGTGTTTTCTCTTGCCTCCCTCCCCTCCCCTGATCCTCTAGCTCTCTTCCTGCGCCCCTCAAGGGCATAGCCCCTTTCCCCAGGCTTGACACGTAAGATTATCTGAAGACCATGTATGAGCAACAAGGAGGGGTAGCTGGCTCTCGGCCTCTGTGCAACTGTACTCAGAGTGTGCCACTCCTTTGCTGAGGCTGGGGGTGGGGGAGAGCAAGCTAGCAGCCAGGTGTCTGGGTGTGTTTGGGTCTGAATCCTTGTCTCCTTCCTTGAGTCTGACTCCCCCTACACACACTCACACACACACACACACACACACACACACACACACTCCTTCCCCAAGAGTGTGTGAGCAATAGCGACAGTTAAATGCAAAAAGCGCCTGTGCAATCTGCCCAGGGAAAGACAGCTTTAGAGACGGGTTTATATGGTTACCCATATGTTAGAGCCCCTAAGAAAGGAAGGGAAGAGTTCTCTGAGCCTGCCCCTCCCCCAGCCCAGCCCTTGGCCTCTCCTGGCATTGGGGTCTCCAGACGATAAGAGAATAAGACTCCCCTGCGGGGGTTTTCTACCCCTCCCTACACACAACACCTATACTTTGCTCTGAAAAACACCAGAACTAGACATCTTTTTCAGAATGTCTGCCCAGCCAAGAACCAGGGCCAGAACCCAGGCTGTCTTCTCCCGCGGGCTCTGTGAGGGGCTTCTTGCCCTGCTCCGAGGGGCTGTGCGCGAGCTGTCCCATTAAGGAATTGTTGCACCACGTTGGACAGAGACAACCACCTGCCTCAGCTAGATCCTCCTCTGCTCCCCCTCCCCACTGTGGTCACTACCTCCAGCCCCCTTCGGACTTCTCAAAATTGTCATTGTGTGTATGTTGATCTTTTTTCTGATAGAAAAAATGGAAATTAGGTTACATAAAAGATGTATGCTTTCAAGCCCAGAGCGGCCCTTTTAATGAGGGTTGCGACGTCTCCCTCCCCACGCCCATAAACCAGCCCGTTGGACGTCACCACTAATTCGTTTCAGCGGTGATAGGATAAAGCAGGGACATTAAGAAATAAATTCCCCCTCACGACCCTCGCTGAGCTCGCAGCGCGGTCCCTGCATATTGATGCAGCCGCGGGGCGCAAGCGACTACTTAGCACAGCCTCTACTCCGAGGGGCAGCTGTGGCCGGGGTGAGCCGGGTTGCGCATGGGGACGCTGGCAACCTCCAGTCCTGAACTTGGCTGGGCTAGGGCGGAGCGAGGCGGGAGCTAGGGGCCGGGAGGGGGCGGGGAGCGCTCGCTCTGGAAGCTCCTATCCCCGAGGCGCTGCTGAAGCCTGGAGCATCCTGCCCCGGAGCGAGGCTCTGAATCTGCGCGCTTGACAGCCGCGGCAGAAGGAGGCGCGGGAGACAGGGTGATCAGCAAGACCCACAGCCCTGGAACTGCGCGGGGACTCTGGCAGCAGGTGAGTTCTCTACCTCGAATCTAGGGTGTCCCATGTACCCTCTCCCAGACCGGTGCTCTAGCTCGGACAGTGTGCGTCCCAACTTGGCTCTCTCCTTGGTAGCCTGGTTCTCCTGGTAATGGGGCGGACCCAGGTACCCGAGATGTGAGCTCCTGGGAAGATGGGTCCTATCACCTCGCTCCAACTTTACAGGGTCAGCGGACCCTCCCAACCCCATTTCCCGATGTTCCCTACCCCTGAGTCACAACGGCAGGGATCCATGACCCTAGTCTTTTATGTAGCCTGAGGCTTAGGATGCTTGACCCTGAGAACCTTGGCACCTGCGGGGCCTCAACTTCCTCCTCTGGGAGACTGTAGCTTCCTCGCTCCTGCCACCACCACCCCCCTAGCAGTGACCCTGTTGGTGACTCTGACATGGCCAGAGGGGACCTGGGCTGCAAGGCTGGCTTGCTGGAGCGCTGCTCCTTCCTTGGCTTTCCAACTTTGCTCCTGCGGGCTGGCACAATCCTGTAAAGCAGCCCTCACTTCCCCAAACGGGAAAGTTGCACCTCTCCCGCCAAGGAGACTGTAGAGAGCTCCTGATGGTTCCCAGAGCAGAGGGAAGGCACTCTGAGGGTCTCTGCCATGCACAGCTTTTCATCCAAGGAACTCAAGAGTGAGGCAGGATTCCCAGGAGATTCGACTTCCCTGGCCACTCGTGGACACTTGAGTCTTGGAGTGGAGCACAGGACGTGAGAGGCTCACCTCCACCCTTAGGGCGAGGTGGCCTCAGCACCTGCAGCTGTCTGTACACTGGAGACCTGGCTGTCTGGAGCAAGCCAGGCTCGAACAGGCATACAGCGGGGCAGGGACCTTAGAGGGACTCCCCTGGGTTCTAATCCTAAAGCTGCTGTTTCAGGTGAGTCCCTTCCTCTCTCTAAGTCTATTTTTCTCGTGTGTAAAAGAAGTGGCCCTCTCCGGGGGATTTGTTGACAAACATTTAAAACATCGTAAGTGTTGATGATACCCGAAGCTGAGGGTAGGTCCTCAGTGCGCGGGAAATATTACTGGTGGTCGCGTCTGATACAGCCTGGGACAGATCCTGGGGCATCTTGTGGTTTCGCTAGACCGAGGGTCCTCAGGAAGGTGATTTAAGCTGCGCCTACCTCCATCTCCCAGTCTGCCCAAGCAGACCCTGGGGAGATGCATCCCATTTTGCTGCAGATGAGGCTCTTTAAAACATTGGCCGACTCATGGGGAACCCCAAATCTGGCTTCACACCCATATTCACAGACTGCATAGGGAGCTCTAGAGGCCCCCCACAGAGGGAGAGTTCCCCAAAGGTGAGTTGGCAGGTGTGATATGCAGGCAAGCCTGGGGCACACAGGGAGTGTCTGCTCCAATACTGGGGGCCAACAAAAGGAGTTGACCCTTCAGGCCACTCCGCTAAAATGGGTGTGAGGAAAAGCACCCCCCTTGCTCAGTCCCACTCAAACTGGGATCAGAGCAAATAACAGATCTGGGGGGATGGGGGCCTGAAGACAGCTTCCTGGAAAACTGATTTTCTTGGTTGGATTTTTGCTTTTGTGTTTAGTGGGTTTGTTTGGGGTTTTGTTTTTTTAAAACTTGGAGTGTATGCCAGAATGGAGTGTAGGGGTTATGCCCACTCTTTATCCTTGGGAGCTGTCAGCAGGCAGGGTTGAGAATCCTTCACAGGTTCCCAAAAGGAAGCACTTTATCCCCACGATTGCCAATGCCACTGCCCTAGTCCAGATTCTAGAAGAAACCGAGAGACATGGCGCTTTGCGCATGCTGCAAGCTTCTACCGCATACAGGATGTGTCTGGAATATCTTGACTTCCCCAATACCTAGGATGGCTACCTGACCCTCACTTTCCAGATAAGGAAACAGACTAGCTACCCATAGTCAACCAAGGAGACCTCCACCCAGATTTGTGGCTTCCTAAACTTGGCGGGGGGAAGGGGGGTTGCCTGCATAGCCACCTCCAGATGCACCTGCACAGCCAGACTATCCCCAGAGAGACTTCATAAGGTCTGGGGACCCCTCCCCAAAGTCCCAGCATGTGCATGGGAAGAGCAAGCAGCAAAGTGGAGACCTGTTGAAGATTTTTGCCTGAAGTTAAGTTTGCTCCGTGGCTGTGAGACCTTCCATTTGGTGGCTTAACATCTCTGAGCTTCAGTCCCATTGTCTGTCAAATGAGAGAATCATTCCTACAAGAGGCTATCTTGAAGATTCTGTGATGTTCTGGAGACACCCTCAGTGTGTGAAAGTTCTTGGGTTTTTGTTTTTTAAATAGAGAGAATTAAGCCCAGGTTGGGTGGGGGTCTGCCCTGGAGCAAACAACATGTAGAGTCTCTCCTTGCCTCTTGTTCATTTTCCCCAAATGGCTAAAGTTAGCCCCCAAGGGCTCTGTCTCTGGGGAGCAACCCTAGGGGAAAGCCTGTGGTAAGTGCTCTTGTAGAAAGTCCCTACGGGGTCTCTAGGACAAGCTGCCAGGCGCTGTCCAAGGTACTGGGGGAAAGTGTTCCAAATATTTCCCAGCCCTCATGGGGACGACTTGGGAGTCAGCTTGCCTAGGTTTATAAGCATGAAGAAATTTGGGCCGCGTGCGCTCGCGTGTGAGTGTGTGTGTGTGTGTGTGTGTGTGTGTGTGTGTGTGTGTGTGTGTGTGTGTGTGTGTGTGTGTCCCTGGGTGTCTTATGACAGCTCTCGGCTCTCGGCCTGTCACACGGGTTCCCAGTGGGTCTCAGCAGGGGTGAGTGTGCTTCAGAATGCAGTTAAGAATCATAGGCAAGAAGTATGCTCACCAGAGAGGTTGGCATTCTGAGAGATTGAATTTGGCAACTTGAGCAGTTTTCACACAGACTGTTTCCACAAAGGGGCACACTTTCCCACCCCAAAACAGTGTGGGGCTGGGTGGTTAATAAGGCAAGGGCTGCAGATGGTGTACACAAGCCTTTTTGTCTCCTGACGTCTGATCACCTTTAGACATCTTGCGATAGAGTGAGTGTCAAACGTCTGCCCAGCCAACCAGCAACGTCAGAGCCACAGACTGGAAGCAGAGATGTCAGGACCTCTGTCTGCAGAGTCCTCGTCTCTGCAGGAGACATGAAGTATCTGCAATTAGATAGAGCTTACCTAGAAGATTCTAAGGCCCTTGCATTCCTGACCTCATTGTGCAGAACTAGAGAAGACAAGTGACTTGTCAAAAGTCGCACAGCCCTTCTTTGACAAAGTAAGGGGGTCAGTCTTCATGTCTTGGTGTTTTGTCTAGAATTTGTGGATATTTCATGTTGTCCTCTCAGTAGACATACAGTCCCTGAGTCAGGCATGGATGAGGCAGGACTTCCTCTCCTCCGATCATCCCTGTAAGTTGGGGAGCTGTTGGGGTTCCTCCCACCTCAATCTTGCTAGACATCAGCCCCAAGTTCCCATCCAGAAGTAAGCCTTAGCCCACTGGTTAATTCTTCCAGGGAGAAAGTTCCTTTTCAAAGGGATCTGTCAGGGATGACTTCAGAACCAAGCAAGCACTGGTTCTGAACTGTCACCGGTCTCACCAAAGCCTTTGCTTTGTGCTCAGCCCTGGCCCAGCCTTGGCAAATCTTCAGTGTGTCTGTTGGCCTCAAGCTTTTGAACCTGGGAAGGAGGGAGTGAGCAGACTGCCATGCTGGGAAATGGAGCTGGTTTGGAGCTGTTCAACACAAATAACACATCAACAGAAAATGCTGCCGAGGTCTCCTGTGTGAGCATTAGCAGGGCCCTGTGGGCACACATCTTGCCATATCTCTGTTCAGTGAGAAAAGCCAAAAATTAGGGCAGTTACCATGGGTGGCCCTGCAATGCACACCTGCACATGTCACATCGTGTGTTGTTAATGCTGCATGTCCAAGGGCAGGTACCAGATACACTATGACCGCCCTGAGGTTGGCTGGATCAGGCAGTGGGGGCATCCGGTAAGCCCCGTGCCAAGTGTGACATTTCTTCAGCAGTGGTGGGAGTGTTTTGCCACTGCTTCCAGGGTGGTGTGGCTGAGGGAACCGAGGGAGATGTCTCAGAGGCGGGTACATCAGAGATGGTATCCTAGTCTTTACTAATCTCCTTGGTGATAGGGCATCTTCCACTATGAGCTGACCCCAGTCTGATCACAAGGCAAAGTGTCATAGAAAATCAATATGGGCATCAGATAGGATGTCTCCAGGGACTCAGTGATTTGGGATCAGTGAGTTGAGCTCCCTAACCCTTGGCACGTCATCCATACAACCTTAAATACTATTCGAGCTGTCAGGAGGAGTCAGTGTGGCAGCACTGTGAAAGGGGACAGAATCTAGTAACCAAAGCAGGAGACCCCTTCAATTGGCCGGTTGTTTGGTCTGAGCCTTAGCCTCTTGCTAAGCCTCCATTTTCTATCTGCGAAATGCAGACTTTGGAATCCATGGTGGCTCCATCTAGATAGCTATTGAGTTTCTGAGCGAGGCTGGTACACAGTTGTGTTTTGTTGGTGTGCATTTGGATGGGGGGAGGGCCTCTTGTTACAGGCTTTTGTTACAGTTTATTGATCTAAATCATCGCAGGACCAGTACATATGGTCCATGTCACTTACCTGGCCTCAGAGGTATTTGGGATACAAGCCCTGGGCTATCGGCCCCCAGAGCCTCGTTAACATCAATATTTTCTCCTTCATCTGAGACATACATTGCTTAGGCATGGCCCCTTCGTTATGCCAAAAGGAGAATTCCTTGTTCAAATGGAAGTCAGAAATGCTTTGCCAGGGACATGGTCTCTGGGCGCAGCTGGGACATGCCCTGTCTCACAGGTTCCCATGTTTGGTGCCTCATTGTGCCTGGTGCCACCTGGTTTCCCAGGAAGGGTGGCTCTGAGTCTGGAGCACCACACTGTGCTTCAGGAGTTTGTGACAGAAGTCCCTGGAATAAATTCTCCAGGCTTTCAGAGGTGCTCCAAAATTGTATCAGCTTCCACCAGAAACATTGGCCCAACATTGCAGCATTAAATAACTCTCAGAAATGGCTTCTATTTTATTAAAAGCCAAATTGAAAACAAGGTGGGCCTTTTCGGAACCCATTTCCAATTAGACACAAAAGAGGGACCTTGTGTGGAATAAAAAGCTTGTTCAACCTCAGACAGCGGCAGCCATCACTTCTCAGCTAAAGGGTTTGATTTCTTGTTGCAGACAAAGGTCAGGTGGGTGGCTTTAGGGGACAAACCTTGAACTTCTAACTCCAGTGAGACTTCCTAATAAGGGGTTGGCATCGGGAAAAGGTAAGATGATCCCTTCCTCTGAGACAGTGGTTCTCAGTCTCCCCGCACACACACTAGGGTCTTGTATTGGGTATTTTCATTACAAATCATAATAGTAGCAAAATTACAGTTACAAAGTATGAATGTAATAATTATATGGCTGGGGTCACCACAGCATAGGAACTGTATTCAATGGTCATAGCATTAGGAAGGTTGAGAACCACCGCTCTAAGATATCCTAAGGATCTAAGAGGCATCCAGTTGCCAGTATCTAGTTATAAGACCTGGCATGTGTATACTCAGTCCCATTTAGCTGTAAAAATACCATGTGACTTTCATTAGTCCATCATCTATCCTGGTAATTTTAAGGGGAGGGTGGGGGGAGAAATGGTAACTTATACATAGATTTCAGTGGCAACTGACATCCTCTGGGTTCATTTGTCTCTCTGATGTTTGCGGTTGTAGCTCAGCCCTGAAATGTTCAACAAGTAAAATGAAATCCAATTACTATCACACGTCAGTGTTCAGGTAGCCGGCAGAGTCAAGAACAGGCCTGCTGACAAAGCAGTCTTTGATTCTCGTTTCCCTCTCCTATGACGCAGTCTCAGAGATGAGACCCCTTTGTTTCCTTATAAAGCATGACAGAAACTCACCAGATTGAATAGGTCTCCTAGCTGGGTTGTTATTATACTATTATTATTATTAGTGGATTATCTAGGTGCTTTTGTTATTATCTCTTTGCCAGACATTCAGAACTCTTGTGTGGGGAGAAATGCAATCTACGTAAAGAGAAAAAGCAGACAGGGTCGACGAGATGGCTCAGCAGATAGGGAGGTTTGACACCAAGTCTGGTGACCAGAGTTCAGACCCTGGGACCCACAGACTGACCTGCCCCAAAGGGTGGTGTTTCCTTCTGAGTCTCCAGTAGTTAGTGCCAGGATTCTAGAAACAGGAAACCCTCTCAGGGAGTGGAAGGTAGGGAAAGGTGATAACATTAGGTGGAAGAACACACTGACTTTGTTGTTTTGTTTTTTTAAGAGATGGGTGTAGTCAGGCTAAATTTCTATTCTAAACCAAAGCTCCTGTTAAAACAGGTGTCCTGGACTTGGTCTTGAACTCACAACTCCCGTGACTGGGAGGTAAGATGTCAGCTTTTCTCTCAAGCAGTGAGACTCTGGTTCCCTGCACAGACTGGCATTAAAATAAAAAAACATACAAAATGAAAACAAAGAACTTCATTAAATATTGAGCGAAGTGTTTAAGAGCAAAGACATCACATTTAAGAATGTAGGGCTGATTATTTAATGTGATGGCTCATGCCTGAAAGCCTAACACTCGGGAAACTGAGGCAGGAGGATTGTCCCAAATCTGAAGCCAGCTGAAACTACTGATGGAGACTCTGTCCAAAACAAAAGAACATAATAATAAATGACATGCTAGTGATTGTTAATATTAACATAGTATGTTTATATAATGTTGTAATTATTTTTATTATTGTCATTACTCAGGGCTAAAACATAGTGATGTCTCCTATGTATTTTAAGATGATTCATTGTAAAGATAAGGACCGGGGTCTGGCTCAGTGGTAGAGTACCTGTCAATCATCTGGAAGGTCTGGGTTTCAGATAAGTAAGGTAGATGAGCAGACAGAAAGGCAGACAGGTAGGTAAATGAAAGGTGAATAGACACATACATAGTTTGCAGGTAGGTGAGTAAATACATAACTTAATGATGCTTTGCCAGGGCAGATGAAGATGAACCAGGTTACAAGTGTAAACAGCTATGGAATCTAATGGAAACTTGGAGGCTGTTATGCTATTCATTTAGGGTTTCTGTGTGTAAATATTTCCTAACAAGTCATCCAAGCTCACCTTTAATCCCAACACTCAAGAAACTGAGATGGGAGGAGTTCAAAGTCAGCCTTGGCTAAAACAGCAAGACCTTGTCTCAACACACACACACACACACACACACACACACATATGAGTGTGTGTGTGCATGCGTGCATATGTGTGGTGCGCACACGCGTGTATGGGCATGTGCTCACACACACGATTTCCTAATAAAAAGTTGGGTGGTGTAGCTTCACTGAAACTTTTCTCCTCATTCAATTTCCTGATCTTTTGGAAGAATAATATTCATAACCTGAGCTACATTAGACCCTATCTATAAATAAATGATGAGAAATGTATCTTTCCCATTTCCCACCATCACTCCACATATGCAGGAATGCATACGCCTTCCTGAGTACCCACTCTCTTCCCTCCCTCCCCCCCCTTTTCCTGGAAGACTCACCCCCCCCCACCCCCTAGGTTTAATAGAGTCATTGTTTTTCTGGGCAGTCTTTCTTTACATTTGTCCTTGGGCATTTTAATTAAGGCTGGTGACAGTGTCGCTCATGTAAGTCCCCACCTGGCACACTCTGGTCCATCAGCTCTCACAGGCACCGAGCAGCTAGTGGGTAACTGCTCTCTCTGCCAGCAGCATATCATGTCCTGGGCCTCCCAGTGGACATGTAGAAACCTTTGGTGAACCTGTAGTTCACTCCGGGAGTTGCTTCCTAAGTTGATGTCTCCCGGGCCAGTGTGGCATCCTGGCCATACCCACAAGTCCTGTTTTTGCTTCCAGCCCTGTGGAGTTGTTCATGCAACAGCTCTGATCTCCCAGTGACAGCCGGCCTTCTTCCAGGCCAGCCCCGTCACTTCCGGGGCTGTTAGCCCTGTGACATTGACCATGATAGACACCTCCATATGAACAATAGTGGAGAGGAGGACTCCAGATCTGGTCCAAGCTGGCTTCACGTTCAGTAACTGCCGTTGAATTACCTTGTAACCTTGGGCACGTGGCTCGGCAGCCTCTCCCAAGCTTCCCCGTTCTCTTGTGGAAGCCAGGTTACTCCAGCTCACCTCACACCTTAGGGTGTTAAAATCATCAGTTAGATACTTTGGGGGGAGAGACACCAGCAAAGCCAGTGGGCAAAGATGAAGGTGAGGCGAGCCTACCTGAATCAGCTACATCCACCACAGTAGTAACCATCAGAATTCCTTCTGAGTCTCTTATTCCAACATGGGACACATGGGATAGTGGGGTGAGGGTTTGCCAGCCAATGTCCAAGCAGGGCATAGAAGACAATGTGGCTGGTGCTTCTGAGATTATTTATGAAGACATTGTTTATGGACAGTTAAAGGCATGACAAGGAAGATGATGTAACCAGGGACTTAAGACAAGGAAGCAGGTCCCACCCAGCCAGAAGGATCAGGCACAATATTGGGGAGAGGGGGCATGCAATGGGATTTGGGACCCCTGGGAAAGAAGCACACACCCAGATGCTTGAAGAAATCTAAGCTTGATTTTCACACAGGAAAGTCCGATGTTTCCATAAATCTTATGTAAAAACCTCTGCTTTTTAAATTGAAGGAGGACTTAGAGTTGTGAACCACACACAGTTCGCCTTTGAACCTGTGGGCTGTTATATATAGACCCTGGTCAGAGCCTTTTTTTTTTGAAAACCTTCATATCCTAGATCAGAAATGCTTTTGTTCAGAATGGGGTGTAGATTGAGCTGAAATTGGAGTTTCATTTGAAATTGTCATCTTTGTAGGTCACAGAATTGTCGAACGGTGACAATTTTGTATGGTTCAACCTAATATTATCACAGTTGCTACCTAGAAGTCTTCTGCTTGACGTTCTGAGGAATTGACTGTTGGAAGGTGCACCGGGCATTCAGAGGTAAACTAGGACCCAAGTATCTCAAATGCTTCCGTGGTCCTGTGCACATAAATCTGAGGCTCATGAGATAGAGCATCTGGGCAGGGGTTGATGATTTGTATCTCTGATGGTGACCTGACTTTGGGGAGCAGGACATCAGATGACATCTGTCCCTGGTGATTTCACAGAGATCCCTCTTTTTTCTTTTTTTCCTTTTCCTTTTTTTTGGGGGGGGGTTTACAAGACAGGGTTTCTCTGTATTGTTTTCGAGGCTGTCGGTCCAGCCCGGCCTCGAACTCACAGAGATCCACCTGCCTCTGCCTCCCGAGTGCTGGGATTAAAGGTGTGCGCCACCACCGCCCAGCTTTTCCTTTTCCTTTTAAACAAAATTCTTTATTTATTCTTTGGAAATTTCATATCATGTACCCCAATCCCTCTCATCTCCCAGTCCCTCCATATCAGTCCCTCACTCCTGCAGTATGTCCCTCAAAAAAAAAAACCTAATTTAGAAAAAAACAACCAAAAGAACCCCACCTCACCCCTCCATCTTTCCAGCTCCTCTTCACTCATCCTAGTGGCATCAAGATGCACTGTGCTCTGCAGTATACCCCTCTTGTCCAATCTGCCCCACCGCAAAATGTTCATTCCAGTGAGTCTTTGGTCTGGTTCAAGGCCTCTGGTTTCTGATATACCATCATCACTGGGCTGGGCCCTCACTGGCATGCCCCCCATTTAGCCTGTTGTTGCCCCAATTGTTGAGATTCTGTGATTATCGTTCTGTAGAACCAGTCCATTTGTGCACTCCAGCAGGTCAAAGATGGGGCAGTTGTTAGGGTGGGCCAACCCAAGGTTCAGGATGTAGGTCTGGGTGACAATGGAGCTAGCTGGTGGGAGTCATGGGGACCACAACTTCAGGTGAGAGACAGAGCCAGCTCTCCCAGCCCATGGTGGTGTCAGCTCTCCTGTGGGGGCAGGGATGGCACCAGCTCTCCTGTTACAGTGTCCCTAGAGGGGCGGGACAGCTATCCTGGAGACCCCTCCTTTTCAACTCTCCTTTTTCTGAATCTGTGGTTGGTTTCCTGAGCCTGTGAAGTCCAGCTAACTCTTCCCTTTGGTGGGCACCCTCTCCTCCCTGCTGCTGCTGGAAGGAAGGGAAGGGATACCACTCTCATCTCTCCTTTGTGGCAAATTCCTGCTGGAACTGCCAGGCACTGGACATCCTGGGCTCTGCTGTCCTCCACGATTCTCACTGGTTTATTCTGCTAATGCCTGTCAACTTTAAGGCTCAGTTCCTGGGTTGTTGAACATCTAAGATGTTGAGCACCTTGCACCTCAACAAGAATGCAATAAGCCCAAGAAACATGACCTCTGTATACAAGTAGCATCCAGCATCACTGCTCGTTTGGTTGGTCAGGTGTTTGGGTGATGTTTGGGGAACAAAGTAGTTACTCAATAAAAACAGCTGATTGGAGGAATTGAAGCAGGGCTTTCTGAGACCATGATCCTCATTTTAATTTTATTCTTTTGGTTTGAAAATACTATAGTATGTTCTATAGTTCCCTCACAACATTGGCGTGTAGCCTTCTATAATAATCATGAAATTGACCTTGGAAACAAATACTTTCTGAAGTGACTAGAATCCACCCACCTGGACAACACCTGTGAGTTCTTCCAATACCCTGTTTTCCATCCTAAGAGGCAGGTAGCGCTTGAGGGTCGTTTACTAGGAAGGGAAGGGAAGCTATTTGTAACCGGTTGAGATCATTTAAAATATTCTAGAAGCACCTAGATAGAAAGAGGCCAAAAAATCTGCAGCCCACTTTCCGAGATCATGGGGAGATAAGGAAAAGAGTGGGAGCATGGGTAAGTTCAAAGGTCCTCAATAAAGCCTGGGGGAATCCAAAGGACTGCAACAGAGCCTGGGGGAGTACAAGGGACCGCAGTAGAACCTGGGGGAGTTCAAGGAGTCTGGGGGAGTTTTAGAGACTTCAGTAGAGCTGGAGGAGTCCGTGGGTCCTCAAGAGAGTCTAGGAGAGTCTGAGGGACCTGAATTTGATTCTAGCTCTGACGGACTGAGAAACTCTAAGTCTGTCTCTAGTTGTGAACTCTAACTCACCTGTCAGACTGATCCACACACTTCTCCCTCAGCCCTCATTGCTGCCTGGAGCATTTGGAAAACTATGATGCCCTGGACTCTTTCCCCAAGTGAACTCATAGGCACTTGACTCCTGCATTCTGAGCTCCCTAAGCCCTACCAGCATCCTCAGACTCCATAGCAGGACTGAAGTGAAAGGCCCAGAGCCCCCCCTCACCCTCCAGTCCCTGGGACTGCAGGGCACCTCTATGGCCAGGCTGCTTTAGTCACGAGCTGCTGTGCTAACTGGAAAATGACTGAAGAGCAAAGACTCAAAGTTCAGACAAAGCAGTCTGTGTCTCCCGCCGACTCTAGCTATTTCAGTGGCCTTCCTTAGTGTCTCCATCTATAGGGGAGATGAATAATATCGTGTCTTTCAGGATTTTTTTTAAGTTCAATTAGATCGCTCAGTGAAGACCCTGCTAGAGCTTGAGATGTGGCTCAGCTGGTAGGGTTCTTGCCTAGCAAGAAGTCTTGACTTTGATCCACAGCACATAAACCAGGCATGGTTGCTTTTATATAATCCCAGCACTTGCAAGGCAGAGGCAAGAGGATCAGAAGTTCATGGCCATCCTCAGCTATACAGTGAATTCAAGGCCAGTTTGAAATACATGAGACCCCATCTTCATTAACTAATTAAAATTAAAACCTAAGTAATACTTAGCAGAAAGCATTTCTGGGAATTGAAACTGTATTCAGAAATAAGTGTTATATGCTTCCAGGCTGATATCTTCTAAGAAGACAGTTAACTGTATTATTAAATTCCTCAATTAAAAGTAGACTTATTCTGAGAGTCATATAGCCAGCAGATATACATTGGGCCCTACCTGACTTTGGAACTAGTTTCTCCTGTCCTGAGTCCTTGTCCTCACACCCATGCTGTTATTTGAGAGTCTTAAGCTTTTACTCAAATTTGACTCTGTTTAATTTATTGTTATCATGGACTTAGCTGCCTTATGACAGAAATATTTCCATCTCTATTGCTGTGTTTTCTGTTAAGTAGATTCTCTGTTTGCTGAACTTCTTCTGTAACTAATTCATGACCCTGTGGCTGTAACAACGTGTTTACAGGCATCTTTGAAGTTAAGGAGCTCAATTCTCCCAGTAGTGCCTTAAAATTCAGGTTTTTATTTTGTTTCCTTTCAAGAGCCCATTTTCCCACATTCTGGGTCTCGCTGCTCTCCCCCATCTTGCATCCAGGCACAGCAGGGGGGCACAGAGTTTACTGAGTCTTCAGTTAACACTCAGCTGCAATTTGGGGCATGATGTTCTCCATGACCCCTTAGTCAGAAGGACCCAACGGTGTCATTACAACTGACACGATGGTTTACAAAGTGTTCTCTAGTATCCACCTGCTTGAATCCTTATGAAAGCCTCAGGAACTATTTCCAACTACCTTTTCAATTTCACAAGAAAATTGAGAGTCAGAATGTTAGGTGACAGGCCTAACATCAATCAGCCACGCAGGGACAACGCCAGAGAATGGACCAAATCAAGTATATTTTCTGTCATCCCCTTGCGCTCTCAGAATAGTGGGAGTCAAGGATCCCAAAGTGTTGACTCCCACAATCAAGCAGACCACAATCAAACCGTACGTCAGGACTCAGGAAACACAGATCCGCAAATGCCTTTTGCTCATGGCTATGATTTTTTCCCATCACATGAACCTACATTCCTCTAGGAAATGATTTCCTACCCCACCTACAGGCCACTGAAGCGGAGACATATTTGAGGACAGCGCCCTCCCCCTCGGCACTCTGCCCAGCCAGTCACCACACGCCCAGAGCTCACCTTCCTTCTCCTCTCTGTATCCTGTTCTCTGCCCTGCTCCTTATGGTCCCCATCCAGTACTGACCACACAGTACCTGGAACAGCTTCTGCCTGGGCTCCCAAGGCCCACCTGGAATTTCCTCTCATCTTTACAAAATCAGACTCTGACCACAGCCTATATACAGTACCTTCACATTTCACCGTCACTGTCAGAGGAGATGTTCAAAGGGAGAGTTAGTCATTGTTCAAAGTAACAGGCTTAGTTATGACACTTCTCTATGAGTATGTAATATGTTTTGCTTATAGCCACCCCATATCCCTTCTTCTGTTGATCCCTTCCTCCCCCAAAATAGTCCCTTTTCTACTTTGACATCCTAAAAATTTATTTTTATTTATTTTTGTTCTGTCTTTTTTATTTTATCTAGAAACAATCTTATTTTACATACCAATGCCCCCATTCTCTCACCCTCCCATCCTCCCATGCCCCCACCAGCCCCCTAACCTACCCCCCACCCACTCTCCAAAGATAGTGAGGCCTTCTATGGGGGAATCATCAAAGTCTGTCACATCATTTGGGGGAGGGTCTAGGCCCTCTTTTCTGTATCTGGGCTGCAATAGTATCCCTCCATAGGGAATGGGCTTCCAAAGTCCATTTGTACACTAGGGATAAACACTGACTCCACCATTAGAGGTCCCCCTAAAAATTTCCTAATCTATACTTCACATAAAAGAAAAATGTATAAACCCCCTTCTCCTTTTTTTTTTTTTTTTGCTTTGTTTTTTGAAATCGTGGCTCACTCAGTCATGCAGGATGGTTTGGATTCATGGCACACTTCAGCCTCAATTTGTCTTCCTGAGTCTTATTTCATTTAACATGATGATCTCCAGTTCTATCCATTCCACTGGAAAAAACATGGCATAATCTCATTCTTTATAAATAAACAAAATCCCATTGTACACATATACCCCACATTCTCTTTAATCCACTCATCTGCTGATGGCCATCTATGCTGGCTCTATTCCCTGGCTATTGTAAACAATTCTGGGGCACAGAGTTTTGCATGTCTTGACAACTAGTCTAAGGTGACTCTATAGGTAACAGTTGGGAGTGACACACATGAGTCTCAGATGACCCCCCCCACACACACACTCACTTAATTGTCTCCTGTAATTCATTTATGAATTCCCTCAACATTCCTGCCTCACAGATGAGAAATCTGAGGCTAGCAGAAAGTGGGCCTAAGTCCCAAGTTCTTGTCTTTCTGACTTCAGATTCATGCTGTGACCTCTACCCAGTGATAGTGCAGGTCTATATAGGGTGAGCAGATGAGCAGAAAGAAATAGGAAAACCCCTACACTGAACTCTGGAACTTTCTGTCATTGTGATGATGTCATTGTGATGATACAGGTGGCTGAGCTAGCTCTGGTAATTGAGTTTGTGAAGCCAAGCCAAGACGAAAGATCTGTGATTCCCCTCATCTCTTCCAGCATGGGGACAGAGTCCTATGGCTCTCCCAGGGTTGTAGACCGTGACATCTCCACCCCTTCCTCATACTGCTGGCTTACTACCAAGTTATGGGCCCTGGGTGTCTCTGCTTGTGTTTCTCAGGCGCAACATCCCAACATTCTTAATTCTGCTCTTCCTATATTCCAAGGAAGAGCTTGTGACCTGGGGACAAACTCTCACTTTCCTGGGACTCAGGATCAATCCATATATCCACAGTACAAAGTGCCCTGAAAAACACATATCTACCAGATACCAAAGATGCTCAGTAGAAAGATTGTTCAACAGCCAAAATGGTCTCCGTGGAAGTCCAAGTCACCTTTCCTTGGATACATTCCCTCATCTGTGAAACATTAAATTAAAAAAAAGCATAGACCCTAATAACTCTGACCTCATTCCATCCACACAGGTACCAAGCTCTGCCATCATCTCTATCTCACAAATGGTGACCTGACTCAGAAAGGTTGAGTAACTTTCCTACCATCACAAAGCCAAATAGAGACAGCCAGGCATCAAAGACCTTCTCCTGTTTGGGAAAAGTGATATTAAAAATAATCAAAGCAGTTAATAAAAAGTCAAGTGTAAAAGAATATCCCAATCCCAAATCCCACCCATTTCTGAGAAATAGCCACTGATGCCAACAGCCTGGGTATGTATCCAGAAATACTTGGTTTCTCCAAGCTGTCATGAAAATATGGACAGGCAAATTGGGTATATAAGTAAATGTACTCTCATGTTACTGTGATCCACATTAACCTGTCTTCTTTGTTCTATTTATTTATTTATTTATCTTCAAGACAGGGTTTCTCTGTATAGTCCTGGATGTTCTTGAACTTTCTCTGAAGACCAGGCTGGCCTTGAACTCACAGAGATCCACCTGCCTCTGCCTCCCGAGTGGGCCACCACTGCCCAGAAAAGTAATTAATATATCTCAAAAGTCATTCCTCATTGACTTCTTTAAAATACTTTATTTTCGGAGAACTTTATGCAATGTATTTTGATCATGTTCATCCTAACTCCTCCCAGATATACCCCCACCTCCCTACCCACCCCAACTTCTTGTCCTCTCTCTCTCTCTCTCTCTCTCTCTCTCTCTCTCTCTCTCTCTCTCTCTCTCTCTCTCTCTCTCTCCCTACCTACCAACTATGACTTGTGCTATCCACATACTCCTGGATGTTGGGTCATGCCAGGGAGCATGGTCAACTTATCAGGAACCACACACTTAAAGTAAACTTACTTTTCCAAGAAGCCATTAATTTTCACTAGTGTCTCAGTTACAGGTGGGTCTTGTGAATCCCTTCCAGTTCTATTCTGTAGCTGGCTTGATGGCTTGTATAGACAGCCACAATTCCACGTTGACTGGCTTGATCTTGTACAGATAACCACAGCCGCTGTGAGTTCGTAGGTGTGGCTGTCCTGTCATGTATAGAAGACACTGTTTCACTCTGGTCCTTCCCAGCCTCTGGTCCTTAAAACTCTTCCACGGCCCTTCTGTGATGTTCCCTGAGCCTTGGCAGGGCTTGGGAGTAAGCTGGCTGTCCCGTTTGTGACTGAGCACTCCACTGACCCTCACTCTCTGCACTTTGGCCAGTTTTGAATGTCTTACCACAACCACTGCAGGAAGAAACTTGTCTGATGAGGGCGGAGAACTGTGCTAACCTGTGGGTAGGCAGACAAGATTTTAGAGGACTGTGCGATACTGTGACTATTTAGTGGCTGGGTTATCTGAAGGTTATCCTGATGGATCCTTACAGCCTAACCCTGCCCCAGCTCAACACCTACTCATAATGACACAGGCACCACACTACGTGTCTACTTTTCCTTGACAGGATTGAGGAGTTCTTAGACATGTGTATGTATGTATGCACGACTGTATGTATGCACTTGTGCATTCATGCATGTGTCTGTGTGTGCTCATATGTGCATGTCTACCTGTGTGTGTATTTATTGCTGTTCTCTATGATTTATCTGAGGGAGAAAGTTCAAATTCTCAATAGCCACACCAAAGACATGTGAGTTTTAAATTGAGGGCTGATGTTGTCAAATATTAAGAGTCTGTCCCAAGAAACAGTGTAAGAGAGAGCTCCACCCCTGGGTCCCCCAGCCACAAGGATCCGGATCTATAGTCCTCCTCTATCCTGACCCTGTGCTCAAACTCGTCCTGCCCAGCTGTGGATTCAGTCTGGGAGAGTCAAAGTCACCCTCAGGAGGCTGCAGGGGCAAAGGGGGGATTCCACAGTTGCCTGGGAGTTCACTATAGGACCCAGAGACTCAGCTCTGGGATCCCCAAGGCACAGGATGTTAGCACACCCTGATGACTTGTGGGGGTGTGGCAGGCTTGGGGCTCTGGCTTGCTGGCATGGGAGAGATGGCTTCAACTTGGATCTCAAAGGCTACAAATTAGAGACTAGAGAAGTTGGTCATGGAGCATTGTTTAAAGGGGGCTCAGCTTGGCATCTTTTGTTTGTATTGGGGGGTGATTGTGTCTTGTGCTTTTTAAGACTTGGGAATGTGAAATCTGTTTTTAAATACAATTGGAGGGAACCTGCCACAAGGCTGTGGCTCCCAGAGCGACCTTGTGTCTGTGCAAACTGAAAACAGCTGCAAGTTCACAGGCTAAGTTTTGGTTTCTTTCATACCGTTCATTTAAAATATAACTACTTCTATAGTTAGAACCTAAGTGATCTGACATTCCAGTTGAGGAAAGGTGTTTGGTGATAAGGGTGTGCCCACTGACTTTTGACTTGCAGGTCCTTGGGAAGATGTAGGCATGGATACCTGCCCCTTCCAGAATGATCACTGTGTTTGCATGTACACAATTTACCATGCATGCATTTTTCTCACTTGACAGAGTGAATCTGGCTCCTTTCTGATCTATAGACACCTGTCTTGTTCTCTGAAGCATACTCTTGTACATTGATATGTTAGATTTCACCTCATGTCCAGAGGGCCAAGTTCCAGGCACTAGAACATTAGTCCAGACACACCCATTTCTAACCTCTCCAGTGAAGTCATAGGTCAACCTCTCTTCCATCATTCCCTCCTCTACCTGTGTCCAGATAAGTCTCCAGTATATTCTTAGGATACAAGAGAGAGGGGAGACTCCAGGGACCTAACTAACATTTATTTATTCATCGGATAGGCATGCTTGCCACAGTCACATGTAGAGATCAGAGGACCACTTGTAGGAGTCAATCTCTCCTTCCAATGTGTGGATTGAACTCAGGTCATCAGGCTTGGTGATAAGCGCTTTTACTTGTTGTAAGCCATCCCACTGGCCTCATAGTTACAGTTGAACCCACTCTGTCTGATGGTAACAGCCGTGATAAACTGATTGAATTTGTAGTAACAACACTGAAAAATAAACTAAGTAAAGGAAGAGACTGAGGGTTGCAGCGGAGTAAGCCAGCACCTGTCTGGCATGCATGTGACATCACCAGCACAACAGAAATATATGTTGTAAATAAATAAGTAAATAAATAAATGCTAGCAAAGGAAGAGCAATTTCCATAATTCTATTCAGCCTAACATATCCATAACAGTATCATTTCTTGATGGAAACAATATTTTAAATTTATTTGTAATGTGCTAATGCCAACCCTTGGAAAGCTGTCATCAAGGGGTTCATGAGTTCAAGGCCAACCTAGGCTAACATACTAAAAAAAATAACCTAACTCAGAAAAAAAATTGGTATGTTTTGCAATCTTTTTCTTATACAAGTCCTTGAAGCCCAAGGTGTACTTGGACTCTTCTGGAACCTCTTAGTCACAGCGAAGGAAGCCCAGCCAATATACATTGAGCACCTTCCATCTTGGGCCATGTGGCTCACCACCATCTGATATGACTGGTTAATGCAAAAGACACAATTCTCACGCCAAAGAGAGTTTATTTTGGAGCTAAATATGAGTGACCATGGTTTGGGGACAGATTTCGGGTTTCCCCAAATTCCATCTTCTGCCATGAAAGTGGTTACATGAGAATGTATTAGCTACAGAGCAGAAGAATTCAAAAGTGTTGGCAGTGTTGGCCAGGCTCGTTAGTGGGGGTGCAGGTTGGCCATGACAGTGAAGACAGGGAGACTCTGCTGTAGGATTATTCAACATCGAATGGCATCTCTAGCTTTGGGATTGGTGGAGCTAGTTGCCGGCTAAGAACGCTTTTTAGCAGTCTGATAATCACAAGGACATTGGGCTCCACACAGGGGTGAGCAAAGGGCAACTTTCAAAGGGACCAGAATTAGCCGGAGATGACCTGACTCCGACCACAGCATCCTAACTCTTCATATTCTCCAAGTTCAGTCCTTCAGCCAGTAGCTGCTTTTCTCTCTTTCTAGACACCCCGCCCTCTTCTGTCTGGGAATTTCAGATGCCTGCATTTCCATCTGAGCTCACAACACTGACTGTGCCCCCTGATTCTCTGTCCCTCTGTCCCTTCTTTCTCTGTCCCTTCCTCCTCAGTGAACACACTATGCGAGGGGCTCTCAATGGCTCTTCTTCATCCCAATCCAGAAATGGAAAGTGCTCAAACTGGAAAACCACAACAGACCAGGACATGTGATACCCAGAGCAGCTTACATTCATCCTATGTGTGCATGAGGAGAGCCCCTGGGTGTGTGACCTCGAGCAGCTTAGGGCTGAAATGTAAGGTATGCTTTGGGGAGAGACAGGGGTGCCATTGTGTGTGAGATTGGCATTCAGACCGGGTCTAACCCTGACCATTAAACTCCCCTGGAGCCTCCGCCTTTTCTCTCATCTTCTTAAGAACCTATTGATAACTTAGCTGAACAGAAAATACTTCGTAAGCTTAACCTAAAACAAAACAGAAGAACAGCAAGGAGCTTTCATATCTGCAACCCTCATCCATCATCAAAGCAAGAACAAGAATGGCTCATTATTCCTACAGTGGCTGTAAGGATCAAATCCTATCCATACGGGAGGACTAGGCACAAGGAAGGCCTAGCCAAGAACTCCCACTGTCCCCATTCCTCCCATTGAGGCCCAGGGTGGGGAAATGCCTGCCCAAGGTCACACAACAAGGAGGTGACATCAGGCACACCCTGTTTTGGCTGCTCCCTTCTCCCCGGCAGTCATCACCAACAGCCAGCCACATACTTTCTCACAGTGAGATAAAGAAAATAAATACACCCAGAATGAGTGAAGTACTTACTCAACAAAGGCTCGTGTCCAAGTGTGGTTTCCATGGTATGTACCGTGTTTGCGTGCGTGCGTGCGTGCGTGCGTGCGTGTGTGTGTGTGTGTGTGTGTGTGTGTGTGTGTGTGTGTGTGTGTGTGTGTGTGTGTGTGCTCGTGATTTGTTTAGAATCCCAGCTCCCAAGAGTAGAGGCAACTTGGCAGGCCATTCAGCTTAGCTTCTATGTCTCTCTCTGTCTCCCTGTAGATGACGCTCCTGAAGCGACTGGGTGAGAGTCCTCAGTGCCATTTGCAGGGAAAGGTGACCTTAGAGATGACACAAAAGGACTGTGATTGAGAAAAAACCCAAACCATACTGATTAAAACCTAGGGAATCCATATTATCTCATTATATAATAATAACCAGAGACAAGTTTTCTGAGCACTGGTCCTCTCTGTGGCACGACTGTCCCTGTGTTTTCTGTGCTCCTCAAATTCTCCAGGTTAATCAGTAGGGTGGCTGCTACAAAGAAACCATTTTACAGATAAGGGAAATGAGGCTCAGGGAAAATACAGAGGCTGCTCAGAAACATGGAGCCAGGAAGTAGAGGTTCAGGGGACCGGCTGTTTGCAGAGTGGGACAAATAAGTGTCCTTATGGAGTTTCATGTGTGTCTGCAAAGGTAAACTTGACTCTCATGAGGATAAGAGCAAACCATGATGGCAGATAGAATGGCTCTTCTAGGTAGAAAAATAAAAAAGCCAGGTCATTGTGGAGTGGACTGTAACAGGTGCTGGAAATGGCAGCTCAGGTTTGTAATCCCAGCTACTGAGGCAGGAGGATAGCAAGTTCAAGGTCTGCCTGAACTACAGAGTGAATTCAAGTTCAACCTGGGCAACTTCAGCAGACCCTGTCTCAAAATATAAATTAAGAAGGCTAGGGATATAGTCTTGTATACACAAAGCCCTGGATTCCGTTCCCAGTACCACATCAAGATGGGGAGGGAGGGAAGGACAGGGGGGAGAAAAGATCCTAGTTTCCCAGGCACCTGCCAAGAGCCCTGCCTGTTTCTAGAAGACAGCAGGGACAGAGGCCAAGCGGGGTGTGGCATGCTTTATTTCTGGTTTGTTTTCTTTTAATCCAGGTACACCAAAGGCCAGGTCTCTGCTCTTTCCTTCACTAAGCCAGCATTTATAATAAATGAGCTTATGGTACTTGCCTCCCCTTCCAGACCCTTCTTCCATTAAAGAACAGAGCCCAGAGCCAAATGTGGGCCCCAGAGAGAGCTCTAGAGCCCCAGCTGTCCACAACTTTGACTGTGGTTTGCTCCCCCAGCAGATAGAGTGTGTATAGCGAGCTAAGGAAGTGAGAGAGCGAACCCATCATCCTTCTAGACAAGGAAGAGCATGGTGATTGATCCCAGGTGCTTTTCCCTGCAAACCAGAGCCTAGGCAGCAAAATGCTAAAATATACTCAGACTACTGCCACGAGGGCCACACACAGCAGAGAAATGCCACAGCGTGAGGGCGATGCATGAATACACAGAGAGAAACACACACACAGAGCCGCACCAGATGGAGAAAGCATCCCAGGCTGGGCCAGGGATTCGTTACTCCCCAACCCACACAGAGTGGCTGGTGGGGTTACGTAATGCAAGCTGCAAAAACACTAACCAGCCTCCTTCAAGGGGCCCTGGGGGGAGGGGGACCTCCTTTAAAAAGCAAGGAGACCTCTGTAGTCAATTCCTGTTCTCTGAGGCAGTGGGCACTTGTGCCAGCAGACTCAACCCTGGGGTGGCCCTGGGAAGTTGCTAAAAGGGAAATGAGGTGAGATTCTGATTTGTTAGTCATGGTGGCAGATGGGTGTCCCTCCTTGTGCGAAGGCATGGTGAGGATGCAGAAAGGAGGCTGAGGATACAGGTGGACTGGGGCTTGGAGGAGAGGAGAGACATGGATCAAAGGATGGCCTTGTGCCTCCCATCCCCACCTCACCCACCACTGACAGATCTACACACACACACACACACACACACACACACACACAGCGCTCCCTGCACTTGCCTGATCTGAGCTACCACTATGTTACAGCTTGGCCCCTGTTGGCCTTCAGCACCCCAAGTCCCTACGCTGGGACATTGGAGACTGAAATCTGAGTGCATTTTAGACAAATAAATATGGAGCTGTGAAAATATACATCGGAAGTATTTAGCAGGTGAATTCAAAGTTCAGGCTTGAAAGGGAAGCTGGTCCATCCTCCATCATCCACTCTGTGTGACCTTGGACAAGGCACCCAGCCTTCTTTCAAGTTGGGACTCCAGGTCTAGGGATGGGTTTCAGCGAATATCAAAGGAGGCAAAATAACTGTTGAGAACAGATATGCTGAGAAATGTCTGTGTGAGTCTCCACTTTTTTTTTCTTCCTCTCCCATCAGCGAATATTGATTGAGCGTGTTATGTGCCATTGCTAAGTCCAGACGGTCAAGTCTGTCTTCCTCATATTCCCTCACTGGGGTTTTTTGTGTGGTATGTGGGAAACACATGCGTTCCAGAGTTTTGTGTGGACCTAGCTTCTTGTGTCAAAAGTGTTCATTGCTTGGCGGAAGTGTCTATTTTTGAAATTGAAATGCAGTGAGGGAAATGACTGCAAGAGTTAGTTGTTACCACTTGATGCAGCACTGCGAGCGTCAGTTGAAATCCTCCATCCCTGGTACCACTTGTTGCAGCATCTGTATTTGTCTAGTAGGTTTTGTTCCTGGTGATGATGGAGGTGGAGGTTGGTGTGGGGAGGTTCCAGAGTGGGGAACCCAAAGATTGGTGCCAGAGGAACTTCTGAGCTGTGAATAGGGAGTGTTTATAAAACTCAGGACACTAAGGACAATGTGACAAGCCAGAGCAGTGGCTCCCATGCTGGGAAAGATAAAAGGTTAAGAAAGGTTACCCTTGGGTCTCTGGGGTTGCCTAGCCATCTTTGCTGTGGTGTCCTCAGGGAGGACATTTGATCCCTGAGGGCTTTGATCACAGGGATAAGGTCAGGTAGCCATCGCTAACTGGAAAAGGTGCACTTAAGGAAGGCCAGCCATGCCTCAGGCTTGGCTTCCAAACTCCAGGCATCTGTGACTCCGTGTCTTCCATACTAGCTCTCCCTTTCTCTTCTCATCTACTTTCATCTTCCTTCTCCTCTCCTCCAGGAAACCTACATCACATCTGCATTTGGCAAACTGGTGACCAAGATGCCCAGAGATTAGTCCCCATGCTTGTGTGTCACTTTAGACACAGTCATAAGACACAGCCAGCTTCCAGTCTTCCTGCCCTGTTGCTTGGGGACACGTCCCTTCACTGCTCCTGACGTCTGTCTGGTCAACCTTGGCTTCCTCAGAGAATAAGGAAGGAGGTGGGGACACATGAAATCATGCCTCCCAAGGCCGAATGGCAATGAGCAGGTGACGCCAAGTTGACGTCAAAGACAGAGGCGACTGAAATTCTGCAGCCAGCTCTTTTCCCAGAGTAACTCAGATCCCCTGCCAGAGTCATCTTAGCTTGGACGTCTTCCAAAGGACACAGACACCATGGAAGAGCACACATTTGGGGTTCAGCAGATCCAGCCCAATGTCATTTCTGTCCGTCTCTTCAAACGCAAAGTCGGGGGTCTAGGCTTCCTGGTGAAGGAACGGGTCAGCAAGCCACCCGTAATCATCTCAGATCTGATTCGAGGAGGTGCCGCGGAGCAGAGCGGTCTTATCCAAGCCGGAGACATCATTCTCGCAGTCAATGGCCGGCCCCTAGTGGACCTCAGCTATGACAGCGCCCTGGAGGTACTCAGGGGCATTGCCTCTGAGACCCATGTGGTCCTCATTCTGAGGGGCCCTGAGGGCTTCACTACACATCTAGAAACCACCTTCACAGGGGATGGAACCCCCAAGACCATCCGGGTGACCCAGCCCCTGGGTCCCCCCACCAGAGCCGTCGATCTGTCCCACCAACTGTCAGCCAGCAAAGACCAGCCATCAGCAGCAGGCAGGGTCACTGGTCCTGGTAATGGGCCTCAGCATTCCCAAGGCAACAGACAGGAAGCTGGCTCCGTCTCCCAGGCTAATGGTCTGGCCATTGACCCTATAATGAAAAGCACCAAGGCCAATCTCCAGGACAGTGGGGAACATGACGAACTGCTCAAGGAGATAGAACCTGTGCTCAGCCTCCTTAACAGCGGGGGCAAAGTGGCCAACAGAGGGGGCCCAGCCAAAGCAGAGATGAAAGACACAGGCGTCCAAGTGGACAGGTAAGCCACACGGGTGTGTGAGTGTGTGCTTGTGTGCAGGTGTGCATGTGGAGGCTCCGCCTGGCAACCCAGGGGCCGGCCAGCCCACTCACATGGCTTGGTGACCCTCTATCTCTCCCTGGAAACTGTAATCATGCGAGGTGAGTGGACCTCCATTTGAAGACGCAGATCTTGCCATGAAACCCGTAGTCATTAATAACCATGGTCCAGGGAATTGCATCCTCACGTTTGTTCCATGAATGCTCCCAAAGTCCAATAAAGCAGGATGTGGGAAAGATGTGTCAAGAGTGGGGTTCAGAGAGATGGAGATGGCTTTGTTGATATTGACCAGGGACTATAGGACACATGCACATGGCTCACTGGACATGTCGCTTATACCAGGGTCCTGGGAAAGATAGCAGGAAAGAGTTGAAGTCTGCACCCCACTCTGTAGCCAGCTGAGGACAAGGGAGGCTTCCAAGGAGAGAGAAAGACCACAGAATTCGTTTCAATGCCCCTAAGTCACAGTTCAGTCTTGAACCCTGGGGGTAGACTGTAAATCACTGGGAAGGACCACTCTTGTTCCCCAAACCACTGTTTTCGGGGTCTGGTGGAAGGGACCCGGAAGAATTGCCAGTGTTGCCAGCTCCTTCCAAGGGAGGAAAGAGCAGATGGCCCTGGCAGTCAGAGAGTTGTGTGTCCTGCAATTAGGGAATTCCCTCTGCCTCTTCCGCCATCAAACCCAATAGCCCTGCTCCGTGCTGCCAAGACGGGGATGGGGGCACTCAGAATTCAAACCCTGCATACATCTGTGACACTCACTGAAGCTGTGTGGTGCTCCAGGACCCCAGAGTTGTATCTGTTGTGCTCATGACACTAGCTTTTCCTAGTCAAGTAACCCTATTCCTCAACAGAAGTGAAGATCAGAGTTTTAACTAATACTCTACCGGTGTGGTGGAGTTCCTGGCCAATGGCAGCAGACCATCGGGTATATTCCTGTTTCATACATTTGACTGTGGTTTGCAGCTGGACCTGAGGCTATGTGTTTGAGGACCCCCTGGGTTCTGTTACAGGCATACTTGCACTCCCAAACCCTATATGACGTAGGTTTTCCCCCTAGAAGACCCACAATGGGTCCTAGGTACTCCCTGTCATGTGGCTAATTTGACCCTGCACCAAAGGTGCCACATAGCGTATAAGGTTCTTGGTATAGCACTATGGTATAAGTAGCGAGCGTGGTTGCCTTCCAGAACATGGGTGCTGGTGTGGTTATGGAGCAAAAGGAGTCTGTAAAAGGAGAGACACACTCCATTCTGTAGAAACCATCACCTGCCTTCCTTCCTCCAAGGGAGGTGCAAGCAGTGAGACATAGGACACTGCCCCTGCACCATTTGTTTTGACTTGGGAGTGACTCTGTACAATCTTTCTCCCATTGTGGTTCTCCTACTGCCCTCCCCCAGATCCACCTTGCATGTACTGAGTGGTTTGGCCCAAAGTCATAGATAAGACAAGGTTTGAGAGAAACCACTCAGGAAGGCACAGAGCCCCAGAAGCCACTCAGAGGAACAGGTTCTGGGGAATGGGTGACATTTCTTAATGACACCTACACCCCCTAGCTTGGTGGCTCATACTCGTGCCACACCCAAGCCCACCTTACTAGCCGGAGACTAGCATGTGGTTGGTATAGCTTGCCCTACTTGACATTTTCAGACACTTCATGTCCTAACTGTGATATAAATAAAGGGTTGTGTCAATCTCCTAAAGAGAGAGCCAGCAACCAACAGTACGGATGCCCATGTGGGCCCTCAGCCAGTGGGTCAAAGTTGTGTGCCCAGGCCCGGAACAGCTGCACACCCTGGAACATCAGACATAGAAGGTCATAGATATGTCATCCTGTCATCTCAAGTGCCACAGGGGTGTCACAATTTGTGATATAATTTTTTTGAAATGGACGATTTTCAATGAGACAGGGGGTCCGTCTGGCTTCACTTGGTACTCCCAGTTTCAGTGGGATCACACGTGGAAGGTCAAAGCCATCAGTGCCATAAGGCAGAGCCTGGGAACTTCTGCCTGCTTCTGTCTGCATGGAAGATCTGTGGCTGCTGAGACTCTTTGTCCTTAGGTGGGACTTACATGTCCTTCTGCCCCATGTGGTACCACTTCTACAATGCAAAGAGCACCCCTGAACCCAGAGAGCAGCAGCCCAGGATGTCCCCAACCCACTGCCATATGTCCTCCTGGAGGCTGAAATCAAGTAACATAAATTAGGAACCAGAAGCCCAAAGTCACATCGTCCTTGGGGTCAGTCTCACACTGGCATCCCTGAGACCATCAGAGACCCTTGGTGCATACAGCCGTGGGGAATATCTTGTACTCACAGTGACCTCCCTGACCAGATGCTGTTTGGGGCTGAGGGTTGGCACTGGCAACTTGGAGACTGAATGAATTGTTGCCATGCTGAGCCCCTTGGGAGACAATGGGGTACTCTGCCCAGATCCCACATCCAGATCACACTCACCAGCCGGTGACTCCTAAGGCCACTGGGAGCAGCAGTCACTTGCTAGTTCAGGGTGCTGCCTGTCTCAACTCTGATGCCTTTCATTCCTCCTAGGAGTGGACTTAACTTTCTGTTCCATCACTAGGCTTTATGGGGACCAAATGTGATATGTTACTCTAGAATGACAGCCCCATCTCCCTCACCCCAGGAGCCAGGTGGCTCCAGGAAACTGTAAACCCAGACTTCTGCTACCGTCTGTATTTGAGAGCGGTCACTTTAAAAAGTGTCAGAGGATATCAAGGTTGCTCAGCTTGCTGCCCTGAGGCAGGGTTCTAAGGAGGCCAAGGTCCCTGGTCCAGCATCCATCTGGAACAGTCTGTCATCCTAGCCCTATGATCAGGAAACCAACCTGCCCCTACCCATTCACTTTTGCAAGGCACTCGGTCGGTCCCTAAGCACATCTTAAACATTGCTGTAGAAGTAGGGCACATGGCTTCAGCCGGCTTTTCTAAATGAGCAAACTGAGGCTCAGAGAGCTGAAGCCACTTAGCCAGGGTCACACAGCCCTGTTTGTAACCTATGGGCCTCCCAGTAAAGTCAAAGAGACAAAAGAAGCAGCTGTGGAGGGGTTACATACAGGGCACCCACTCTGTGGCAAGCCTGAGTTGGAGGATGATGTCATATGCCCATCTCTGCTGACCACTCCCAGAGAGGCTGGCACCACACACTAACATCTGTACGTCGATCCCTTCTTAAAGTATTCCAATCCTTGATGAATAAAGCAGGGATCAAAGAGGTTCTGTCATTTATCCCAGGCCACACAGCTAGTAAGCAACCAAACCAGGCTCAGGGCCAAGGCTGTGCTCTTGACCTCTGTTGCCACCCCCCCCCGCCCCAGTGTGTTTGGTTGCTGGCCACTGGGTGTCTGAAGCTATCAGAAAATTTCTTCTGAGTCTGGAAGGGACACTGAGACCCTACAGTTTCTCTGGCTTGGAGTAACTAACATAGGGCAAGATGTCCAAGATGAGAACGAGGGCCTCCCTAAGCTACAGAAGAGCCTCTCTGATGGGCTCCGCAGGGTTCCCTTGCAGCCATCATCATGGAAGAGCCAGGATTCCCGATCCATTCTTCTGTGACTGGCCTGTTTCCGTGTAGCTGTTTGCTCACCATAATGGTACCCAAGAAGGGGCTGGGGAGACGGCTCCGTGGGTAAAGTACTTACTGAACAAACATGAGGGCCTGGGCTCAGACCTCAGGTCCACTTAAAAAGTGCTAGGGAGACAGAGACAGCCAGAGTCCTGCACAGTGTGCTGATCAGCCAGCCCTGCTTAACTGGAGAGTTCCACCATAGGGAAATATATTGTCTCAACAAAGAAGGTGGGCAGTGACCTTCACACCCACACCCACACCCACCCACCCACCCACCCACACACACACACACACACACACACACACACACACACACACACACACGCACGCACGCACGCACGCAGGCACAAATACACACAGTGACCTCAGAGTGCCCCTTGGCTGGGTGACTCCAGGCTGCCTGAGTTGACACACACTGCACACAGAACTCCGAACGGGACTGCAAACGCTCTCCCACAAACTCCCACACCACAACCCGGAGCGACTTCCATTCTCCCCCCATCAGACACGCGTGTCTTCCCCAATCTGTCCTTCCCTGCCTTGTCCCCTTTCTGTCTTGTCATTGGACACTCATCCCTTCATCCTGAACGAGCTGTGGCAGAACTCATATGTCTACCTCCCCAAAACTGCCCTGTCCCCAGCGGGCTTCTTACCGCCTTCTACCCAGTGAAGTTTCAAGCAAGCCTAGTCTCGCCCCTGATTCTGCTTTCAGAGCTGGGGACTCGCTGAGGAAGCTCTGCCCTCCCCGAGTCACATCAGAGACATGAAGAATAGACAAAGAGACATTTGCCATCATCTCTCACGGTGACTCATGCCAGGGAGGAAATAGGCCAGAGATTTGGGGGGGAAGTAGCTCAGGAGTGATGAGAAGGTTAGGTGGGGGAAGACAGAGGTGCCAGTCATGTGAAAGCCAGAGAGTGGGGAGCCTGACAAGAGGGCAGAGTGGCCACAGAGATCCTGAGGCAGGGACCAGCATGAGAGGCTCAAAGGAGTGATGGAAGGCTCCAAGGGATGCAGGGTAAACGGTGGGAGGAGCTTTCTGTGTGAGCACTGAGGATCAAACTCAGGCCCTCATGCTTGCACACAGGCGCTTTACTCACTGAGCCACCTCCCAAACCTCACTGTGAGCCACCTCCCTGTTTTTCAGAGACGTAGCACTCAAGGATGCTGAGGCTGCCTGCGCTGTGTGTCTAGTAAGGCTGGCTGTTAACACTCTCCATGTCCAAGTGGGACGGGACAGACTTTAGGTCTGCACATAGGAACTCCCCTGTCCTCCAGCATCCAAACCCAGTCTGTCACCCCCAAACTCTTCACTTATGTACTCTTGCAGGCGTAGGTTTAAGGATCCGGGCCAGCTTGTGGGTATCGGTAATTAGAGTCATGGTGATGATGGAACCCCAGTGCCCTGCCTCTCTTCCCAGCTTCAGAGTCCCTTGCAGGATTTGTTCTCAAAAGAAGACTTTACAGACTACCTTGGTGGTACATACTGTAATCTCAAGACCTGGAAAGCTGAGGCACGAGGGTGGCAAGTTTGAAGCCAGCCTAGGCGATACAGTAAGGCTGTCTCAAACAAAACAAACAAAAAAGCATGGCTGAGGGTGTAGAGTGTTTGCCCAGCATGCACAAAACCCTTGCTTCAGTCCTGCATCATGGAAGGCAGCTGTGATGAGCTATGCTATAATCCTATCACTTGGGGAGGAGCAGGAGGCTCAGAAGTTCAATGGCATCCTTGAGTACACAGTGAGTTTAAAGCCAGCCTGGGCCTGTCTCAATAAAGAAAAACATTGGTGTTTGTTTGACAAGGCCTCCCCATCAGGGTGACAGCACCCTCATGAAGCCAAGGAGAAAGCTTGGCCAAGACTCCCACATCCCAACTCCATATTAACTCAACCCCCAGCATCTGAGGCCAGGTCAAAGGCAGCAATGAAAGGCTAGTGTAGGGCGGGGAGGATGGGAATGAATTAGCCAACACATCCGTGGAAAGCTGGGGCAGGCTTTCTACCAAGGCCAGCTGCTCCACAGCGGCCCCATCGTCTGGTAACGGCCTCTACCTTCTCTGAGCCTGGCACACAGGTCCGACTCACCTGCTCCATGCCAGGTCCGCAGGCTTGGCCAGTGGTCAGCCATGAGCGCTTTCTGGGGAGTCAGACAGGGCTACTCATCCATTCTGTGAAAAAATATGGACCACGATTCCCGAGTATCCTGTGCTGAGGACCAGCAGGTTCGGGATACTGACAGGATGCTTGGCTTGCGCACATCTCAGCACAATGCAGATTCCTTTGTCATCGTGAGGTGTGGCACTGTTAGTGTCATGGGGTGGGTATAGGAGACAGGAAGTTCAATAACCCTCAATGCCTGGGACAGAGCCCATTGTAAGGAGGTCTCTGGCTCCAAACCTCAACAGTTGAGGCCCAGATAGTCCCAACGACATCAAGGTGAGTCAAGGCAGCTGGGCAGGCAGACCCTGGACTCATGAGTAATGACAAAATAAAGCCATCCATCCACCCTTGCCAAAAGTCAAGAGACAAGCTGTTCCCTGCTTCAGTGGGCTCCTGGTGTTTCCCCCGCATGCACGGGAAAATAATAAAAAGCCATCACCAAGCTGCATTTACCCAGTGCATGGAGTCAATGCTCTTACTTCATTGGCTGAGAGTGTCTAGCATCTAAATTTAAAGTTCTGGACCCAGCAAGATGGCAGCACAGGTAAAGGTGATTACTGCCAGGGTTGTTGACCTGAGTTTGATTCCACAGACCACATGGTGAAGAGAATAGACTACCCTAAGTTGTCCTGACCTCCACACATATGCTGTCACAATGCACTCACTCAAATAAATTCTAAAATTGTAATTAAACACTCAAAACTCTTCATGAGTATGTGATTTAGCCAGACACCTCCCAGATCCCCCAGGATGACCAGCTATGATAAAAAAAATAACTAAATAATAAATAAATAAACAAAACAGCTTTAGCAAGTTCCTCTCGCTGACTGCGTGACCTTGGACAAGGGACCCAGTCTCTCTGAGCTCCAACTTCCTTCAATGTTAAGGAACATAATTGTAGTTAGGGTCCTGTTTCTGCTGACTGTGCCAGGCACTGTACACACGTGACCTCATGTAGTACCCAGCAGAGGCGGGTGTCCTGTATACTCTAAAGGAGGAGCAGAGACAGCACTCAGCTGGGGGGTGGACTAAAGGGCACAGAGAGGAGGGGAGAGTGGAGATCAGGGTTGGGAATTATGGGAATCCAACTACATTTACTTCAGACTTGTACCTGTAGCTAGTGACCATACCAGATGGTGTAGGCATAAAGCATGTCATCATGACTGGCTATTGCCTGGACAGTGACAATGACCCTGAAGGACTAGAAGTTTCTTTGTCCCGTCTAATGAAGCTATAACAAAGAATCCAAGAAGGTAGGAGAGTCACTAGCAGATTCCACCAGCTTTGTGCCAGGAGGGTCCGATCACACAGTCATTTCCCTTGCTGTCATTAACCCTCATGTGACAAAGGACACACTGAGGCTGGTTCCATGTCCAGAGTCACCCGGCTTCATAAGCAAAGCCAAGGGTCAGGCCTGGTTTTGCCACTCCCCACTGTGGATGCTACATGTGTGCCACTGCAAGCAGACACCATGAGATGCTTCGGGAGCCCTCATCACGCAGATGAACCCCCGAAGTGACAGGTCCTCCCCAGCCCCTCTCTCCCACAGGCTGTGGGCCAGGGGTTCTACTCCTGAATTCATCCAGAGTGCATGATAGCTCAGCTCTGACATTCCCTGGGCTCCAACTAAAAACGCCCATTCCCTGTTCATCACACGTGATTCTAAAATCAGCGTGTAGCCAGACCACCCAAGCGCATTCTTTGAACAAAGGTGCTCATAACAGAAGAGGAAGAGGAAGAGAAGGAGGAGGAAGAGGAGTAGGGGGAGAGAGGGAGATGGACAGATGGAAGGAAGGAGGGAGAGAGGGAGGGAGGAAGGGAGCAAGGGAGGGAGGGAGGACACAAAAAAATGTTAAACCTGTGAGCTCCTTCCCTCAAGGTCACAAGAAGATTCACCTCAGAGTTGCCTGGGTGATGGACATCACAAATGCTGGTGTTCTGGCTCTGGCACCTGTAGCTGAGAATCTAAGTATCTTGTCTTTCCCACCCCGCCTTTTTAATCTCAGAAGGGATGTGAGCTAGCAGTCATCAATCAGACCTAGTTTCATACCTCAGCTCAGCTTCAAGCTGTGGGCCTCTGGGGAACACACACTGCCTCTCTGGGCGCCGCTCTCTCATCTGTACCCAAGAGCAGTGAGTGGTTGTTGAAACGAGATGAGGTAGCTGTGTACAAGTACCTGGTACATTACAGATGTCCCCAAATGCATTAACCTCCTCCCTTGTCTGTGGAGGCCCCATTTGTGGTCACACAACACCGCCAGCTCAGGAACGACCGAGCTGAAATGGAGCCCAGTGACATTTGGAGCGGCTCTCTATGGCCCTTCCCTAGCTGATTGCTGCACAGGTAATCCGTCGACTTGGGAAACGCTGGCCATCAAGAACCACTCCAGGGACGTTTTGGTGACATTTTAAAGAGGGTGAGACAGAATGTTCCCTCTGATGATGTAATCCTCACCCAGCAGAAGAACAGAAGTGACTGTGCCATGGGCCAGAGGGACTAAGAGAAACCCAGCTAGGAGGGGGTGGTCTGGCCCTTGTCACAGCAGTGGGAAGGGATACTACTCAGAGTCCTGTACTCAGAACCAACCTCCCAGCTCCCGATTAATCCCAGATGACAATCCGCACAGACCTGGATGGGGGAAGTCCCCAAAGCTTGGATGGTAACACAGAGAACTAGACAAGAGATGGCCCCCATGCCCGGGACCAGTACCCACGGGGGACACAAAATAGCTGAGTGGCCTGAAGTTGGGAATGAGATGTGACAATGAGGAACAACCACAACTGGATGCAGGGTCAACAGAGGGTAGCGGGAGAGCGGCCCTCACGGGAAAGGACAGACGTGACACAGGCGTCTGGGCAGTGTGGTCCAGTCTTCATCTCTGAGGACGGCTACCCTCTAGGACTCTGCTGACATAGACTCAGCCAGGGACAGCCAGAAGAAAGGGCAGGAAGCAGCGGAGCTTCATATGCAAGACATTAGGTTCTGGAGTCAGGCACAAGCCTGTGGCTGAGGGCCCACGTGACTTGGGCTGATCTCCTCCTGTATCTGTACCTCGGCTCTCTTCTCTTGTGGTTCTCATTTTGGTGATGCTGGTAGTTAGCGGTGAGAGTAGTGCTGCTGGTGGGGTAGTCCTGGTGAAGAGCATGAGGAAAATGACTGTGGTAATGGTGATCGTGATATCGACGTTACAGTAGCGGTGAAGGTGATGATGATGGTGAAGATGAAGATGTCATGCCTTGGGTGGCAATGATGGTGGTGACGAGTGCCCTGGGGTTTCAATTGTTGTGAAGAGACACCATGACCTCGGCAGCTCTTATAAAGGAAAATGTTAAATTTGGGTGGCTTGCAGTTCGGGTTTAGTCTATTCTCATGATGGGAAGCATGGTGCTATAGGAGCTGAGAGTTCTACATCTTCACCACAGGCAACAGGAAGTGAACTGTGACACCACAGAATCCACATTTAAAAAGGCTCCCAGGCTCCCAGGCACTGGAGATGCAGAGACAAGGGAATGGATAGGGTTTTTCTATTCTGTGATCTGTGATCTCTCTACCTGTGAGAGACTCACAAAGCAATCTGGATGGCTCCTGAGGAATAACCCCTGAGGCTCACCTCTGGCCTCCACACACTCCTGAGCACGCACACTCGTGAACCACATGTACAGCACCTAACATGCGATAAATGCTAACTGACCCTAGTTGCCATCATGAGTGCTACTATTTTCATTGCTGGGTTGCCAAAGCTGGTGATTTTTTTTTAAGAAGCCCAAAGCCTTGGTCAAGGTCAGAATGAGTCTTGGGTCTGGCCGGCAGGATTCCTACCCATCCCATGCCCTGCCTTTCTCGTCATGAGCTGTCCCGGGTGGGTAGGGTACTTCAGATTCTCAGACCTGGGAAGTAGGAGGAGGGGTGAGAGATGTGTGGCCACAGGCAGCCACGCTGAAGCCACAGACACCAAGCCTTGCACACTGAGCCTGGAAACCGCCTTCCCTGCAGCACTGGGGGATGGGGTGGTCCCTGATGAAGGCTACCCAGAGAGACCCACAGGTGACCTGGGCTCCTGTACAGACATGGGGGCTCCCAGATCAAGGCCACTGTCCTGCTGTCACTCTTTCTCACCCTCCCCTCCCCCACCCTTGCCTTTCAGAGAACTGGACGGCAAGGCGCCCCACAAAGCTCTGCCCCTGGGCAGCGAGAATGACCGCGTCTTCAATGACCTGTGGGGCAAGGGCGGCGTCCCCATGGTCCTCAACAACCCATATTCAGAGAAAGAGCAGGTAAGTGACGCACTGGCAGTGTCCCTCGCGGGTGCGGGTGAGAGTGGGGAAGGAAACGTGGGATCCCAGAGCCATTGGCGTGGAAGCTAAGCCCAGAGCACTGGGTGGGAGGGTCGCCTTCGAGTCTGCGTGGGCCACGTTTGTGTTTCCCGAATTGTATGCTCCCATTGCTACCAGGGAGGGCACCCGAGTGCCCTGTTTTAAAGACATGGAAAATATAAAACTCTAAACAGTTATATAAATTTACATATTGAAAGACACTTATAAAAAGATAAATCTAAAGCCACCAAATAACCTCACTAATACCTTTTCCCTCCCTTAATGCCAACCCTAGACACCAACAGTATTGGTTGTTTTTTTTGTTTTGTTTTGTTTTTTGTGCTTTCTAACATCTCATGTACACACAGACAAATGGCGCTTGTGTTATTTCCATACCTTTGTAACAAATGAAAGTGTATCTGCACTTGGCTTCGCTCTCTCATGTGTTAACACGTCTAGGAGATAAGTCCCTGTGAGAAGGCTAAAGGGGTCAGTGTCTTAATTAGGGTTTCCTTGGGTGTGATAAACACCATGGCCAAAAGCAACTTGGGGAGGAGAGGGTTTATTTCACTCTACAGTTTCCAGGTCATAGTCCATCACTGAGGGAAGTCAGGACAGGAACTCAAGCAGGGCAGGAACCTGGAGGCAGGAGTTGATGCAGAGGCCATGGCGGATGCTGCTTACTGGCTTGCTCAGCCTGATTTCTTATAGAACCCAGGACCAACAGCCCAGGGATGACCCCACCTACAATGGGCTGAGCCCTCCCATGTCAATCACTGATTAAGAAAATGCCCAACAGGCTCACCTACAGGCTTCCAATCTTATTGAGGCATTTACTTAATTGAGGGTCCCTCCTCTCTATTGGCTTCAGCTTGTGTCAAGCCAGTACAGAGGGACTGGTTCTTTTCACAACTGTATAATACTCCACTGTGAGGCTATTGAATAAGTCCTTCATGGTGGACACTTGGTACTATGGCCACTGTTTGGCTGTGACAGCGCTACCCCGTGCGGCTTTGTATAGATGCCTCATTTGGCACAAGAGCAGACTTTAGAACAAAAAAAAATTCCTAGAAGTGTTAAAGTTGAGTCAAAAGTCATTTCCATTTACAACCCAGTGGCTGTACCCATCTTACCAGATAAGTGGCGGGAACAGGGGGGGCTGTTTGCCCACAGCCTCGCCAGCTCCATCTGTTAGCGAGTATTTCGGTCCTTGCCAATCTGCTGAGATGTGTGCTGACAGCTGAGTCACCATCCCTTCTATCCCTTTCTAAGACTGCCTCAGCTTGGCCGGAGACCAGCAGCCACATCTCTCTTGCCCAGGCAGCTGACAGGCCAGGCCAGAGTGACCCTTGGAAAAAGTCCATGTCTCCTGCCAATCATCCTCACCCCACTGCAGCAGGAGCGGGGTGACTCATGGGAGGTCTGGAAAGAGGGGCGCTGCACCCCTTTTTCTCAGCACCTACCCACAAATGGAGGCTTTCAGTCCCTCTGAGCCAGGACTCCAAGCCTTTCCACGGGGCTTCAGAGGCGGGTGAGCCAATCCTGAGCCACAGTGGAAGTGGTTGCTGATGGCTAAGGAGGAAGGAAGGGGGCATGGGGAATTCCACAGTCCTACTGGCTGGCTCTCCCACAGCCGGAGACACCCAGGAATGTTTGTAGGGTGGATAGCATTAAACCGTCCTCAAAGATCAAGGCCATATTGGAGTGGGGTGGGCTCAGTGGTTGAGCATGTGTTTAATAAGCTGGAGGTGCTGGGTCCACCCCAACAAAACAAAAACAAACAAACCCAGGCCATGCCGGAACTCTGGGGACTCTTGTTCATGGTCAAGAAAACAGATGACTGTAGTCTTTTAAAATTCCTTCATAATTTCTTTTTGTTGTAGGAGAGGGGGGTTCTGAGAGTGCTACCCGGGGCTTGGCACGCAAGTACAAAGCTCTGTACACTGAGCTGTATCACCAGCCCTTGGCTTTTTTTAAAGTATAGCCCAGGCTGGCCTTGAACTTGTGAGTCTCTTGGCCCAGCCTCCCAACTGCCAGGCTTACGGGTATGCACCACTACACTGGTTTATAGTTCCTTTCTTTATAAAGCCATGTGTGCTGATAACCTTCCCAAGACAAAGATGAACAGAAGTGGTACCTCCAACCAGACCCAGGCTCGGCCACAGTCTGTCAGGGGTACAGTCTGTCTTCCTAAGAGATGAGTCTGATTTTTTTTTAATTTATTGCCCTTATTTCAGAGTTTTGCACAAACATGGCAAATGTTTCTTCTTTAAAACATACACTGTCTAGCCATATGTGAGCCTATCTTATTAGCGAGTGTCTTAGTCATTGTTCTGTTGCTGTAAAGAGGCACCATCACCAAGGCAACTCTTATGAAAGAGAGTATTTAACTGGGGGCTTTATTACGCTTTCAGAGGTTTAGTCCAATTTCATCATGGCAGGGAGCATACAGCATGAAGGCAGACACTGGAACAGTAGCCGAGCGCCACATTCTGACCCACAGAAAGACAGAGAGACTCGGGCTTGGCATGGGCTTCTGAAAGCTCAAAGCCCACATCCAGTGATGCACTCCCTCCAACAAGGCCACACCTCCTGATCCCTCTAATCCTTTTAAAAGTTCTACTTCTTGGTGACTATGTACTCAAATATATGAGCCCATGGGGACCATTCTTATTCAAACCACCATAGAAGAAGGGCAGTCTATATAAGCCAACCACCTTAGCAGACTCTCCACTTAGAGATAGTCCCTAACACCCACTACTGACACCATCTCAGCAAAACTAAGTGCTCATTGTCATTTATTAGCACACGGATGCTGTTAGTTTTGTTTCTTGCAGTTAGGATAGGACATAAATCATTTTGTATCATTTGTTGTTACTGTTGTTTAGTTTTATTTTGGGGTGCTACCATTGAGCTATACCCCCCATTCTTTTGTATTTTTCTAAGATTCCTTTTTATTAGCTTAGTTATGTGTATATGTGTGTGGGTATTGTATACATGAGTTCAGGTGTCTACATAGTTCAGAAGAAAGTGTCAGATCGTCCCAAAACTGGAATTACAGGCAGTTATAAGATTGCCAACATGGGTGTTAGGAACAGAACATGGGTCCTCTGCTAGTGTATCTCCTTTTCTTGGCTTCTGAGCCATCTAGCCCCTCCCCCATTCTTTAAAATAATTGTTTTAGATGAGGTCTCACTAAATTATCCTCTCTGACTTTTAACTCACTGGATAGCCTGAGCAGTCTTTACCTTGCCTTCCTCCCACCTCAACCATGACTTTATTATAAACAAAGGGTAGAAATTGACTGTGTGTCAAGAAAGATAAGAAATGAGGAGTATTGGTATGTGTTTAATGGACGCCCAAATGCAGTGTTTTGAAATTGCCAGCCTGCTTTGCTTGTTTGCCATTGGAGTTTCTAATCCCCTGTTGGTGGTAGCCTTTGGGTTTGGCTGAAGGGGAAGTTTGGGGAAGAAACGGAAGCATTCCTGACTTTTCTAGAAATAACTAGCAGTCCCTGGCAAAGTCTGAGTAAGAGAAGGCTGTGACCACTTCCTTTCATGCTGTTCACATTGTTTAAAGCAGCAATTTGCAAAAAAAAAAAAAATCACCTTGATCTTGTAGTTTGAGTAGTGAAGCCCAGTACAGAGAACACAGAGTGGTTTGGGGATGGGCTTCTTAGCCAGTATGGTAATAGAGGGATAGGGCAGGATGCTGAGCACAGAGGACCCAGTAAGATGACCAAGTGGCTTTATCTGAAAGACTGGTCCAGAGACCAGCAGTGAGGGGTTGGGTCCGTTCTACCCTTCACGGCAGATACTCAGCACAACCCCTGACCAAAAACTGCAAACCATTGGTCTACACGACCTTCCCGGATCCGTTGACTGTAAAGCCAGGCTCCACATTGCCTTCAGAAATAGAGCTAAAAGGAACTGGGCATGCTGGTGGCAGTATGTCACCCCAGCACTCAAGAGGCTGAGGTAGGGGGGTTGCAAGTCCAAGGGTAGCCTGGGCTATATAGTGAGACCTTTCTCAAAAAAGGAAAAAACAAATGCTGTGGATATAACTGACCTAATAGGGTGTTTTCCCAGCATTCACTTGGATTCTGTGTTCAGTCCTCAAGACAGAGAGTGAGCAAGTGTATTCCTTGAGAACCAAGTTTAGGACACACTTGCCAGCTCCAGAGATAAGGAGGCAGCTCTTGGCTCATCAACTTCTCATCCCTACCCCCAAGGCTTGCTTTCATGGGAGCAAGTCTACAGAGAACTGGTCTTGTCTGATGTGGCCTGTCTCCTACACGCACCTTCCCAGAGGCTGGGCAAAGCTATCTCACGTGACCCTGCTAAAGCCCACCTCCTTCTTCCCCAAAAGCAATTTGCTTTTCTCTTTCATACCTTAACCAACAAATTATTTTTTGAGAATTTCAAGCAGGAGTGCTGTGTTTATAGCATTCCCTGCCTTCTCCCTCCTTGGGCTTCCTCTCTTTCCTCCATTCCTGCTCAAATTCACGATGTCTTCTTTAGTCATTCTCCATGTATGTGTGTGCATGTGTATATGTATGTGTGTGTGTGTGTCTCTGTGTATGTGTCCGTGTGTATGTATGTGTATACATGTGTGTATGTGTTTATACGTGTGCATGCATGTATGTGTATGTATATGTGTGTATGCTTGTGTGTGTGTAAATACAAGCTGTTGAGTCCATTCAGTGTTGCTCATATGTACACAGGTTTAAGGCTGGGGATCATCCCTGGAGAAGACAGAGTCTCCTTCTCTTGGCAGCTATGAATCGCCTACAGCTCCTCATGTAGGGGCGGGTCCTTGTGAGATTCCCCCATCCACATGGGCATGTCAACTGTGCTGTCACTATGCAGGTCTCATTTAGACAGCCATACAGTTGAGGTTTCATGGATGCAGCCTCCATGCCATGTCTAGAAGACACAGTGTCGCAGCAGACATCCTGGTCCTCTAGCTCTTAGAATCTTTCTGCCCCACTTCGGTGATGTTCCCCAAGCCTTAGGTGTAGGGATGTGTTACACATGCATTGGTTGGGATTGAGCATCCCAGGGTCAGGTATTGTCTGCATTTTGGCCATCAGTGGCTCTCTGTAATGCTGCCTTTCACCTGCTACTTTTATGAACGTCCTCAGATAGGCAGCATTGTTCACTGCCCAAAGGGACCTCGCTATCTGTTTCCAAGTCTAGAAAAAACTGGTGACCATGGAGAGGGAGCAGCTATCTGTTTTCCCCTTCACTGGAACTGGGCAAAGAGACATGGGTTATGAAGGAAGCAAGGGGGATACAGGCTAGACATGAGAAGAACTTCCTAAATCAGAGCACTCTTTATTTATTTATTCATTCATTTATTTATTTTTGAGAAGTAATAAGGCTACACTCTTGTCCCAGAAAGGAGTGCCACCATCCTTGAGGGCTTGTTTGAATTTGGAGAGCCTGTCACACAGATGCTAAGCTTAAACCGAGCTTAGCCGAGCTGTTCATTCCTACATATTGGTGATTTCTCCCCTGGCTGCCTGGGTTAGCTGTGTGGAGGGCCAGAGAGCCTGTAGTTTCTAGTCTTTGCTGATGCCTCCCTCCATGAACCTCATCTTGCACACCCTCAGCACAATTCGCATCCAGCCCCAAGATGGAGGCAGAATGAGCTGCTTCCTGTGCTCCCAAAGGCTTCCTCCAAACCCATGTGCATAGCTCCGCAGTAGACACAGAGAAAAGCAAACTCTGCCTTCCCTGCTCACAAGAGCCTCGTGGCCAAGTGCTCCTCCACCATGTGGTTAGTGTTAAACAGGATGCTATGGGGACTTGTGTGGCTCATCAGACAGCATGAGAGGTTTGCCCTTGGTAACCTTGGACCTGACCTTTGAAGATCAAGTAGGAGTTTGCCTAGCATAAAGTAGATATGTTTCCTGGTAAAAACAAGTGAGTATGGCTGACAAGCTGTGGATTTGCATTTCTGAGACTCTCTACTTGATCTCTGTTATTCTTTCAAGATCACACCCCCCTGAGGCACCATGCTAAGGCCCTTCTGTGATAATCATCATATATAAAATGTTACACTGGATAAATAATGTGAGGCCTGCTGCTTGTCCCTTCTCCCTATACTACCCTTATCTCTACTGTGACGGAATGTCTGACCCAGGCAGTTTTAGGGAGGAGAGATTATTTTGGTTACACAGTTGGGCGGGTACAGTCCACTATGGCGGGAAATATGTAGAGATGGGAGCCATCTTGGCTGCAGTGGTGGCAGGAGGGTGAGGCCGCTTGCTCATATCTTGGCGGATCAGGAAGTGGAGCTAGAACTCCTGGGGCAGAGCTATCACTCAGTGCCAATCTCCCAGTGACTCACTTCCTCTAGACAGGCCCCCAGCCTCTCAACATCACATCACCACCCGCTGGGGTCCAACCATTCAAAACATGAGCTTGTGGGAGCCGTGGCCTGTGAAGCCAAAACACTCTGTAGATCCTTAGGAATGGACCCCGGCCCTCCTGATGCCCGCTTTCATCCATTGCTCATGTCCCTCCTGTGCCCCAGTTGCTCTCCTAACAGAGAAGTAACTTTACAATGTCTGCAGGCAGATGTCTACTTTCAGAGTGGAATCAACCACTCATCCAAGCCACAATGCACAGGCAGGAAAGGCTCCAGGTGGAAGCGGCTACTCCTCTGGGGTCTGCCCCTCTCTCCAGCACCCCATCCTGTCTCCAGCCTCCTGCTGGTTGAGGGGATTGCATCATCACTCCAGTGGCCTTTCTTGTGCCTCCCTCCCCACCCCTTACCTCACTGGGAGCTGGCATTTCCTCTCCTTGGGAACCCAGGGATTCCTGGCTGCTTTCAAAATCTCAGAATCCATTGTAATGCAAGTACCAGCACCTCAGCCTCTGAGTGCCAAAGTACAAGGCAGGAGGGGCCAGGCTCCTGCACCTATCTCCCTAGTCTGCAGGGGAGACCTGGGGCCTGCTCAGTTGAATGGCCAAAGGACAGCAGCCCTGTGGGCCTGGGCAGCAAAGGGACAGAGCAGACACCGTGCCTCACAGCTTCCAGCCCATGGTAACAACAGGGGACCTCAGTCAGACCTGACCCAGGCTTGTTAGTGATGTCAAAATAAATATATCCAGCATGGTGGTTAACACCACCACTATGGGATGTGCAGCCGAAGGCTTCTTGGCCATAGCACGGCAGCCAACAGTGCTGTAGGTGGGGCTAGGATGGCCCCATCCTCACTGGTGATGGCCATCAGATGACTAGTTAGCATGGAGCTGAGGCCTCCCCCTCATCACAAGGGCTCATTGCCTATAGGGGGGATGAATTGGGTTAGCCAATGAATAATGGTGGCAACCATAGCGCAGCTGTGCCTGGTACTTACTGAGCCCTGTCAGTGCTGTGCTGAGTACTTTAGGATAGCCATCTCCTTCCATCCCCAGCCCCACCCAGGGTAGTATAGTCTGCATTGTGTATGCCTTGAATCTGTTACCCATAGATTCATTGGGGTACTGACAAAAGTTACTCGCAACATTGCGTCTACACTGAGCAATGTAGACTATGGTTTTTATTACCCCTACCTAAAGCAGCAGCACAGCTACTTGGGTAATGTTTCTAGAGATAACTTAAACTATGTAGGAGGCTGGGATGGCAAGATAGTTCAATGGATAGGAGCACTTGCTGAACAAGCATTGGGGCCTGAGTTCAAATCTGACACCCACATAAAAAGCTAGGCACAGCTATACATGCTTATTAACCTCAACATTTGGGGCTGGAGACAGGAGGATCTCAAGAGTTTTCTGGTCAGCCAGTCTAGACAATGTGGTGAGAGACCCTGCTTCAAGGGACAAGGTAGAGAGTGATGTGGAAGACACCCATGCCCTGCGTCCTGTTCTGGCCACTGCAGGCACAAACATGTGACCAGTACACTCAAGAGTATGCAACACACACACACACACACACACACACACACACACACACACACCACCTCTGTTGTCTCTATATTATAGCTAGGGAAACTGAGGCAAAGAGATTTAGTGTCTCAGGGAGGACTGGTGAGTTCTAGAGATGACATGTGACCACGGTTCCACAGCCCCACCATCTCAGAGCCCACCCTCAACTTAGCAGGGCCTCATGTGGCATAAGTGGCCAGAAAATAAGGTCATCATCTCTTATAGTAAATGACCCAAAGAACTGAGGAATGGACACTGCACACCTCAACCCAGGGAAGGCCACGATCACCAGGCCTGCCACTAGCATCGTTGCGAGGGAGAAAAATGAAAACCTTTCCCTAAAGGCAGGGATAAGGGCTGGTGAGGTGACTCAGTAGGTAGTGGTGCCTGCTGCCCAGTCTGAAAGCCTGAGCGTGGCTAATTACTATATTCTGCACATGAGTCTGGGATTAAGAAACTCCAACTCTCTCTTTTACCAGCATCCTGTCTGTCCCCCACATCCGTGATCTGTGTCTCCTGGGAACCGGTCTCTAAGCCAGCCATGTCACCTGTGCCTAGTTAAACAGACACCTGGCCTCTCAGACCCTTCATTTTGTCATCTGTCAGTGAGAACTGGAGACTTGGTAGACAGACTTGGGTTGTGACCTACTGGACACCAAATAGGCATTTACAAGACGTTACTCAGAAACAGGTGAAACTGAGTGGGGCCACACCTTAGAAGAAGTTTGCTGTGTGGCCATCGTTTCTTCATCAGTTACTTGCCTTGACTTCTGGAAGCATCACTCCTAAAGCAAGATAGATGTGGACACCTACAGCGCCATTGCACTCATTGGTGGTGGCAGTGGGCGGGGGGGGCAGTGTTCTGTGACTCATGTACCCTCATAACCCATATAGTCCACCCAGCTGGCCCTGGGAGAGGCCATTGGCTCTGTTCTGGCTGACACCTTGGGAGGTCAGTGGGCTCCTCCCTCCCTGAGAGCTACCTCTGATTTCTTGAGCACTGAGATGAGCCCCTCTGGGACAAGGCCAGCACCTGACTTACTTGTCCCACCTTGCCTGGCTCAGCTCATCCATGCTGAGTCCTGCTGCCCTTAGGAAGCAGACCCTTCACAACCATGCTTTCCAGAAACTTCTACTGAACAGACCCTTCTGTCCACATCACCGGGTGGCAGAATATAGTCTCTGCTAATGCCTTCTTCCCCCTATTGAAACAGTCTGTTTGGTGACCCCCTGGTCCTTATAGGTTCCTTAATCAAAGACTGTCACCAACTCTGGGGAGATGGCTCCATCAGGAAAATGCTTGCTGCACAAGCATGAGTTCCAATCTGAGTTTAAATCCCCAGAACCCAGGTAAAAATCCAGGCAACAGAGTATATACCTGTAACCCAGTACTGGGGAGGCAGAGACAGGAGAATTCCTAGAGCTCACTGACCAGCTGGTCTAACCAACCAGCAAGCTCTATGTTCAGTGTGAGACCCTGTCTCAAAAAATAAAGTGGAGAGACATTGAGAAAGACACCCAGTAGGGACCTCTGGCCTCTGCATGCATGTGTACAAATGGGATACGACACACATTCTCACGTGTGCATACGCATGCACACATATATACACTAATGTGCACATACATGCACGAGCACACAAAGACACATACCCCACATATACACCAAGACACCAAGTCCTGCTGTATGGGGGTCAGATCCAGGATGGAGTCAGGAAATGGGGTTTGAATGCCCTAGACCAATGTTTGGGTTCAGCCCTGTGGGAACTTCCACATATTCTGCTAATGGTTTATTTCCATAACAAGTGTACACAGTGCAGGCTGTCCCACCTAGCAAGTCATGGCATTTGATGGAGAACCAGGAAGAGTTCTCTGAATTCTGAGTCACTCTGTGGCTCTCTATTGAAATCCTTTTCCCATAACCCTAGCTCAGGCTGAACTGCCCACCTCTTTCCCAAGTGATAGCTGAATCCCCTTCACCTACCAACAGAGATCCGGACCTTTCTAGAGAGCCCTCCCTCCATTCCTTCCTTTACTTTTGAAAGGCTAAAAACATGTGTGTTTAGCAAGTTCATCTGTAGGACAAGACCCAGTAGAAACAAGCCACAGGTATTTTCAGGATTCATTATTATAATTAACTTCTTGGGCACATAGCCATCCTGGTGTGGTCACAGGGCCAAGTTCAGGGTTATCTAGGAACATGTAACTATCTAGCAGTCTCCCCAGGATGGAGGTCAATGTGAGTTTTCTAGCTTTTGGGGGAGTGCATGTAGAGGTGCACATATGTGCAGGTGCATGTATGTGATCAGGTGCATGTGTGTGTGGGTGCAAGTGTGTAGATGCATATGTATGTGTATTTGTGTTATTGTGGAGGTCAGAGGTCAATGCCAGGTGCACCCTCGATCATTCTCTATTATTTTCTTTTTAAATAGTCCATGCATGTATATAATACATTTTGGTCATATCCACCCTGCATCCCCTCTTTCTGGCACCCCTTGATGTCCCTACCCCAATATACCCACTGTCTCCCTCCCAACTTCATGTCCTTTTGTGGTTTTGTTTTTTTATAACCCACTAATCCAGTCACTGCTGACTCCACTTGATTTTCTGAGCCAGGGTCTCTCACTGAACCCATTTTGACTGGAACAACTGGCCAAGAGTGCCCCAGGGATATACCTATTCTCTGTCCCAATGCTGGCTTTTTCCATCGGTGCTGGGGAATCTGAACTCAGGTCCTCAGGCTTACACAGCTAGTGCTTCAGAAACTGAGCCATCCCTCCCTGGCTCACATTCTAGTTTAAAGGCCTCTTCATCTCAGGGGTCTAAGCCGCCTTCCCTCTCTCATACTAAGACAGATCTATTTCTTGAGTACTCCTCCTCCCCACCCCCATAGACAAGAACGTGGTACAATACAATAGTGAGAGGGAACAGAGTGAGCAGTTGCAGGTATCCATAGGGTCACTGCAGGGACAGATCACTTTGGACACAATCCTTGCACATACCCTGCAGAAATCATTCCCCAGGTCCTAAGCACAGTTGGTTCCGGCCTCCAAGCAACAATTTGCCCATGGCATGGATGCTGCATCACCAGAGCTCATAACTGGGTTAGGCTGGCTCTCCTGAAGAAGCAGTCCCCACAGGTTGGAGCAGGTGTTGCCCAGGGTTGCAGGAAGATCACTGGAGGCGGCGTCTAGCCCCCGTGGTGTGATGGCCTGATGCCCAGCTTGGCCCCGGCTTGCTGTCCTCATTTCAGGACAAGTCCAGAGGAGGCAGGTTGAGGCAGGGCTGTCACAGAGTGGCCATGGCTGGTGCCAACAGGGAAGAACGGAGATGCTGGCTGACTCTGCACAAACTTGGGCTCAGTTCCAGGGCTCGCTCACCCAGGCTACATAACCCAATCCTGACAACCTGGTGCTTGTGTCATGGTTACAACAGAGAGAGCCCAGAGTCAAGGTGTGGGAAGAAAGGCTATAGCCAGTTTCATGATCACCAGGCTTTCTGTCTGGGTTGGGGAGTATCTGTCCCTGAATTCCCTTTTCTACATGATGTCAGCCATGTAGTATCAAGGACTACATTCTAACTTGTTACCTTCATAGAGACCCTGTCTTCAGTTGGGATACTGTATCAATTTTTTTCCTTATTACTGTGACAAAATACTCAACAAAAGCATCGTATAGAAGGGAGCATTGACTCTGGCTCACAGTTGGAGGGTGAAAGGGAAAGTATTACCACAGGAGCAGGTGTTACATTGTTACAATGTAACTGGTTACAATGTATCCACAGTCAGCAATGGGGTGGGGGGAACACTAGGGTTCATCTCACCTGCTCCTATGTTTTCAGTCCCAAGACCTCAGGCTATAGGACAGTGACACTTACAGTTGTGGGTGGGTCTTCTCACCTTAACAAACTTAATCTGGAAACTCTCCTACTGACACACCTAAGAGCATGTCGCCATGGTGATTCTAGATCCTCTCAAATGCTTGCCAAGATTCACCATCACAGTCACATTCCTCTCACACATGCCTCTCAGTGTCTGCTAGCGTTTCATCAAGTTTTCAGAATGTCTACGACCCCGACAGAAAGCCACCAAGCTGACTTCTCACACCCCAGACTCTCAGTTGCTGATCCTGTACACTAGGGTTAGCCCAGCTCCCTTCTTCCAGCACCACTTCCAGAAGATCTGCCATCCAGCTGTGCCGCCCCCACCCCCACCACCACATTGTGGAGAAAGCATCTCCAAGACTCTCAGCCCTCCCTCTCTCCCTCCCTCCCTCTCCCTCCCTCGCCTCCCCTCTCTCTCTCCTTCCCTCCCTCTTTCCCTCTCTCTTTCTCCCTCTCTCCTTCCCTCCCACAATTCTTGAAATCCTTAGCATTCCAGTTTCAGGGTGGTGAGAAAGCAATATTTCTTCTGTAGAGACTGTACTTCAGATTTTGCTGGAATACGCAGCCCAATCATCATAGCTCCCTATCAGTGAGAAATCACAAGGAGAAACACCCAGCATTCTATTGTGAGCTTTGCTACTGAGCTGGGATGCCCCATGGGTTAGGTGTCATAATGAATTTTCTTCTTATGATATTTTCACTTTACAATGGGTCTGTCAGGCTGTGACCCCATGAAAACTCTAGGCTCCTCTATTACTAGTCCCTGGCTTCTGTCAGACCACCCACTCAAGCCGAGCAGCTTCATGATTCTCTGTACCCCCATAAATCAAGACCTAATCAGAGTCCTTGGCTGTGCACGTAGGCCCCTCATGGTTTCAGTGATGCAAAGATAAAACAAACAAGAAAGTCAGACATGGTGCTTGTAAGTTGAACTTGTAACTTGGAGAAATGGAGAAGGGTGAACCCCTTATGGCTCACTGGCTGGCTAGTCCATGCTATTTGTGGGCTCCAGGCCAGTAGAAGACCCTGTTTCAAAATAAGGTAGATAGTGCCTGAGATAGTACCCAAGTTGACCTCTGACTTTTACACACACACACACACACACACACACACACAAACCCACCTGCAGGCTTGCTAAGTGCTATCAAGGTGTTTAACATGTGGCAAGAGTTACTGGAAAGCAGGGCACACAAAACTGTTTTCTAGAAATTCTGGAAAGATCTCCAACCCAATGGCATTTGAGCAAAATAAGTCAGTGGCAAAATTGGAGACTTCCTTGGCTTTGGGGACTCTGTCATAATTACAACATGATTACAACACAAGAAACCATGAACAGGCCAGGCCCATGACTCCAGCTACTCAGGAGGCTGAGGCAGGAGGATGACAAGCTCAGGGTCAGCCTAGGCTACACAGTGAGTGTAAAGCCTGTCTGGAAAACTTAACAGAATTGCCTTGAAGGCTGGAGATGTAGCTCAGTGGGGAACACTCGCCTAAATATATATGAAGGCCTGGATTCAGTCCCAGTCCCTCACAAAAGAAACAGGCAACAGGGTGACCAGTGGAAAACTGAGCTTCATATAGCATTCGTGAAACATAAAATACTATTCTTGTTCAGGTTTTTATATTGAACCATGTAAAAATGGGAAAATATGCTCTAAGGCAGGCATTGACTGGGTCTACAGGCTACAGAGCCCAGACCCTTGCCTCAGGACAGTCAGTGAGCCATACCTGCTTCCCAATTATGGGGTGAGCATTGTCACCTGTGTGGGGGCCCTTAGCCTCTTTGAAGCCTGAGTGCCCAGGTCTTTCTCCCAGGTTTCTACAAACCCCTTAGCAGAGTGAGTTCAGGAAATCCTCACAATGTCTGTGGCTGCCCTGTCTCTTCTCATACTTTAGAAGGCCTCCAAGTAGAGCAGGCATCCCCCCACCTGGAAGCTTCCATCATCCCACAGCAGACACAGAGCCAGGAAAGGCCGAGTGTGAGTATGGCCACCACCTCAGTGCACATGTGCCCACTCCAGCCTCTTGGTCCTGAGCCTGGTAATCTGCATTTTGAGCAGAGACCTTGGTTCCCACTCAGAAAAAGTCATTAGTGTCCTGTATGCAGGGGTCCTGTCTGCTACACTCCTCTCCTCATTTATCCCCTCCCCGGTCATCCAGTGTCACTGATGGCTAATTAAAACATCAAAGCCAAGTACATACTGCAGCCCAGCAAGACATCTGGTGTGCTACCCAGGCCCTCCTGTTGGTCTGTTATCTTGTTTCTCTGCTGCCTGGTGGTGAGGGCTACAAAGACTGAATTCACAACATTCATCCATGCCATGGTGTGTCTTTTGCACAGGCAGAGCTGTTGGTTTCTGGGAACCTCACACCTGGCACCCAGAGAAAGCTGGGGCCTTCTCTCTGTGGAGGCAATGGTTGGCCTAAAAAGGGCAAAGCCTGCGGGTCTCAGGTAAGACATCATGGCCCCTCCGGGCTCTATCTCACGGACCACTTTCATTCTCATCCACAGCCCCCTGCCTCGGGGAAACAGTCCCCTACCAAGAATGGCAGCCCTTCCAGGTGCCCGCGGTTCCTCAAGGTGAAGAACTGGGAGACAGACGTGGTCCTCACTGACACACTGCACCTTAAGAGTACATTGGTGAGTGTTGGGACTGACACCTCACAAGAGGCGGGAGGGCATCTGTGTGAGGGGGATCCTGTGGTCAACACTACAGGCAGCCAATTCCCATGAGAGACCAGAATCCTCACCCACGCCGTGACAGCCAGAGGGTTTGGTCTGCAGGCATTGCCTCATACCTCCCTGGACGCCCCACTGATGGGCTTTTATGTGTGAGCATCTCTGCTCCCAGCAGAATTGAAGGGTCCTCGCAATTGAAAGGTCTTTGCCTCTTACAGTGTGATCACGGATGGAATATCGAGCCAACCCTTCCTTTGTTTCACACTGTGGCCTCTGTTCTTTACCACATTCTTAATACTCAACACTCCAACCCATTGCCTTCCATTTTTTTTTTTTTTTTAAAAAATGAGCCTTTTGAAGGAGCATTGTATCTGTTGGCTAGTGCAATATAACAAGCAAGTCTCAAACTCAGTGGCTGAAAACATCTGTTATAATTGCTTTTTTAAAGCCCACAGTCTAGCCAGGTGGCTCTGAAGACCTGGCCAAGAAGTGGTTGAATTTGATGGTGTCTATCTCATGTACCTCAATCACCCGAGAGGACAGCTTGGGCCAGGCTGCTCTAGGATGGCCCTGGCAGAGGTGCTTATTCCCAGGGCTGCAGAAGAGTACGCAATCTCTTTATTTTCCATCACCATACAAGACTCTGGAGACCTAGGCTTGGACATGGCCCAGGATCACTCCTACCAGATTCTGTGGGTCCAAAGCAACCAGGATCTGAGGGGTGAGGGGCCTGACTGCATCTCAGGAGAGATGCTATAGAATCACATCATGGGAACTGAGTGTGCACAGAAGGGAAGAGATGCAGCCACCTTCGACATCAATCTGCCATAGGGTGTGTTCAGACACATTCTTAGAAGCTGGGGTAGAGCTCAGTTAAAGTGCTTGCCTAGTGTGGGCAAAGCCCTGGGTTTAAGCCCCAGTACATAAGTGGTGTGATGGTGCATGGCTGTGATCTCTACACTCAGGAGGTGGAGACAGCAAAGTCAGAAATTCAAAGGTCACCATTGTCCTTGGCCATATAGGCAGGCTTTGAGTATTATATGAGACGTTGCCTTAGTAATAATAATAGTATCGTGACAGCAATGATCTAATGATGATGAAAAATGACAATGTCATTATTAGTTCTCTTTGATCAACAGAATAAAAAAGTTTTTCTGGAAATGGGGATAATGGCACACACCTGTACTTTTTAGCACTTGAAAGGTGAGAGCAGAAAGTCAAGAACTGAAGGCCAACCTCAGAAAGTTCAAGGACAGCCTGGGCTATATGAGACACTATCCCAAAACAAAAAAAATTAGATAGATAGATAGATCGACAGATGATAGACAGACACAGATAATAGTGAGAGATGATCAATGACAGATGAGAAAATAATGAATGGGTAGAGAGTAGATACGTAAATAGAGATAATGAATGATGGATGATAGCAGATAGGTAGACAGATAGGTATATAAATATATGATTGACAGACTATTGATATATTGATAATAGATAATAGATTATTAGCAGATGATAGATGATTGACATATGATAAATGATTGATAAATTCTATAGAAAATAAAAATAGGTAATTGATTGGTACTTAGATGACAGATTAATAGATGATAGATGAATATGTATGTAATTATAGATAATATATATCTATGTAATATATAGATTACAGAGAGATGATAGATTGATACAGGATAGATAGATGATATAGGTAGATGATAGGTAGATAGATAATAGGTAGATAGGAGATAGATAGGTGGGTGGATGGATTGATAATATATAGAAGATAGATAGATAGATAGATAGATAGATAGATAGATAGATAGATAGACAGACTATATAGATGACAGGTAGATAGGTAATAGATGGATAGATGATTGACAGAGAAAGGATACAGGTAGACATGTCAGAGGTAGACAGACACAAGTTTGACCAGTGGCTGTGTGTCCCGGTGGCAGAGCCTCTTCCTTAACTGACTAGTGCAAACACCTTGGGCAGCTTAAAACACGGCCACCACTCCTTGGGGTCTGTGATCAATCATGTCCAGGAATGTTTTGAAGCTGGCTTGGGAGATCCCTTTAGAATAAAAGGCCCAGTCAACCTGACTGTGACTATGGGGTCCTGGTCTTCAGTAATGATACCTGCCAACCATGATGTGACCAGAAGCCAGACACTCACTCACCTCCCTCTTGCCCCCAGGAAACGGGATGCACAGAGCACATCTGCATGGGCTCTATCATGCTGCCATCCCAACACACTCGGAAGACAGAAGATGTCCGCACAAAGGACCAGCTCTTCCCACTAGCCAAAGAATTTCTCGACCAATACTATTCATCCATCAAAAGGCAAGTACAGGGAGACCAGGGCGGTTGGACCGGTGGGGAAAATGCTCACCATTTAAGTGTGAGGACCTGAGTTCAGATCCCCAGAACACTTGTGAAAACAGAGCATGTGTGATATATGTCTGTAACTCCACTTCTGGGAGAGCAAAAACAGATGGGTCCCTGGAACTCACTGGACCACTAACATCGCAAAATCAATGAGCTCCAGGTTCAATGAGAGACCCTGCCTCAAAAAGTAAGAGATTGAGGAGTACCCTCACTGTTCCCCACTTCACCTGTTAGTAGCACAGAGCCTCAAGCCTTTAACATGTACACACACACACACACACACACATGAGTGCACACACACATACATGCACACATGCCCACACACATGCATGCATACACAGACACACACATGCATGCACACACGCCCACACACATGCACACAGACACACACATGCATGCACACACACAGAACACTTCCAAACCATCACATTGCGGCCCCCTCCCTGCCCCCCTTCCTTAGGTTTGGCTCCAAGGCCCACATGGATAGGCTGGAAGAGGTGAACAAGGAGATTGAAAGCACCAGCACCTACCAGCTCAAGGATACCGAGCTCATCTATGGCGCCAAGCATGCCTGGCGGAATGCCTCTCGATGTGTGGGCAGGATCCAGTGGTCCAAGCTGCAGGTAGGTGCTGACAGGCAGATGCCTGGAAGACCCTCTGGGGGGGTGGGGACAAGCTAAGGGCACAGGTGGAGCTTCTAAAGAGATCTAGTGTGGTGGTGATCTATCAGAACCCTGCTCTTCATTGGATGAAATTACCATGCCTCCTGGTAGGATTCAGGAAGTCCTGTCTCCCAAAGACCCCACCACTCCCTTTTGCTGTCCCTTTTGCAGAACACTCCACCACTCCCTTTTTCTTGCACCTGCCTAAGGGTGTTCATTATATGTGCCTGGTTTGAGTCTGTCCTGGGGAGTAATTTAATGTTACAAGTGGATTGGTTTGTAGGATCAAGATTTTCTGTTCGATGGGCTGTCTTAACATATACTATGCATACTGACAGTTTCATATGGAATTTCACTTTATAACGTATCTTGATCGTGTTCACTCCCTACTCCCTTCCTTGTCGCCTTCCCATTCCCAGCTGGTCCTCTTCTACTTCTATGTCCTGTATTTCATTTTTGTGTGCTGTGGCGCACTGATTTGATTTGGGCTTCTGGCACGAGCTGGGGTGTGGGGTTATTCACTGGAGCATGGTCCACTTTCCAGTGCTATGTCACCAAAGGAAGTGAGAAGCCATCAATGGCCAGTAGCTCCCCAGGGCAGAGTGGAGCCTCGTGAGCCCCCACCGCCACCCTCTGTTCTAGAGTATTTGATCCTTTGCTTGTTGCTGAATGCCTGCTAACCCCACAGAAAACATAACCACAAGAGCTCACTCCTCTCTCCACCACCCCATTTTCCCAGTCATTTGCCCTCCATGCATACTCCTGGGGATATCTCCTTAGTTATTAGCATAGAGAAAGCAAAAGGTTGCTGCTGGAGTTTCTTGTCCTGCCAGGTCCCACCACCCTTCAGCCCCAAAGAAACACACAGATGCTATATTAGTTATAAAACTGTTGGCCGATGGCTAGGGCTTCTTATTGGTTAGCTCTGTCTTAATTATTAACCCATTTCTATAACTCTCTTGGCTTACCAGAGAATGCCAGGACCTGTTACTCCTCTGGAGGCTACATAGCATCCCTTTGAAGCACCTCCTCAAGGTGTCTCTCTCTGCCTCTCTTCCCCAGCATCCTCCTTGTTTCCTAGCCCCACCTATCTTCCTGCCTCTATTGGCCAAACAGTGCTTTATTCATCAACCAATAAGAGAAACATATACAGAAGGACATCCCCCATCAAAAGGCAATAAAAAAATTACATAGCCTGAACCTCAAAAATGGGGGGGCCTGGCTATCTAAGAGGGAGGTGCAATTGCAGTGAGTTCAGGGTCCCCAAAAAGGAAGTCTTCCCAGGAGCTGCCAGGGAGAGAGGAGGCAACCATCAATCCCACCATGCACTTTTTGCAGGTGTTTGATGCCAGAGACTGTACCACAGCCCACGGCATGTTCAACTACATCTGTAACCACATCAAGTATGCCACCAACAAAGGGAACCTCAGGTGAGTCATCCTGCTGGGGGGGGGGGGGGAGACAGGTGATGTCCCTGCGGCATGGAGTCCTAGTTCTGGACATGGCTCAGCTGCCAGAGGAAAAGGCTGTCTCCCCTCCTGGGGTGACGGCCAAGCTGGCAGAAATGGCCTAACAATCTTATCCCCCACCCCTCCTCTGTTGGAAAGAGTCACATGGAGAGTCGCACTGAACTTTTGTTCCCTGCCACCCACAGAGAAGACACTGATTAGGATTCCTAGAAAGAAAAAACAAATAAATAAATAAATAAACTCTCATTTCCAAGTAGAACCGCTCTCACAGCAGCCCACCCTGCTGCCTGTGGCTGCCCCCCCCCATTCTGTGGGACACTGTGCCTTCCAGTTCTGCCCCATCTAGGCCTGCCTGCCTTGGACTCTTGGACCAATACAAAGAACACAGCCTATAGGAACCAGCTGAGCCAGGGAGGTACCTTGATTTTCCACCCTGGCCTCAGCTGCTCCCTCACAGATGCGGCCCCATCCACACACAGCTGGCTGCACTTGTCAATCCTGCTAGTGACATCTGTTCCCTGCTGCTGAGAATCAGTCCCGCCTCAGAAACACCCAAGGCTATTTCAGGGATATTCCCACAACCACCCCCCCCCCGCCCTGGGTCGCCCTGAGTTCATACAGAGGGGGGGCTTGTCTGCCTCAGGCATGGGTTTCCTTGCTGCCTAAGCCACCAGTCGAGACGGAAATAATTTGTATGTGAGGAATTCATATCTAGGACTTTTTGCTAATTAACATCACCCTGAGAAAACATCAAAGAACTTTCCAGCAAGTGGCTAGAGAGGATTGCTCAGTTGGTGAGGTATGCTTGCTGCACAATCTTGGGATCTGAGTTCAAATCCAGGACCCATGTCTTAAAAAGACAGGTGTTGTGGTATACAATTGCAATCCCAGGACTGGGGAAATGGAGATGGGGGATTCCTGAGGCTTGCTGTCCAGCCAGCCTAGCATGATGATTGGGAAACAATGTCTCAAAACGCAGGATGGGCCACTGGCCTCCGTGTACATGCATGTATACATGCACATGCACGCACACATACACACACACACACACGGGGGGGGGGGAGGGAAGGAGAGAGGGAGAGAGAACCTTCCAGTATATTCAAAACTCTAAATGATGGCAGGCCTTGCCAAAGCAAAGCCCTCAAGTTGCTTAGGGGCTATTCTGGTGGTTTTCAAAGGATACTGTGAGCGGGCAAGAGGGGGTCACCTCATACTTGGCAACACACCTCTGCTGTGTTCAATGAGAGGGACTTCATTGAGAGCTAATTAAAATAATCACTTAAATCCCGGGTCTAAAAACTACGGGACAGATATAGGAGAATGCATGGCATGAGCAGAAATTGTCTGTGCCCGAGTGAGTGACTCAACAGCACGGCCTTCAGGTAACTCCAGAAAAGCAGCTGAGGAGGCGTGGCCACGCTTCCCATCTCCCTCCATCTCATTTTGCACATGGAAAGTGAGTATCACACCCCACTCACAACGTGTGGCTCTGCTGTTTATAAACAGGCTTCTTAAATATATATGTATATGCATACAAACAGGCTCTGGCTGGTGGCCACCTGTAGACATAGCCATGTGTCCTCATGCCAGAGGGAAGGCGGCTTGCTTGTCTCCCATGTGTTGCGGAGATTTCCACGAAGAAAATGGAACATCGGGTTTGGCTCCATGAATAGCCTGCAGCCCAGACTCTATCCTCATCCTTCGGCATTAGTGGCATGATGGCCTGCAGTAGCAAATGCTTCATTTCCTTGCCTGGGGAGTAAGACCCACAAAATATGTTCAGAAATGGGGTCCAGCCAACTCCATCTCAGATGCCATTTATGGAAGTAGACTCTAGTGCAGGATTGGATGTGGGCCCCGGGACAGCATAGAGAGATTTCAGACGAAGAATGGAACATGACGTTCAGGCAGGAGGGCATATGCCCTGCAGTGTGTGACAGCACCTACTGCTCATTCCAGCCCTCGGGAGGCTGAGGCAGGAGGATCACAACTTTAAGGCCAGGATGACAACTTCAAGGCCAGGATGTGTGTTTCCTGACCCCCACTTTGCACAGACTATGGGTTTTGCTGCAGGAGCTGGTAACTCAACTCATTCCCACAGCTAGGGACCTGAACATCTGATCCCCAGGCTCTGTCACTGTATCCTCCAAAGGGAAAATCCTGTCCTGACGACTCACGTCCTTTCCCCTCTCCCAAGGTCGGCCATCACTATCTTCCCTCAGAGGACGGACGGCAAGCATGACTTCCGGGTGTGGAACTCACAGCTCATCCGCTATGCCGGCTACAAGCAACCAGATGGCTCTACCTTGGGGGACCCTGCGAATGTGCAGTTTACAGAGGTGAGCGTAGATGCACCGACCCCATTCCTCGGTGGACTCTCAGTTCCCCCATGCTTTAATGTTTTTATCCTGGAGGGGCCAGCCAGGAAGGAACGCAGGACCCTCTCCTCAGACCTGCTCGTGCACATGACGACCCTTGACCTTGTCCTTCGGGTGCCATTGCAGGCATTTGGTCATTTTACGGGTGGGCACAGCACTCCCACGGAAGCTTCTGTCCCCAGAGTTGAATAGACTGAATCTTCCCAATGCCCAGGAACTTGTCCTGAACTATTGAAGGAAAGAAGGAATATCTGGGACACTAGGGAAAGTCTCCCAGCCTCCCACCAGGAGAGATGCTGTCCGGAGGAAGCCACGTCCCTGGACACATTTCTTGAACTGACATACATGGCTCCTTCATGTGTTGATCAATAGTTTGAGCCAAGTGGTGGTGACTCACGCCTTTAATCCCAGTACTCGGGAGTCAGAGACATGGGATCTCTGTGAGTTCGAGGCCAGCCTGGTCTACAAAGTGAATTCCAGGCCAGCCAGCGAGACACAGAGAAACCCTGTCTTGGAAAAAAAAAGTTTGAGTTGTCAATCTAAAACTGACAAAAGCTACCAAGAGAACCAAAACTGCCTATGTCCCTTCCCAGAGTCCCTTCTCTGAACACGCAGTTCAGAGAAGAGACTCTATCAAACAGACTGTGCCCACTGGGGTACACAGCAGACAGATGCCAGTGCTCAGGTCCCCCTTTACTCACCGCCCCCCCACACCCTGCTTTTCTCCCCACCCCTGTGTGCTGACTTTGTATGCATAAGGCTCTTCTCATTGAAATGTGATCGTCCTGAGAACTGACTGTAACCAGGGCAACCAGGAGCCGCACCTGTGCACTCAGAGCCTGGGCCAGACTCCCCAGACTCCGTTCTACTTGGCTGAGTGCTAACTGCTAAGCACGTACTTGGCTGACCTTGGCTCCTTCTTAGCTGAACATGACCGTGTGTCCCAACCTTCTTCCTTATCTGTGTCCAGTACAGTCCCTGACCAGGTTTCGTCCTCTTGAAGCCAAGATGTAGGATTTCTGTTTCCATGCATACCACACACAGAAACATCCCAATCCTGGCCACATTGTTATACTGAGCCCTTCGTCTTCCTGATGGTGGCCATGCATGTATGTGGCTGTAAGCGTGCTACACAGCTGGCCGAAAGCAAGATGACCGCAAAAAAACAAACAAGGAAATGGCTCATAAATAGTCTTATATTGAGTATATTTTGAAATTATAGTAGTAGGGTAGAGCAAATTAGCATATGGGTAAATTAGGAAAGTTGGTGGTTTCGATATATTTAATTTTACTACTAAGTTTCCTATTTAAATATGCTCACTTCAACAATTTTGTCATTCCTGTGCATCATGGTGGTGAACACCTGTACTTCCAGAACTCCAGAGACTGAAGTAGAAGGGCTGTGAGTTTGAGGACAGCACAGTGAGATTGTCTCAAAACAAAAATATAGCCGGGCGGTGGTGGCACACGCCTTTAATCCCAGCACTCCAGAGGCAGAGGCAGGCGGATCTCTGTGAGTTCGAGGCCAGGCTAGACCGACAGCCTCTAAAACAATACAGAGAAACCCTGTCTTGTGAAAAACCAAAAAACAAACAAACAAACAAACAAAAATATGGCTGGAGAGGTGGCTCTGTAGGTGAATGGCTTGCTGCGCAGGCTTGAGGGTCTGAACTGGGATCCTTGGCACCCATATAAAAATCTGGACACAGTGACACATGCCTGTAGTGCCATCACAGAGGAGCTGCAGACAGGAGGATCCTGTTTGTGGCTGCCTACCTGGCTGCTGCAGGTGTAGTCAGAGTCCATGTCTCAAAAACCTTGGTAGAGGCCAGCATGGTAGCACACACCTCCGATCCCAGCACTTTGGAGCCAGAGGCAGATGGACCTCTGGGTTCTAAGGCTAGCCTGGTCTACACAGTGAGTTCCAGGACAGTCAGGGCTACCTAGTGAGACCCTCGAGGCTGGAGAGGTGGCTCTATGGTTAACAGCACTGGTGACTCTTCCACAGGATCCAGGTTCTGTTCTCAGCACCCACATGGTGACTCACAACTGTCTACAACTCCAATTCAAGGAAACCTAATGCCCTTTTCTAGCTCTCACAGGCATCAGGGATGTACCTGGAACACAGACATACATCCAAGCAGAACACCCACACACATAAAATAAAATTAATAATAATAATAATAATAATAATAATGGTTTTCTTAAAAAGACCCTCTCAATAAAATAAGGTTGAGAGCCTACACACATAAACACATACACATAATATACACATACCACAGAAAGAGAACTTAAAAATCAAATAATAAAAAATGTATATAATTAGTAACTTAATATTGATATTTAGTGTACTTTATTATATTCTATAAACATAGATTTAATAGATTTGGTAAATGAACAGGTGTTTTATTTAATTTTAGTGTCAAATGTCTAATTAAAATCTTAATCCATTATTAATGAATTAATGGTTCATTGCTGGATCTAAAATTCACAGCTTAAAATGAGTATGCTAATGACATGAGCATTGTTTCTTTGGTTTTTCTTTTTAATGAGGCTTCCAGAACATTTTAACTCCTGTGTCTCGCTGTGTCTGTGGACAGCTGTGCGGTGTCTTCTACAGTGAGATTTTCTTTGTATCTTGCTGCACTTAACGCCATACATAAAAGCTAGCCGGTGGGGGAGGGGGTGCCATGGGTAGTCAAGACTCAGCCCTCATTCCCTCGGTATGCCCAGCTGGCACAGGAGACCCTTTCTGGAGAGCATTGACCTGTGTCCCCTGGAGAAATTGCCCTGATTTCTATGGTGAGGTCAGACAGAGCTTGTAAAGGAGGCTTTTATTATTTATTATTTTTTTAAGCACCTCTCAAAACCGAGAGGACCCAGAGAGTTTATGTGAGGACCTCTGCTTGCCCCAATCCCTGTGCCTTCTGTGTTTGGAGGGACAGGGGCAGATATGTGACAAGGGGATTCTGTTTGTAGATCTGTATACAACAGGGCTGGAAAGCCCCAAGAGGCCGCTTCGACGTCCTGCCGCTCCTGCTCCAGGCCAATGGCAATGACCCTGAGCTCTTCCAGATCCCCCCCAGAGCTGGTGCTGGAAGTGCCCATCAGGCACCCCAAGTAAGAGGAACTACCCTGGGGGGGTCAGTTCCCTGATGACCTCCTCTATCCATCTCCTACCCCACCCCTACCTCCCCCCCCCCACTCCAGGTTCTCCCTAGCTCCAAAAGACTACAAGAGGGTCCTGGATCCCATCCTGGCTTTCAGGCTGAGACACAAGGGGTCCCTCAGAACCAGCCTGAGCCATCGGATGCATCTGCTCCTAAGCAACCTCATGACCTGCCCTTTGTCTGGCCTTTGGGAGTCACAAGGGTAGACATACCTACTGTCTTGCTATGGACATAAGCATTCAATGGAAGAAGCTGTATGCAATGACTGATCGTGGGTGAACCAAGTTCAGACAGAGACCAAGGTCAGAGAAGCAGGTAGCATTTGCACTTTAATAGTAAAGGACGCACTCAGCACTCCGGAAGCAGAGGCAGGCACATCTCTGTGAGTTCCAGGCCAGCCTGGTCTACAGAGTGAGTTCCAGGACAGGTTCCAAAGATACAGAGAAACCCTGTCTTGAAGAAAAACAAAAAATGAACAGTAAAGGAAGTGCTAGTGGTGAGATGACTCAGCTGGTAAAGGAGCTTGCTACCAAGTCCGACTTTTTGGGTGTCCCACACAGCGGAGACAGAACTGACGCCTGTAAGCTATCCTCTAGAGCACGCATGCGCACGCGTGCACACACACAAATAGATAAACGCAGTTATAAGATGAATGAAGGAAAGCCATCATGAGGTGCTAGACTGGATCCAAACCCAAGGGAGGTTGCTAAGAAACTTAAGTAATGTGCAAAATAGATCTTAAGAATCAAGTTAATTATTTTTAATCTGTGGTGAACTGTATCTCCACTTTTAAAATAAAAACAGGATTCAGCTTAGACCTGGCATGAGGGTGTGATGACAGGTGAGTCACACAAGGGGAACCTGTCTATTTAGAGAGGATTTTTAAAAATTTTTTTAAGTGTGGATTCATTTAAAATATCCCATATACAAATGACCTTGTTGGCCAAGTCTCTGCGGGAACTGCCATGCTACATCTGGCACTGCTACTCCACCTGCCTTGTCTGAGTCTTCCATGGACTGAGAACACCTGTCCTGGGGTCCCTGATACATTGGAACACACCGGAAGCCTAGGTGCACTTGGCTTACGTTCGTTTCTGGGCCTGTTCAAGCCACTTTGTAGTCTTCATCCCATCCCTCCATGGCACTAGCTTAGGGGCCCATTGTGTCCCAGCCTCGGTGGTTTTCGTCAAAGAGGAAAAGACCATAGAAAGCAACTCCTAAAACACTCAGTTCCTAAAAGGTACAGCAAAGGAAAAATGCGAGGTCACCTGGACCCAGCAGGACATTGGGAAGGTTTCCCAGAGCAAGAAACATTAGGCTTGAAATCAAGCACAGATTTAAAGGTGAAGGCACAGGAAAAAGGAGTTTTGGGGAGACAGAGCTACCCATAATCAGGTTTTGTATATGGTCCCAGCGGGTTCTGGGCCTGGAGCATCCCCAACCTAAGGAGGATGCAGCCATGTGCCCGGGAGACACTGCTACATGCTGAGCGGAAGCCGTTTGCTCTCCACAGGTTTGACTGGTTTAAGGACCTGGGGCTCAAATGGTATGGCCTCCCTGCTGTGTCCAACATGCTGCTGGAGATTGGAGGCCTGGAGTTCAGCGCCTGTCCCTTCAGTGGCTGGTACATGGGCACAGAGATCGGCGTCCGTGACTACTGTGACAACTCCCGATACAACATCCTGGAGGTGAGGTCCCTTGATGCGGGGACAATGGCCACTGCTCCGCAGCTTTGGGGCTGGGAGATTGAACAGGGGTGGGAAAGAACTGCAATCCTAGTGAATCTTCTAGAAATGCCAGAAGCACCTATGTCATTCCTAGCCATAGCTGAAGTGACAAAGCATACCATCACCGCAGCGAACACTGTGCAAGCACCTTGCACACACTGTCCTTCCTCGTCACACCCACAGAGGGTTCCCTGAACCCTTTCCTCTATGAATATCTGCAGATGGGCGGTGAGATGACTCAGTTGGTGACATGCTTCCCACCTGAAGCATGAGAACCTGAGTTTAATCCCCAGAACTCACATTTTAAAATCCAATCTTGGTAACGAGACCCGGGTAGTGGAAACAGGTGGGTCTCTGGAATTCTCTGGCCAGAATACTTGGTAAGTTTCAGGTCACTGTCAGAGAAAGCCTGTCTTGGAAGACAAGATAGGTGGCCACTGAAGAAAATCACTGGCACCTGAGGATGTTCTCTGGCCTCTACATGAACATATATATGCATGGACACACACACACATGTATGCACATGTATATACCCATACATACACACACACACACACACACACACACACACACACACACACACCTCATATGCTTGAGTCTCATACATAAAGTGCTGTGGTATTTGCACTGAGCTTTCTGTATATTTGGACCTTCTGCAACTGACATATGATTCTAGATACAGGATAGGTACTGTATAAAAGGCTGTCACTCTACAGTTCAAGGAATGGTGACAGTTGAAATGGTTTCACATGCTCTGTGCAGACATAGTTCTTTTGAATATTTTGGTCCAGGGTAGTCTGACCGTGTGGCTGAGCAGTGCTTGGTGTAGAGGGCTAGTTGATGAAGCCATGCAGGGTGTGTGTGTTCAGGTAGTACTGGGGCTCTTGGTTCATTGAGTTTGTTTGGTTTTGTTTTTCTTTCTTTTTTTTTTTTTTTTTTGGTTTTTACAAGACAGGGTTTCTCTGTATTGTTTTGGAGGCTATTGGTCCAGCCCGGCCTCGAACTCACAGAGATCAGCCTGCCTCTGCCTCTGGAGTGCTGGGATTAAAGGCGTGCACCACCACGGCCCGGCTGGTTTTGTTTTTCTGTTGGTTCTACCATGCTGGGGATTGAACCACGCTAGGCAAGTAAGGGTCCTTGAGCACGCTAGGCAAGGTCTCTACCATTGAACTAGGGCCACAGCCCTACTTTGTACTTTTTCTTGTATTTTATTTGTAAACAAAAGTCCTAATTAAAATTTGCAACTGTTGACCTTGTTTCTAAAGAGGTTACAGAGAAACTGAGGAGCAAGGCTGGGCTTGGCTCACACAGCCTATCAGTGAAGCACTGAGATTAGAACTCAGAGTCAAGTGCCAGGTTTATGCTGTTAAAACCTACTCCTGTCACCAGGCATGGTAGCCCATGCTTGTAAATCCCATATTCAGGAGGTAGAATCCAGAAACTATCCTATACTACATGGCAAGGATACAGGACTATCCTATGCTACATGGCAAGTTTCAGGCCAGCCTGGACTACATGAGACCCTATTTCAAAAACATGAAGAACAAAGCAATATTCACTGGTGTCACTATGGAAAGTAGTTGTCAGTGATCATTAGCCTGGCTGGAGGGCACCTAGAATGTTTCATGGCGACAGGGCCCCAGTCCATGGGACTCTTATGCCATTGGTCTGGGGTATGGCCTGGATATCAGCATTTTTAAAGCTCCTGAGAATATTCCACTAGATGCACACCAGCATATACAAACGTCTGGCATGAAAGAAAAAAAAATGTTCATTAGTCCACATCCTAGTTGAAGCAGTGTCTGCAAGTTTGGCTTTGGTTTTTCTTCAAGTCAAAAAGGGCATCTTTCAACAAATTTTTATTCTTTTATATACACAATACCCCAGCTTCGTGTATCCTCCCCTGCTTCAGAAATTCACCAGGGCCTTAGACATGTTTAAGCCATTCACTCTCTGCTCCAAACTAAGCCAAAAGCCTTTGCCTCGGACAGTGAATTAATGAGTCTGCTCTCTGCTCTCCAAGTCACCTCACAGACTTAAATGAGAGGCCCTTCCACCCCCGTCCTTCAATTCCAGCTGCTGGATACAATGTGAGCCGGGCCTGAGGAGCAATTTACCCAAATTGAGGGATGGTGGTATCTGAGGGTAGTAAATGAGACCAGGGCTCCCACCAGCAACTAGCCTTCACAAAGGGAGGGAAAGGCATGCCTTTAATTAAGGAATCTGCCTGGGGCCTCTGCCACTGTGACCGGGGTGTTCATTTCTGGTTTGTCAAATACTAATGCCAGGACATATTTCTTTCAAGTTGTTTTGCCAGAGTGTCATTGGCTTAGAAAGCAGCTAGCTCTGAGGTCTCTGGGTCTCAATCATTAGCACAGTCTCCTCCGTTGATTGGCACATGAGTTTGGAGGCCAAAGGGCCAGCCACGTCTCTTTAGTTACCACCTGAGTTGTCAATAGCAAATCTTTGGAACCTGTGAGCAAGTCAGGCAGCCCGTGAATGGGTTAACTGATTGATAATTAAGTCCTCCATTCACAACACAGCTGTCTTTGAAATCCAGCGTTATCCGGCCCATGAGTCTATATTTTCTTCACCCTTCTAGGAAGTGGCCAAGAAGATGGACCTGGACATGAGGAAGACATCCTCCCTGTGGAAGGACCAGGCACTGGTGGAAATCAACATTGCTGTTCTATACAGTTTCCAGGTACCCTAGGGATCAGTGCCAAGGTCAAGCCTCAAAGGAGAGAGGGGGAAAAAAAGAACTTTCTAGAGACTCTGAACAGAGGGTCAAGACCCACGTTTTGGGAGCTGGAGACATGGCCCAGACAGTATAGTAAAGTGCTGGCCTCACAAGCATTGGTTCCTAAAGCCAACCCCCAGAACCCATGTAAAGGGCCAGATGGAAGGGATGAATGTCCATAATCCCAGAGATGCTGAGACAGGAAAGAGACAGGTGAATCCTTAACTCCCCACTGGCCATCTAGCCTAGCCCAGCTTGGTGGAGTTCAAGGCCAAGAAGAGACACTGTCTAAAGCAGACATCTGAAAAATGGCACCCAAAGCTCCCCTCTGGCCTTCACATGCATACACCTTCCTACACACTTAAATGCATACACACCAAAAAAAAAAAAACACCTTTGGGGGCTCCCATCTGTCAGTGTGACCTATTTCCTGTGCCATGCCTTCCTGTCTTGTGGATCTTGGCAGGGTAGACATCTGCTACAGTGGGAGGGAGCCCTGGACTTACACTCATGAAACACCCAACCCCACTCTTGGGTGGACATGAGTAGAGCAGGCACCTCATAAAACATCATGACATGGAGATCTGTGGGGGTGGCAGGACAAAAGGCCACCTCCCCGGGAGAATTAAGGAGCTGTGGAAATGACCAGAATTCAGGTCCTGGTGGAGACACTCAGGACACAGGAGGCATAGCAGTCAGGGCAATGTCTCTTAGACAACTTGTGAATCTGTGCCCACCAGCCCCAGCCTGTGCCAGACACTGTCCACCCACCTCCATGCTGTCTTACTCCTTTGATCTCTAATCAGCTCAAACTCGCTCCTTAAAACTACACTGAGAGGATTTTATTTCACCGGGATAAATAGTTACAGAAGATAAGTAAAACATGAGATAAGTAAGCGGACACAAGAAAAACAAAGATCGGAGAGTCCAGCTCCCACCTGAGGCTCCGCCCCCTGCCTAAAGAAAGGTGGGAGGGAAAATGGACAAGATTGACAAGGAAGGCCTTGGGGACACACTAGCACCAAGAAGAACCTTTGTCCTGTATAATTAGACTTAAAGGACTAAGACCCGTCCCAAGGCTGCTCTTTGGCAGACTCCATAGGGAAGGTACCCCGATACCTAACTCCTTGTCCTCTCTCCTCCTGCAGAGTGACAAGGTGACCATCGTTGACCACCACTCTGCCACAGAGTCCTTCATCAAACACATGGAAAATGAATACCGCTGCAGAGGGGGCTGCCCCGCCGACTGGGTGTGGATTGTGCCCCCCATGTCGGGCAGCATCACCCCTGTCTTCCACCAGGAGATGCTCAACTATCGGCTCACCCCATCCTTTGAATACCAGGTCCTGCCCCACCCTGCCCTGGGCTCCCCTCTACAATGAGACACACCCTGCCCTGGGCCAAGCTTTCCCAACCCCTAGGGCCCATCTCTATCAGGGTCAGTGCTGTGGACACACGTGTGCCCATTAGCCTGAGAGACTTAACGGAGACAGGGAATGAATATCCAGGAAGAGGATGTGCATATCCAGGAAGAGTTTGAGTTGGACAGGGGGTGGAGGGAGGGGAGGGGAGGGGAGGGGAGGGGAGGGGGGACACACCTAGAATCTCAGCACTCAGGAAGCTGAAGCAGAAGGATGACAAGTTTGCAGCCAGCCTGGGCTTCAAAAAGTCTGAAGGGACCTGGGCTGAGTGGGGAGGGCTGGTGGGACAGTGCAGGGAGGTTACGTCCATTACCTTGTGCAGGGACATCTGTGGCCATCCTTGGATGAATTCCTCTTACCTTGTGGGGCTGAAGGTTGGGAAGCCCTACCTGCCCTGGGCATCTCCAGGTGGGATTGAACTTCCTCAGAGCTGTGACTGGTGTCTTTGTTTCTCTTCCCAGCCTGACCCATGGAACACCCATGTGTGGAAGGGCACTAATGGGACCCCCACAAAGCGGCGAGCGATTGGCTTCAAGAAATTGGCAGAGTGAGTGTCTCACAATGGGAGATGGAGGGGTCTGTGCACAGGCTGGGAGTGTCTGGAGCTAGGCAGGGGCTGTACCCTGTGCCAGCAGCTAGGCAGGGGCTGTACCCTGTGCCCTGTGCCAGTACGGTGGTGGGTACTTCCATCCCACCATTACCATCACACACATACATTCCCTCCCTCCCTCCCTTCCTCCTTCCCTCTCTCTCTCTCTCTCTCTCTCTCTCTCTCTCTCTCTCTCTCTCTCTCTCTCTGTAGGGGTTATAGGTAAGGCATGCTGAGCTACATAGCAAGACCCTGTCTTGTTTTATTTTGTCTTTTTTGTTTTTCGAGACAGGGTTTCTTGTGTGACTCTGGCTGTCCTGGAACTCACTCTGTAGACCAGGTTGGCCTCAAACTCAGAGATCTGTCTGCCTCTGCCTCCCTCGAGCTGGGACAGAAGGCATGGACCACCACCACCTGGAAAGATGCTGCCTTTTTTAAAAATTAGTAATAACCATTATTATTATCAATTATTACAATAATAATGTTTAACTGAGCCAAAAAGAAGCTCAGGGGGCTATGGAGCAAGAGCCCCTGGGCATATATGGCATACATCACCAAGATGGTTTAATAGAGCCAACAACTGTCTGTCCCAAGAAGGAAAACCCCATTGATTCCCTCAAGAAGAACCTCCGTTTGCAGAAGACACTGACACAGCTAAGCTAGCTTGTGTTCATCCCCCAGGTTCTAGAACCCTCATATGTGGCCTCCAGGTGTGCAGCAGGTACCATTTATACTACGAACCCCAGAGGCAAGACTCCCACTGTCCCCCTTGTAGCACCGGGTCCCGTGAACTTGGACCTGGACCAAATCTCTCTCCCTTCACCCCTTCTCCCTTCTGTCTTCCCTGCCTCCCTGCCCCAGCCTGTAGCCAGTAAGGACTCACCAGCAGCCTCCTCCAGAGCACCCCAAATGGTCTCAGGAGAGCCTTTGTCTACAGCTCCATTCTGCAGGATCCAGGAGACAAAGGCAGCTGGAAGAAACACTGTTATTAAGTTCAGGGTGGAGACCCTGTGAGTTAATGATGCATGTTCTCCGTGCTCCCAGCCTTCCGGGGGAGCCCTTCAGGGATCTTTTATTCCTCTCCCTCCTCCCCCTGAGTTCAAAGCCTTCCTGCAGTGTGGGTGGTTTCCCTAATTCTATAAAATGATGAACTTCCTGCCAATAAGCCTCAGGTGGGAGAGACCTAGGAATTTGTCTTCTAAGAGATTCCCAGTAAGAACATAGTGGGATATTTCAGGTTTGGCAGGGTACAGCCAGGCTGTGGTGGGCAGTCACTCCTGACTCTCCTTTTACCCCTCCCCTCCCTCTGTGCCTGCCCCTCCCCTGCCATTAGCTTAAAGTTCTCCAACGATGTCAAACTCCTCCCACCTTAGGCATAGCATCTTTACAAACTCCGTTTCTTCTGGGAGATATTTGATATCTATAAAAATGCTGCCTACTAGGTACCAATCAGCACTTGGAAGCTTGTTTGTAAATAAAGCAGTCTTCCCAGCACTGGGGAGGCAGAGGCAGGCAGAACTGTGAGTTTGAGACCAGCCTGGTCTACTACAGAGAGCGTCCTAGGACAGGCTCCAAAGCTAAAGAGAAACCCTGTCTTAAAAAAAAAATAAGACACAGAAGTCAGACCAGAGAGATGGCTAGGGAGTAAGGCACTTGCCATCAAGCCTGAGGTTTTGGAACTAAATCCCAGGATTCACATGATGGAAGGAGAGGATTGATTTGGCAGGCTGACCTTTGACCTCCATGCCTGGGCTAAGGCAGAAGCACTTGACTACTGGTATGCACACACGTGCTTGCACACCTCCACACACACACACACACACACACACACACTAAATAAATAAATGGGAATAATTCTCAATATCTCTAAAGCCCCTCTAATTCAGGGCCAGGAGACTATTGGTGACAAGGTTCTTAGGGACTAGAAACCATCATCCAACAACAGCCAACCTTGGACCTCAGAACTTGTTGCTCTGGGGAGATAATGTCCAAGTCAATATGGTCTCTGAACTCTGGGGTGCTGTGTGTCTCTAGGGTTCCCTAAGTCTCATCCTAGCATCTTGTGTCCGCTCTCTGTTCCCCATTTTTCTCTCCACCTGCTTCCTCACAGAGCCGTCAAGTTCTCAGCCAAGCTGATGGGGCAGGCCATGGCCAAGAGAGTCAAAGCAACCATTCTCTATGCCACGGAGACAGGAAAATCTCAAGCCTATGCCAAGACCCTGTGTGAGATCTTCAAGCATGCCTTTGATGCCAAGGTAAGCAAGGACTCGTATAAGCTCCCCGGACCTTTGTGACAAATAATACACATATTTGCATACATATCAGACACACTTATGTCTCCCATGGATCCTCCAAGAGTCCAGTCCACAGGAAACCCCCATCTCTAGAGAAAAGTTAGTGGGTTGATGAGAGCCCATCCTTCTAGGGCTCAGTGTAAGAAACCTCAATAGCTACAGCTCCATGGGTATACCAGGACTTTTCAGAGCTTTTAATCTATGAACACCCACTAGAATTTGGGAAATTGGCCAGGCGGTGGTGGCGCACGCCTTTAATCCCAGCACTCGGGAGGCAGAGGCAGGCGGATCTCTGTGAGTTCAAGGCCAGGCTGGACCGACAGCCTCCAAAACAATACAGAGAAACCCTGTCTCGTAAAAAAAAATTATGAACTAAATGTATTTCCTAACCAGATCTGACCCAAACAAGACCCATGGTTCTCGTGGAGCATCTGGGGAGGCTGGGGTTCCTTACAAAGTACTCTGAGAAATGTGCAATAATTCTATGATGCAGGTGACAGTCTCTCCCTATGGTGAGACCTCAGCCTCGAGGGACTTGGGGCCTTTGAGGTACTGGAGGCGGGATTAGAGAGAAGACTGAGCAAAATTGGTTAGGTGGTGCCAGATCCAGCCTAACTAGTCAGGACTCCAAGATCATGAAATACCAGAGGTCATGGGATTGGACAGATGGCTCAGCCACTAAAGTGCTTGTCATCCAAAGCATGACAATTGGAGTCTGGATGCCCAGCACCCAAATGTAAATGCCAGGTGTGTGGTGGCCTACCTGTAGCCCTAGCACATGGGAGGTGAGAAGAGGAATTCTCCCCTCGGAGCAAGCTGGCTGGCTAGACTAGACAAATCAGTGATCTCTGGGCTCAGCTGAGAGACCCTGACTCAGAAAATGAAGTGGAGAGCAATGGAGGAAGATGTCCAATGACGCCCTCTGACCTTCACACACACACACACACACACACAAGCAAAGAAGAAAAAGTTCAGGGGGTCTTCATAAAGATCCACTCTCTTAAACTACTTCATTGGACCAGGGCCCAGGTTTCCATAGTCCGTAAGAACCCAGTGGCCATAGCAAGATTCCGTGCCAGCAAACATCATTAATGCTACCCACATGAATACTAACCATCCAGAACACTGGGCCCCGAGCCAGGGGCCACTCCGAATGGCTCACCTTGCTCCTTGTATCCTCTGCTCCCTGTCACTTTTTTGTCTCTCCCTGTCACCACTCACCTCTTCTCCCCTCTCCCACGTCCCCACCTGCCTAGGCAATGTCCATGGAGGAGTACGACATTGTACACCTGGAGCACGAAGCCCTGGTCTTGGTGGTCACCAGCACCTTTGGCAATGGAGACCCCCCTGAGAACGGGGAGGTGAGAGGGAATGCCCCGCCCTAGCATGGGGCCCCAGCCCCCAGAGGAGATAGCAACAACTGGGACCCTCCCCCACAGCTGACGCTCAGAAGCAAACCCTCCCTCCCCAGCCCCAAAGCCAAGACTTTGATTTGATCCAACTTGAGCAAATGGGGCAATACCAAGTTTTGTCTGACAGTGTCCCTTGGCTAAACAGTCTGTGCGGTGAGCTGTGTGTTTAAGGTACTCCGGTTCCAAGCTTGGGGTAGTACTTCCATGCAATAAAGACCACAACAGTCAGTTGTACCCTGGGGTAGAGAGTTCACACCTGTGCTTGCACACTGGGATGGAGAGTTCACACCTGCGCCTTAAATGACCACCCCACCCCCACGCATACATTGAACCTGCAGCTGGCACATGGCCGCCCACCTCAATCCCTGGCTATCCCTGACACCTACCCATCAGACTTCAGGCTCCAGCCGAGGCCCCAGACCATGTGCCCACCCACTAATATGTTCTTCATTTGTTTTGTTTTGACCTCTAGAAATTCGGCTGTGCTTTGATGGAGATGAGGCACCCAAACTCTGTTCAGGGGGAAAGGAAGTAAGTGAATGTCCCTTCTGGTGTCACAGACTGTTCTTGGGAACCACTAAACAATATGTCTTGATATCTAGGGTTCATGTGAGGGCTAGGCTACCGTTGACGGCCTTCGGAGTTAGATTTTAGTTGGTGGTCTGGGCTTCACTGTTGCTGATGCTCTGGTCTCTGGCTCAGCCATCCCCTGTGCCTCCAATTTTGCTCTCAAGCAGGTGTTATAATATCTTCTTTAACTTCCTGATTGGTAAGAACTAAATTTAAAAAAAAAAAGATGGGAGAGTCTCAGGAAAGATTAGGTGCCCTGTGCAAACCTCGGTTCTTATTTGTCACTCACAATAAGAACCTTCAGAACTCACCCTGGAAGTCAGTGGGGGCCACTTCCTCCTTAGAACCTTCCATCCGAGGCCCACAGTGGTTATGTAGCTAATGTTAAGGTCAAGTTCAAAGGGTAAAAAAGATATAAGACAGATGCCTGTGATCTCGTGCACATTCTTGAAGCAGTTACATCTCACATGGGGCTCTGTTCTGAAGGCATTTTGCAGGCAAGATGGCTTAGTTGGGTGGGGGTTGCTTGCCACCAACCTTGATAACTAAGTTCGATTCCCAGGACCCTACTGATAGAAGGATAAAATGGACTCCCCCTCAATGCATTTTACAAGATGGAAACATCTGTTCTCCAAACTATCTTTGGAAATCTCTAGAACCTTCTAGGAGGTGCTGAACACGTGTACACTGAACCCCCCTCAGGGAGACCAATAAAGGGTTGCCTCCAAAGAACAGACCCTGTGACTGAAGAATGTGTGTGAGTCGGGTGGTGGTGGTGCACACCTTTGATCCCAGCACTTGGGAGGCAGAGGCAGGTGGATCTCCATGAGTTTGAGGCCAGCCTGGTCTACAGAGTGAGTTCGGGGACAGCCAGGGCTATACAGAGAAACCCTGTCTCAAAAGAAAATTAACAAACAGTAAAGAGTGTGTGTGTGTGTGTGTGTGTGTGTGTGTGTGTGTGTGTGTGTGTGATGACCAGCTGGGTCATCCTCCTGAGAACACAGGACCAAACCCGGTTCTGGGTACCCAGGGAGCAGAACCATGAGCATCTTCTGGTCAGCACTTGCTCCCCACAGCTCCAGAATCTTGGCCCTCAGCCTCCCCATCCCTCTCCTTTCCATCCACAGCAGCTCCCCTCTCCCCACCTCCTTCCGGGAGAGATAGGGCACCATCCATTCTCCCCTCTAGGTACCGGGAACCCTTGCGTTTCTTTCCCCGTAAAGGGCCTTCCCTGTCCTGGGCTGACTCTGAAACCCACAGTTTGGTTGCTGTCCGTGACAGCCAGCGCAGGTAGAGAGCATCTGTGTGCGAGTCTGTGCATGTGTGTGTGCTAATGTGTGTGCATGCATGGTGTGCATTAGATGATGCATGCCCAGTGTTGGAACATTTGAGTCTCAGAGAGACCTGAATTCTCACCCAGGCCTTGACACTAACTCTAGAACCTTAAGCAAATCTCTTGACCTCTGTGGACCTTAGTCCTTCTAATTAATCAAGTGTGGAGAAACCTCTGTCCTGCCAGTCTCTAGGGGCTGTGGCTGAGGATGGAAGGAATTATCAGCAACAGGGAAAGCAATGGCAGAAACCTCCAGCCTCATACAGTACACGTGCTGATATTTTTACCCCACAACCATCCACCGTGCCTCCCCCGCTAACGACACAGCCACCCCCCTGGTATGCTGCATGACGGATTTGGAGAAGTGACTCAATGTGAGTCTATTTTGGAGGCAGAAAATACACATCCGTGTATTTAGAAGCTTGTTAGAACAAAAACTTTGAAAAGCATCCAGCCTAGACACGCTCTGCCAGAATGTGCATGTTCTTTTTTTGTTTCTTCCTCTCTCTCTCTCTCTCTCTCTCTCTCTCTCTCTCTCTCTCTCTCTCTCTCTCTCTCTCTCTCTCCAACTTTTGCATTCTAATGTGTCTAATGTGTTTATTGGGATTTTGTCTTAGTTTAGGGGATTTGGGAAGGGAAAGGTTGTCTGTGTTGAGTATTAACAATTTTGTTTGGTTTGGGATTTTAAGATTTATTTTGAATTATGTGAGTGTGTGCAGTACCCACAGAAGCCAAAAGGGGGAGGCACATCCCTTGGAGCTGGAGTTCCAGGTGGTTATAAGCCCCCAGGTGGGTGCTGGGAACTGAATTCAGATCCTCTGGTAGAGCAGCAACAGCCAGCCCTTGTTTTTGTTTTGTCTAAAAACAAAAGGTCTTGATGGAAACTGATTTTGCCTTCAGTTTTGGGTTCCTGAGCCTCTTGTGCTGAGGTCTGGGTCTTGGACTTCCTCCCTGGCTGTGAAAACTCTGGAGTGGTGCTGGGCCTGTGTGAAGTGATTGTCTCACAACTATAAGAACCTGAGCTCCATCCTCAGAACACATATTTTAAAAAGACATGGGCCAGGTGTGGTGGGACTGGGTGTGGTGGTACATACCTTTAATCCCTGTACCGAGGCAGAGGGTGCCTGTGGGTTCAAGGCCAGCCATGGCTTCACATTGAGACTCTGTCTCCAGAAATGCAAGTCGGGGAGGGAAGGAGTCAGGGAGAGAGAGAGAGAGAGAGATGAGAGAGAGAGAGAGAGACAGACAGACAGACAGACAGACAGACAGACAGACAGACAGAGACACAGACAGAAAGAGAGAGACAGAGAGAACCCAGAGGGCGGGTACAGTAATCTCTGCACAGGGACAGCCAGGTTCTGGAGACTCTGGCTAGGTAGCATAGCCTATTTGGTGTCTTCTAGGCCAATGAGAGATTCTGTCTCAAAACACAAGGTAGACAGCAGCCAAGGAAGACTCCCAAAGACCTCTGGTCTCCACACACAAGTACACATACACCCCCACACATGTGCACATACATGAACACACACACTTACATGCATGCACAAGTGTACCCACATGCACACACATATATATACACACATGCACATGCCCTCACCCACACACAATGTCCATGCATACCTCAGATCACTGCTAAAAACTGTTTCTACCTTTACTGGAAATGTGTCTCATGACCCTAAAATGTCTAAGAATGTCACTCCATGCAGCACTAGAGTGTGGCAGGGATGGTCCAGCCTTGTGTGACTTTCTACAATGATGTCATTTGTCTATGCTGGCTGTAAAGCAGCCACCAGCAACATATGGCCACTGAGCACCTGGAACAAAAAGTGGCTGTTGGTGCAGGCAAGGACCGATGTTTTCAATTTTTCCTGTAAGTACACACTGCAGGTTGAGCATGTTTCCCCATACATCCCTAATCCCCCTCCTCGCCCATCCCATGTCCCCTACACAGCTTCACTTGTACTTTCGTGCCATTTACACATGTATATGATGTTATGTATTGCTATAAAATTTAGGAACTACAAATGAGAAAAAAATGTAGAATATTTTTCTGGGATTGGCTTACATACCCATCACCCCAGACCCCATTTTTGGAAAATGATGTGACTTCCTTCTCCTCCTTCTCCTTCTCCTTCTCCTTCTCCTTCTCCTTCTTCTTCCTCTTCTTCTTGATTTAATTTTTTGGATTTTTGCTTTGTTTTGTTTTTTGTGACAGGGTTTCTCCGTATAACAGTTCTAGCTGTCCTGGAACTCACTCTGTAGACCAGGCTGGCCTTGAACTCACAGAGATCTGCCTGCCTCTGTCTTTCCTGTGCTAGGATTAAAGACTTGCTCCACCATGCCCAGATGACTTCATTCTTTATGACTGGAAAGTCTCCCCTGGGTACCCACTATGTGCATCCCACATTTAACCAAGTCTTCTCTTCTTGGACATCTGGTTTTTAATTGTAGCTCATTATAATTAATTTTTGGTTTATTTGGCTGCAGGGAGCGAATGGCTACCATCTCAGAGAACACCAGTTTGTTTGCAGTCAGTGAGGTCTGGGGACAGAAATGTTGGCTCTCAGGCCCCACCCCATCCCCACTGAACCAGCATCCTCACTTTAACAGAATTCCCCCCTTATTCTTCAGGCTACAACTTGAGAGGCCAGGAGGCCTGGTCTCACAGTCACAGCATCCCTCCATCCCCCCCTCTGTACTGATGAGGCCATATGAACTTTGTGGGTTCCAGTCTTCCCAATTTAAACAAGGCCTGGCTACATTTAAGTTTGAGAGGTCAGCTGACATTGTGGTGACTGTGGGCTAGTCGGTGCATTCTCCAAGAGTGCAGAGGAGTGGTATATTTTGGCTCAGTACCAGAGAGATGGTTCTAGAACCAGGACCAATAAGTCGAAGACCCAGAGTGGGAGCTAGCCTTAGGAGGGAGCTCCAAGGCAGAAGTCACAGTCCCTTGTTTGTTTGTTACAGGAGCTACAAGGTCCGTTTCAACAGTGTCTCCTCCTATTCTGACTCCCGCAAGTCATCAGGCGACGGACCCGACCTCAGGGACAACTTTGAGAGTACTGGACCCCTGGCCAATGTGAGGTGAGCATGGGTGCAGGGGACCGAGGGTGACTAAGGACTCTTAGAAAGCAGGGTTCAGCTACAAAATTCAGGAGGAGAATTCTCACCCAGTGTTCCTTCATTCCTCTGGGGCCCCTCCCTCTCTAATTCACACTACCTGGTCTCCCATGTGTGGAGACATCACATCTGTATCTAACAAGCTCTGGCATCTCTTTCTCTAACCCCGCTGCCCCCCAGATCCCATCACCAAGGTTTCTCCTCCATCTGTGCTGTAGGGTACTAGTCTCTGTCTAAGCCTCTTTTCCAAGAAAACAATTTTGACAAATTTTACAAGGAGACACCCTGCCACAATGACCCACTGGGTCCTAGCCCTACGTGCACGATAGAGTCACCTGGGGGTGATCCATGCATGGCTGTGCTGTAGTCCCAGTCCTTGAGAAGCTGAGGCAAAGGGATGGCAAGTTCAAGGCTAGCCTGTGCTATGTTAGGAGACTCGGTCTCAAACAAAATAAAAATAACCTGGGGATGTTTGCAATCCTCTAGTGTGCTAGCCCAACCTAAAGATTCTGCAGTTGGTCTAGAATTGGGCCTGCTGATACCTCTTTTTTTTCTAAGCATGGCCAGTGGCCTCTACGACAGGATCAGATTTGAAAACTACTCCCCAAACCCACATTTTTCTAGAGCAGAGTCATATCCCAGGAGATAATTTGAGCATGGAAGCGACACAAACAAGCATTTGAGGATTAGATGTGTGTTCAGTTTAATAAGTTCTTGCAAAGAAAAAATGGGATGTCAAGATTTGCTGTCCTAGATAAAGGTCAAGATGGGGCTGATGCCCTGTTGGTCCATCACCTAGACCTAGTCATGAGCGTCTCTCACATTGACCAGATGACCCTTCTCAGAACCAGGCTCATAAATAGCAAAGCTCCTAGCCAGTGAGGAATCCTGTCTATTGCTATACTTTCCCTCCTTTCTATTTTGTATGTGGTGTGTGTGTGTGTGATTCATGATGTGGGACAGTGCTTAGGTTTTGATATCAGAACATTATTTTAGTATTGCCTTCATACTCTAGTACGATATCCCCATGCTCCAAAACAATGCCTTTCTTCCCATTGGGAGACTTGTATTTAAAGAACTGGACTCAAAAGCGTGGAGAGTTGGCTCAGTCTGCAAAGTTCTTGTCATACAAGCATGAGGATCTGGGTTCCATCACCAATACCTGTGTGAAAACCAAGCATGGTGGCACACACTGAGGTGTGCAGCTATAATCCCGGCACTGAGGAGGAGAGACAGGGTCCTTGGGTCCTAGCGGGCATCCTGTCTCAAAAAAAAAAAAGCTATTCTGAGAAACAATACCTACAATTGACATCTGTCCTCCATATGTGTGTGCACGCATACCTGTACACTCACCCAAACTAATTATACTTAATTGTTATGGTGGTATTTTAATTTCATCAGTTAAAAATACGTGGACGTTTGTTGGTTTTTTTTTCTTTTCTTGTCTAAAGGCCCATGAGGTACCTGCAACTTTGACATCTTTAATGTCTTTGCTATCTGGCCCTGCAGATGAGAACTTAGTCAACTGTTGGTTCCGAGGTTTAAAATAGGAGCTTTGGACTCATAAGTAGCGATTGTCATGGACAAATGAGTCTCCCAGTGACTGTGGTGTGGGCCCTTCAGCCTGTCCAGAAGTCATGAGTCAGCCACCTGACCCTTTGATGGTGAGCACGAGGGTCACGTGTCTGAGTCTGTGGGAGATGCTATAGTAAAAGAATGGCAGATGTTTGTTGCTCTCAGTTCTGGGGTCCGAGGCGTCCAAGGCCAGTGTCCCATGAGAGTTCACTCCTAACTCATACCCAGCTCTGTATAGCCATATCTTCATGTGGTGGAAGGGATGAGTCTGGTTCCTTCAACCCCTTAGATGGGCACCCACTTCATCCTACAGAGCCTCACCCTGATGACCTCATCACCTCCCAGAAGCCCTTTCCCTTCATTCCATCACAATAGGCTTCCACATGTGAGTCAAGGGGATTAAAATATTCAAAACATCTTATGTGGTCTGCCAAGCCAGTGAGTGAAAATCAAAAGTAAGTTACACAAGCCAGGCATCCCACACATGCCTGCAGCCCCATGTCTGAGAAGAGTAGAAACAGGAGAGTTGCTGCAATTTGCTGACTTAGATAATGTACTTGGGAAGGTTCAGGAGGCCCTGGAGAAGAAAGCTGTCAAAGAAGGGAATTGCAGGATTCAACAGTACAGGTGTGGGTCTGAGGGACCTGTGATAATTTTTACTCCACCAGTGAGACACCAGACCCATGCCGGCTCATGTTGTAACAATTCAGTCTCCTCCCAGAGTCCCTCCTTTCTCCTTCCTCTTACATTTCTATTGTATCTCATCCCCTTCAGCCCCCAGCCATTCAGGGACGGTGGGTGACAGGGCTCCACTCCCTGGCTTATCTGGGGTGACTGCCTTTAGCAGAGTACCCTCCTTGGAGACAACAGAGAGGGTCTTTTGTCCCATTTGCAAATCCATAATTGTCCTGTTGGCTCAGAACGCCAGACAGGACCACTCTCCAGAAATGGGCCATATAATATCTGCAAGACTGTAAACTAACTGCATATAGTACTATACACCTGAAATCCCAGTACTCAGGAGATGGGGGCAGGAGATTCGGAGTTCAAGGCCACCCTGGGCTACATGAAATCTTGACTCAAACAAACAAAAATCCTATGAACAAGGTTCACCTTCCCCACCCCATACTTCGGTCCCCACCTCAGCATGGAGAAAACATTAACTTGACCCCTATTGGCTCAAGGGCCCGGATTCTCTTCCTGGAGAGAGCTTGTGAAACATTAATTTCACAGACAGTAGGAAGGGTGCAGCATGCATGCAGAGTTGCATGACTAAGGCTCTGCCATCCCCACGTAGGAATTCCCACCTGTACGCCAACATGCGATGTGTTCAAAAGTCCTTCTAGACACTCTGCTAGTCCACATCCCCGATGGCCAGTACATCAGGATTCTCATGGCCACCTCCTTGAGACCAATTGACTTGTGGCAAGCAGAAGCATCCCCACTGGGATTCTTTTCTGTTGATGATGTAGCTCTCCTTCCTCAGAAACCACTGGAACTTTCTCTTGAGTGCAGTAATCACTATTAGAGACCAAGAGGAAGAAGGGCCTTAAGAGCTCTTGGGATTAAAGTCATCCTTCCACTGAAATGTATTTTTTCATAGTTCTGAAAGCTTGGAGTTCAGCAAGGGGTGGGTTCCACCTGGCTTCTCTTAGTGGCTTGTTAGTGGCTACCTTCTTTCCGGAGAGGAGAGGAAATTGACTTTATAATGATCTTACTAACCTTGATCACTTCCTTAAAGCTCCTGTTTCAATATACAATCCCATAGGGGTTCGGGACTCAAGTACATGAACTTCAAGGTCACACTAACTAGCCTTTGGTACCCCATACCCCACCTGCCACACCCTACAGTCCCTGTCACAGACCTTCCGTTTTCTCCTGGACAGGTTCTCGGTATTTGGCCTGGGCTCTCGGGCCTACCCCCACTTCTGTGCCTTTGGGCACGCAGTGGACACCCTCCTGGAGGAGCTGGGTGGAGAGAGGATTCTGAAGATGAGGGAGGGAGATGAGCTCTGCGGGCAGGAAGAGGCTTTCAGGACCTGGGCCAAGAAGGTCTTCAAGGTAGGAGGCCCGCTGTATCCAGACAGCTCCAAGCTGTCCCAGTGGGGGGTGTGGCTCAATGGTAGGATTGCCTAGTGATAGCGTGCTTGCCTAGCATGCAGGAGGCACAGGGCTCTAAGCCCAGCATGGGAAAGGAAAGGAGGTGGGGGTACAAATGAAAGGAAGGAGGGGGGAGAGAGGGAAAGGGAGGGAAGGCTGGAGGGAGGGAGAGAGAGAAGGAGGGAGGGAGGGAGGGAGGGAGGGAGGGAGGGAGGGAGGGAGGGAGGATGAGAAATGTTAGGAAGATGAAAAGGAAGAAAAAGCGAGAAGAGACAGAAGGATAGGCAAGGGAGGGCTCCCCCCAATGTACACGGCCAGGATACAGCTCCAGTGAATTTGAGCAACCTTAAGCACACATTTTCCAGTCAGAGTCCTCGGGGCACTGAACACCGACCCTGCGGCTTTTATTCTCTCTGTCCACTGCCCTGGAATTAGTCCTCATCATCAATCCCAGAGGGAAGGGTCCTGGGCAGCTTCTGCCATTGCACTTGAGCAGCAGGCAAAAGGGGAAACTGAGGTCCAAGGGCTCTGTGTCTAGGAGCCTATTCCTGGATTTCTACCCAGACAGAGAGCTGAGATGACTCGGGGTCATTCACATCCGAGATAACTGTGTTTCCTCAGCTCATCACCCTGACTGAACATCTCAGAGTCCAGGCCCTCAGAAGCCTCTAAATGAGTGGTTCCTTCCTGATGCTGTGACCCTTTAATACAGTCCAACCTTCCTAATGTTGTGACCCTTTTTCACATTTCCTCGTGTTGTGGTGACCCCCAATAACCGTAAAATTAAGTTTGTTGCTACTTCATATAATTTTGCTACTGTTATGAATCATAATATAATTTTTTTGGAGATAGAGGTTTGTCAACGGGGTCATGACTCACAGGTTAAGAACTGTTATTCTGCCCAGTGGTGGTGGTGGTAGTGCACGCCTTTAATCCCAGCACTCAGGAGGCAGACGCAGGCAGATCTCTGTGAGTCTGAGAACAGACTGGTGTACAGATCAAGTTTTAGGACAGGCTCCAAAGTTACAGAGAAGCCTTATCTGAAAAAAAAACAACTGTTGCTCTAAACCCTGTTATCTGTCAGCATCCTGGTCTCCTATTACCCGCAGCTTCAGCAGTCATTGCTGTGTCTGCAGACATTCCTTCTTGTTCATGTTATATGAATGAAATCTAATACCAGGTGACCTTTTATGACTGGCTTCCTTCCCTTATTATAGAATTTTTAAGGTTCATCTATGTTGTAGCATGTGTCAGAACTTTATCCCTTTTGTGGCCAAATAATATTACACAGTGTGATATTTTGCTTTTCTATTTTTCTGTAGATGAGCATGTCATCATTTTCAAATAAGCACACAGCCAGATAATAATAAAAAACCATGTTTGAAAACTTTAAATTTCACTGAAAAGATAATTCTATGGTTGTTGATGCCTCAGTCCCAGTTATTTGGGAAGCTGAGGAGGGGCATCACTTGAACCCAAATGTTTAAGACCTACCTGGACCTATCTCAGACAAAGTTTACTAATCATAATGAGCAGTGACCTTAGGATCATTAATGTTTGCTGATAAAGGAGCTTTGACAAAAAAAAGGAAACAAACAAGAAAAAAAGTGTGTATCCAGATAACTTGTCCTGGCTTTATATAATTGTTTTAAATCCTTTGAAGAAATCAAAAGAAAATGTTAAACCTCTGGGCATGTGGGATTTAGTAATAAATGTCATCATAGATATGTCTTCAGTAGAGGTGAGCACCTCAAGTCGCTGCTCAGAATATTGGGTGATGGTGGGTACATGGATGGATGGATGGATGGATGGATGGATGGATGGATGGATGGGGGTAGATGGATGGGTATGAAAGAAGGAGTAGGTGGATGAAATATTAGGTGGAGATGAATAGATAGATGGGTGAGTAGAAAGGTAGATGGATGGGTGGGTCAGTGGATGGGTGGAAGGATGGATGGATGGATGGATAATGATGGATAGATGGATGGATGCATGGATGGATGGATGGATGGGTGGGTGGGCAGGTGAATGGTTGGATGATGATGGACAGATGGTTAGTTGAATGGATAGAAGAAAGTGTTGATAAGGTAGATGGACATACAGCTAGGTAGATGAAGTTTGGGTAGATCAATGGATGGGTGAGTGCATTGATGGGTAGATGGTGCAAGGAAAAAGCAGGTATATGATTAATGGTGGGAAGAGGGAGGGAGGTAAAGGGGGAGAGAGGAGAGAAAGCGAGAGATGGAGAGAGACATCATGTCATGCCTTGAAGCTGCTGTGGAGGAGCCATCTAGGATAACTGAGGTCACCAATAACTCTCTGTGGGCCGCAGGCAGCCTGTGATGTGTTCTGTGTGGGGGATGATGTCAACATTGAGAAGGCAAACAATTCCCTCATCAGCAATGACCGCAGCTGGAAAAGGAACAAGTTCCGCCTCACCTACGTGGCCGAAGCTCCAGAGCTGACACAAGGTACCTGGCACTGCCCTCCTAGGAGGCCTCTGTAGGAATGCTGGGCTGGTGTGTGCGGATGGTGGCTTTAGGACTCAGGTCCCCCTTTCAGAGGAGCCCTGGCACACACACGGGTCACATGCAGGGGACTGTACAACTGGGAGCCTCTCTCCAGCTGCATGCCTGCCCTACAAACCATCCCCACCTCCCACTGCCATTGCATCCATCTTGGCATTTGGTTCAGTGTCTGCAACCACCTTACCCAGCCCCACCTCTGCCTGCCCCCATCCTCATCCTTTCCACTCCAGGGGAAGAGCTGGAAAGGGGTCTGGGGAGATGGCTCCCTTGGTAAAGTTCAGGGTTTACAGATACCCTGATTGCCCAGAACCCATGAAAGAACCAGGCGTCGTGGTGCATGCTTGCAGTCCCAGCGCTGGGGAAGAGGAAACCAGAGAACACTGGGGACCACTAGCCAGCCAGCCTAGCCTAACTGGCCAGATCCAGGCCAGTGACAGACCTTGTCTCAAAGGATAAGTTTGTACATGACAACTCAGGTTGTCCTCTGGCCTACACACACACACACACACACACACACACACACACACACACACACACACACACACACCTGCACACACACTATTATATACATACATACATACATTCATACATACATGCATGCACAGACACATACTCAAAGCTGGTGAGGTTTTGTGGACCATTGTCTAAGCCCTCTCATTGTGACCATTATTCCTCTCCTCACAGGTCTTTCCAATGTCCACAAAAAGCGAGTCTCAGCCGCCCGATTCCTTAGCCGCCAAAACCTGCAGAGTCCTAAATCCAGGTAGGAACGCCCGAGTTTGCTCATCAGCAATCCCGTCTGCTCCCAGCCGCCACCCCAGACAAGAAGAGAGCTCAGATTCCAGAGACTGCTAAAAGCCTCTGGAGTCCTAGGACTCCTGCCTTCATGTCCCATGTCCCCAAATAGAGACGGGATCAAGGAGAAGTGTTGATCATACCGATATTGAGAAAGAAATGGGCTTCAGGATGATCTTAGCTGGGAGTCCCCTTGTGAAATAGCTGAGTGTTCCTATGTAGGTAACATCTCCATTGCAAAGTGCTTAATCCAAGTATTTTACTGTGAGAGATTTGTCTCTATAAAAGTGTTTCTCTCCCTGTGGGTCTTGACCCCTCTGGGGATCAAATGACCTTTCCACAGGAGTCACCTAAGACCATTGGAAAACACAGGTATTTACATTACAGTTCATAACAGTAGCATAATTACAGTTTTGGAGTAACAGTGAAAACAATTTTATATTTGGGGGTGATCGCAATGTGAGGAACTGTATTTAAGGGCCACAGCATTAGGAAGACCGAGAACCACTACTCCAAAGAGCTGCAAACATAGCTACCTGCACCATGGAGTGACAACAGGTGTACCCCAAAACAACATACTCTTTGATCTGAAACCCTAACTATATTATCTTGGAGGGTGACTGTGTGCCACCACGTGCCTAGGGAGATCAGAGGACAACCTTTGGGTATTCATCCTTACCTTCTACCTCATTTTATTTTATTTATTTATTTATTTTGGTTTTTCGAGACAGGGTTTCTCTGTGGCTTTGGAGGCTGTCCTGGAACTCGATTGGTAGTCCAGGCTGGTCTCGAACTCACAGAGATCCGCCTGCCTCTGCCTCACGAGTGCTGGGATTAAAGGCATACGCCACCAACGCCCGGTTCCTTCTACCTCATTTCAGACAGGCATTTTTCCCTGCGGCATAAGCCAGATCTGGCCCATGGAGCTTATTTGGGCCATCTTGTCCCTTCCTATGGGTTCTGGGCTCTTCAGGCAGGTGTGCTCTGATTTAGCTTTTTGTTGTTATCCGAGCGTGTGTGTGTGTGTGTGTGTGTGTGTGTGTGTGTGTGTGATGTGTGTGATGTGCTTTCAAAGCCAGGAAAGTGTCAGACCCCCTCAAACTGGAGTTACAGGTAACTGTAAGCCACCATGTGGATGCTGGGAACTAAACCTGGGTCCTCTGCAGTGGCTGCCAGTGATCTTAATCACTGTGCTGGCTCCCCAGCCCTGTGCACCCAGCCTTTTAGGCAGGCTGTAGAGATCTGAACTCAGGTCATTAGGCTTGTGCCATAAATGCTTTCACCCAATGGGCTATCTATCTCCCCAGCCCCAGAAATTATCTTACTACCTAACATAGCCAAATAACTTAGTATCTACTGTAGCCAAACACCTCACTGTCTGATACAAAGTTTTGTTTGTTTGTTTGTTTGTTTGTTTGTTTGTTTTTATATTAGCACTTGGGGCGGGGCAGGGGGTGGCGGTTGTGGCTTTTGTTTTATGCTGGGGCTTGAACCTGGGACCTTAAACACACTAGGCAAGTGCTGAACCACTGAACTACATTTTAAATCTTAGCACTTGTCTTAAAATGCAGTTAGCCTCTTCAGCGACACCCAAAACAAATTCATTTCTTCCTAATAAGAGACTTACATGGCCAAGGACACTGTCCCATGTCCTTTGGGCCCCTTTGCCTCCGAGCTGTTCTCCTAAGACCTGGCTTCCCCAGCTTCAGTCTTTAATCACACGGCTCTTACTCCCCCACTGTAAATACCTCTCCCAGACCCCTGCCCCCGCAGCAGAAGTCACATGACCACCAATAACAACTGTGTTAGATCAGTTACTGCCATACAGCCTGAACAGGACATACTAATATCACCTGTCCTGCGACACTGTCCTCAGAGCCAACCCACTCACCCATTAAGTTTGTGTACTCACTGAGTCCAGGTATCTTTTTTTTTTTTTCAAAATGATCACTCTAGGGATTTTTTTTCTCTTTCCAGTTACAACCCTGGTATGTCTTTTGAATTCTTTATTCTTCACAGTCCTAGGCACTGACCCTAGCTCTCCCACACACAAACTGGGTCCATGAGGCCTTGGAAAAGTCACAGGGTATGGAATAGAAAGCTGGAGAGATGGCTCAGTGATTAAAAGCACTGGCTGCTCTCGCAGAAGACCCTGGTTCAGTTCCCAGCACTCACACGGTTGCCCACAACCATCTATAACTCAAGTTCCAGAGTATGTGGCTCCCTCTTCTGGCCGCCATAGGTAGCAGTGAACATACACACTTCCAAAACATTCACAGGCAAAATAAAAATAAATGCTTTTCTTGAAAAGTCACTTAGATGCCACGAGGACCTTTCTTCTTCACCGCGACACGCAAATGCTGGCAGCAAGCTTATGTCTAACACACTGTGTCTTCCATGTGCCGAGCAGAGCTCTCTGGATGCTATCTCTCACTCCTACCAGTCCAGGAAATAAAGGCCACAATTGCTCACATGTTAGATATGAGAAGTGACCATGAGAAAAATGCAAGTGTCATTTTCAAGGTCATGCCGACCTGGTTGTCTGGCCGCCACACCAAATGACTCCACAGATGGTCTCCATCTCACTTGCCAGGCTGCTGTGACCACTAAAAATGGTCTTCTTAAAGCAGCTGGCACAGTGCAGGATCCATTCTCAGTCCTTGTCCCTCTCAGCTTCTTCGTGTTACCTGCATAGTTAGCATGCATGCTTCCTGAATACCCTTCCAAGCCTTTGATTAAAGAGGTCAACAGGACAGAGCCCCGAGCCTCTTCAATTCTCTCTCTTAAATGTTCTCAGACAATAATAGAGTATATTAGGCACTTAACATCTTTGAACGATAAGTTAAATGCAGCATTAGGTACGTAGGGACATCTGGTGGAGAGAGGTTCTCAATGAATGGAGGAGCTATGCCCATTGAAAAGCCCACGAAGAGCCAGTGTGTGCTGAGTCCTCCCTAGAGTATGGTTCAGAGGCAGCAAGGAAAAACAGGCAAATGGCCTTGGGATCGGTCCCCATGCACCACCCGGAAGGACCTGACTCTGGCAGAGTTTCGAAGACCATTAACAAAGGAATTTGCCAAGCAAGGTTAGGAACTGGAATTGAGTTAAAATAGTTGTGAACTAGCAGAAAAGACACCAAATTGTGCCTAAGGAGTTTGGGGGCTGGAGCAATAGGGCAGTGGTTAAGAGCACTGGATGTTCTAGAGAAGTTGGGTTTGATGCCCAGTGCCCACATAGTGGCTCACAACCACCTATAATTCCAGTTCCAGAGGATCTGATGCCCTCTTCTGGCCTCTGTGGGCCCAGACAAGCACGTGGTGTGCAAATATACATGCAGGCCAAATGCCCATACACATACACATAAAATAAAAATAACTAAATATGTTTTTGAAAGATAATGCATTATAAAATTTAATTTTTTAAGTATAATTGAGTGGAAAAGCATAACTCACCCATTTCCCCAGACCAAGACCAAAGTGGGGACTGACTCTCTGGCCTAGGAAATCACAAATAAGATACCATAAATCATTCCCACTAGCAAGCCTTAATTACAGGTACAGTGCCAAGAAGTTAGTGGACTTTGGAAGGTGACCCATCCAGAGTGACCCCCACACACATATTCAGCATCCTGCCTGGAAAGGAATTTTGTGTTACAGCTACAGTAATTAGGAAAATCAATGTGTAAGAGATTGCGTAGTGGGGTGAGTGTGGGCAGGGTAGAAACAGAAACTTCTAGAAGTCAAGGGGAGGAGAGAGAGTGAAGGCCTGAGATTGATTGGTAAGGAGAGAAGACTTCAGAGAAGAGAGAACATGCCCAGAAAGGGAAATGCAAACTCCTCAAAGGCACAGAGGGAATTTTCAATGAACAGGGATAGAAGGTCCGAATAGAGCAATCTTTATGTCTATATGAGGTACACACATTTTTGCATGTGTGTACATATGTATAGAAGCCCGGGGTGGCAGGCGGAATCCACCTTGGTTACCCTCAACCTTAGTTTTTGAGATATGCTCTCACTGAACCTGGAGGTCACTGTTTCAACTAGACTGCTGATCCGTGAACCCCAGGCACCCTCCTCTCCACCTACAGGTAACAGATGCACACCACCTCACCCAGCGTTTTACTTGCGAGTGGGAATCTGAATGCAGGTCCTCTGCTTGTGTGGCAAGCATACTTAACTACACAGCATTTCCTTAGTCCAAGAACCGTGTTTGTTTTTTGTGGGTTTTTTTTTTTTAGATAATGCAGCCCAAGAGATCTTTTTTAAAATGCTAATTGAAGCAGATACACTTCACAGCCTACAGTGGTTCCTGCAGATCAAAGGGGACTCTCTGAAATCTTTGCCTGACAGGTCATGAAGAGATCCCTGGAATCTACCCATCTCTCTCTCAAACTCTGCAGTCATGGCCAGGCATGCTAACACATACCTTTAATATTAGCACTCAAGAGGCTGGGTCAAGGGGATTTCCTGATGCACTGAGCACCTATAGTTCAGAGCCGAGCCAGCCTGGGCTACATAATGCGCTAGAAGGTAGCCTGGACAACATAGCAGGACACGGCCAACATAAAATGAAGGACAGCAATGTTTCCGCTTTCGTAACATGCTGTCCCTCTTTTCTGCCCTGGGCTTATCTGTCCCTCTCTCCTACATCACCCTGCCCAGGGGTCTTTGTGTGCTCACTCCACATTATGTTTAAATATGAGACCACAGAGTGACCACCGTCGCCCTTACACCACCCTCCCACCGCGGCCACACATCCACTCCCCTAACTGTGAGATCTGTAAGTGACTTCTCTCTGTGAGAACAGGACATCCTGCCCGCTCTCCTTTGCCCATCACTCTCTCCCCAGTGCCTACAGCCTCGTGAGCCCTCACTGATAGCTGCACCTTGTTGAGGGCAGCTATTACACGGTTCCCATTACCCTTCTGGCCGGACGGAGCTATTAGCTGTTCCGATTTTTCTACCTAATGCAGCATGTTAAAAAACTGTTGCCTCACCTGTGAACCTATCTGACCCCTGCTGTGCATGTGTCTGCCTTTGTGTCCCAGTACGTATGTGTCTGTGTGTGTCTTTGTGTGTGCATGCATGCGTCTGTGCTTCTGTCTGTCTGTCTGAACTACAGTGTGAGAACATCTGTCTGTGAAGGGAACAGGAAGGAGGGAGGAAGGAAGGAAGGAAAGGAGGGAGGGAGGGAGAGAGAGAGGGAAAGAAAAAATATCCCTATCCCAGAGCTTAGCAAACAGAAAAAAAAAACACAGCAGAATGGTTCAATGATGGCAATTGGAGTTCAGGTTGGCCGGTGAAACACAACTTCACAGCAAAACATTGAGGATTGTCCATCCAGGTTCCCTGGGCACCCAGCCACGCCCTCCTTGTCACCTGCAAAGTCATCCTGTGCAAAATCCCAGATGGGACGGAACCTGGACCCACCTTCTACATACCTACTGACCACATCCTGTCTGTCCCCTATCCTGTCCCCTCCTTTACTGTCCAATCACCTGCAGGGTCAGGAGGCCTGGGGGAAGCGAAAGAGCATCAGCCAGTTCAACTGGTTCAGGCCCTGGGCCTTCCTGTTGGGAACAAGTCCTGGTACAGGGAGGAAAGTGGGTGTTGATTTGAAAGCTTTTCAAAGACTGGGCTTGAGCAACCGGCACCTGTATTAGAGGCCTTGCAGTGCCCCCTGCTGGTTAGTGGCTTCTGCCAATCTCTTCCTGTCGCCAGTGGAAACAATGGTGGTGATTTCTTCGCTCCCAGGAACCAAAGGCTGATGTAAACTAGAGAGAAAAACTGGTCACATGAGATGCTATAACTGACAAGCTCAGCGTCCCAGAGAGGGCAGGATCCTCTTGGGAGTGGGGAGGAGCATCCCAAACCCTAGGAACCCATCGTTAGGCATCCCAAGTGCCCCATCATATCACAAACAGGGCTCCAGGCTTCAAGAAATGACTTCACACTCTCCCCACCCCACATACACACAAAGATATGTGCCCATTTAGCTATTTTTAATAACTGTGGCTATTTGCAGCACAAAGGAGCTCTTAGTTGTGCCAGAAACATCCCTAAATAGCAAGTTCTCTTGGTCTATTCAAGTGTGATTTACATGTGGGGAACTCGAGTTTCTCCCTCCACTGAGACCAGTCGGTTGGCAAGGAAAAAAAAGCAATGTCTGGAGTTGGAGATGAATGTGAGCCTCCATTGGGTGCTGGGAACCAAATCCAGGTCTTCTGCAAGCACAGTCAGTGCTCTTAACCACTGAGGGAGCTCTCCAGCCCCAAGGATTCATTCCTTGGGTTTTTTTAAGTTTTATTTTATTCCATGTGTATGGATGCTTTGTCTTCATGTGTGTCTGTGTACCATGGATGTGCAGTACCCAGAAGAGGGAATCTTATTCCCTTGGAACTGGAGTTACAGGTGGTTGTGAGCTGCCACGAGTGCTGGGAATGAAACCTGGGTCTTCTTGCTGTGATTTTAAAAAGCACATGAGAGAAAGACAACATGTGACCGAGCTCGGGTGGAGGATTTTTTTAATTGGGGGAAAGAGGGGAGGGGAGACCAGCTTCTGGGGGCAAGAGTGGCAGAAGAGAAGAGAGAGGGGGGCAGAGAAGCAAAGAGAAACAGGAAGATGGGAGGTGGGCAGGACCCTTTTAAAAGGCAACATTGTGAGTGTGCACAGGTGGTGCTCTTAGTGGCTGCAGCTGAGGGCCTATCCAGTCAGAACCCCACGGGCAGGCCAGTACAGATGCCTGAATGCTAACACCTCTACAACAACAGCAAGAGCTCTTACCCACAGCGCGATCTCTCCATTCTTGAAGCAGCTGGTTAATGTGAGCCTCCTGGGTTGGAAACACACAAACCCACGCAGGTGGATCAAGTAGACAGATTCTTCCCAGGGCCTTGCACTCTCACACATGGATGCATCTCCTCAGGAGAGGCCCTGAGCCCCTGCAAGGCCTTCTTATACCACGAGATGGGCCTTGCTTGCAAAAGAGAGTAGAGGGTCAGCGAGAGGGCTCGGTGGGTAAAGACACTTGCTGACAACCCTGACAGCCTGAGTTCAATCCCTGAGACTACAGATCAGGAGAGAACCAAGTCCTTTAAGTTGTCCTCTGACTTCCACACGCACACCATGGCAAGCACATGCCACTGTCACCGCCACATGCACATGTGCATGTGCACACACAGACACGTAAAAAGAAATTGAGAGAGCATAGAATTCTATGAGAAGTAAGAAATGGAACTTCATAAACCAGAGACACCCTGTGTGTGGCTAGAGTAAGGTCCCTGAGAAACCCTGGTGGATACTAAGGACAAGGCTAGCAACTAGTTACTCCTGGAAGACTGAAGTCCGTCATTCAGCAAGGACTCTGAAGACATACTATGTGCCAGCCATTGTCATGGAGATAAATGTAAGGCCAAAATAGACAAATTTTCCGTGCCATGGTGTTCCTGTTATCCTAGCATATATCACCAGCCTCAGATGGAAGCAAATGATACCATAACAGGCAAAAGTGAGACAAAAAGAAACAGATACATCTCAGACAAAATAGCAGGTTGTAGCAGGACTCAGAGCTTAAGGGTAAGATGGAACAGAATGGAAAACTGAACTAGGAACACCAGTGAGGTCATGAGAGCTTGGGGGCTGGTCTCAAGAAGAGTGTTGAGATAGAGATGAGCCATCGCATGTGTGATGTCCCTAGTCTGGGACCTGGCTGCTGGCTCTGGTGATGGACAGCTGACTGGAGAGCTTGGGAAAATCTATGTGATGAGTTCTGGGCATGTGTCTCACCAGACCAGAGCCAGGGAACACAGAAACAGGGGGCGTACTGCCAATAGAGACAGACCAGAGGCAAAGGAGGGACAGGGTGGCGGTCTTTGTCCCACGATCCCCCTCGCTCCCTGCAGCCGCTCAACCATCTTCGTGCGTCTCCACACCAATGGGAATCAGGAGCTGCAGTACCAGCCAGGGGACCACCTGGGAGTCTTCCCTGGCAACCACGAGGACCTCGTGAATGCACTCATTGAGCGGCTGGAGGATGCACCGCCTGCCAACCACATGGTGAAGGTGGAGATGCTGGAGGAGAGGAACACGGCTCTGGGTGAGGTTCCCGGCTGACCCGGCTCTGCCCAAGTGGGCAGAACAGCCGCCAAGGCATGGTAGGCCTGTCGGTGAGGGCTTCCGACCACACTCCTGCTGCCTCCTTCCCTCCTTCCTCCCTTCCCTTCCTCCCTCCCCTTCCCCCTTGCTTCTGTTCTTCCTCTGTCTCCCTCCCTTTTTTCTTCCCTCCTTCCCTTCCTTTCTTCATCCTTTTTCTCTTCCTCTTTCCCCTTCTTTCCTTTTCCTATGTAGACCAGGCTGACTTCCAACTTTCCATCCTCCTGCCTCAGCCTCCTAAGTGCTAGAACCACAGACACAAACAGCCATGCCTGGCTTGAAGATCCTTCAAAGCCCATGGGTCTCCAAGCTTTAGGGATAACAAGGAAGAGAATGTGTACACTTCAGTACAAATGAAGTTGCTCTCGCTCTCTCTCTCCTCTCTCTCTCTCTCTCTCTCTCTTGCTCGCTTGCTTGCTCTCCATTGCTTTCATTCCTCTGCCAAGCTCACTGAATGCAGAAGCCATGGACATGGAGAGCCCCGGGGTACAGCGCAGTTAGAGCAAGGTGTGAGGCCTGAATGCTTGTCTTCACACCTGAAAGCTGTGTGACCCAGGGCAGACTCCTCCCTCAACTTCTCTGTGCTTCCTTTTCTGCACCTGGATTTATGGGTGGTGAGGATGGCGTGACTGGAGCCTCGTTCCCACTGTGCCTCCCCAGGTGTCATCAGTAATTGGAAGGATGAACCTCGCCTCCCACCCTGCACCATCTTCCAGGCCTTCAAGTACTACCTGGACATCACCACACCGCCCACACCCCTGCAGCTGCAGCAGTTTGCCTCCCTGGCCACCAGCGAGAAAGAGAAGCAGAGGCTGCTGGTCCTCAGCAAGGTGGGTCCTGGGAGCCCTGCAGGGCCTGGGCTGTGGAAAGCAGAGAATATGCTCTTCCAACTATTTACAGCGGGTGGCAGTCGTGAGCAAGGGGGGCGTGTTCTAATTTGCATATTGTCGCCATATTGGCTCCTCCCCTCTGACTCCTCTGGCCCTATAATAACTCTAAGCACCTTTCTTTGTGATTTTGACCTCTTGGCAGCACCACCTTAACACACACATAGATAAGAGGTAACATGGAAGAAAGTGGGTTTGCAGTCAGGGGTTCGGTTCTGGTGGTGGTAACAATGGTTGTTTCTGGTCCAGAATTGCTACAAAAAAGACCTCTAGAAAAGAGACCTCTGGTAAACAGGTGAACCCCACAGCTTTACCACCCTTACCACCCTTGCCTAAACACGGTGAAGGTGCCTACCCAAGCTGTTCTCTGGCCTTGCTCATTAGGGCACCTAAGGCTGGGGATGTGGCTCAGTGGGTAGAGCTCTTACCTAGCACACAGGAAGCCCTGGGTTTAATCCCCAGTATCATATAAACTAGACTTGGTAGTTCATGCCTCTTATCTCAACAGTTAGGATGTGGAGTCGGGAGGATCCGAAGTTTAAGGTCGTTTTCAACTACTTGGAGAGCTCAGTGTCAGCCTGGAATGCATGAGACACTGTCAAAAGAAAACAAAACAGGCTGGCAAAATGGCTCAGCATGTAAAGGTGTCTGCTGACAACCTGAGTTCAATTCAATACCCAGGATCGCAGGGTGGAAGGAGAGCCTACTCCTGAGAGTTGCCCTCAGAACTCCACTTGTATGTGCATGTGCTCGTGCGCGCGCACACACACACACAGTCATACACACTGACTCACACACACCCTCACAAACACATACAGTGATACACACACTCATATACACAATCACACTGACTCACACACCCTCACAAACATGTACACACACACACACGCACATGTGCACAAGAAATAAAAGACGTACGGTTTTCAATGGAGGGATGTCTAGCAGTCCAGGGCACTGGCTCTCTTGCAGAGGAACAGAGGACCAGGATTTTATTCCCATAAATGCATGGCAGTTCTGACTTCTGGAATCACCAGGCACACTCATGGTACACACACACACACACACACACACACACACACACACACACACTCAGGAAAAACATTCAGACACATAAAATAAATCTAAAATGTAAAAACTACTCAGTGTTTCCAGGAAGGGGGAGGTGTCCCTCCAAGGAAGCAAGCCCCCAGCAGACGCCATTTTTTTTCTGCTATCCAAGAAGGTGGACTGGGTGGTGAGTAGCAGGGAGAGTCTCATTAGCTAGTGCATATTATCGAGAAATGTGAAAATAAACACCAGAAGGCAGCGAGGACTCTGCGGTGGGGGAGCTGGCGACAGATGGCCATGGTAGAACGGGTGGCCGTCACTTTGCATCCTTAGCAGCATTTTATAACTTTTAGAATATGTACAATTTGGACTCGAAACTTGTGATTAATGGTGGTGGGGGTGAGTATGACGAGGGAACATTTTGCATAGTATTCTTTGAGAGAGAACTTCATATAAAGTCCACTTCTTCGGGAAAGCACAGAGTCTCCAAGACAAGATAAATGAGTGGGATTTTATTATTGTTGTCAGAAATACCTGTGAAAGAGAAGATGGCCCGGGACATAGAGGGGGCTAGGAGGGAATGGTCCGACCGCAAAACAAAGCTGACCACCGAGAAGAAGAAAAGGAATGAGGTCGGGTGGAAGGGTCTCCCTTGCAGTGTGGTTTCTGAAAAACACCCACAGTCCTTGCAGGCTCCTAGAGCCCAAGTCATGGTTCCCTTGACATGTGTCGTGAGCTTGAACACCCTGCAGGAATCCATGCCCAGCAGCAGCACAGCTGCCGAATGCCAGTTTCTGGTAACGGTCACTGCCAGGAAAGTCAGTTTAGCCTCCACTGAAGGCCCTTGGTCATGAGACCTCTGATGTTTTGGATTGTGAAAAGTGGCGCTGGAGAGTTTGTTCAGCTGCTCAGAGAACTTGCCGCTCTTCCAGAGGACCCAGGTTTGGTTCCCAGCACCCACATCGGGCAGCTTACAATTATCTGTTAACTCCAGTTCCAGGGGATTTGAGCCCCCAGCCTCTGCCGGCACCTGCACTTGAGTGCACATACTCACATGTAGACACACAGCTGTACTCAATTAAAATGAATAAAAATTAACTTTTCAATGTACAGTGTCCCCCACAGGCTCCTCCTTGGTCCACTGCTGGTGGCACTGTTGGAAAGGCCTGGAACTGTTAGTGGATGTGGCCTCCCTAGAAGTGGGTGGTTAGGGGAGATCCCTGAGGTCTTACAGCCCAGCTCCACATCCCTGTTCCTTCTCTGTTTCATTCCTGCTGCATGTGTGCAGCGCGATGGCCGCCTGCAGACACGTGTTCACCATGATTGGCTGTATCTCCTTGAACTGTAAACCAAAACAAATCCGCCTTCCTTTAGGTTGCTTCTTGTCAGGGATTCCAACACAGCAGGAAGAGAAATGAGTAATGCAGCCTCCAGCAGCTGGAGGCCAGTGAGGCTCAGCGTCGGAAATAGATACCTTTAAAAACACTCTTCTCAGGGCTGAAGAGGCGCAGCAGTTAAAGAACTTGCTGTTCCCGCAGAGCCTGGTTTAGTTCTCAGCATCTACGGCAAGTGACTCATGACTGTCCGTAATTCCAGCTCCAGGGAATCGGATGCCCTCTTCTGGCCTCTGCAAGCACTCATATATACACGCAGATACATGCACACACATGTGAGGGTGGGTGTGCGCGTGTGCGCGCGCACACATACACACACACACACAAACACACAAAATTTTAAAGTAAATCTTTTAAAATATAAAAACTATTCTTACTTCACAGGCCACACAAACATGTGGTGGTCAGGGACCGATGTGCGGGCTAAAGGTTGCCTTCCCTGGTTCAGATACAAAGCCTAGTCCTAGCTTACCAGGACTCTGTGTTTTCATAGCCTCATCTGTGAAATGGGGTGGTGACAAACCACTTCTGTGGGGTGTTTATGGTCCCTAGAGTTCTCTCATCAAAATTAGACTCCCTTGGTTAGAGTTGGTGTGTCACTTAACGGGTGATGGCATTAAGAGATAGAGTAACCAGGGGTGCAGCTTGATGGCTGGAAGCCGCAGTAATGTGCACAAGGCTTTGAATTTTCAGTCACAAGGACTAGTACTGCAGAAGGGAACAGAGAGAGGAGGGAGGGGAAGACAGAAAAGGAAAGGAAAGAAAAAAGAAGGGAGGGAGGGAAGAAGGAAAAAAGAAAAAGAGAGAGAGGGGAGAGAGGGAGAGGGAGAGGCTTTTGCAAGACAATTGAGTTAAGGGTTCTGCCAGATAGATATTTTTATAAAAAGCCAGGAAATATGCTCCCCCCTTATGCCATGTGAGAACATGTCGCTAGTGCCACCAAGATCTACAAAGTAGATTTTCCCCGACAAAAAATCTGCTGGTGCCCAACCACGAACCTCCAGGATGTGAGTGATAAATTGCTACTGAACCAATTAACCAGCCTTGGGTATTTCAGAATAACTATGGCCATCACTGTGACCAACTGCCCACTAATAGGCAACTTAAGGCAAGAAAGACCACAGGGTGCAGTCATCATGACAGGGAAGGTATAGCCGCAGTCACATGAGGCAGCTGTTCACATTGCATCTGCAGTCAGGAAGCTGAGAGGCAACAGGAACTGGACTGGGCTATAAAACCTGAAGGCCCGCCCCCCAGTGACTCACTTCCTCCTGCTGGGCTCCACCTTCCAAGGATTCTACAACTTCCCAAAACAGCACTACCAGCTGAGACTCAAGTGTGCAAGCATGTGACTATGGGGGACAGTTCACACTTGAACCACAACCTTAAGTGTCAATCTATTTCAGAGGCAGAACTGCGTTCCCCCACTGTAGGTACTGAATAGCCTTGGGTCGGTTCGCCTCTCCCCTGGCCTCCCTCCAGGCCCCACTGTCAATCTGGGACCTGGACTCAAGCCCCTCTCTGTCCTCTCTTGCCACAGGGGCTACAGGAATACGAAGAGTGGAAATGGGGCAAGAACCCCACCATGGTGGAGGTGCTGGAGGAGTTCCCGTCCATCCAGATGCCAGCCACGCTGCTCCTCACCCAGCTGTCGCTGCTGCAGCCTCGTTACTATTCCATCAGCTCCTCTCCAGACATGTACCCGGATGAGGTGCACCTCACTGTGGCCATTGTCTCCTATCACACCCGAGGTGGGCATGGGGGAAAAGCACCAGCTGGGAGCTTCTCGCGTGTCTGGAGGTCTCTCCCCGAGCTAACTGCCCGTGGATCAGATCAGGACACTGCCAGCCAAGCCCAGGGAATGGAGTGTGTTCCCATAGCTGAGCTAACCGTGGATATGGTTAGAAATAGGCATGGTGTGTGTTTAGGAGCAGCACCTAGGTTTCCCCTCATCCTGTCCATCTTTCGGGGCAGCACTCATAGTGGCATCATGCAGGCCTGAATGAGGCTAAATAACATAAGCACTGCTGTGATATTTTTCCCTTGTGATCAAGCCACTGAAATGCACAGTGCCTAGAAGCTCTGAGACCCAGATGAACAGGCCATTCAGAGCACCTTGACCCAGGCCCTCAAGTGGGCGGGGTCTGAGTATTCGCATCCAGACCCTGTGCACAGGCATAATCAGCTCACTCTGAGTGTGCTAGCTCCTCCTCCCCTTCAGAAGCAGAGATCCGCCGAGTCTGGAACTCCGAGGCACAACACTTGGCATTGAACTGGGAGGTTCTTCACCAGGGATGAGGGGTGGGGGTGGGGCTGGAAAAGTGAGACAGTGCATGACATGATGAGATGGACCACCTGCTCGTTCCGTTAGATGGGGAAGGACCAATTCACCATGGCGTGTGCTCCTCCTGGCTCAACCGGATACAGGCTGATGATGTAGTCCCCTGCTTCGTGAGAGGGTGAGTAACAGATGACGAGAGGTGCATGGCCATCTCCTATCAGCACCTTGATGCCCTTTATTGGACATTGGATTATATGAAGGTCCCACCTGAAGGGCTTTAGATAGAAGGCAGGTGAGGCAGGGGTAGCACCAATGTCCTGCATCATTTTGAGTTGCTAGGGAGACAGGATAAGGGATACCCAGACAGCTGGGTAATAAATACTTACAGAAGACCAGGGAAAGATGGTCTCAACCTTCATGAACTTTACAGACCAGTGGGCATTCTATCTTTGAAGACGTAACAACCCGAAATGTCTTCAGACATCATCAGATGTCCTTGAGGTGGTAGGCAGAGGGTAAAAGACACACGGGTTGGTTTTCTTCTTTTTATTTACATGTGTGTGTGTGTGATGTGTGAGTGTGAACACAAGACACACACTCGGAGATCACAGCACAAGTTCACTGAATTAGCTCTCCCCTCCCATCTTTATGTGGGTTCCGGGGATCGAACTCAGATCAGCAGGCTTGCACAGCAAGTGTCTGATATGCTGAGCCATCTCAATGGCTCCTCGTTTATATTTTGCTTTGCAGAGATTGGGTTGTACTAAACACCCCCATCAATAGGAGATTTCCCCGCTTGAAGGAGGGTCCCGAGGTGGGACCCTCATGTCATATACAGCTGCTTCCTCGGTGGATGCTCCGCTGCAACACTGGCTTGGCCACCACTCTTGTCTCCTGTGGAGGGTAGAATGTTGGTGGCATGGGACACCACATCAGGGTCTCACAGAGTTGGTCTTAAAACAGGGGTCCTAAGCACAGCCTAACCTCACAGCCTGGGGGATATACATGTGAGCATCTCCAGGTGGCTCCTTTAGACTCTGGTGTCTGCAACCCCTGAGTAAGGAACTCGTGGATGACCAAAGGCTGGTTCTCAAGAGTGGGACAGGACGCTAAAGTCAGGGCCTGGGCCAATGGCTCGGTGGGTAAAGTACCTGCTTCACAGGTGTAAGGATCCAAGCCCAAATCCTTAGCACCCATTGAAAAGCCAGGCAGGGTGACTCATGTCTGTGAGGCAGAGACAGCCCGGTTCACAGAGCTTAGTGGCAGCTAGCCACTGAGTCAGGGAGCTCTGGGTTCCATGGAAAAACCTGGCTCAAAAAATAAAGTGGAGGCCAGGTGGTGGTTGTGCACACCTTTAGTCCCAGAACTCAGGAGGCAGAGGCAGAAGCAGGCAGATCTCTGTGAGTTCGAGACCAGCCTGGTCTACAAAGTGAGTTCCAGGACAGCTGTGGTTGTTACACAGAGAAACCCTGTCTCAAAAAAACAAAAAGAAAATAGAAATTGGTAGAAAGATACCTGATGTTGACCTCTGACCTTCATATGTACACATAAACATACACACATATACTCACACACACAGTTGAATTTTTTTAACTTAAAATTCAATCCAGGGTGATTTCTCCCTCTGTGTACCACTCTGGGGACATTTGATTGTCATAATTCCAGAGTTATTCCTGACATCAAGTTGGTAGGAGCCCAAGGTGTCACTTTGAACTCCCACAATGTATACAATAACTCCCAACAAAGGGGTCCCCATTCCCAAAACCAGAACACAGTCCAGGTTAGCCCAGACTTATTGTCCATGAGACTTAGCCTGACGACAAGAGATAGGGAATGGAAAAAGAGTCAAACCCTAGCAAGCTTACTTTTAAATTGCTCTAGTCTGTGAATTCTCACTCTAAAGGGGGCCCCATGGTCCCACTAAGGAACAGGAAATCTCTCTAAGATGGCTGCCTGGACTACCCGGGCTTTCAACATGGAGCAGTGCAAATGAATCTTCTATCATTTCTGTCCAGCGCCCCTAGCTTCCACCTGCCTCGAAACCCCCAGGTTCCTTGCATCCTGGTTGGCCCAGGCACCGGCATTGCACCCTTCCGAAGCTTCTGGCAACAGCGACAATTTGACATCCAACACAAAGGTACATATGGTCCAGGGGCCACTGACCTCTGACCCAGAGAAAGATAGAGGGCCCCTGCTTTACCTCATTGCCTGAGAAGGGGAGAGGAGGGGGTTGTCGTGCTGATGTGGCCACAGGTGCAGTTTGAACAACCTACCCAAACAGATTGTCCCAGGGGTCTGAAATCTCATCATCAGAGGGCATTTCTTTGACTTGACAGTTGGTCCTAAATATGCCACCAAGGATAGGCACGCATCCTTGTCAAATGGGTTTGTGCATGTAACTGTCCTGTGAACCAACCAAGAACGGGCCTTTCTGTGTGAGATGAAGTTCAGGTTTGGAAAAAAGAGAGAAAAGATCCCCAGTTGCAGACTCATCAAACAAGGCATCCAACAGTATAAGACAGAAGGACAACACAAATACAAATGTAAAACCTAGACAGACTATGGATAGCACTGCCTTTAACCCCAGGACCCAGAGCAGGTAGATCTCTGTGAGTTTCAGGCCAACCTGGTCTACATAGTTCCCAGCCATGGAGGATTAATTGAATGGAAGGGAGGGAGGAAGGGAGGGAGGGAGGGAGGGAGGGAGGGAGGGAGGGAGGGAGGGAGGGAGGGAGGGAGGGAGGGAGGGAGGGAGGGAGGGAGGGAGGGAGGGAGGAAAAGATACATGCTCCACAAAGAACTGTGTTTCCGACAGAACAGTGACCCCAGTAGGTGGTTGGTGTAATTACCATCAGCCCACACACTGGGTTCTGAAGCTGATTGCCCGACTGGACATCAAACAATTGCAGAAAATTGTGGAGTCTGTATTGAACATCTACAGACTTTTCTCCTTAAGCAATGAAGTATAGCAATAATTTTAGAGGGTTTACATTGCATCAGTTGTTATAAGTAGAGAGGTAGCGGAAGGTACGAAGGAAAATATGTAGGAGTTCTAGAAAATACTATGCTATTTTACATAAAGAACTGGGCCATCTGCAGGTTTTCACACCCTGGGGGACCCTGGAATCACCCTTTCCCTTGCATTCTGGAGATTAACTTGTGCTTCCATTTTCACGTGAGGAAACTGAGGCTCTGAGAGAGAAGTGGCTTGCTCAGGGTCGTACAGAGCTGGGACTCAGACCCAGGCCATCAGGCTCCAGTCTGGACTCAGTATTTTCCAATAGTGAGCTGCTAAGGAGTCAGGGACGGGCCTATGGATGGAACGAGAAGAGGAAAGGAATGTCCCCTGTACCTCACAGGCTGTGCTCAGTCTGTGTGCATGGGTGAAAATGTGTGGACGCACCTGTGTGCTTAACCATCTGCCCCATGTGTGTGAGCTGTCCTCTGCATGCTACACCCTGAGGTCCTGGCACCCCTGTTCCTGTGGCTCAACCACTGCCTACTTGGGCACTGAAGCCATTGTGATATGGGCTCTTCTGGTCCCCAGGAATGAATCCCTGCCCCATGGTCCTGGTCTTCGGGTGTCGACAATCTAAGATAGATCACATCTACAGAGAGGAGACCCTGCAAGCCAAGAACAAGGGTGTCTTCAGAGAGCTGTATACTGCCTATTCCCGGGAACCTGACAGGCCAAAGGTAACCCAGCCCATACCGGGCCACACTCAGTGTGCACGAATAAGTATGCTTGTGAATGCCAACACACGCACACACACACACACACACACACACACACAGAGCACCCCATGTTAGCCAGTCTTTATTGCCCACTTGAAACAATCTAAAATTACCCAGGAAGAGGGACTCAAGGAAAAATGTCTGGGCTAGGCTGGCTTGTGGACATGACTGAGGAAGATTTTCTTACTTGGGTAAATCAAGGCATGAAGGCTCGCCCTGGATGTGTGCAAAGCACCATTTCCTTTGGACAGAATGAAAAGCCAGGAGCAAGCTGGGCACTGAACGTCATGCATCCGTCCCTCACTGCCCTGGACTGTGGGCGTGAACGTGACTAGCTGCTTCCCGTTCTTACCACTGGAATGTGCCCGCCATGATGGGCCTGAGCTAAAAATGAACCCTCTCTCCCCTAAGTTGCTTTCATCAGGGTGCTTTCTCACCTTAGGAAACTAAGACACTCCACTTCCGAGTGCCCCCACTCAAACCTGCTCTGTACTCAGAAGGCCTGGATAGGACCGAGACCCTTGAATATATTTAATAACTGTATTATGTGATCTCACTATGTAGCCCAGGCTGGCCTAGAACTCACTCTTTGACCCAACCCAACCTAGAATTTGTAATCCTCCTTGTCTCTACCTCCCAAATGCTGGGATTATAGGTGGATGGTATACTTTAACATGGTATATTCTATGTTGTGTATATTTTTTCAACAATAAAATAACTTTTTATATAGAACCTAGCTGAGCATGGGGACCCATACCTTATAATTCAAGCACTTGGGAGGCAGAGGCAGGAAAATTATGAGTTCAAAGCCAGCCTGAGCTATACAATAAGACCATGCTCAAAAAAATTAAGTTAAAATTAAAAAAGAAGCTCAAAATATATTTATTTTACAGCCCACAAAGAGACAGCACTGACCAGAATAAACACAGGCCACTGGACTGGAGCTCTGACTGCTGGGTTAAGGGGCAGTTTGGAGATCCCAGGCACCAGGCTAGGACCTCTGGCATGTTGAGAAGGGCAGTCAGAGGATATGGAAAGGGGCAGTTTGGTAACTGGGGTGGGGGGAGGGAGGGAGTGGCCATCAGCAGAATGCCAACCTCACATAGGAGTTGTTTCTGGGCCACTAAACAAACTGCAATGGAGCACCTCTGTGCGGCTCACAAGCTCCTAGCCTGCCCTTACTTCCACCGTTGCTGTAACAGCCAGCTTATTGGGGAAGTGGGGGAGGGTGGAGGCTGGCAGCCCCTTCCTCCCTGGCTTTCTGCCCTGAGTTTCTCTGACCCAACGGTAACCACCACCCCTTGGGGGAAAAGGAGAAGGTAGCTAAGACCCTTTGTGTTTCGGTTACTTGTCTCCCGGCTATGACAAGATACGTGACTAAAACAACTTAAATAAGGGAGGTTTTGTGTGAGCTCCCAGTTAGGGGATACAGGCTACAGTCCATGGTGGCGAGGAGGGCATCTCCGCAGGAACCTGACCCACGCAGCCACATTTGCATCTGCAGAGCAGAGAGGTGAATACTAGTGCTCGGGTTACCTCTTTTTTTTATTTAGTCCAGGCACAGCCTATGGAATGGTGCCGCCCATACTCAGGGGAGACACGCCCACCCTCATTAACCCAGTCTAGAGACTCCCTCACAGACACACCCAAAGGTTCGTCTCCCAGGAGAGTCTAGGTTTTATCAAGTTGACAGTCAAGATGAACCATACATGCTGGGGGGGTCCCCCTGGAGGTGACTTAGGGAGCACCCCCCCCTCGGCTCCCCAGAGGGTCCTCAGCAGACCAGCTTGAGCTGCCTGAGCTGCCCTCACACACAGTGCTTTGGTCCCTTGTTGTACTCTTTCTGGTCCCTAGTCCCATTCCCCTGAGGTCACCTCACAAAATATCGCCCTACCCACAAGCCCCCACATCCCACTCTGCTTCCTTTGGGACTGGGACACCGAGCCTCTCACAGCGACCCCTTCTTCTGCAGAAATATGTGCAGGATGTGCTGCAGGAGCAGCTGGCTGAGCCTGTGTACCGTGCCCTGAAGGAGCAGGGAGGCCACGTTTACGTCTGTGGGGATGTCACCATGGCTGCTGATGTCCTCAAAGCCATCCAGCGCATAATGACCCAACAGGGGAAGCTCTCCGAGGAAGATGCTGGTGTATTCATCAGCAGACTGAGGGTGAGTGACAGCCGGCAAGCAGGAGTTTCCCCCTCACCTAATCTGTGCCCATGATTCAGGGAGCTCTTTGTGTCCTTGTGGACCGGGGTCGGACCTGGCCATGGCTGGGAGGAGATGAACAGCCAGGCATTCAGGTACACACACACAGTCAGTGTGGTTTTAAGCTCTAGTACACAAAAATGGCAAGTGTGTAAGCCGGTGGGTAGTTATACAGATGCCATCCTGTCTCAACGCTTCCTGACCCCCCCCCAAGCCAGGCTGCCCCTCAGACCCGTACAGTTGCGTATTGTTGGCATGAAACAAAATGGCTCATCCAAAGGGGACAGGCGGAAACTGGAGGCCCAGACTCTTGATCTCTAAACTGTGTCCCCCAAGTGGAGTATGACCGTCCTAAAGGAAGTGCCTTTTCTCTCTTTTTTTTAAAGATATATTTATTTTGTATGCAATGTTCTGTCTGCATGTATCCCTGCAGGTCAACCAGATCTCATTACAGATGGTCATGAGCCATCATGTGGTTGCCGGGAATTGAACTTAGGGTGTCTGGGAGACCAGCTAGTGTTCTTAACGACTGAGCCATCACTCCAGCCCCCCAAAGGGACCTTTTCTTAGTGTATCCAAAGGCTCAGTTACAGCTATGACATTTTCCCCAGCAGAGTCCCAACTATATGACCACCACCGCACAAGTGGAAATTGAATCCCAGAGGTGGCCCCATCCCGCCAATGATTTCTTAAATGAGAAACAATCAAGTTTTGGGGGCAGGGGGAGCAGAGCATGCCATGGTACACATGTAGAAGTTAGAGCACGCCTTTCAGAGTATTTTTTCCTCCTGTCACGTGAGTCCTAGGGATTCAACTCACATATTCAGGCTTTGTGGAAAGTTCCTTTACCTGCTGAGCCCAGCAGTAACCACACATTCTTACAGAAGCTCTTCTCCTAAACTTCATTCTCAAGCCCAGCGAGGGGAAAGAGATTTCTGCTAGAAATTGCCCAGCAACGGTGGAAATGGCTCAGCAGGCACAGTGCGTGCTGTACAAGCTTTAAGACCTAGGTTCAAATCCCCAGCACTCATGTAACTGCCAGATGGGCATGACAGCCTGCCTGTGGCCCCAGCACACACAGAAGGCAGAGCTAGGGGACTTCCAGAGCAAGCTGGCTATGAGACTAGATGGATCAGTGAGCTGTAAGTTCAAATGAGAGACCCTGCCTCAGTCATAAAGTGGAGCATGATGGAGAGAGACATCCTCCGGACTCCATATGTGTACACCCACATATGTACCCACATTGATAAACTTACAGGGGGAGGCATGCTAGGTAGAAGGGATGCTGTGGGACCTGCCACTCCCTTGGTGTCTTTGACACAGTTCCCTGGGAACACTTGCATAGCTTCCCAGGAGCTTTGCAGACTAGGGCAGAGAAACCTCCCCTACTGGAAATGAACCACTCTGCTGCAGAAGCAGGGTGCTGGAACTGAGTATATCACAGACCCTGAGTATATCATAGACCCTGCCAAGCAAGCCAAGCTCCTAGCCACTGCCCTCATCAGCATTGAGATCAATCTCTCCTTCTAATCACAAAGATGTCAGTCTTAAAGGATATTCTTCTTGGGGCTGGAGAGATAGCTCAGTGGTCAAGAGCACTGGCTGTTCTTCCAGAGAACCTGGGTTCAATTCCCAATGCCCACATGGTGGTTCACAAATGTCTGTAACTCCAGTTCCAGGAGATCTGACTGGCACCTGCACTCCAATGCACATAAAATAAAATTAAATACGTTTTTTAAAAGGAATGTTCTTCCTAACTGCCCAGCCCTCCCTCTCTTCTGCAAGGAAGTTCCCAACACTTCTGAATCTGCCCCCGCCCCCAACCCTACTTTCTCTCTCCTAGGATCTTGTGCACGCTAGGGAAGTGCTGTACCCCTTAGCTGTATCCCCCAAAGCTACTGTCTTTTTCCTCTCCCATCTGCTGATACCGATAACCTGGAGCATTTCATACTTAATTCAGCCTTGCTGGGACCTGAACTTTCAGAGGAGAGTTTAAAGGAGGAGACAAAAAAAAACTTGAGGCTTCCTTCAGGCCTCGTTGGTTCTTCTATGCTTAGAATCCTCAAGGCAGCCACCCTTTTTCCAAATGCTCACCCCATAGATGCTTTGCTGCCCAGCCTCAAGAGGCACAAAATAGCAGAGAACCACACAGCCTTAGGGACCAAAGATACCCCAGGACCTTCAGCTGTAGTAGTGAACCCCACAAAGCTATCCGCCCTGAGTGAACCCCACAAAGTTCAGCTCAGCCTTTGTCTTGTCTGGGTATATGCTATTCCACATATCACTCCGGTTGTCCCTCTCCAATCCCTTCCTGCCATTTGATCCATCCCCTGGCTGTTCCTGTCAATAGGATGACAACCGGTACCATGAGGACATCTTTGGAGTCACCCTGCGAACATATGAAGTGACCAACCGCCTTAGATCTGAGTCCATTGCCTTCATTGAAGAGAGCAAAAAAGACACAGATGAGTAAGTCCTCCCCGGCCCCAGGGAGAGGGGCTGCAGCTGGGAGTTGCCTGGTTTTCCCGTGGTGGGGGTCCCCAGACCAAAATGCATGGCTGCGATCCTGCTGCTACCTGGGCAAATGGTTGCCCATTTGAGGTCAGCTTGAGCTACACATGGAGACTTCCTCTCAATAAAAGGGCACACATTCCAAGGTGACATCAGTCCTGCTGAATCTCACATTCAAACGTTAGGGTACAGTGGTTAGCAAGCCCTCTGGAGATGCCAAGGATCCAGGGCGGTGTCATAGTCCTGCTCTGGGTATGGACTCCTGTCTAGGGCGCCCCCTAGTGGAACAATGGTCTCTCCACCAACTATTAACTCTTGTTGCTCACCACCACCTACCACCCCCATTCCAGAAGTCACTGGGGACATTTCTCATGGGTGCAAAATAAGCAGACAGTATCTTGACAATTCCACTCAGCCTCTCTAGAAGTGGCTGGAAACAGCCTGAAGCATCGTGAGAGTGGGATGGAGTCTCACTATTTAAACCTCGCCTCCCAGGGTGCAGCAAGATGCTGATGCCCTCCTCATCCCTTCCCCTGCCCCTCAGTCCCATTCCCTCAAAGCAGGTGGGACGCCACTATCAGAGGAAGGCTCTGTTTCCTGAGCCTCCTCACTGTTTCTCCTTCAGGCGGCTCTGATATCTCCGCACGTTCTCTGTTCGCTCAGCTTACGCCACTGTTGCGTGTGCACACTTTCTTATCTGTGTGTCAGGTGCTTGCAGAGGCCAGAAGGTAGTGTTGTTTGGACCTGGAGTTAGAGGCAATTGTGAGCTGCCACACATAGGTGCTGGGACCCGAACTGGGTTCTCTGGAAGAACAACAAGTACTTTTTAACCACTAGGACATCTCTCCCGCCCCTTCAGGTCTGTTTATTGTTTGTTTGGGGTTTGCTTTTTGAGACAGTCTTGTAGCCCAGGCTAGCCTGAACTTGCTCTCTTACTGCCTCTGCCTCACAAGTGCTAGGATCACAGGTGCACCAATGTCACACCCAGGTCACCTGCAGGAAGCTAAGGATCCTGGCTTCCAAGTCACTAACACCCTCCCTCTCTCATCCACCAGGGTTTTCAGCTCCTAACTGGATCCTCCTGCCCATGGGATGGTGGGGTGGCCGCCCCAAGTGCCCAAGCTCGGGCGGCTGCAGGTTGACTAAACGTGGACACGCACGGCTGAACCTTCCCCGAAGGACCCCATGTGACCCACCCTGCCTTTTGTCCTGTTGCTGTGTCCTGGTCTGTCCTTCCCCACGGGGCTCTCTTGCCCCCGGCCCTGGGTTTTCCCCTTGACTCTCGAGCCGCAGTGCTTGTACCCTTCAGTGGCTCTTACAAAACCGCATCCTCCCTACCCCCTTGCTGCCAAGGGCAGGTTGCAGCGCATGAAACCTCTGGGTCATGGCTGTCCCTCCTGTTGGGGTCTGAAGGCAGCTGGCACCGGGCTTCAGAGTCACCCTGAGCCAGTCCCCTTGACCACGTCAGCCCCTCCCATCCTTTTTTATGGGATGTGTGTGTGTGTATGTGTTTGTGTGAGGGGAGGGGCTAGGTCGCTCACTCTCTGTCCTCTTGCCGGAGTCCACCGCCTGATGTTCAGAGCCTTGAAACGTGTTCCTAGCTATTGTTAATCTCTCCCATGCCCATCATGGCAGGTCCGTGTCAGCCTCTCTGAAACACATTAAGCCCCCTTACCAATCTAGGTGACTCAATCACAGCAGAAGACAGGTGGGTGATGAAGAGGAAGGTGTCTCTGAGAAGGAGCCAGCCATAGCGTCTGACCCCATCAACAGAGGTCTATCTGGGAAATTTACCCAGACCATGGATTGGGCAAGCCCCCCCCCCCATACCCGCCTGCCCCATCTGGGCCACTAGATTTTGAGCCCCGCCCCCCCCACCATGGGCCTAGCCACCATGTTGTGCAGGGAAGCATGCTGGGAGTAAGGACTTTGTCACCAAGGAATACTGTTTGGGTAATCCTGTCCCTATTAAATGAATGGATGGGCCTCCTTTAGTGTTTCAGAGCCTGGGAGCAAGTATCAAGGAGGAGGAAGTCAGCTGCCTCTTATTCCTCCAAATGGGCTCGCCTCCTGCTTGAGCCTAATTCCCTCCCCCACCCCTACCCCCCACTGTAAAGCAAGCAGCATAGGCAACAGTGAGAGTTCTCGCCAGGGGAGGTTGGCAACCATCTTCTGAGTCAGCAGAGTGACCCCTTATCTGAATGAGTAAATAAATAAAGGCTACATCACACAGCACTGACAGTCAAGAAACCCCCATGACTCCCAGCTCAAGAGGTCAGCTCTGAGTCCCATATTCTGTGCTCCTGTTTGGCTTTGTGAGGCAGAAAAAAAATTCCTCTATGTCCTGAGCCAGGGCCTGGCTTTCCTGATGATAAGTATGGGGGCTTCTAAACAAAGTGCCAAGGGCTTTACAGTTATGGAACCCAAACCCTAAGGACTTCCTTCCTTCCTTCCTCCCTCCCTCCCTCCGTCCCTCCCTCCCTTCCATTCTTTCTTCATTCTTTCCTCCCCCACCCCACCCCAACAGGGTCTCCTGTTGCCCAGGCTGGCTTTGAACTCATGATCTTGAATTCCAAATCCTCTTGCCTCTACCTCCCTAGTGATAGAATTACAGGCATGCACTACCACATCCAGTTTATGCTCTGCTAGGGAGTCAAACCCGAGACCTCCTGCACACCAGGTAACCCCTCTACCAATCAAGCTACATCCCCGTCCTCAATCCTCAACCTCAAGTTCAGAGACAAGTCTCATGTTGCACTGGACACTCCACAGTGTCCCATCATTAGCAGGTGGACTTTGTCCCAGTTACCACCTCACCCGACATCCTTTAGTAGCAATGTTCCCTACTCGGTCTCCCACGACTGTAGACTAAGACCCTGTACATCACTGCTACCTTCTGTAGCCTGGAGGCAAGGCAGGTACTGTCCCTCCCACCCAATTCCCAGCACTTTCTCCCCAGAGACTTTCTTCTCAGTCCTTCAAGCCTCTACGGACACTTCCTAAAATGTAGCCATTTCCCCAGATCCAAAAGGCTGTGCCCAACCTCCATCGAAGAGCCGTCTCTCTACACGCCAAGCTGCATGCATGCATGAGTGATTTTTCCACCTCTGAATAAGGAGTGCTAACTATGTGGCAGGCTCCTCCCCACCCCCACCCGTGTATCCCGGTGCTCCCAGTAGCAGGTGGACAGATGGAACCTTCCTGTCACTTGCCAGAGACTCCAAAGACATGATTACATAACCAGGTTCAAGAGGGACTTTGGTTTTTCAGTGCTAGAGATGAAACCCAGAGCTCACATGTGCAGACTGAGCTAAATCCCCAACCCCCAAGAGAGAAGGTTTTAAAAAAAGACCTTTGAACTCTTAACACAGGCAGCTTCCTTAGCTCCTGACTAGAAGGCCAGGGACTGGCTGGATGCCCTTCTCTCCTTTTCTAAAAGGTGGCCTTAAGTTGCTTATCCAAAGGTTGAGCAAGGTGAGCATCTGGGGTGGGTCAATACTGCCCTCTGCTGGTGGTTTTTAGCTCAGGCCCACAGCCTGCAACAGTGCAACCTACAACTTAGACTAAGAGAGCAGAGCAGGTGAGCATTTTCTGATCTCACCTTCTACGTTGGCAGTAGCTCCAACCCCTCTCCACAAAATCGGGTTAGACCAGGAGGAAGAGGATGACGCCTCAAATCAGGAGGGTTGGAGACAGGCTCCCTGCCATCCCTGTGACACCTGTCCCCAAGAAGTTCAACCTGTGGGAGGGAAGAGGGTTCCCTGCATGTCCTTGGAGAAGGAAACAGGTGACTTTGGGGATAAGTGCATAGATCTCCCTATGACATTTCATAAGCTGACCTGACCCACATGCTAATTCTGCCTTGTCTATGCAGAAGGCCTGGCCCCTTGGCATTTCTGAGAACCCAGATTCTACCTGAGTGGGTAGCTTTAATGAGATAATGCTCCATGGCAGTGCCAACTCCGGCTCTAACGGGCTTCCATTTTCCCCCTTACAACTGGTGGACGGCAGCTTTCCGACATCAAGAGTATGGTCATCACTAGCTTGAGCGAGGGGAGGGGAAGGCAGATTCTTAAAATGCATCAGCAATACTTGCTACTGTCTGTCTTAGAGAGTAAAGACAGGGTAGAGAGATGCTGACTCCCCGTAGGCAAGAAAGTCAGGGCTCAGGACAAAAGAAGAAAGCTGAAACAGCCAGAACACACGGGACCAAGGGTATGGATTTCTCAGGCAAAGACCTGCTTCGGGATACAAGAGCTCAGATTTCCAAGTCTGGGGCAAAATAGAACAGTTCCAACCCTGATGTCTGAGTCCCCTGTGCCTGCAGCATCACACACACACACACACACACACACACACACACAGGAAAGCTCTGGGCTTTTAGGTTGAGTTCAGCCAAGGTTTTCTTATAGTTTCCTCATTCTTGTGTTCTGCCTCCTCAGGACCCAACCTTGAGAGGTCCAGGCTGGCCCTGCTTTTTCTATTTTCTCATTCACTGCCAGACCCCACCGAGAGAAAGGCACCCAAGAGGACACATTGACCATGCTGTGTCTTGAGTGTGAGGATTCAGGGGACCCCCAGGCATCTGTTTTCTATTACAAGTTGGACATGTTAATCCCCAAAGCCAAAATGCTCCGAAACCTAAAATACTTGGAGAACGAGTGAACAAATGCTTTAGTTCATCCACAAAATGATTTAAAAGAATGGGTAGCCTGGGTGTGAACTCGAGGGTAGAGTTTGCCTAGCATGCAGAGTCCTCGATTCCGTCCCAGCACCATAAATAAATTGCTTCAGGCTATGTGTGTAGAGTATATGTATGAAACATAAATGGATTTAATGTTTAGAGGTGGGGCCCCTCTACCAAATATTCCATTATGAATATGCAAATATTATGAAATTTTTTGAGAAATCCAAAATCAGAAATACTTCTTGTTGCAAGTATTTCAGCAAAGTACAGTCAACCTATCCGAGGCAAGGGAGATGGAGATACATACCTCGCTGTGTGTATGAGTCTGTTTTGGTTCTGACACATCTGAGTGTTTCTGGATAACCAGGTATCTCTGACCCAAGGCAGTTGGTTCCTAACGAAGTGTCCCTAGAAGGCAGAAGCAAGGGTGACTTTATGAACTGAGAACCTCTGTCAGGACATGGAAGTGGCCAGGTTTGATCATGACCTCTAAGAAATTCTAGCCAGGAGCCCGCTAACCTCGGCCTTCCTGTTTGGAGCTGAATGAGTCTTCATAGCATGGGCTGTCTTGGGTATTATAGGATGCTGAACACCAACTGTGACCTTTCCTACTAAATGCCCCTAGCAGCCTCCTGCCACCTGTGACAGCCACAAAGGTGACTAGAAAGTACTGAGTACCCCTGAGAGGCCAGGACCTTCAGCCATTGGACCTTTTGGGTCCCGGGGACCATGGTACTGTCTACCTGCTACTTCTGATTACAAATCTGCCTTGGTCCAATGGTTGCTTCTCTAACCTGCCTCAAACTGAGGCCCAAAAGCCTTGTGGACGATGATATGCAGTCTCAAGTCTCCCAAGCTAGAGGGTAGTTCAACATTTTAAGACAAATGGCACTGTGGGGGCCATCTCCCAAGCTGGGTCTGAGGCTATCCCCTGTCCCCATCCCCCATTGTGCCCCGAGCTCTGTCTCCCCACTTTTGTCGTTGTGTTGTCCTTGTGACCGTATGACCCACTCCAGGCTCAGCAATTGCTTGCCGCCGGAAGTCCCACGTCCCACATGGGATCAGGTTACACCCAGAATGTTCACTGTGGGGTTCTAGGGAGTGGTGGTGGGTGTGGGCAGAGCCCGGGTTCCGTCTCACCACACACAAGCTGTCAGAAACTCGGATGCCCGCACCCACCTCTGACGTCTCTATGCTGCTAATCTCTGCCAAGTGTCCCGTGTGCTCCAGCACTGCCACCTGCCCCCACGCCCTCCTCGAGGCTGTCCAGGCTGTGTTCTTGCATGCTTCTCTTCAATATAATCCTCACCTTCTCATTTTATGGGATTCAACTCAAAGGCTACTTATGCTTGTTTGCATTATGGTTAAACTATTAAAAAAAAAGTGGACTGACTCGGCTGGCTGGTGTCGTTTGTCAAATTGGGTTGGAATGTCACACGTCCCCTACCACAGTCATGGGTTGGGCATCCAGGAAGTACCTATTGAGACTAGAGGAAGCTGACAAGGGAGGACTGTTAGGAAAAAGGAGTCTCTTGGGTGTCCTGATTTGGGGCCAGAAGACTAGATTTTATCCATCAGTCCCTCTTTGGCCATTGCACTCCAGCCAGTTGACCCCTGGGGACACTCCTGGATGCTAGCAGGATTGGGGGAGGGACTAGGTCTCCATTCACCTACCCTCATTTACAACACTCCTCCCCCTTATCACCCCTTGGAGGGGCCCCAGAGAGACAGACCCATCACTTAGTGGTTCCTCCAATATATCAGCCCTGAAAACCCCAGAACTCAAACCTAGCTGGTTTCAGGCCCAGCTCTACAGAAAAAGATTTCCAGAGTCTGGAAAGGGGCCTCGGTGGTTAAGAGCACTAGCTCAGGTTCAGTTCCCAGCACCCGAATGGTGGCTCACAGCCATCTGTAACTCCAGTTCCAGGGGATTTAGTGCTGCCCACACTTACAGTGGGTCTTTACAACTCAGCTGTGACTTGAAATCCCATCAAATCAAGGATTGATATTAACCCATCACCCCCTATTTTTCTAGAGTCTGCACCCCTCTGTCCTTCCCATCGGCACAGCTGCTTGACAGCACTCTCTGTGTATATTGATACGGTTTCTCAGCCTTTTATTAGTTACCTAGCGCCACCGAAATGCTGAGTTACAAGCAGCCTTAAATCTCCTTGTAAACTGTCACACCACTGCAGCAAAGGTTGGAGAGGGAGGCTCTGAGCCCAGTGTTGTGCCAGACAAACTCCAAGGCAAACTTTAGGAGTTCAGGTGGGCCTGCGCGTAAAAGATCGGCACCGCCGGGCTTGCTAACTGACTTTCCCTCATACAAGGAGGGGCTGGGGAGAGTCATGGGACCCTCACCTGAGTAGGCAGCCGCCCCTCCCAACCAGCTGTAGGCAATTCTGAGCCAACTGGAAGCAGCCTGAGTGTGGGGCGGGGCTAGAGTGGAGGGTTCCATCTCTGCAGGTGTAAGGACTTCATGGCCCGCCCGTGCTGGGTGCCAGGTATAAGCCGCTCGACTGCTTTGAGGTTACCTGCGCTCCTGGCCGCAACCCCTCACCCCACTGATCTGTAAGTCAGCCTAAAAAAACTCCAGTGGAGTAGAACTTTGGTTTGTCTTTGGGCCCATGGGGGAGGAGGCAGCTGTTATTTAGTTCCCACCCCTAGGGAGATAATTCTCGCGACACCCAAGGCTGTGAGTGCCGTCTACAAACTGGGAAAGACAGCTCTCATCCCAACACTCCGGAAGAAGCATGGTTTGTCGCTACCCATTTTTTGGTCTGTAAGTCTGACTATGGACTTCCGGCTTCCAGAGCTCGGTAATCAGTTTGTAGGAATTTTTTGTTTGTTTCTTTGCTTTTTGATTTTTGTTTTGTTTTTTGTTTTGTTTTTCGAGACAGGGTTAGAGATAAGGTATCTTGTCATGGCCCTGACTGTCCTGGAACTCACTCTGTAGACCAGGCTGGCCTGGAACTCACAAAGGTCTGCTGCCTACCTCTGCCTCCTGAGTGCTAGGAGTAAAGGCTTGCACCACCACTGCCCAGCTGCTTTATGTTGTTTTAAGTCTCTAAGTCAGGGCTAATTTTCTAAAGCATCGTTGGTAGGAATCTAAAAGGCTAGAGATGTAGTTTGGTGACGCAATGCATGGCGAGAAGGTCCTGGACTTCTTAGTTAAGACCTGAAAGAGAATGGAGGGGGAGAGAAAGGGAGGGAAGGAGGCAGGAGACTGGGTTAGTCTGTTACTGTATAAGTATTTCCTTGCCTTCTCTGGCTTCTGGAAGCTTCCTAAATCCCTTGGCCTATGGCCCAGCTTCACTCAAGACCATGTTTCTCAACTCCAGCTATTCTCTGACCTTTGCCCTCCCTTCCCCTCCTCCTGAAGGCCTGTATAATGACACCAGATCGATCACTCAGTAAAACTTCCAAAACTTCTGGGCTTCAGCACACCTGAGAAATTCCTTTCACCGTTACAAAACCATTACCATTCATCAGCGTCTGGCAATCGGCACAAGGGCATGTTTGGAGACTACTATCCTGTCTGCCACAGCCCTGCCTTGACTCCCAAAGACTCTAAATCCTCCTCATATGCAAAACCACATCCAGACTGGCTACCTGTGGGGCTCATCCATTCAACCAGAATCCAGTGAGGAGACACTAGTCGGCAGCAAAGCTCACCTTCTAGGGGAAGAGGGAGCAAAAATAATGAAGACTGACGGGACAGTGAAACAGGATGGTGGGGGAAGGTGACTTCAGGGACACTCAAAGAAGGTGAGAGAGGGTCAGACAAGCCATGAGGGGAAAGTGAGGCTGACTGGACCCAACCATGTATCTCTCTAAATCCAGAGAGACCCTCACATACCCCAGCAGAGCATATGGCCAACTTTTAAAAAGATTTTCATCTTAATTATGTGTGTACATGGTATTGTACAGGACTATCCTGGGAGTCAAACAGCCACCATCGACATGAATTCAGCTGGGCCCTCTTACCAGAAGTCCTCCCAGGTGGCTTGCTGACTGTTGACCATCGGTCACAGGGAAAACAGGGTTGTCTGGGACTCACACTTTTAGCCATTCCTCCCAACCAAGTGTATTCAATTTTGCCCTAAATGCAGGTGGGTAGTCTGAGCAGGGAACTAAAGTATAAGCTAGGGAGCCTAGGGAAGAGGCTCCATCTACACGGCCATGGGGACATCATCAGCCATATTGGGTACACACCCTCCAGTGAGACTACTCTAAACCTGCTCAGGCTCCATCCCATTATGCCTTGCTTTACTCTGTCGGTAAGTCTCAAACCCATTGCTTCCCCATTTGGTGGAATCATGCCTCAGTTTGTCATTGGGACCTTAGGAGGAGGGGGTCCATGATGCTTGTGTCTCCCCAAGGGGGGGATTTTAGCAACAGTGTATGTGTGTGTGCACAAGTGCCCACAGAGGTCCGAAGAGGCCATCAGATCCCACAGTGCTGGAGTTCCAGGTGGTTGTGAGTCTTCTGACATGGGTGCTGGGAACCAAACTCAGAGATCCTTTGCCAGAGCAATATGTGCTCTTAACCTCTGAGTCATCACTCCAGCCCTTCTATTGATTTTTTTTGATAGCTGGCACAGTCTTGTCCACAGAGTCAGTGCTCTTAACTGCTGAGTCATCTCTCTGGCTTCTCTTTCTTTCATTTTAACCATGGGTTCTGGGACTCAGACAGACACAAGTCCTTATACTTGCAAGCATTTTACCCAGCGAGCTGTCTCCCCAGTCCCTTCAAACCTTGCTCTCAATTTTTTGTTTGTTTTATTTTTGTCTTTTTAAGACAAAACATCACTAGACAGTCCAGGATGGCCTCCAACTTACAAGCCTGTATCTCAGCCTCCAAACTCCTGGGATTACAGGGTGTGATACCTCGACTGGCTTCAGTATCTGAGCCTCGATGAATAGTAGCCCTGCTTGCCTTTGCATGAGCATCTCACAGGAAGGGATTCGTGCAGCATGGAGCTAATGAAGAATGAGACTGCACTGGGGAATGTCCCGTGCAAAGCCCCTTTCTCCTTCATGGGAAGCACTCACCAACCCCTCCATGAGTATTTCTTTTCTTAGAGGAGACTACCAAACAGGACAAGTCCCAGGGTCTGCCTGTGCCAGTGGGAGAATTTAGCAGTCACAGTCCATTCTATGGGGTCCAGAGAGTGATCTGTGGTTTTTATTTAAGTATATGGGTATTTTGTCTGCATATATATCTGCACACCAGAAGGAGGGCATTGGAGCCCATAGTACTACATCCATAGACAGTTGTGAGCCACCATGTGGGTGCCAGGAATTGACCCCAAGTCTTCTGGAAGAGCAGCCAGTGCTCCTAACCACTGAGCAATCTTTCCAGTGAAAATTGATTGGTTGATTGATTATGTACTGGGGCTGTGATTTGGGTTTCAAATGGATGAGCTGATGAGGTAGACGGCCAAAATAAAAGAATAATGAGAGGGAGGAACAAAATATCAGATCAGGCACTCAAAACATCAAACCTACCCAGGTGTGGTGGTGCACGCCTTTAATCACAGCACTCGGGAGGCAGAGGCAGAGGCAGATGAATCTCAGTGGGTTTAAGGTCAGCCTGGGCTACAGACCGAGTTCCAGGACGGGCTTCAAACCTACACAGAGAGAAACCCTGCCTTGAAAAAACAGAAACAAAACAAAACAAAAAAATCAAGCCAACATTAGCTGGGGAAGTCAAAGCTGTGAGCCTGAGTACCTGTTGGAACTTCATTTCCATAGCCAAGCTTCCAACCTCTCTCCATTGCAGGCATTTTTATATCGTTAGATAAATGATAGTAACCTCTGTGTGAAGTGCTTTGCCTTCTAGCGTGGCCTCAAGAGCACAGTGTTGTTACTCTCGGCCTGCTTTGCTGTTCTTTCTCCTCCCCGTCACTGAGTTAGGGAGGGTGAGCGCATTTGGGAGGATACTGGACAAAGACATGCTTGAAGTAGAGGAGGGGACCCTGCTTCCAGAGTCAGCTTTCTCAGTGGCCTCAAACAGCACACGTCAGCTTACCAACATAGCATCCTTCACGCAGATGCACAGGGCAGGGGCCTGTGAGGCGGCGGAAGGGCTCATCCAGGTTGAGAACGTGGTTCCTGCACTCCAGGCAGGCTCTGCTGGAAAACAGAATTGTCAGCAAAGGTCCCAGGCAGGAGAGAAGCTGCACCCAGAAAAGAAAGGGGGTGTGCATGTGCATGTGTGGGTGCAATTGTCTCTCAGTATGAGGGAAGAGGTGGCAGGGAAGGCTCCCTGAGACACCCCAAGTCTATGGTTTCTCATGAAACAGAGGAAAACATCCCGATATGCACCCAAGCTCTGTGGACTATGCAGTCTCTTGCTTTTATTTAACTTTAAAAGCCACTGGGTTTAGAGGTCACACAGCTAAACTATGTGTTTTTAGTCTCCCCGACTGGCTCTTCTCACAGCAACAGCTCAGATAACGGTTGTTTAGGTGACTTTTCAAAGATGGGAAAGCCGCTATCTTCAAAAATCGCTGACTCCTATTTGGAGCCAAGCCCTCAAAACTCACTGATGCTCAGCATTTTGACCAGTCACAAGTCCCCATTTTGACTATCTACTGTGCACCGCCAAAAGAGGCCAAAAGCTTCATAGTTTATGATATGAACATAAACGTTTAGAAGGTGGTTTAACCACATGTCCGTTTGACAAAACATTGCTGGTAGATTTCCCCAACCTAGGGCCTCCCAGGCATAGGCAGCTTTTGGCCAGTTCTATGGTGTCAGAAATGTATTCCCTCCTGTAAAGAGAAATCTTCCCGCCAGCCTGGTTCCAGAGCCGCATCAGTCCCAAATAAACACACAGGAGGCGATATTAATTATGAAGCTGTTGGCCTTGCTTGTTTCTTACTGGCTAGCTCTGACTTAAGTATTTATCCCATAATTGCTAATCTAAGTATTTCTCTTATCAGAGAGGATTCCGGGCTTCCTACCCCATGGCGTTACATCTTGACTCTCTGTTTCTCCTTCCCAGAGTCCTCCTGGACTCCTAGTCCCACCTATCTTGATTCCCTATTGGCCAACAGTGCTTTATTGACATATACACAGGTCTTCCCCAACACCCTCCCATGAAAGAGGCCTCAAATCCAGCTGGGAACCGAGGGTGAAGAGGAGTACCATGGGATACTGTCTTCTGGATGGGACATGGTCACTGCAATCATGAACACAGCAATTGTGACTGCCTTCGTGGGGCTTGGAGGAGAAAAGGAAAGCAGTCGAGGGCATGAGGGTAGGGAAAGGAAGGGAAGGGTAGGGTAGGGTAGGGCAAGAAAGAGTAGGGTAGAGTAGGGTAGGGAAGGGACAAGACTACTTGGTAAGAAGGGGTCAGAAAGAGTGAGAGGAGCTAGTTGGGGGTGAACATGATCACTGTGCCTCCTATACAAGTATAAACTGTCCAAAATGTTTAAGCTTTATTTAAGTATGTGTGTAAGAGGTGTTGGGTGGGTGGGTGGGTATGAGCCTGTGAGTGCAGGTACTTGAGGAGGCCAGAAGAGAGCGCCAGATTCCCCAGAGCTAGAAATACACAAGAGTTTGTAAACCTCTTAACACGGGTGCCCAGCTAATGTTCTACAAGAGCAATACATGCTCTTAACCACTGAATTATCTTTCAAAACCCTCACACCCTGCCCTCCACATGGTATGTTAACTAAATAAGTCATCGACTCCTCATCTGGGCCCATGCAAGTGAGTGATAAAAGTGAGCCTTTTGATGTAAAGAGGCCAATATAACCACCTTGGATCACACTAATTCTACAACCTTTCAACACATATCCCATGGAGAACCATGAGCATTAATTACCGCTGCCCAGACCCATAAGAGTCTCCTCTCCAGTCACATTCTCTACTCCTTCAACTCTTTCCTTTTTAAAAAGGACACAGGGTTTCTCTGTGTAACCCTGGATGTCCTGGAACTCGCTCTGTAGACCAAGCTGACCTTGAACTCACAGAGATCCACCTGCCTTTGCCTTCCAAGTGCTGGGATTAAAGGTGTGCGTCACCACTGCCCAGCTTAAAAAGGGTGTTTCAAGCTCCTGTTTATGTATGTCTGGGTGTACATATCACATATGTACAGGTGCCCCTGAAGGCCAGAAGAGAAAAGGCATCGGATCCCCTGGAGCTGGGGTGATAGGCAGTTATGAGCTGTCTGACATGAGTGCTGGGAACTGAACTTGGGTCTTCTGACTGAGCCGCAGGCTCCCTTAACCACTGGGCTCTCTCTCCAGTCCTCATCCCTACTTATTTATGTCAGTTCTTGGAGAGGCTTGAGGCCCCCATATCTGGATCCGCATCCACTTTGCAAATACACTGCTCCTTGCAAACTCTTTACTTTAGTAGCTGTCAGATTGTGGAGGCCAAACAGAACTGGTCCAGTCCAGCTCAGGCCCCTTCTATAAAGTGGCATTTCATTTGCATATAACCTGCACACAACTTCCATGTACCTAAGTCACCGTAGGCAGCCTGCCATATGCAGTACAGACCAAATGCCAGATAGGTGATTACTATATGCTCTTGGGACAACCATGAAAGTCTGTACATATGCAATACAGATGCAGTTTTCAAACGTCCTATTTTGTCCTTCAAACAGGGTCTTGTATGCCTAAGGCTAGCCTCAAATTTACCAGGTAGCCAAAAATGATGAACTCCTGATCCTCCTGCCTCCACCTCCCAAGAGCTAAGATTAGAGTGAAACACCATTACAGCAGTTTATTCATGTCTGGGAGTAGAACCTAGGGCCTTGTACGTGTGAGGCAAGTGCTTTACTCCCTGAACCACATCCCAAGCCCGCCTGTTGTTGGTATTACTGTTTTGTTTTGGGTTGCTTTTTGTTGCTTCTTTTCATTTTTTTTTTAATGTGCATTGGTGTTTTGCCTGCATGAATGTCTGTGTGAGGGTGTCAGATCTTGGAATTACAAGCAGTTGTTAACTGCTCTGTGGGTGCTGGGAATTGAACTCGTGTCCTCTCTGAAGAGCAGTTGGTGCTCTTAACCACTGAGCCATCTCTCCAGCCCCAGTATTATTGTTTTTAAACAAGTTCTTGTAGCCAGGCTGACCTCAAACTCTAAGTTTCTGGGATTACAGGCATGCATCACCACATCTGACTCTTTAAAGTAGTTTTGATCCCCAGCTGTTGTGCCCAGTTGGTTGAATCCACAGTGTAGAGCCCACCAAGGTTCAACTATATATGTCCTGAGAACACGAGGTACTCTTAAAGGTTTTGTGGTAGGTTCTAAGCCTCTCTCTACCAGGATTATAGAGGTTGTGAGCAAGATGGACATCAAAGCCCACAGCTGAATACACTCCAGAATATGGTCCGGTGAAATATGTTCCTTTCCTTAACAACCAGGGGGCACTAGGGAGCCAGTGGGATGGAGCAATTGGCATGGGGCCTGAGATTTCTAGCTTGTATGGGTGCCTTTAACCAAGGATGGGGGAAGCTCTCAGGGAACAGTCATGGATCTGAGCAGTTTAGCTAGAGCACTAGTATGTGGCGTTGATGATTGATTGGTTGGTTGGTTGACTGACTGATTGATTGAGAGACAGGGTCATTTGGCATTGATGATTGATTGGTTGATTGACTGACTGATTGATTGACTGAGAGACAGGGTCTTTCTACATAGTCTTGACTGTGCTGAAGCTCACTCGTAGACCAGGCTGACCTCAAACTCGCAGAGATCCTCCTGGCTCTGCCTCCCTGGCACGTGTGTGTGTCTGTGTGTGTGTGTGTGTGTGTGTGAGAGAGAGAGAGAGAGAGAGAGAGAGAGAGAGAGAGAGAGAAAGAGAGAGAGAGAGAGAGAGAGCCTACTTCTCATTTCTTTTTTTCTTTTAATGTTGGACCTGCCATATGCTAACCTACTGCCTTACCGCAGCTTCACTTCTTAAAGTATTTCCTTGTAAAATGTGTCTGTACATATAGTCTCTATCCCTTTGATAGGGAAAACTTGTATTGTGCTTTTTTTGGGGGTGTTTTTGGTTTTGTTTTATTGTGATAAAGTAAGCAAACTAGGCAGTTTCCCTCTTAGCCACTGCAGTTCAATGACATTTAAAAACATCCACTGCCAAGATTTTCTCATCACCCTACTCAGAAAGTCAACATTCATGAAGTAACCCAAAGGTCAGAAGAGATGGCTGCTTTCCTTGAGGACCCAGGTTCGATTCCCCTCATCCACAATGCCGCTCACAACCATCTGCAACTCCAGTTCCAGTTCCAGGAGGTTTGTCATCTCTTCTGGCCTCCCTGGGTACCAGATGCACATGTGGTCTGGGAAAAACCTGTCTAGGAAAAACACCCATATATATAAATTTTAATTTTTCAAAAACAAAAAAACCCCACTTTCCTCCTCCCCTTGACCTTAATAACCTTAAACCTACATTCTATTTGATGAATTCATCTTTCCTGTATGTTTCATATAAGGAGATCTTGTGGAATTTGCCCTCCTGTGTCTGATTTTCTGGGCACACCACCCTTGGGGGTTACCTTGCAATAGCAGAAGCAGCATAATTCACATTTGACTTGTGGTTTTGAGGCAGTCTGTCAATCTTTTTGTCAAGACATAAAGTTTCTGGCCACAATCATTACCCAGATTTATTTTTAACAGGCCTGGGAAACATCTCTTTGAAAATATAAATATCAAAGAAGACCCGTATCCCTGCCTCCCTGACGCGAGGAAGAGTTTAGTTGGGCTCCTCGTTCCTAACTGTAACCACCTGTTCAATAAACATTTGTAATGTGTTGTTATTTCTTGATGCACAGGGCAGCTGGCCAGCTTGGTGGGTTCCAGATGACTAGGCCAGTTTAGGATGAAGGAGGAAAGAATGTGTCTCAAAGGAAGAGGTTACGCCTTCTACCCAAGGACAAGTTATGGAGAGCCTTGGGAATTAGCAAAGGAAGCCTGGGCTTTGTGGATTGAGCTTCCTGTATACAGCGTGGGGTTGCTCCTGCTGTCTGTACCCTTGTCACTCTGTTAGGGTTTCCACTTTCTCTGTGACTGTGGCTCACTCTGTTGAATGCTTGTTCGATCACAAAATGGTTTCTTCATTTGTAAAAGGCAGTTTGACTGCCAGATCTTTTTTTCTCTCTCTCCCCAATGATTGATCATCTTTGGTCATCTATGGTCTGGGGCAGGCTTCATGAGGAAGGGACTCCTGCCACCAGATCATAGATGACCAAAGATAAGTTCCTGACAAACTCACAGATCAGCAGCGCCAGAAAGATGGCTGGAAACGGTTCATCCAGGTCTGAACACTACCAATGAGGATTTGCAACAGCTCAGGATCAGGACCAAGTTGTCCAGGGCCACAGAGGGAACCAGGCAGAGGCTGAGGCCAGAGACAGATGTGGTCTTTGGAAGCCAGGTTTTGAGAGTCCAGGCTGGAGCCAAGTATCCCCAGCTCTAAGCTCATTGTGACTGTGCAGCTGGCAGCAGTGTAGGGCTTCCAGTGAGGTCTTCTGTCCTGCCTCACATGTGAGCACCTGGAGCCGCCACCACTCTGGGTTGAATGCAGTACTGCATAACCCATGTGAATGCGTTCACTTAACACCCCTAGCTGCCCTAGTAAGTAGGTAGGCATTCTTCCCATTTTAAAGAGGGGAAGGTCTAACAACTGGTTAGACCTATGCAGTCTGCACTAGTTTCATTTCTGTAGCTGTGATAAAAAGCAATTCAGGGGATAAAGGATTCATTTTAGCTCACAATTCCAAGTTACAAGGAAGTCAAAGCAGTGGGAATCTGAGCCAGCTGGTTACATCACCTCTGTGGTCGACAGCAGAGAGAGAGAGAGGAACGCATACATGCTTGATTGTGCTCAGCTAGATTTCTCCATTCTTGCACAGCTGAGGACCCCCTTGCCTAGGGATGGTGCCACCCACAGTGGGCTGGGGCTTCTTACACCAGTTAATTAAGACAAAACCCCCTCCATTTCAGATGTGCCACAGGCCAACCTGATGTGGACAATCCTTCACAGAAACTCTCCTCACAGGCGATTCTAGGCTGTGACAAGTTCAACAGTAAAAGCCAACTATCACACAAGCCATAGATGGTAATTATGAAGGATCGGTCACATGTGAGATCTTTGCCAAGGAAAGAGGAGTCCAGGAGAGGGTCTTCTGGCCCTGAAGGGGCCTTCAGGCCAGAAAGGAGACACATGCTGAACAAATGGAAATATACAAAGGAATGTATTGTGGGAGCGAAGACACTGGCGAGGAGAGAAAGGGAGCAATCAGAGAAGCCAGGCTGGAGGGCCAGCTACTGGAAAAGGGAGTTTTGGCTGAAAGTGCATCCCAAGCAACAAGATGCACCCAGGAGAAGGAGGCCAGTGGGGGGGGCGGAGATAACGGCTATCTGGGCTCTGCTTGGACTGGAGGAGGAGAAAATAGCCTCAGTCATGGGCAGGCGATGTTTGTTCCTTTGTAACAATGTTAAGAATTTGGGGGATCCGCTGAGACTTTCCACCAGGTTCTGACTCAGAACATCTGAGTTGAGGGGAGTTCTTGACCATGACCTTTGTAAACCGTAGTCAGAATCCACATTCTTGAGATTCAAGGACTCTGATTTTGTGATAGCTGTGTTTGTTCCCACAGACAGGCCCTAACAACGAACTGAACTCAGTTTCATTTGCTTGTTTTTCTTAAAGGAGAGATGGAGATTGCCCAGCAGGTAAAGGTGCTTGATGCCAAGCCAGATGACCTGAGTCCCATTCCTGCGACCCACGTGGTGGAAGAACAGAGCCAACCCCTGCAAGTTCTCCTTTGACCTCCACATACATGCATCACCCACATATGAGCACACGAAACAAATTAAAGGTTCTCCTCTGGCCTTCACACACATACATGCACGCAGAAACACGCATGCATTAGGAAAATAATACAGCAGAGGCAAGCACTGAAAATGCCCACTACCCCCAGTGACAACGCCCACTTTAGGGGTTCTAATCCAGATTTCTGTTCCCCATGGCTCAACCAGTGACTCATGTTTATAAGTATTGGTTTTCTTAATGGCAGAATTGGGTATACATGTGATAATTTTTGTATTGCCAGTGAGAGCATATATGTGCCTAAATATGAAGGAATTGAGTGAAAGACAGTTGCAAGTGGGTAACATAAACACCTCTAATGTCACACTCTGCACTTGGGAGTCAGAGTCAAAAGGGTCAGCGGCTTAAGGTCATTCTGGACCTAGTCACATACAGGAGTGCTCCCCACTGTCCTTCGAGGTGCCTAAAAGGCGGGACATCGATTCAGGGGTTAATATTCCCCACATCATCAGAGGGTTAGCAATAGGAATTCCCAAGAGGCAAATTGTATGCTTGGCCCAGCACCCCACTGGAGAATGAGTTAGTCCTGGGGAAAGCCAAATTACTTCCAGGAAGCGCTTGGCACAGAGGAATAGATAAGCATATCAACTTAATTTGGGGACTAGGGATGTAGCTCAGGAGAGTGCAGGCCTAACCTGCACAAAACACTGAGTTCCACCCATCCACCCCCCACCCCACCCTGCCACCACCACCTCTGAAATATATCTTGGCGGTAAGTGCCTATAACTACAAGCTTCTTGGGAGGTAGAGGCAGAAGTTCAAAGTCATGCTCCAGTTCTTCCTTGAAGACCAGCCTGGACTACATGAAACTCTGTTTCAAACTGTAGTATAGCCCAACTCTTGATCCTCCTGCCTCAGTCTCCTCAGAGCTGGGGTTACAGAGTAAGCCACCACAGCTGGCTTTAATTTTTATTTATGACCCTCGTGTCATAAAGTGAAGGTGGGGGCCAGGGAATGACCTGCGTGAGTCAGTTCCCTCCTCCTATGTGGGTTCCGGGATTGAAACTCCGGTAGGTGGTCAGGCTTTCCTGTTGAATCATCTCACGGGCGGCTCCCCTCTCCCAACTTTAATTTGTTTTGGTTTTTCGAGGCTTGGTTTCTCTGTGTAGCCCTGGCTGTCCTGGAACTCACTCTGTAAACCAGACTGGCCTCTAACTCACAGAGATCCACCTGCCTCTGCCTCACTGGGAGTGCTAGGATTAAAGGCGTGTGCACCACCACTGCCCACCACACAATGCTTCAGAATTGAATTTGCGTGTCATCCTTGCGCAGGGACCAAGCTAATGTTCTCTGTATCGTTCCAGCTTTCGTGTGTGTGCCGCGGGAGCGAGCACCCAGCTTTTATTTATTTAAATGCTGTCGGAGGTCATCAGGACCAGGGGAGCCATCTCAGCAGTCCCCCTTAGTCTCCTCCAGCTTTTGCCCCTGCTCTAGGCCGAGTGGGCGGGACCTGTCGTGGGCGGGGCGCCACTAAGACACGCCCCTGGGGGCGTGGCGGGATTTCGTGGGCTCCTTATCGCGCCCGCGCGCGCGTTCGCGCAGCGGCCCCTCAGGTACGCGGACAAGATGGCGGCGGTAGCGGGGGACAGCGCTATGGAGGTGGTGCCGGCGCTGGCCGAGGAGGCCGCGACCGAGGCGGCGGGCCCCAGCTGCCTGGTGCAGCTGCCGGGCGAGGTGCTGGAGTACATCCTGTGCAGCGGCTCCCTCACGGCGCTCGACATCGGCCGCGTGTCCAGCACCTGTCGTCGGCTGCGCGAGGTGTGCCAGAGCAGCGGCCAGGTGTGGAAGGAGCAGTTCCGGGTGAGGTGAGCCGGCCGCTCCGTTCCCGCCGCGCCTCGGGCCCGGGCCTCGCGTGGGCCCCACCCCGCCACCCTCCCGCCCGCGCGCCGCCCCCTCCAGGCCCCGCTTCCCGCGGCCGCAGACAAAGGCCTGGGCCGGGGCCTCCGGAGCCCGGATGGGGTCGCCTCAGCCGCCCGCAGCCCGGCCTCCAGCTCAGTCCGGCGGTAGCGGCCTCCCGAGCCCCCCGGCTACGCGACGCGCATCTTTTGTGGCCCGCTTGGTGCAGGATGTTTACGTGCAGGCAGCGTTGCGTGCCTTCCCGGCTGACTAGGATCCCGGGACCGGACCTGCCATCCCATCTCGTGACCTTGGGTGGGTGGTGGTGGAGGTTGGAGACGGTGATGTCCACCTCCCTTCTCGACAGCCTGGGTCTCCCATTCCGTGATAAGACCCCCCCCCGCCCCCGCCGCCTTTTGCAGCGTGGGCGAAATCAAATGAGATGCGGTCCCTGATTGCAGGGCCTGGTGCTGAGGAGGCGCGCCATCAATGCGAACCGTTAGCATCATCGCCGTGATTGTGGCCACCACAGACATGGGGGGGGCTGGGGGTGGAAGCACTGCCTTCGTGTCGCCAAGGCAAGGTCACTGCACCGAATAGTGAGGGAGTGCATGTATGCCCGATGGAGACTGCAACTAGAGCCGCTGCCAGCCCCCCCCTTTCCCCGCGGACTCCTCCGCTGGCTGTCAGTGGTTTCGCAGTCTCCGCCGAGCTGAGAAGGGTGTTTTCTCCCCTCATAGGTGGCCCTCGCTGATGAAGCACTACAGTCCCACCGACTACGTCAATTGGTTAGAGGAGTATAAAGTTCGGCAGAAAGCCGGGTTAGAAGCACGGAAGATTGTAGCCTCCTTCTCCAAACGGTTCTTTTCAGAACATGTAAGCACCTGTTATGTGGCTCAGGCTCTGTGTGTGTGTGTGTGTGTGTGTGTGTAAAACTCCATGTGTAAGTACATGTGTCCGCGCGCCTTAGCTGCTGGGCTCTTACTGCTGTTTCCCTTTTCAGTGCTCACACAATCCCTTACTCACAAGGCTGTAAGAGTCATTGTGTCCTCCTCCCATCCAACAACACGGAGCCATTTGTCCCTGCCAGCCCTACTTTTCTAAAGCCAGAGAGAGTGGGGTGTTGAGGACCGGGAGGGATACACAGGGCGGTGTCCACTGGGTCCAGATAAGCACTATTTCTCTTCAAGATTGTTACACACGCTTTGTGCAGCCCCCGCGTGATCTGAGAGCCATCAGTGATTGGATACTCGCACTTGTTTTCCCAGGAAGGCTGCTAAAATGAATGTGGCCCTGCTCAGTAGTGAGTGACGTTATTTGTTAAGGTACTCGTGTTGTAATTTAAGAAAAGCGGCGCACTGGAGAAAGATGCCATGCGACAGGGTTCAAGCAGGGTTTGTTTTTTTTTTTAATTAGGGAAAGGGATTATGAAAAGAGGAAAGGGAAGGGGAGAGACCAGCCTCTGGAGACAGGAGCAGCAGGAGAGAGAGGAAAGAGGTGGGGGGGAGAGAGAGAGAAAGAGGAGCAGACAGAGAGGGAGAGAAGGGAAGAGAGGATGGGAGGTGGGCAGGGCCCTTTTAAAAGGGGACATAGTGACTATGCACAGCTGGTGCTCTTAGTGGCTGCAACTGAGGGACTATCCTGTCAGAACCCCAAGGACAGGCCAATGTAGATGCTTAAATACCTGGAATTAAAAGCTGCCTATAGATCAGTTCCATTGCTCTCCTGAAGAAAACTGTCTAGCATCCTTTGCTCCTGTCAGTTTAGGATTTTTGCTGTCACTGCTGCTTTTTGTTCTGTGTGAGTAGCTTCACTGTGTAGTCCAGGCTGGCCTTAAACTCTTGTCCAGCCTTCTGAGGGAGTGGGATTACAAGTAAGCATCATCAGACCTGGCGCAAGTTGTATGCTGCTTTTCTTCAGCAGCTGAAATGTGTTTCTTTGCTGGTTAAGAGTCAGTCAGTTGTCTTCCCCTTGTCCAGAATGTCCCATGGAAATCCGGGTTCATTCCTGATGCTGCTTTTTGTAGGGCTTGGAAATGTCCCCTCATATTTTCAGCTCCTCCACAGTTTGGGCATCTACCAATGGAGCTGATACTGATTGTTTTACTGCTCTGGTTTGATGGAGGTTGTTTTCTCAAGATTGCTTCTGACTTTCCACTCTACTGTTAACGGAATTTATGAAGAGTGTTTTCAGTTTCGAAAGGGCAGATTTGAACTTTCAACACATTAAACTCAGTCCCCCATGGGGACTACAAATAGACATTCTCCAACTTGTTTATATAAAATGTTTATTAATGGCAGAATGAACCAAGGTTTTGTTCAGCCTGGAACAGTGCCCTAGCCATTCTGTAATCACAAGTGTTCAGTACTGGCTTAAACACAGGTGTTTTGGTGTGGGTCACAGGCTACTGATTCACAGTCTCTCCTT